>NC_081409.1:411983974-412593974 GCF_030272615.1 Cryptomeria japonica | reverse complement strand
ACTCACCAAGTATTTCGGTGGGAAAAAATAAAACAAAACATTATGCCTGCTAGGTCTTTGTTGGTGGGAAACAATATGTCATGTTACCTAGTCACTTAGGTGACTTTACTAATTTACTAGCACCTAGTGACTTAGTCACAAAAAAATAGCTTATGCATCTTGCTAACTCTTCATCTCCAAGTGAGTAAGTGGTGTAGTCACGACAGGAGTAAGTCCTCAAAGAGAATAGTCCGAACCATGAAACAAATAAAAAACAACACAAACAACTCAACATGATGGAGGTAATGTAGAATTGGAATTATATTATATCAAGAATTCAATTACAATTGTTGGCAACATGTGGCCTTACAAGATTCGACACACATGCTTGACTACAAACATGCTCAAATATAGTATCCAGGCTCAAGAAAGAATGTGAGCCAACTCCAGAACTCCTATATCTATTTTCTTGCCTAAAACTTATGTCTATCTTCTTAATAACATTGGTTTATATGATATCATAGCTCAAGGAAGATCTGCGTCGACCCAAGGTGGAACAAATGCTCATGAAGAAGATGTAACATGTAAAACAACCAGGTCGGTCTCTACCAAAGGAATCCCTCTAAAAACAACATAGAATGATGTGTGGACACAAGGGAAGGTTGGCCACATGCCAAGGAACATTGGAAGCAACAGAATTAGGCGCTACAAGCTACAAGAAAGATCCACAAGATTCTCCATTAGCAAAGGTGCTTTGAGCTATAAAACTATCCCAGATTCCAGAAGCGATAACTTGCCAGAAAATAATCTGAACATTCAGTGGACCAAGGATAAGGTGGATGAACATGTCCATAAAAAAAATCTAGCTCCACAAGATCCTGTGTGAAAATGCAAAGAAACACAAAAATAAATGCTAAAACTGCAAAACAAAAAGAAAATGTTTTTGGTTGATGCAAGATTGCCAAGAACCAGGGATGCTCCTACATCAGTAAGTGAGTTAGGCATTTATAATATACCTCAATTGTACAACTATGCCAAGGAAAAAACCAATGTAACCATGAGATGATATAACTAATATTGCAATAGGTCAAACATGATAATGCCACTAAATGTCAACTCATGACAACAAAAGTAATGTCGATGGTAATCAAATGTCTATATAACATGCATTCAAAACATTTGACACTAATGCTAAAAAATACCTAGGGGTTAACAATATACACACACACAAATATATATATATATACACACACACACACACACACACACACACACACACATGCACATATACACGCATGCACACACACACACACATATATACACACACACATACATATATATACATATACATATACATATATGAAGATGGTAAAATGGTTAGCAAGGTGAATTCAAGTGGTTAGTGCACAAATAAAACATTAAAAGATATTAAAACATGAAACATGCATAAAACCACATAAAGACATGAATAAAATGCATATACCTTGCAAACCTTTACCTCTCCCTCGGATTGAGCCTTTGGTGAAGTTGAATAGCACCTCTCTCTTCAACTTGATCGGATGGGCTCCTCTTGCTTGCTTGATGTGGATGGCTCTCCAAATGTGCACAATATGATTGATGGGAGGATGAGATGGATGGATAAGTGACTAAGTGATGGATGAGTATGGATTTGGCTATAATTTGGATGTTTTGATGACTTTTTTGAACTCAAATGGGTAGCATAAGATTATTAAACTTGGAGATGATGAATGGAGAGATGGAGTCCTCAATTTATAGGAAGAGGAGAGGAAGAATGGATGGCTAGGATGGATTCAAGATGAAGGGCTAGGATTGCTTGTGAGCTCACACAAGGCCCAAGAGAGGGTGTGAAGACCGAGAGATATGCCTTAAAGGCATTTCTTGTCTCCACACCCCACAAGGTGCATTGGGAGGACTCCCAAGGTACCTTGGGAAGAACAAGGTGCATTGGGAAGACTTCCCAATGTGCCTTTAGAAGAGCAAGGGATGTGACATTCCTTGGAGAATGGAGAGGAGGAATTAAAAATTCTCCAAAAAGGGATAAGCATAGGGATTGGAGGAATAAGAAGGAATTAAAAATTCCTTGGGAGAGGGGATGCCCAGAGGAATGTGAGATCTTGAAAATCTCACATTCACCTAGGAAAAGAGCATTTAAAGCTAGTGGTTGGATGGAAGGGACAAGGGGTTGACTTTGTGACTAATCATGATGATTAGTTACTAGCAACTCATTAGGAAGGGGATTAGAGGAAGTGTTAGGTGGGATTAGGATTTGTAGGAGGATTTGACTAAGAGAGAGAATGAGTGGAGGGAATTAAAAATTAGAAGAATAAGGTTAAGTGAGTTTAGGGAGTTTTTAGAAGGATTTATTAGGTTAATGATGAATTAAGAAGATGATTTGTAGGAATCATGGGGGTTAACTAATTAATTGAAATTAATTAGCTAAGAGGGAGATTTGTGAGGATTTAATTTTTAGAAGAATAAAGCAAGGGATTGATTTATTAAATAAATCAGTCACATACCATAGTGACAATATTAATTATATTTAATTAATATTGAGGAGAATTTGAATTAACATAATTAATTAATTAGTTATGTGAGGAATTAAAAATAATTAAAATAATTATTTTTAAGTGTCTACAATATACATATACATATACATATACATATGCATATACATATGTATATATATACACACACACACACACACATGCACATGCACATGCACACACATATTTATATATGTGTGTGTGTGTGTTCTGCTCTTTTTCTAAGGATGAGCTTACCTCCCAGTCTTAGTTGGTAATTTTTGTTCCATCTTGGAGGTGGTCTAAGATCCTTATTTTGCAAATAATCTACCACCTCAATTTTGCTCTCTTTTTAGTTCAGCAGTTTTCCCACATTTTGGATATTGTTCCAGTTGTTCCCAATGGGAGGGGCGGGGTCTTTGGTTCAATTTTTCAAGTTGAGTTTCTTGCTCCTTGTTTTAGGTCTAGGTTATTTGCAATCATTCGATATCTTTCATCCATATATACTCTTTTTTAATAATTAATGTGATTATATGCTTATGCATTTTACCCAAATAATAATAAAATAATGATAACAATAATATTTAAATTTAGGTTGCTAGTTTTTAAAATGTATAAATGAGAAAATTCTAAACATATAATTCTGAGTTTGTAGAGGTTGTATGTCCTTGTACGAAGTGAATTGAGTCACACCATTCATGGAGTAGATGGAGGAATGAATTATATTTTATTTTGTGGTGTTCTGAGGTTTTGATTATTTCTGTGTAGTGAGAACCCTACATTTTTCTAACTGTAACCCAAAAAGTAAGGGTTTGGCTAGGGATTTAGCCAAAAAATGGCCATATCTTGCATTCTAGTCAACTAGAAGTTTCTTCCTTTGGTGGAGTGTAGGATTGGCCTATTTATTTTAGGATTTTCATGGGTTTTTGCAGGGGAGACTTGGTTGTGAGGAGAAAGAAGAAAAACTAGGTAGGCATCTCTATGTGACTACCTTAAGCAAATTTAGGATAGTCATCATAAAACCTTATAATGGTGGATTCCAGGCATGCAACCTTGGAATTAGAGGTTAATAACCATCCCCCTCATGCTCAGGAAGTTTATTTTCCAATTTGGATTAAAAAACTGGTAGTTGCTTTGTAAAATAGGCCTAATCGCCCTAATTAGGTCTCTTGGTCTCTAAGGGGTTCAGACCCTAAAAGTGTAGATCTGGTCAAACCATTTAGGGTGTTGGGTCTCAAATCAATAGATTGGATAGGTTCTAAGGAAATGTCAACTCCTATGATCAAACCCTCCAATTGACTTGGCCAACTTATAGAGTGAACCTATTTGGTTACTAACTCTCTCACTTTAGGCTCTGCAGGACCTAGGCAGGTATACCTACTCACTAGTTGTTCCTTCAACTAATGCTTTTTATAGAAGATTTAGTGTCTTAATCTGATATCTCCTAGTCTTAGAATGGCATAAGTTTCTTAAACAGATTGATTTCAGATGTGTGTATTGATCTATGTATCTTACAAAAGTATATATGTTACACTTTGGCTAAATTACCTACTATACCTACTCTACTAATCCTAATGCTTAAAAGTAAAGGGTAACTGGTATGGTTAAAGGGTTTGTTTACAAATGATCAGTGCCTTTCCTCTTATTTGGGCTACAGAGTCTTATATTTCTTCAGGACTTATTGTGTAAACTTATGAGACAGTTTTTAAACCCACCACCTCTCGATGAGTCTGTCAGTTACTGTTTCTTATGAGCTCTACTTCAATGTCTATATTGTAAACTGCTTGAATGGATTTAACCCTAACTTTTAAGAGACCATCCAAGGAAGAAATACAGGGAACAATTACAATTCACGAGTAAATCCTTTTGATCCAAATCTACAATATGAAACATAGAATTTTACTGGAAGAACACGAATGACCTTATCCACTTTTAGATAATATCATAAGCAACTACCTTCTAAAAATATGTTAACTCTCAAGACATATGAGAAAGAAAATGCAACTGGTTATTTTTGATAAAAAGTTTTAAAGTACAAAATTGCCTCCACCTCTTGTATCTCTATTCTCCCCTCTTTACATTTTACATCACACATATATATGTGGTTGAATGGTTTTCATACCCCTTTGGGTGAAAAGACACCCCCTTTTTAAATAAAAATAATTCCAAATCCCGAAATTGCCTTAGTTTATGTAATTAATTGTCACTTTACAAGTTGTTTAGGCATATTAGAGGTTTTTAAAGGCTATTTTATGGGTATATAATGGATAAATGGTCTTTAAATGATGTAAATACCCCCTTTGGTACTTCACAATCTATTTTTTATGCCCATTATTGTGTTTATGTTATGGTTTCATATTGTGCAACAAATATAAAACATATTACTTGTACCTATTCAATATATATATATATATATATATATATATATATATATATATATATATATATATAATTTTTCTTGTTCCTTGTCTTGGAATTTGGAATTCTAAAAATTGCAAAATTTAGGGTTCCAACAGTGGCTCTGTCTGGGGATGTATGCCCCTTGTGGGCATAGCAAGAATTCAGATCTCTGGTAGAGCAGACCATGTGCCTTATTCATTAACCTATTTTGGTGGCCTCAAGCCCCAAAAACTAAACACTAATTCTTTCCTCTATCAATCATTTGATTCTCATCATGAAGTAGTATAAAAACTTTGAAATTAGTGATATCACCTGATTGGCAATTCCTATCATAAGATGCATCATCCATCCTTATTTTATAAGAATTCTTTATTTCACCTGGATTACCATTATCCCCTATTCCATAGGAAATGGTATTTATACTTTTACAAAAGTTTGCTTCTTGTGGCATCCGCATATTCTTCATCTTTATTTTATTGGAATGTTGCATATTATCTAATTGGTACTTCTTTTCACCTTTTATTTTATCTCTATGTGATGTACCTTCCTTTTGTAACTCTCTTATTTTTGTGGTCCTTTTATCACGTGACTTAGTCATATTATTACCCATGTTGTCTTCACACATGTTTGTATTGTCCATACTGTTTGAAATTTTTTCTTCTTCATCATATAAAGGATTTGAGAATACATGAAAATCCTTTTCACTCATACCATGGCAGTAGGGAATATGATTTTCCTCTATCACTTCATCACATAAGGGGTTTGATAATATTTGAAATCCATTTTCAAATTTGCATACCTCTTCTTTATCAATTGTATCATCAAGGTACTCAGGTATGGATTCACTTTCCTCATGACTGGTACAATATTCTTCATCAATGTTAGCAACAATTTCTTCAGGTTCTGACTTGTACTCACAAACATCATCAATTGCTTCTTCATCAGATGGGACTTCCAAAGGGATAACTGATTCTTCTATATATTCATCTTTATTTGCATCTCTTATGTTGATGTTACTCGTCTCATGCAAATCATGTAGTTTTTTATTCAATTCTTCAAGAATTGAACATGCTGATTCCAAACTGTCAGACCCACATTCTCTCACGATCAATTCCTCCAATATAGCTGAATTAAGTTGTATATTATCAGGCATTTGGAAATAAGTCACCATCATTCTGCCAATCAGTTTTTCTATAGATTCACCTTCCTTTCTTCTTATGTTGTAGATTGCATTGCCAAAATCATAATCCGATTGAATCTGATTTTGGTATGGAGAACCAATTGAAGGGCTAGCGACTAAAGTGTTGTCCTTGATTACACCGTAGAATTCTTCCATGAACCACCACTCAAGTTCTTCCCATGATGATATACTTTGTGGGGGTAACAAGCTGAATGACTGCTCTGCAACATCCTCCAATGTTAGCACAAACCATTTCATGATCATTTCTTCTGAGTAGATTCTGAAGGTCTCAATAAACCAATAAAATGATTTTAGATGCCCAATTGGTGATTCCCTTTCATCTCCATGGAACCTCGACATACAGATCTTCAACTCACAAGGAAATACATATGGATACTCAGGGATGTTACCGAAATCCAATGGCTTAAAACTTTTTGGAATATTCTTGCCTCTCTATGGTTGTGGTTGCCACTGTGCATATTTTTCTAAAGATGCTTCTCCATAAAAATATGGATATTGAAACATACTGAATGCTACTGATCTTTTTCATTTAATTTTCTCTTTTACAGAGTTGCCACCTCTTTCATAGAGGACATTAAGTTATTTCTTTCTTCTGAGTTCTCTCCCACAACAGAGTCTTAATAATTCTTCCCCAACAGAGTCGCCAATCTGTTGGGTCTCAAATCAACAGATTGGATAGGTTATAAGGAAATGCCAACTCCTATGATCAAACCCTCCAATTGACTTGGCCAACTTATAGAGTGAACCTATTTGGTTACTAACTCTCTCACTTTAGGCTCTGCAGGACCTAGGCGGGTATACCTACTCACTAGTTGTTCCTTCAACTAATGCTTTTTATAGCAGATTTAGTGTCTTAATCTGATATCTCCTAGTCTTACAATGGCATAAGTTTCTTAAACAGATTGATTTCAGATGTGTGTATTGATCTATGTATCTTACAAAAGTATATATGTTACACTTTGGCTAAATTACCTACTATACCTACTCTACTAATCCTAATGCTTAAAAGTAAAGGGTAATTGGTATGGTTAAAGGGTTTGTTTACAAATGATCAGTTCCTTTCCTCTTATTTGGGCTATAGAGTCTTATATTTCTTCAGGACTTATTGTGTAAACTTATGAGACAGTTTTTAAACCCACCACCTCTCGATGAGTCTGTCAGTTACTGTTTCTTATGAGCTCTACTTCAATGTCTATATTGTAAACTGCTTGAATGGATTTAACCCTAACTTTTAAGAGACCATCCAAGGAAGAAATACAGGGAACAATTACAATTCACGAGTAAATCCTTTTGATCCAAATCTACAATATGAAACACAAAATTTTACTGGAAGAACACGAATAACCTTATCCACTTTTAGATAATATCATAAGCAACTACCTTCTAAAAATATGTTAACTCTCAAGACATATGAGAAAGAAAATGCAACTGGTTATTTTTGATAAAAAGTTTTAAAGTACAAAATTGCCTCCACCTCTTGTATCTCTATTCTCCCCTCTTTACATTTTACATCAAACATATATATGTGGTTGAATGGTTTTCATACCCCTTTGGGTGAAAAGACACCCCCCTTTTAAATAAAAATAATTCCAAATCCCGAAATTGCCTTAGTTTATGTAATTAATTGTCACTTTACAAGTTGTTTAGGCATATTAGAGGTGTTTTAAGGCTATTTTATGGGTATATAATGGATAAATGGTCTTTAAATGATGTAAATATCCCCTTTGGTACTTCACAATCTATTTTTTATGCCCATTATTGTGTTTATGTTATGGTTTCATATTGTGCAACAAATATAAAACATATTACTTGTACCTATTCAATATATATATATATATATATATATATATATATATATATATATATATATATATATATATATATATATATATATATAATTTTTCTTGTTCCTTGTCTTGGAATCTGGAATTCTAAAAATTGCAAAATTTAGGGTTCCAACATAGGGGATGAATGTAGATCCCTAAAGGGTGTCCGAAATGGTAAGTTATTTGTCAGAGTGTGTGGAATATTTTGGAGTTAAGGCCAATTCTATCGCTAAATAGGGCTACTAGCCTAGGGGGCAGGTTTCCAAAGAAGGTATAAGGATTTGGAGTCTAAACCCAAAATCAATGCTTGGACCAGTCTTTATTGGCCATGAATGAACCAATTCCAAAGCCCCTAGGAGAAGTATGTCATGGGATGGTGTATTGTAGGTGTTGAGGCCTTTACTCATCTTGAGTAGGCATAAGCCTAGTGGATTTGTGAGTTGTTTCACCTAAAGGTATGGAGTCCTTCCTTGTAGGACCCTTGTGGTCATTTTAGGGGTTAGAAACCTAAACCTATTGGACTAATCCTTAGGTGTGTGTGAAGGGTTTTGCATCAAGTGGTATCAGAGTGTAGGAGTGTTCTTTGGATAAAAGGAGAAGACAAGATGTCAGAGGAAGAGGGATCCCGAGATGTCCCATCAAAGATGACCAATGCTGAGTTGAATGTCTTGGTGAAGAAGCAGATGGTAGAGAGAAGAGAAGGCAGGGTTGAGAATCAGGCCTTGAGAGATGAGATGGACTAGTTGAAGGACAAAGCGGAGAGGGGAGAAAGTGACTCTGGAAGTGCTGAAGAAGGGGATGAAGGGGAGATCCCTAGGCAAGAAGAGCTAGAGATTCTTGCAGACCAGATACCCTTGATGAGTGTCCTCAAGTTCATGGAAAGAAGACCAATGGATGTGAAGTTGGATCTGCCAGTGTTTTCAGGCAAGATGGAGCCTGATACAGTGATGGAGTGGATAGACTGCTTAGATAATTTCTTTGAGAGTGAAGACATACCAGAGAACCTAAGGGTGAAGATGGCCCAATCCAAAATGAAAGGGGCTGCACTGACTTGGTGGACTTTCATCCAAGATGAGAGGGTGAAAGAGGGAAAGAAAAAGTGGCTACTTGGAAGAAGATGAGGGCTTTGCTGAAGGAGGCCTATGTTCCAATGGACTTGTTGTCACATGGATTTGCACTCAATGCAAGCTTGAAATTCTTGCAATCCAGTGACACATTGGACTACTCTCAGGCTGTGGGTATCCTATTATGAGAGGAAACCTACAGATTTTAGGCCAGCTTCCTATTTGATCACGTAATACTAACTTGAAATTCTGAGAAAAGGGAAGAAGGATATGCATAAGACTAAAAATTAACTACTGCTAGGCGATCCACCAATGATTGAAAATGACTTGCAATGATAAGGAACTCACAAGAATCCAATAAAGAAAACTAAAACACTCACAACTCCAGATTGCATACTTTGCATAAATGCCTCATGTGAAAGGTTCAATCTTTCTAATATTTTTGTGAAGGAGAACAAAGATAGTTCCCACAACTTCATTTACCAAAAAGTATAACTCAAACACTGATCTGCACTATAGTATGCTTATCCATGCACTGAACATTGAAGGAATAGAGATAAAATGAAGAATTATTTGATAATGATCACAACTAATTCATCCAAAAATATTCACAGCAACATTTAGAACACAAAAAATAAGAGAAGGATTCAATTGTTTATTGAAAACAAGGATTATTTCTCATTAAAAAGTCTGAATAATGTTCATGAAAATCTGAAAATATTCATAAAAAAAATGAGTTACAAGAGCAAAGATCTCTGCTACTGAATAGGTACCAACTCTAGAACTCTCCAAAAAAAAAGAGTGAAAAATAATCACTTATACAAAAGCTCGCAAAAATTAAAAATTTGAATTTTTGGCTCCAAGATGGATCAATTGTCATCAATTCTAAGCTTTTCCTCAATATCAGGGGGCTTAACTGAGAGAGAAACTCTTCCAAAACTATAAAAAAGATTAGCCAAAGTGAACACAACTTCACGTCATTTTGTGCTGAGTTCACCTAGACGCTACCGGTTACTTGACCATTTGATTTAGCTACCTGCATTAATCGTCAACACATAATAGAAACCACCAGGACTGCTGACGGCTCGTCGCTATGTTGCATGGATTAACCTTTATGCACCTTTTCATTGCGGTATAGCAAAAGCCCTTGGATCTTCAAGAACCTATTTGACTTTTAACCACTCTGCTTTTTCTTCAAAATGGTCCCACTTTTGAGTCACTCATCTGCAGACCCTTGCCACATGTTACAATTTGACTTGTCCATGGCCACTACCTGGGCTCCACCTAAACCGCCACATCATTAGTCACTAAGTCACAATGATAACTGGGCATGCAAATTTTCATTGCGCCTTAGCGATAGCCATCGGATCTTTGTGATCACCGTTGATCTTCCTTGATCTGCCTTAGTCTTAACCTCTCTGAGCGACTCTCTCTTATGCCATGGTGTCACCGCGTGTCAACCACTAGTTTGCTCATGAGATCCGCCTGTCTCGCCACTTGGACCTGCCACTTCTCCAGTCGCTATGTCGCATGGGATAACTATCGAGCATCTTCATCTTGTGGTATAGCCACGACCGTCGATCTACCCTCAAACTGCTCAATCTTTATCTCACCTGAAGCGCTCACCTTTTCTGCACATGCTTTGTCACCAAGTCGCAAAGATAACTGGCAAGCTTCTTTCTATAGTGGTATAGCGATTGCCATTAGATCTCTCACATCATTTTTGATCTTTCTTTATCTTCTCGACCTTTACCTCTTCGTCCATCTGTGCCACATGTCAATCTCCAGTTTGCCACCTGATCCACCTGAGCATGGCCTCATCCACCAACTCAGCACCATTGGACCAGACATTTTACTTTGGTTTGTTTGACATTAGTCTTTTAGCCAAACTACCTTCCTCGGTGAACAATTTTCATGTCTCATTGAAACTGCAGTTTCATCGATACCTATTATTTTGATGAAACCGATGCATTCGGTGAAACCATTTAGAGATCTATCGCAACCAAGGTTTGTTTGACATTCACTTTGATGACATGCCACCTATCACGAGGTGTGCCACCATGTGTCACCTTGTGATACACTCAGAGTCTACCTCGACACCACCTGACTTGCCACCTGTCGCGAGGGTATTCATTCCAAGCACTTCACAACTGCGATACAACGACAGTCATGGATAGCCCCAGAATGTCACTCCACCATCTGATCTTCCTTGATCTTCCATTGGATCTCAATGATCTACTCAAGCTTTAACTTTCCCTTTTTGGCATGTGCTTTATTACCAAGTCGTGGGGAGCATTTGGCAATTATCTTCTCGTCGTGACAACCATCAGATCTTTCTTGATCACCATTGATCTACCCGAATCTGCTCGATCTTTAGTCTCTCTAAGTGGCTCTCTTTTATGCCACGGTGTCACCATGTGTCAGCCTCTATTTTTCCACATGATCCACCGGGTGCCACCTCAACTTCCACCTAGACGCCACCTCACCAGTCGCTAAGTCGCAGAGATTAATAATCAAGCACTTTCGCATAGCGGTATAGTGATGGCTATCAGATCCTTTGCAACCTGCTCGCCTTACCCTTTTACTACAAAATTTGACCACTTTGAGATGCGCGTGCATGCGGGGGGCCCACCAACACTGAGCTTCTCCTTGTCAAAAGCCAGTAAGCTTTGACACTTAATATGTGTGGGCCTTTGCCTTTAAATACTGAAATGCTTCTCCCTGCGGCCAATGTGGGATAAATGGACTACGCCTGGGCCTTTCCATCAGGTAATCAGGATAACCTGAGATAGCTCCTTCTGATAGCTGATGACAACATTTCATGCTCTACACTTTTTGTCAGGTCATCGGGGTAGGTCTTGCCAATAAGGCAAAAATTCAAAAAACTGCAAAGAAACACTCATCTCCCTCAACATGCTGGGCTCATCCCTCATGGGAGCCACATTTTACCCCACATGCTATAATTCAATGAACAAAAAGTTATTTTCCCTGTGTCTGCACATGAAGTAAACAAGTTAGACAAAAACTTTTATTCTTTTTATACTTAGCCCTTGTTTCTCCTTCTGAGGCATATTGAGCTTGTAGCAAAAATAGGTAACAGGACTATAATATCCAATTGCGCAAGAGAAGACATAAATTGAAGCATAAGGAGATGGACGTGAGTTCCTACATAGAGGAGTTCATGAAGTTATGTGTAAGGACCAAGGTAAAGGAAAGTGAAGATGAGAAGGTGGTGAGATATCTCAATGGGTTGAGATTTACCATCCAAGAAGGTTTGAATCTCCACACCCCGGAGACAGTCCAAAAATGCTTTCAATTGGCACTCAAGGTGGTGGAGAAACTAAAGAGAAGACAAGAACAAAATAGTAGAGGCAAAGGGAGATAGAGAAGAGGGGGAAGATGCCCTTTTAGAGGTAGAGGAAATGGTTTTGGATACCAAGGTGAGTCTAGCCAAGAAGGCAATAGAGGAGAGAGTAGTTACAACCAAGGAGGAGGCTACAATCCAAGAGGGAACTTTAGGGGCATAAGACCACCCTCTAGAGGAAGATCCCAAGGTAGAGGACCTCCTAGATGCTACAACTGCAACCAAGAAGGGAACATGGCCAATAGGTGTCCGGAGAAGGCTAAAAGCTCCATGGGAGAAAGGAGGAGCAATTTGGTGCAAGAATCTGATTGCCAAAGTGTGGCAAGTGCAAACACCTACCAAAGTGTTAATGCCCCTGATAGCTATGGCTACCCTGAAAGAGGAGAGGCTCTGATGATGAGGAGAGCAGTAACCACCATGAAGGTACCCGACAAGAAGCCTACACAAAGAAAGTCTCTTTTCAAGACTACCTGCAAGGCAGGAGGAAAGGTATGCAAGGTCTTGATAGACTCCGAGTCTACTGAAAATTTTGTATCACTTGAAATGGTAGAAAATCTTAAGCTAAGAAGGTTGCCTCATCCTTACCCCTATAAGGTCTCATGGCTCACCCAAGGTCAGTAAGTAGTGGTAGAAGAGTAGGTTTGGGTAGAGTTTCAGATTGGATCATATAAGGACAAATTGCTATTTGATATAGCCAAGATGGATGCATGTCATCCCTTATTTGGGAGACCATGGTAGTTTGAGTTGAAGGCTTACCACGATGGGGTTAGAAACACCTATTAAATCACCAAGGATGGTAAGGTGATAGAACTCTCACCTTTGATAGAGGAAGATATGGAACCAAAGGGGAAAGATGCCAAAGTGTTGATGGTAGAAGGAAAGCAGTTTATGAAGGAGATTGCAGAGAAAGGTGCAGTTTTCTATGCCCTCATGCCCAGTCCCAAGGTGACAAAGAAAGAGTAGTTTGCAGAAAGGAAAGAAGAAGGATAGAGACACATAGACCCTATAGTAAGACAGTTTCTTGACAAATACAAAGGCATCATCTAAGATGGAATGCCAAGATCCTTGCCACCGGTAAGGGATATAAGCCAATGCGTAGACCCGATCCCTGGATCTAGCCTACCAAATAAAGCAGCATACAAACTCACTCTAGATAAGAATGTAGAGATGGAAAGACAAATTGAGGAGTTGCTTGAATTAGGGCTAATTGGCAAAAGTTTAAGCCCATGTGCAGTACCTATTGTCCTTGCACCCAAGAAAGAAGGCACTTGGAGGCTATGCACAAACTCAAGGGCCATCAACAAGATAACTATAAGGTATACATTCCCAATCCATAGGATAGAGGATTTACTTGATTTCTTGGGGAATGCAAAGTATTTCACCAAAATGGATCTAAAAAGTGGATACCATCAAATTAGAATAAGGCCAGGGGATGAATGGAAAACAACTTTTAAAAGCAATGAGGGGTTATATGAGTGGAAAGTCATGCCATTTGGGTTGTCCAATGCCCCTAGTACCTTTATGAGGTTGATGAATGAGGTCTTGGTGGAAATTATAGGTGAGTTTATCATAGTATACCTAGATGATATCTTTATCTTTAGTCACACAAGGGAAGAGCACCTCAAACACATAGATATGGCCTTCAAGAGGTTACATGAAGAGCGACTAATGATAAATTTGGATGTGTTTGTTCATGCAGGAAGAGATAATTTATTTGGGCTTTGTAATCTAACAAGGTGAGTTGAAAATGGACTAGGAGAAGGTAAGTGTAATACTATCCTGGCCAACACCTAAAACCATGAATGATGTCCAAAGTTTCCATGGTTTAGCAACTTTTTATAGGAAGTTCATAAGAGGATTTAGTCATGTTTGTTCTCCAATTCTTGACACCATAAAAGGAGAAGAAAAGTGCAGGTTTAGTTGGACCAAGGAGGCAGATGATTCATTTGAAACTTTGAAGAAGAAAGTTGCAGAACAACCAGTCCTTGCCCTACCAAACTTCAACAAGATATTTCAGGTGGAATGTGATGCAAGCCACATGGCTATTGGGGTAGTGCTCAGTCAGGAAGGAAGACCAATTGATTTTTTTAGTGAAAAGATAAATGATGCCAAGAGGAGATACTCATCTTATAACTTGGAGATGTATGCTTTGGTTCAGTCTTTGAAGAAATGGAGGCACTATTTATTGCCTCAGGAGTTCATAATTTTTACTGATAATCAAGCACTCAGTTTCATAAACAGTCAAGAGAAGTTAAACCACCGACACATGAAGTGGGTAGAGACCCTACAAGCCTTCACCTTCACCCTCAAGCACAAGAAGGGGGTCAAGAACAAAGTTGTAGATGCCTTGAGCAGAAGGGTCTTAACTATCAATAAAATCAAGATGGAGAGTGTTGGTATTGATTCCTTGAAGAATATGTATGATGCTGATGAAGACTTTGGAGAGATCTACAAGGTATGTGAAACTTTTGGCGAGATGTATCATGTTGAGTTTTCTGAATTTTTGATACAAGATGGATTCTTATTCAAAGGTGGATAGTTATGTATCCCTAAGTGTTCTATGAGGTTGAATATCATTAGGGAGAAGCATTATGGAGCAATGGCAGTTCATTTTGGCCTTGACAAGACCCTAGACCTTGTGAAAAGACACTACTACTTGCCTAAGTTGCAGGCATATGTAAGGAAGTTTGTGGAAACATGTGTAATCTATCAGAAAGCCAAAGGGAAGTCCACTAATGCATTCCTTCTAGGCCATGGGAGAGCATAAGAATGGATTTTGTGTTGGGTCTGCCTAGGACAAGGAGGGGATTTGACAGTGTCTTTGTAGTGGTAGCTAGATTTAGCAAAATGGCTCATTTCTTACCATGTGAAACCTCTTGTGATGCCTCATATGTTGCAGACTGAAATAGTCTAGATACATGGGCTGCCTCTAAACATAGTTTCAGACAGTGATGTGAAGTTCATAGGTCACTTTTGGAGGACCCTTTGGAAGATGTTGGGAACTAACCTAGCTTTCTCATCAGCCTACCATCCTCAAATGGATGGACAAACTGAAGTTGTCAATAGGTCATTGGGAAACCTATTAAGATGTTTGACAAGGCAACATGGAGAAAAGTGGGACAATATACTGTCACAAGCAGAGTTCTCATATAATGACACCATAAATAGAAGCACTGGGAAGTCTCCTTTCCAAATTGTGTATGGCATCTACCCAAGGGGTGTATTGGAGTTAAGGGATTTGCCCAAGGAAGAGCCCATTAGTGCAGATGGTGAAACTTTTGCATCAACCATCAAGGAGGTACATGACCAAGTGAAGTCTCATCTCCAACAATCTATAGTGAGTACAAGGCTTATGCTGACAAGAAAAAGAGGGATGTACAATTTAGTGTTGGGGACTTGGTATGGGTACATTTGAAGAAGGAGAGACTCCCAAAGGGTAAGCACACCAAGCTCATGCAGAGGAAGATTGGACCATGTCAAATTTTGAAGAAATGTGGGCAAAATGCTTATGAAATCCAACTTCCTCTTGATCTTGGATTGTCACCCATTTTCAATGTGTGTGATCTTACACTTTTCAAAGGTGATAGCAATGAAGTGGAGGAACCAATGTAGGTTGCAACAGACAATGATATTCCAAGGCATGATTCATCAAAGTTGAGAAAGGTTCTAGACACCAGAGTCACAAAGAGGATGAGGAACAATGATCACATTGAGTATTTATTGGCTTGGCAGGGCAAACTAGACTCTGAGGCAGTGTGGATGATAGATAAATAAATTTCCAACCATGGTGCAGACCTACAAACTCTGATCTCAAGTGGGCTTGAGATCTCTTTTCCCGGGGAATATGGTGCAGGGGCACCTCATCAACAAGAAAATCATGGCTTTGAGGATGAAGACTAGGATCATAGTGGTTGTCTTAGTGTCTTTTGTTTATGCAAGTTTCATGTATTCAATAAAGACCCCACCATGTAAACCCATATCACTAATTAGGCAATTTGATAAGCCAATTGGGACAATGTGGTCAATAGGGGTAGTAGAATGTTTGGTTTTGTGTTTGATAGGTTTTTAGGATGTTTTAGGGGTGTTTGGTTGAACCAAGTGTGTGGATCCCAACATTAGAGAGTTTGACAACTTTATATGCAAAAATGCAACTCTTGAAAGTGCAACTTTTTAAAATGCGGTTGATGTAAGCCTCTCAACGGATCCAATCTCTTCAAAATTTGGTTGGAAACCATTGGAGAAGTATATAAGCCTTGTGGAAATGATTCCCAAGGTTGGTGATGTTGTGATTTGAAGTTGGAGGCAATAAGACACAAACAAGACTGAGTTTTCCAAGAAGTTTTGAGTTTGCAGAGGTTGTACGTCCTTATACGGAGTGAATTGAGTCACACAATTCATGGAGTAGATGGAGGAATTAATTAGATTTGTTTTGGTGGTGGTCTAAGGTTTTTATTGTTTCTATGTAGTGAGAACCCTCCATTTTTCTGATTGTAACCCGTAAAGTAAGGGTTTGGCTAGGGTTTTAGCAAAAAATGACCATATCTTACATTCTAGTCAACTAGAAGTTTCTTCCTGTGTGGGGGAAAAAGTGACACTAAGAAAACATGCCCTAATCTCACTTTCAATCACACATTTATGGAATACGAAAGAGCCTAGAGGTATCACACAATTGGCTACTTCTTTTTGTGGAAGAGAGAGCCACGAGCTACCTATTAGGATTTCTATTCCTTTGTTGCAAATGATAGATAGATGATGCAAGTTCAATTCCTAACCCCAAAGTGCAAGTATGAACTAATAACAAGATTGCAGAATTGAAACTAAACAATGGAAAGCTGTAAACACCAGGACAAGACAAGAATGTAAATGCATACCTGGTGTTAAAATCTGAGTGGAAATGTTCGAGATGGGGGTGCGGGCGCAACTGTCCTGATTCTGCACTTGAAACTGTTGTTTTGCAACTTGAAAAGTTGTCTGAAACTTGCTGTCTGACAGAAGGACCAGGGCGCCCAGCGCCCCTGTCCCAGGGACTAGGGCGCCTAGTGCCCCTGTCCTGGTAGGACCAGGGTGCCCCATGCCCCTGTCCTAGTCTTTTTCTCTGCAATTTGGTGTGAAGTTCAGTCTCCGTCTGCTTCCGTCCGATCTGCAACTTGCGGCGTCGTCCGAATCCCGAAACCTGCACTTATATCTGAAAAGGTATGGTGGGCGGCTATATAGGGTTTTGCCTTAGTCAAACCCCCGCTTTGGTGATTTCCACCTCCATGAATAGCCAAGTTGTATAGTAAAAGTTGTGTGTGCAGACCTTGTGTGTGTGCAAGATCCTAAAATGAAAGTAAGCAAACTAGAGCAACCTAGAAAGTAAACCCTAATTGCTCATAAATGATAATGTAAATGCTCCAAATCAAGATGCAAAGTGATCTAAAGCATGAATACAAGTGATATAATGAGGCTTATGCAAAGACATGAAAACAACATGAAATCATACCCAACCCCAAGGGAGGGGTACAAGCCAATCTTCAGTCGGTAATCCCCTATTGCTCTTCAATGTCTTCAAAGCCCTAAATGAATGAATGAAATTGATGAATGCTTGATGGATGGATGTTGAATGTTGTTGAAGTCTTCAAAGATCTACTCTTTCGCTGTGTAGAAGGTCCCTCGAAACCCAAAATTCTGGATCTTTTCAAATGAAGAAAGAGAGCTCTTATATATGAAACCCTAGGTCTTAATTTCAACTTTTGGCCGACCTAGAGATTGAATCTCCCGCCAATTTCTTGGGGTTAAACTTTATTTTATGATTGGATCACGCTCCTAAAATTTTGGGAAAAATGTCCGGGACCATGTGCACGCCGGGCGCCATGGTCCCGACAACTTTTCACCAAATTTTTAGGGCCGTTGGATATGATGATTTTAGAGAGAATCCCGAAGTTACAGCTGATTTCGAGATGTTTTGACCCCCAAAATCAAGCCCCCAAGTTGAAAATAGGACCTAATTAGGGTTTTTGATTAAATGATGTATTGGAGGAATAAAATGAAAGGGGCACACTTTAATGAAAGGGCCCAACTTTATGATGTGGAAGATGATGAAATAGGACCTTAGACCTAATTAATTTGATTAATTAAGTGCTAAAGGGGAAATGCAATGCAAAATGCAAAATGTGCCAAGGCGGGTGCTAAACTAGGTGTGAAATTGTACCACTTTAGCAAGTGTGTACAATTTATGATGCTACATTTAGCCCCCACTTTAGCGGTCATATGAACACTACGTGCATATGCAAGCTAAAGTACATAAAAGTAAACATTATTTGAAAAAGGATATATCCATAAGTCTGTCAAACGAAGCCCCCAGCGGCATCTGCAGTACACAGATAGGAACCAC
Organism: Cryptomeria japonica; assembly: GCF_030272615.1. Lineage (NCBI taxonomy): Eukaryota > Viridiplantae > Streptophyta > Pinopsida > Cupressales > Cupressaceae > Cryptomeria > Cryptomeria japonica. The sequence goes on along the minus strand of NC_081409.1, from coordinate 412,575,224 downwards.
AACCTACAAAACCACATGTTAGATCACAAAATCACCTAATTCTTACTAAGGAAGTTGATGAAAATTCGAGGGTAGCTATATGCCCCCCCTGTTTCGGCTTACTAATTTTAGTGAGTTGAAACAGGGTATCATGTTTACCACTTCGAATTGTTAAAGAATATTGATGACAAATGCTCACAAGAAGATTTGATATGAGATCAAAAACTAATGGAGAATCATTTGGTAAGAAAGAGGACTAAATCTCAATTCCAACACAACAAAGAGTGTGAGGATTTGAGAGTCCTCTAACACAAGATGAAGGATGTAAATGGAGACAAAATGCAAAGAAAAGAAAGGAAAAAGCATGAATACACACATTGGTGATCCATGAGAAGAATAGTGAGAGAGAAAACATAGACTTCTCACCCCTAGATCTTGTCTAGGTGATCCATGGGAAAAAGGACATAGAAAACTAGCCCCTAGAGTCTGTCTAGATGATCCATGTAAGGGAGGAGAGTGAGAAAGTCTAGCCTTATGCCGCTAGTTCCACTCAACCTCGTGCATGTGTGTGTAAGGGAGGTTAGAAGCACCTCATAGGAGTCTATGCCCGAGTATGCCACAACCTGTATATGTATAGTACAAAAGCGTGACATCTCGCTCTAAGAGTCTGTGCTCTGGTTCCGAGAATGACCCATTGCTCAAAAAGTGTAATGTTTATGTCATAAGAAAAGTAGAACAAGGATACCTACCTGCATCACAAAAGAAGATACCCCAAAAATGCAACAATGTCATAGATCCAAGCAAGAGAGTTTTGCACTCTTTAAGCAAGGATAAGATAGTTGAAAAGGGATATCGTGTAGTATGTGTAAAGGAGATCCTTAGAGGAGAAGAGATCTTTGTACAAAAGACACCTATCCCCGAGAGGAATTGTCTTAGACAAATATAACATCTTCTAGAATAAGACAAAGAAGAGAATAAGAATGCAATACTTCCTTCTTTTGCGAGGTGAAAGTGATTCTTAATGAAGGATGATGCTCTTTTTAACCTAATTGGGAGAGTGAATTCATTATGGATGTATTTTACCAAGTGCAAAAGAGGTTGTAGTCAAGGACTTACACCTCTTGTGAGAGAGAATCCTTGAACAAAAAACAAAAAATGCATACAAGGAATAACATCAAGTAATAAAGTTCACACCATCCACGAAATAGGAAAAAGTGGATCCTTAGATAAAAATAAGGAAAGATCATTGCCTCCCAAGGATAAGGACAATGAGAAGGACTTACACAATCTTCTAGGGAGGGATTTAAACATAAGCAAAATGTACTACATACTCACATGAGTTCATGCAAGCAAGACATTAGTGTATGTAAAATGCTCCTCACAAGAAGTGGGTAGGATAAGAAAGAGAATACACATCTTCTCCCATATCTAGGAAAAGAGGATTCTAAAGAAAAGATGATCAATATTTCCACATTAATACCTCATAGGAACAAGAGATAACATAGAAAAATTAGGCTATTATGTTGCTTCAAAAATATGATTGCACTTGAAATTGTACCATCATGAATGACAATGAGCCCCCAGTAAATGAGCTACCAATGTCACATAATGATGAGCAACATAATAGCCATTAATGTTATTTAAAGACATGATAGATTGAATGAGGTATTTGAATATGACATGCTAAATGCTCAACTATAAGTGAGATCAAAAACATGTATAAAATGATAAAAATTGAAGAAGGAAAGTCACAAGAAATCTTAGAAGAGGGATGAGTGTAATTTATTAGAGCCTTATCCCTGGAGAAAAGGACTTTATGATGAATAGGAGATAAAGATTCATAAGTGGATTTAGAAATTTGAGGGGATTCATAAAGAGATTTGTTCATCGCCAAGATTTCCTTATGAGGGGAATGAGAGTTGATAGAAGTAGAAGATGATTTAGTTGAAGTGAGATCATCATCACTACTAAATATAGCATTCACATTGAGAGATGGTCTTTTAGATGCTTTGGTGGGCTTAGAAAGATTATATCCAAGTCCAAATAAATATTCATGCATGTTATGTTCTAAAGGAACTTTAATTCCTTGTTCATTTGCGCCACAACCATTTCCACTATAGCCACTCTTAGCCAAAATATGGAAACCACGACCATAACGATTAGCCATTTCAAAAAGAAAAGGTGGTTTTTCGTAAGACAAAGAATCAAATTCTTCAGAATTAGAGGTGTGAGGAGAAGAAGTTTGAGAAGCGGCCACAAAATTATTGCTCATAGGTTCAGGTAAGACTGATTGATCTCTAGTTTCTTCCTTCTTTTTAACTTTAAGCTCTCTAGGAGGAACCCTATACTCACCTACAAAGGTGGGATTAAAATCAAGAGATCCCCAATCATCTTCTGCGAGAACCTTCTCAGGATCAAAAGCCTTTTCATGTGTAGATTCAAGTTGAGAAGAATCTTCTTCAAGAACTTCAAACTCATCCAAAGAATTTTGATTATCAGAGGGTGATGATCCATCCATAGGTATCTTGTTTAACGAGTCATCACTAGAAGAGGAAGGCTTAGAAGAACTCCCTTTGGAAGTAGATGTTTGCAAACAAGCTTGAAAATTAGTATCACCTATCAAGGTATATGTCTTATTATTATAAATAAATTTAACTTGTCGATGCAATGTAGAGGGGACAACTTGCATATTGTGAATCCAAGGTTTCCCTAATAACAAGTTGTATGTTAGATTTCTCGACATAACATGGATAGGAGTAGGCAAAGTAATAGGTCCCACTGTGATGGGTAAGGTGATAATACCTAATGAAGACTTAGCCACATTATCAAAGCCTCGAATGGGATGAGAGTCAGGCTCAATAAGGGATGTATCCACATTCATCTTATGCAATAGATTAATGCTACACACATTAAGGCCAGAACCATTATCTACCAGTGTTCGTCTTATAGCAGTGTCATTTATGATAACCACAATCATCAAGGGATCATATTGATGTTGAATTTCACTAGTAGGCAACTCATCTTAAGTAAACACAATTTGAGCTTTAGGATTCATCACAGAGTTAACCAAAGACACTATATTACTAGATGTATTAGGTGGAGGAACATTCAAATCTTTCAAGGCATCTTGTAACATTCCATGATGAGCGGAAGAAGTTTGGATCAAATCCCAAAGGGATATCTTAGCAGGGGTAGCTTTAAGTTGTTCTATGAGATCATATTCCTTACCGAGAACTTGTGAAATACGTGGAGCTTGTGGAAGAATTGGTTGAGGATTAGGAAGAGACACTGGAGTAACAGGAGGAAGATTAGGCTGCCTATTATTTCTAGTATTATAAGTATGGGCAATCGCATGATAACTCTCTCTAGTCAGTTGCTTAGCATACTCATAAGGGCTCTTAGTAGAATAACCTCCTTGCACAGTAATAATAGGTTTCTTAGGAGTGCAAAAAGAATCATTAGCATAACCACCTTGAACCACTAAGATAGGCTTATTTAAAGGTTGAGAATTTTGAGAAGGACAAGCACCTTGGACAGTGAAGAGAGGTTTGTTAGGTGTTTCATTCACATGTATCAAATTGATTGAGGATGGTTTAGAGGAATGAACAAAGGTGTTAGAAGAATTATTGATAGTCTTCTCTTGCACTAAAATCTTATCACGGATTAAATCAATTTTAGGAAGAGTAATACTAGGAAAGGTCATATCATCCTCTATCATCAAAGGATCTACATGGGGAATAAACTCTCTAGGAGAAGGATCAACATTACTCTCTAAAGTCTCACTCTTGAGAGGGAGATATTTGAAAGAGATGTTAACCATCTTGCCTTGAACTAGGGTATCCTTATGAGTAGAACCAAGTTGAGGAGAGGGAGATGCTTTATTTTTAGAGGGAGAATAATTGAGATTCAAGGAAGGTGAGAAACTATCAAGGGAGTTTTCAATCTTGATTTCATCCCCTTTGGCTAGGGTTCTCTCATGGGGAAGAGAATAATCTACACCTTCTTCTAATGGTTCATCCCAAATAGTGAGGTCGTTGAAAGGAATGTTTGAAGTATTGTCAATTTCGGGAGAGGAGATAACATTGTTTATTAATTCCTCATCCTTAGGAGGGAGAGGATCAATAGATGTGTTAAAATCATCCTCTTTCCTCAAAATATGTTCAATATGATCTTTAGGGGAGAGAGAGTTAAGGAAATTGCTTATCATTTCATCTTCTTTCTCTAAGGGATGCTTATGGGTAAGACAAACTTTAGGAGAAGGGTAAGCATTTATCATTAATTCATCATCTCTAGTGGGAATTTTGTTGGAAAAGGAAATGCCATCACTAGGAAATGTAGGGATAATGTCATCTTCTTACACAAAAGGATCCTCATGAAGGGAGTGTTTTTTAGGAGGAACATGAACATATTTCTCCAAAGATTCATGCTTAGGAAGGAGATCTTTGAAAGAAGTGTTCATAACCTCTTGTTGCACTAACATGCCCCCATTGGAAGGACCAACTTTAGGAGAAAATAAGTCAATGTCCATCAATACCTTTTCACTTAGAGAGGCATCATGTAGGGAAGGTGAAGTAACATTAAGAAAGGTGTTTATGATATCATTCTCTTCCTCTAGGATAGCTAAATAGGAATGGCACATTTTAGGAGAATTGTCAAGATCACTCTTAAAGTCTTCATCCATAGAGCATGGGAGAGTCTCAAAGGGATTGGTAGCAACTCTTTTAGGCACTAAAATGTTGTTATAGATGGGGGGAGGTTCTTTAGGAGAAGGAAAAATTGAAACAAGGGAAGCTAACCCATTATCACATCTATGAAATGAATGCATCATGACAACAATTTTCCTCTTTCAAATGATAACACATGCAAAATAGAAGGAAATGTTTAATTTAAACCAATGCAAGCACTTAGAATGTAGATTTAGAAAATGAAATTTATAATTCAAATGAGTTCCTAAATCAGATTTGAAATTATTGATCCCAATTAAGCTATCCACAAGTTCAACTTTGAATTGAAAAATTAGGGTTTTAGCAAAAATTTCCTCTATATTTTTGAATCTTGCAAGAAATTAAAACTTGCAAATACAAATTTGATTTTGAAATAGCATAAACACTCAAATTTGAAAACATAAATCAGAATTAGAGAAGATTGGAATTCACGTCGGGTTCACCAAAATGCGTGGGGGAAAAAGTGACACTAAGCAAACATGCCCTAATCTCACTTTCAATCACACATTTGTGGAATACGAAAGAGCCTAGAGGTATCACACAATTGGATACTTATTTTTGTGGAAGAGAGAGCCATGGGCTACCTATTAGGATTTCTATTCCTTTGTTGCAAATGATAGATAGATGATGCAAGTTCAATTCCTTACCCCAAAGTGCAAGTATGAACTAATAATAAGATTGCAGAATTGAAACTAAACAATGGAAAGCTGTAAACACCAAGACAAGACAAGAATGTAAATGCGTACCTGGTGTTAAAATTTGAGTGGAAATGTTTGGGATGGGGGCGCGGGTGCCACTGTCCTGATTCTGCACTTGAAACTGTTGTTTTGCAACCTGAAAAGTTGTCTGAAACTTGCTGTCTGACAGAAGGACCAGGGCGCCCAGCACCCCTGTCCCAGGGACCAGGGCGCCTAGCGCCCCTGTCCTGGTAGGACCAGGGTGCCCCACGCACCTGTCCTAGTCTTTTGCTCTGCAATTTGGTGTGAAGTTCAGTCTCTATCTGCTTCCGTCGGATCTGCAACTTGCGGCGTCGTCCGAATCCCGAAACCTGCACTTATATCTGAAAAGGTATGGTGGGCGGCTATATAGGGTTTTGCCTTAGTCAAACCCCCGCTTTGGTGATTTCCACCTCCACGAATAGCCAAGTTGTATAGTAAAAGTTGTGTGTGCAGACCTTGTGTGTGTGCAAGATCCTAAAATGAAAGTAAGCAAACTAGAGCAACCTAGAAAGTAAACCCTAATTGCTCATAAATGATAATGTAAATGCTCCAAATCAAGATGCAAAGTGATCTAAAGCATGAATACAAGTGATATAATGAGGCTTATGCAAAGACATGAAAACAACATGAAATCATACCCAACCCCAAGGGAGGGGTACAAGCCAATCTTCAGTTGGTAATCCCCTATTGCTCTTCAATGTCTTCAAAGCCCTAAATGAATGAATGAAATTGATGAATGCTTGATGGATGGATGTTGAATGTTGTTGAAGTCTTCAAAGATCTGCTCTTTCACTGTGTAGAAGGTCCCTCGAAACCCAAAATTCTGGATCTTTTCAAATGAAGAAAGAGAGCTCTTATATATGAAACCCTAGGTCTTAATTTCAACTTTTGGCCGACCTAGAGATTGAATCTCCCACCAATTTCTTAGGGTTAAGCTTTATTTTATGATTGGATCGCGCTCCTAAAATTTTGGGAAAAATGTCTGGGACCATGTGCACGCCGGGCGCCATGGTCCTGACAACTTTTCACCAAATTTTTAGGGCCGTCGGATATGATGATTTTAGAGAGAATCCTGAAGTTACAGCTGATTTCGAGATGTTTTGACCCCCGAAATCAAGCCCCCAAGTTGAAAATAGGACCTAATTAGGGTTTTTGATTAAGTGATGTATTGGAGGAATAAAATGAAAGGGGCACACTTTAATGAAAGGGCCCAACTTTATGATGTGGAAGATGATGAAATAGGACCTTAGACCTAATTAATTTGATTAATTAAGTGCTAAAGGGGAAATGCAATGCAAAATGCAAAATGCGCCAAGGCGGGTGCTAAACTAGGTGTGAAATTGTACCACTTTAGCAAGTGCGTACAATTTATGACACTACACTTCCTTTGGTGGAGTGCAGGATTGGCCTATTTATTTTAGGGTTTTCATGGGTTTTTGTAGGGAAGACTTGGTTGTGAGGAGAATGAAGCAAAACTAGGTAGGCATCTCTATGTGACTAGCTTAAGCAAATTTAGGATAGTCATCATAAAACCTTATAACGGTGGATTCCAGGCGTGCAACCCTAGAATTAGAGGTTAGTCACAGTCCCCCTCACTCTTAGGAAGTTTATTTTCTAGTTTGGATTCAATAATAGGTAGTTTCTCTGTAAAATAGGCCTAATCGCCCTAATTAGGTCTCTTGGCCTCTAAGGGGTTCAGACCCTGAAAGTGTAGATCTGGTCAAACCATTTTGGGGATGAATGTAACTCCATAAAGGGTTTCTAGAATGGTAATTTGTTTGTTAGAGTGTGTAGAATATTTTTGAGTTAAGGCCAATTCTATCGCTAAATAAGGCTACTAGCCTAGGGGGTAAGTTTCCAAAGGAGGTATAAGGATTTAGAGTCTAAACCCAAAACCAATGCTTGGACCAGTCTTTAATGGACATGAATGAACCAATTCCAAAGCCCCTAGGAGAAGGATGTCATGGGATGGTGTATTGTAGGTGTTGAGGCCTTTACTCATCTTGAGTAGGCATAAGCCTAGTGGATTTGTGAGTTGTTTCACCCAAAGGTGTGGAGTCCATACTTGTAGGACCCTTGTGGTCATTTGAGATGTCAGAAACCTAAATCTATTAGACTCATCCTTAGGTATGTGTGAATGGTTTTGCATCACTCCTTCCATGAAGTATCATTTCAACCAAGATTATTACCTCTACATGGTATTGACTGTGCCTTCCACTTTCGTAGTACTGTACACATTGACCATTTCCACACTCACCACTATGTGGTGTTTGATCAACCCATATGTGGTATACGTGGAGTTAATATGTAGCTCGATTCTTATATATATATATATTGTATGCAATGAAAAAGTAGAGAGATAAATGATAAAGAGAAGACAAGGCATGCAACCAAACCCCCTTTTCGAGATACGAGCGTGACAAAGCTCAAGATGAGTGCTTATTGGTAAGATCGTTGCAAGATGATTGCGAGATTTTTGTAACTTGGTAGTGTTGGTACAGCCTTCAAGAGAGAATATAAGAGCCCAATGAGAACATATCATATATAATCCAAAAGAGAGAACCCCTCCAAATGAGCAAAGAAGGGCTTTTAAAGTCAAAACAGGTGTGGAGAGTCGTTATGGCCAAAGATGAGCCAAAAGACACACGTCGGCCAATGTTTGACTCTTTGCAAGATTTTTGATTTCGTGGGTTTGTAGAGACATTAGCATGATGTGTGGACATCCACGTGACACATTTACATCTCACCAAAGATAAGCCCAAATGTGGTCTTAGGCTAAATAGAGGCACTTTGTCTTTGGGGATCATGATGTCAAAATGAATGAGATTTTGATCATGAGTCTGTCATTAATGCACTGAGCGCCATGTATAAGTGTCATAAATGCAATAGGTATAATTTAGGACTACATTTTGCCCCCACTTTAGTGGACTGATCGACTTAAGGGATCAAGCACACTAAAGTAGTTTTAGAAAGATAGATTCATTAAGCCTATGCAGTGCAATAAATGCAATAAATACTTAGCTTAAAAGAATACTGTATAGGCCACATAGGTCAGGTCGGCAATCATAGATGATGCCCCCAAGTCTTTGCAAGAAACCACAATGTTCAACGTGATGAATTTCATGCTGCAAAAGTAAAAAACTTGTCAGCACAAAAAATAGAGGAAACTACTTCGGCGAGAAGAATGCTTAAGAGTGTTAGTATAGATAGAAGAGGAGAAATCTGATTTGGGTGAGTATATGTCCCATTATGTTTTGTCCTGATTAAGGTGGGGAAAATAGGAAGGAAAATGAGCCAAAATTGTCCCAAAATGGTCAAGAAAAATTTTGGGCAAAAATTAGGCTATATACTCAAGAGTGGGCCCCAAGAAGGGTCATTTTTACTATTCATTGTGGGCATTTTGGCTGAGATTTTAATAGTTTGAGAAAAATGCCATGTAGAGGAGAGTATTGAGCGAGAAGGATCGAGGAGTTGTGGTTTGTAGTAGAGCAAGGCGATGGGCCCGAGTAGGTATGCCTCAAATCATGCTTTATCATGTCTTTTTATGCCTTTTTTAAGCATTCTATTGTTTAGAGGTGCGTGAGCGTTAAGGGAAGTGTCGCGGTCCTAGTGCCACACTATCATCCTAGATGTGCGCAGGCATTTATAAAACATGCTAGTGTCATTCAAGCATGATAGTGTCTTAGATTTTAGCACCAATGGAGGCTGGTGAATAATTTTATTCTTGTGCAGACGTTGCCGAAGATGTGGGAGCATATGTTGGGTAATCTGTTGCAAACACTGCGGGACTGGGCAGAGGGATGTCAGTGGTAGATAGGTACCTACTCCAAAGAGTGGGCCTATGGTGGGCATTTGGTTTGCCAGAGTTCCAGTTCCATGCCCCAATGTTGCGAGCTCTCATGGAGAGATGGGATGCAGACATGATGTCATTTCACCTACCCATAAGGGAAATGACTGTGACCTTGATTGATGTGTACCACATCCTCCAACTTCCTGTTGGTATTATGGATGTGTTGCATTGGTTTTTTCATTGATGTCAATACTTATCAACACTTTTCAACATTGGAGATCTTTGGTTATGTTCACCAACATGTTCAGTGACTTATGCACAGTCACTGCTATTTGGTTCACCGACAGGTTATATTGTTCACCGGCACTAAGGATGATCTCTTATCATCTGGAATTACTTGGTTATGTCAAAGACATGGTTTGGACACTTGGTTTTGGTGATTTCGTTATTGGCCTAATCAAGTTTGCATATTTGCTGTTACCGGCAAATAGGTCTAGGTTATGGACCGACAAGCGTTATCTATTCCAGATTAGCATGAAACATTATGGAGATGATTTATTGATTGGTTATTATTGTAAATGCATTGAGCTGACATGATGCATCACATATTGATTCATTTGTAATTTATTTAATTGTAATATTCTTAATGAGTCGACCTACACATTTGGTCTTAGGTTTTGGTATATATGTAAGATCTCATTTGTGAGATTATGTAGAAGAAGGTGTGGGAAAGCATTGTAATAAGGTTTATGCAAATATAAGCAGAGCTATACACACAGACATCATTTGAAGATTCAAGGAAGGTATGAAGGAGACAATATGAGATTAAACAGTACTGAATCCAACATATGAAGATGCTATTCTGAGCAGTACATTATCATTGGATTTAACCATCCAATTGTAGTCAGTGTAACTCTCATTTTGTGATTGAGCAGTGAGCTCTAGGCAGTTGGCCTTTCTGCATGTGCAGACCCCATTTGTGAACACATACTATCTGTAGTAGTATCATTTGATTGTGGGTAAGGTTTCCCACTGTGGTTTTTCCCTTTACAAGGTTTCCACATACAAATATCTGTGTTATGTGTTGTGGATGTTATTTGTCTTTCTGTTTCATGCATTAAACTTTACCGGTAATGTTATTAACTATTAAATTGTCAACCGACATTAAGTTTGGTTTACTGGTATTATGCATCAAGTTTGATTAAGTTATATTTGGGTTGAAATTAATAGACAACTGATTCACCCCTCCCCTCTCAGTTGCCTCCGGGTCCTATCACTACCCATCCAAGGGAGAGAGTATCATTGATGATCTTGTCGGCAACAAAGATGAGCAAGCAGTAGGAGTGGGCCCTTAGACAGAGGATCAATGCGACTAAGCACATGTACTTGTGAGGACTGGACTAGGGGTGAGTGCCTATTCCCTTGGTACAACACATTATGATAGCAATCGTAGCACAATGGGTATTGATAGACCGTGGGTCAGAGCTGACCGTCGGGTTCATTCTACTGATTCAAGAGATGGAGGAGCATGAGATGGTTTATGCGTGTGGTTGGAGCATGCTCATGCACCTCTAATATGAGCTGTCTTGGTACATACACAACAAGTATCAGAGCTTGACAACGTGCACATTGCTACAGGTGTGGATTTTTTAGCACATCACATGCATGCATTTGGTCGGGTTCCCAGTATCGATGCCATTGGACATGTCGAGGGTGCACGAGTATTCATTACGATGAGGTGAGTGGTGGACTGGTGACCTGACATATTGGAGGGTCATCCTAGACCAACTCAGGATTAGGGACATCATCCAACAACCATTCCAGGACATGGGGATCTGGACCACGGTCTGCATGTAGGTCCCGTGGATGTAGGGAGACTTATTCCTTTTGGGGTGGTAGGACCATACTGTTATGCTGTACTACTGGCAACGATGCATGCAATAGTTCAGGCAGGTGCAAACCATCCCACTTATTTCACCTACCTATGTTTAGGCAGCCAAGAGTGTAGTACAACCATATGAATTGCCTCACCCCACCCTTGGAGATGTTCGAGACAACTTCAAGGGTAGTGATGATGATGAAATCCCTCAGCTAGATATCAATGATGTTGGAGTCACCCCAGACTTCACGGGTTGGTGGTGTAGGGTAGATCCTGCATCGATCTTTCTACCAGACGTAGTATGAGGAGATGTCAAAGCTCTGGGAGGTGACAGTGAGCACCAGACCTCCTTGATAGATGAGGGTCAGAGGTTGGGGCAAAGATAGCGGGTGGCGAGCCTGATTTTAGATAGACTAGTACCCGTAGCGAGGGAGATCCCACCATCACCTATTGCACCACCAATTGCACCACCAACATGACCATTAATGCCAGTGACAACTGCAGAGGGATCCACTAGCAGGGTGCCTCCATAGGATCTAGACTGGAAAAGGGGAAATCCTGGTATGTGTTTTGATTTCAGTTTATGTATTCCAATATTACTTATACATGCTTTTACATACATACATACATATATATATATATATACATGTATATATTTTGAGGTCATGGATACTGATAGAGATGTTTTGTGTTTGCAAAGGGCATCACTAAGTGGCTGAGTTTTATTCACCAGGCACTCGCGAAGGTCGTCTCCGCTGTATAGACTCGAGGTCCTATGCTGGATTCCTACCTGCCCCTCTAGATTGTAGGGAGGCATGTGTAGCTATTCAATCCTGTAGCATGAATAAGAACAACATACAAGGAGGGTCAGGTGGAGTTGGTATAAGGAGTAATGTAGCTAGCCATTGTGACAGGGCAGAGGGACTAGGCCTTGTTGGAGGTTCTCTCTAACCTCAAAGAGAGATACTAGGCTGTGACACAAGCTGAGAATGTCAAGAAAGAACATGACGCTCTACAGATCTAGGTTGATGACCTCCATTGACAGGTCGATGCCACACAATAGGGTGTAGCTGGTCATCTTGACCACCCCCGAGTGCGTGAGCTAATAGCAGACCTAGAGGCGATGTGCTAGAGAGAGATGACATCACACAAGGAGCTCATGACACAATAGGAGACCATGATGGAGCTATGAGGGGAGCTAAGGGGTTTTTAGTCACAGAGCATGACTGTGGTGAGATCGCAGTCCACCTCAGTGAGACAATCCTCACATCAGGACCAGGATCCTCTAGCGCCTACGACTTCAGGGAATCATCCACCGCAGGGCTCATGAGACTTTTTTCTAGAGATTTATCTAGATTTTTGATGTAGAGCATTCTTTTGACATATATATGGATGTATTCATGTACTTTGGTGACACATTCTAGATCACATATTTTTGTAGTGATGCGATACATGTGCATTGACATTTGACATTATATATACAAATGAGATTCATTATTTCGATCTTATCTTGTTTTATCATGGATGAATGTACTTGTTATTTTACATGCTCATTTGTGTATGCTCATGTGATGGATGATTTTAGATTGGATTTATATCATGATTTAATTTACATACTGCCATATATATGCATGATTAAATTTCATGATGGTCATTATAGAGATGCTTGGAGATGTAAATAGAACACATGTACACATGCACACACACATGCGCAGATAAAGATATGCACAGTCACTTCATAACACAAAAATGGGAAAATATCATGTTGATGAAGATATAATACCATGACATGTCTTCCATAGAGACCTAGGTATCACACATATGCTATATATACTTGTAGCTTGTTTTCTATGCATAGTATCAACATAGGTGTGTTGCATTGACAGGATCTTTGAGAGGTGTACCATCCATATAGAATAAACCATAAGCACTCTAACCATAAACATAGGTAAAAATGTATGGACCTAACCAATTCATGCTAAACTTTCCTCTTTGGTCAGGTGTCACACTAACATTTCTCTGATTCTCACAAAGAACCAGGTAACCTACCTTAAAATCTCGAGGTAGCATAATTTGATTATATTTCTGAGATAAAGATTTTTGGTAAGCTTGAGTATGTTGAAGGGCCTTCAAATGGAGCTCATCCAACAACTCAAGATGATTGATACAAAGGGTACAATAAGAATCATCATTGATCACCCCTTTCAAGGAGACACACAATGATGGGATATCCAACTCAAGAGGCATGATAACATCGATGCCATACATGAGGTTGTAGGGTGTTGTCTTTGTATATGTACGAATACTCATGTGATTGGCCCATAATGTGTATACTAATTGAATATGCCAGTCTTTGCCATGCTTGGTTATGATCTTACACAATATTTTCTCAATGGTATTGTTAGATGCTTTTTCTTGACCGTTAGATTGAGGTTAATAAGGTGTAGAAAATAAATGTTGGATGTGAAACTCTTTGAGGAATTACTTAGCCTCATTGTTCTTAAATGGTATACCATTGTCGGAAAGCAGTGTAGTAGGTAAGCCAAAATGAGATATAATGTTATCCATGATGAAACCACAAATCATGTCAACAAAAGTGGATCTTTGTGGTATAGCTTTGACCCACTTTATGAAATAATCTATAGCAGTGATGATAAAGACATGAACCTTAAACAAAGGGGGAGATATCTTGTCAATGATATCCAATCCACATATCTGGAAAGGCCATGGAAAAATTTGAGTTCGGAGCTTCTGTGCGGGAGATCGAATCAAGTTGTTGTGTTGTTGACATTGGGGGCATTTCTTGACAAAGGCAAAGGAATATTGTTCCATTGTTTTCCAATAATACTCTATATGAATCAGCTTATGAATTAAGGACTTTCCCCCAAAATGCCCACCTCTAGAGCCAGAATGAGCCTCCTAGAGGGCAAGGGGCATCTCAGATTTCGTCACACAACACAAGAGAAGACCAATATATGATCTTCAATAAAGAACATTGGATAAAAGGATATATTTAGTGGCCAACTTTCAAATTTTTACACGTGAACTCTTGCTAGCGTCATCAAGAAAAATTCCGGTTTTTAGATAATTATAGATGTGTGCAAACCATTCTTCTAAATATATATGAGCACACATGAAGCTATTGAATTGAATTTGGTTAGTCATAGCCAGAGAGCGGAGGACTTGTACCATGAAATGATACTCATCCTATCCAAAGTCTCGGCCTAAAATGGAAGCAACACTCACCATTGCATCTGCATGATGGTTTTCTCTTCAGGAAATATTGTCAATCATGTAAGTAGTGAAATGCCTCAGTATGGTTACAACCATATCTTTATATTGATATAATTTGAACTGCTTCACATGATAAGAACATGTGACCTGACTTACGATAAGCTCAAAATATCCATGGATGTGGATATTCTTTATTCCCATGGCAATCATGACACGTAACGTTGTGATGAAGGCTTCATACTCAACGATTTTGTTAGTACAATGAAATTCCAAATAAAATGAGATAGGGACTGGTTTTCCTTCAGGTGAGACCAAAACCACACCTGCTCCTAAACCAATTTGACATATTGTTCCATCAAAATACATGTCCCATATAGATTCTTGATCGACGGCCAACACATCTTCATCAAGAAAAAGTTCTAAAGTAGGAAAATATTTTTCAGATGGGGCATCGACCAACTGATCTACGATGACCTACCCTTTTATTGACTTCTGAGTTATGAACTTCAAGTCAAACTCAGAGAGAAACACTACCCACTTAGCTAGTCTTCCTGAAAGATTGAAATTCAAAAAGAGATGTTTGAGAACGTCGTTCTTAGCAATAACTCATATCTTTGCATGAAGGATGTAATGCCTAAGCTTTTGCATCGCAAATACGAGGGCTAGACATTGCTTTTCAACAAAAAAATATTGACTCTCATATTCTATCAAATTATGACTAATGTAATAGAATACTCTCTCTTGACCTTCATCATCACGTTGGGCTAACAAGGTTGCTAGCGCGTGAGATGAGGCATAGAGGTATAGAAAGAAAGGTCTATTAGACATAACCGACATTAAAATAGGAGAAGATTAGCTAATTAATTCTTGATATAATCAAAATCTTCTTGGAATTCCTCATTCCACTTGAAATGGACATCTTTCTTCAAAATCCATGTAAAAGGAAGGGTATGATCAACCATTTGTGCCACAAATCGACGAATGACTTGAATCTTCCCTTGCAAACTACAAAGCTGAGAGATGCTTCTTGGTGGGGGCATGTTCATAGTTGCCTCGATTTTATCAGTGTCTATTTTGATTCCTTGATGAGAGACAATGAATCCCAAATTTTTTCTAGTATCAACACCAAAAACACATTTAAGAGGATTCAGTCTCATCTTGTGAAATCGAAGCCTTTTGAAAACTAGATGAAGATTTTCAATATGTGCTTGGCGAGCGATGGATTTTACCAAGATATCATTGAAATAATCTTCCAATATATTATTGATTAAATCATGAAATATTAAGGTCATGGTCTGTTGATAGGTTTCTCTTGCATTTTTCAACCCAAACGACATGACAACATAGCAAAAAGTGTCCAGAATGTCCATACATAATTCCCCCTGCCGAGGTTCCAACCAAACAATATAAAGACCTGACGGTTGGTCAAGTTGCCAACCATCAACAAATCCCAACTACCTGAGAACCTCTCGGTGACAACATAAACATAAACATAATATAACACACTTACAAATATTATTCTTACTAACATACGTTATCTACCCCTAACATTAGCCCCCCCAAAAATGTAGTCATCTTCCAGACGACTCAAACAAGAAAAACTAAATTATATAAAACATAGCTAAGATCGAGAAGAGGGAGGAGGCACCCCTATAGTGGCTGCATGAGGAGGTTGCTGTCTGATGTGAAGTTTCAGGTTCTTTTCTGCCAGCAGCTACTATTTCTGTTCTTTCTTTACCATGTGAGCAACTTCCAGTAGTTTTTTATCTTTTTGTTCTAGCCTTAAGGTAAGCTCTGCCACTTGGGCTACTAATACATGTGCCTCCTTCTCTTGTATGCTGCAATGGGCCTCATAGGTGGTCATCTTCATTTCCATCTCCTTCCTCAAGTTCCTCTCCACTATAGCTAATTGTGCCTACTTCTCGCCTTCCTTCTCTAGTGTTGTTATGTACCTCTACTGAGCCTCTTGCTCCACCTGGTGTTGTCGCATCTGTAAGTATACCTCCTAGAAGGTCTTCTCCATGCTTTGGAAGGTGGTGCCGAAGGTTCCCGTGCCTCCTACCAGGTGCCTATGGGTCCAGTTCCAAATCATCTCAGGCGTGCTATGGTCTAGCCACCCTTGCTGCTCAAAGTGGTGGGTGAACTCATTCGTACACCCCACAGTCATGAAGTGACACAACTGTGCAGCGTCGACTAAATTGCCGACCTCCCTCTATCCAGTAAGCTGAGCCATGTTGTGTATAAAATCAGAGAGCCCTTGTAGCTCCCCTAGGAATCGTCCGAGTGAGCCTACTGGATCACTCGGATCTGGTGGTGTAATGTGAAGCCCTATGAGTGCTCCCTCTGGTCCACTGCTCTGCTTGTCACTTCCTAGGTTTTGATGCTCTTGATTAGTGGATCTCTCTCTGTCCATGTCTAGGATATTAATATCTCTGTTTGGAGTCATTCCCACCCCAATGGCCATGTTATGCGGTGTAGGGGAGGGGGGAAGGTGCGGGGCAAGTGAGAACTGCCCTAGCCATCCATCCAACGAGGCATCTATATCTTCATCTGTAAGAGTATCCAATGCTGCTGCTTCCTCTAAGTCACCCTTAGTCCCCTGTATCTTCCCTATCTCCTTCCCTACTCAGGCTGTACTAGTACCTGCTGGGGTCATACCAGTATCTACTGGAATCGTACTAGTATTTGATGCACCCGTACCAGTTCCTGCTGGTATTGTATTGATTCCTACTGGTACCGTACCCACATCTTTCATACCAATTACTGCCGTACCCTCTGTAGGTTCTGCTGTAAGTATGGCCAAGCTGATCTGTGGTAGGGATACTCGTCGCTATGCTAGTGGTTCCCCTTTGCTAATTTTTTTGAACAACACCCCCATTTGTCATACATCTCCCATGGGGTTGGCTACTGCAAGCTCTTCCTGAGGTACCAAGTGTGGGGAGGACAGTTTTGAGGGTGTGAATTTTACCCTCATACTTTTCCATTGGGCTCATAACCCTCCTATTGTTCCTCATCTTCCTCCTCTTCCTGCTGCCATGACTCTATTTCCTCTTCCTCCTCCATAGCTATGTGTCTTGCCAGATGGAACCCCTCATCACCACTTTCCCGCTCTTCAGTCTCTTCCACCTCCTCCTCTAAATCTTCTGCATTGCTAACATCTTCAATCTCCATAGATGTGTCTAGTTTCCTCCTCTTTCTAGTCAGCTGTACAGTGTCACCTAGGGTGTCCAGATGGATATAGTAGTACATGGTGTGTTTATTTGGTTCTACCCATCCATGTGGTTTAAATGCTCCCCATATTTTTGGTAGTACTTGCAGGCGTATGACATCCAGGAATAAGCTATAGCATGATGGCACATGTAGAATGTCTTGTGTTCTAGTCTCAGGAAATCATGGATTTGTTCAGCCAGAAGTTGCCCCCAATTGTACACCTTCCCGCATTTAATCCCATTCATTAATCCTATCATCCATATAGCTATGTTGGATGCCCGGCTAGCTCCCTTAAGGTGGCTTTTGACCAGGTCCACTAACATCCTCCATTCTCCTAGTGCGATAAATGTAGGCTTCATTCCTCTACTGTTGGCCCAGGCACTTTTCCACTGCTCCTCTGTGAGATCGTCTCTGCACACCAAATCTATCAACCATTTCTTCTTTTCCCTAGTGATTTTTTTGGTTGGTTTGGCCATAGATGCCCCTTTCTCGGGTATACCAAATACCCACCTGAAATCCTCTGGTTTGAACAAAACTTGCACTATGCACCCTTGGAACTGAAAGACTGAAGCTCATTCCTGTGGATTATATCGCAGGACTGGCTCAAAATCCTTAATGATGAATGTGGGCATTTGGATGGTGTGGTCAACTTGTGCCCTCCTGAGAGAATCCTTCGTCACATGGTTTGGAGGGGTTTCTTCCCACCAGGTACGACATTCAATGCCGGTCACACTCTCAAATGTTACATTCACCATCGTGAGTCCCTTTGAGTCCTTCGGTGCCTTTGGTCTACTCTTGGTTTTCTTATATTTGGCGGGATCTATGGCAGTCATGACTGTACTGTAACTGCCTTTTTCTATTCTTCTTCCCTTGCCCTGTCCTTGTTCGTTATTATAACTATCACCAAGAGCGTCTCTCCAGTTTGTATGACCCATTGTACCACTCACAGTTCCCTTGCCGTACAACTTCCCTAACGTGTTTTTCCAGATGACCCCCTTGCTTCTTATATTTGCTTACTACCTGCTTGAATATACTGCTGCGTACTGGTTTTCATACCATATCGTACGGTACTTGTTTTCCTGCTTCTTTCTCCTTAGCTGATCGTACGATATGTGCAAGGCTCCATATGGAAGTTGGTGCCGAGGTATCCTACCGTACAGAGCACTATGTCAATATTGGTAACTACCGTACGGACAAAGTACTACCGCCGTATGTCGTACACTTCTCATCTAGATGCTCTCCTTATACTGTACACCATACAATCTCTTCCATAGGTGAATTCTTCTTACTGTGTCCATACGTGTAGACCATATATTGTACAACAAAACCCTGTATCCAGTCCTCGTGCAGCGTACGCTGTATGTGTTAGGCCGTCTTTCATCCTTCTCTGGTGTGTCCATACACAGAGACCGTACACCATATGGTGAAATCTTCTGGCACCCTTGCTTCCCTATCTATGCAATCTATACATCATACAGACTTGTCAATTCTTCCTTGCTTGCCTTTGCATCCGTACGGTTGGTCAATATGGTGTATTGGTGGTTGTCCCTTCCTCTTCTTTGCCGAACAATTGCTTGCTTCCATCTTCTTAATTCTGCTTGGCTACCAGGTTCACCTTGCTGCCTTCCCTATGCTGTGCCTAATGGGACCTTGTGGAGGCTTATATAATCACTTTTGTTTGCCAGGGTTAGGGTTAGGTGCAAATGTTTTATTAACTTGACATAAAATAAATGCCTTTTTCACAGTCTTAATTTTTCCCTAGTGCTTTTGCTTATGCTTGCTTGATATTTCAATTTTTTAATACTCGCCAACTTGGACTTAGTTTCTTTTTCCCTATATTTCTCTTCCCTACCCTTTAAGACCCCCCTTTTTAACAGTCGTTTTACTTCCTTTATTTGACAAGGCTTTTTCAATATTAGCCTCCTTGCCTTTAATTTACCCAGGTATCCCTTGGTCTGATTGTTCCTTCTAGTTGGTCTTTTGGAAGCCATTGGCCAGTTTATTGTGTCCGTCCTTGCTATTGAAAGATTTTCCTGCCTCATTTGTTTTCTCCTTGCTAGCCCCATACCTGGCTTCTTTTTCAACTTCTTCACTGTTCTTTTGTTCCTCATCCTGTCTTCCTTTCATTTCTTGTTTGGTTTCTATTCGGAGTCTTCATCCCCACTGTTGTTCCTCTTCACCCCCAAGGCATCATTTGGTATCTTCATTCTTATCTCTAAGTCGTGCAACCACATACATATGTGTGGTAGTATTATGTAGCATTCTTGTACACAACACATCCCTACATACTCCAGATCCGATATCTTGTCCACCAATGGAGTGGGTCCCACACACTTGTAGCGGTCGTCAATGTAGCAATCCTCATACTATTGGTACCATTTTTATCTCTCTCCATCAACCTCTGGTGGCCCAGCTAGGTTAGGAATCACCTGATACAATGAATTAGGTCTGGCTTCTACCTCGCCTATCTCGGACGCGATGATGAATAGATCTTCTATTTTCAACACCATTTTAAAACAGGGACCTAAGGTTGCCCCAAATACCTCCAAGTCAAGCTCTTTCTCCTGGTCCACCGACTCCTCCTCTTTATCTATGTTCTCTGCTCTCCTCTGGACTTCCTCTTCTTCAACAATGTCATATTCTATGTATCCTTCTTGAGGTCCTTCATATGGGACCTGCTTCCTCCAATGTCCTGCAACTCACACCCAAATAGCTGGGTCCCCAAAATACGCATTCATGAGGTGCTTGTGGATCCTGGGAACTGCTACACCTTCCACCCTTTTTGGTACAGGTCGTTCTTCCATGGTCGTCAATGGCTTTGACCAAGCATCATCTCTCTGATAGGGTTCTCCTTTCACCATCAGGTCTTCTTCGACCTCCTTGCTTTGACCAATGGTCCAATGTCCTCGTGGTGTATCCTAGCATGTTAATCTCAATTACAGGTTTATTCCGTTCCTTGTATATTTTCAGCTAGGAACTATTCACCGAGTCTCTGATCAGATTGTTGTCCAAAGTCAAAAGCTTTAATGCCCCATTCCTACCGACCTCTCTAATCTTATAGGGTTAGAGCCAATGGACCTTAAACTTCCCTGGTCAAAGTTCATTCCGATCGTTATACTTAAAAACTAACTGCCCTGACCAGAAGTTGGCCTTTCGTAGATGCTGGTCATGCCAATGCTTCTGTCAGCATTGCGCCACCTCTATTTCCCATTGTGCCATCAGTCTTTGTTTATCTAGTTTTATCAAACCACCAAGCCTTGTATTCAAGCTTTCTTGGTCCCCGAGTCTGTTCTCCACCGCCACCCAAAGGCTCGGTACGGTGTACTCAGCTAGCACCACTGCCTCCTTCTCGTACATGAGCTGAAATGGGGTATGACTGGTAGTGACTTTGTATGTTGTATGGTATACCCATAGCATGACTGGTAGTCTTTCCTCCCAGTCTTCTTGTTCCACCCCGCATGATTTGTAGATTATTCATACCAACACTTTCTTGGTTGCTTTTGCCTATCCATTAGCGCGATGATAGTACAAACTAGATAGGTGATGGATATTTTAAATTCTATGGTCATGGTATGGATTACTTGATTGACAAAGTGCACTCCTCTATCACTGGTGATTTGAAGTGGTATCCCGTACCTTGTGACAATCTGTTCATACAAGAACTGTGTCGTACTCAGAGCCGTGTTATCTGGCAAGGCCCTAGCTTCACCCCACTTGGTGAGGTATTCCATGCTAACTACAATATATTTACACCCGTGCATGTTACTTGGCTTCAAAGGTCCCACAAAGTTCAAACCCCATCGTTCAAATAATTCCTGTGACTGTGAAGGAAAGAGAGTCATGAAGTCCCTCTTGAGTGGTTTTCCCACTCATTGGCAAGTGTCACACCTGATCACCCACTCTCAAGCATCGATGTGTAGAGTTGGCCACCATAGACCAGCCATAAGCACCTTCCTAGTGGTTGCATCTGGTTCCATATGTCTGCCTGCTAACCCGTTGTGTGCCTCCATTAATACACCGCATATTTCCTTCTCCATGACACACCTCCTCAAGATTTGGTCGGGACCCATTTTATATAAGAGCCCATTAATTAGTTGGAAGGTCTTGCTCTTCAATGCCATCTTCCTCCATTCCCTTGAAGGCATCTCTCTTGGAAATGTGTAGGTAGATAGGTACTGGCCTATCTTTTCATACCAGGCTGGGAGTATTGCAATTTGGAACAAGTGTGCATCTAGAAAGTCTTCGTTCACTCCCTCAGCTGGTTCCCCTTATCTGATCCTTGATAGTTGGTCAGCTATTACATGGGACTTAGCTAGCCATACGACAATGGTGAAGGTGAATTCCTATAGTAGTAGTAGCCACCAACTTACCCAACCCTGGATGATTGGCTTATTCACCACGTACATTAGTGCCTGATGGTCCACATAAAATGTGAATGATGTAGCCAACAAGTAGTGCTAGAACTTCTGTATTGCATACACCATCCCTAGTGCCTCTCACTTCATTGTGTTGTAGTTCTGTTTGAACTTTGATAGGAGTCGGCTTGCAAAAAAGACAGAATGGTGCAGTCCTTGCACCCCTACTTGGGTGAGGGTAGCACCAATTGCAAAGTTTGAGGAATCAATGTGTACGTGAAATTCTTTGTTCCAGTCCGGGTATACCAATATCGGTGCACTCACCAGCCAGTCTTTCAATTCTATGAAGGCTTCTTCCTGCTCCGTACCCCACATGAATGACTCTCCCTTCCTTGTCAACTTATCTAAGGGCTAGGACACCTGCACAAAGCCTTTGATGAATCTTTGGTAGTAGCCTACATGGTTGAGGAATGATTTCACCCCTGTCACATTTGTTGGGCTCTCCATGTTTAGAATTACTCCTATCTTGTCCGGGTGTGTCTTCAAATCTTCCTTACAAATGATGTGGCATAAGAGTTTTCCTTGTGGTACCATAAACCTATATTTCCTTGTGTTCAGGGCTGACCTAGCCTTCCGACATCTTTCTATGCACTCCCCAAGAGCCTTCAAATGGGTGTCCTAATCGCTAAAAATTGACCACTCATCCAGAAATGCCCTAAAGTTCCCTACGGACATCTTGTCAAAAATGTGCAAAATTATTCTCTGGAAGGTTGTAGGTGCATTGCACAGTCCGAAGGGCATGCAATTATAGGCATACACCCCTTCCTCCACCATGAATGTGGTCTTCAGCTTATCTTCTTCCGCAATACTTATCTGATTTTACCCGCAGAATCCATCCAGGAATGTGTATATCTCATGCCTGGTGACTTCTTCAAGGATGCTGTCAGTGAATGGAATCGACAATGGGTCATTGATGGTTATTGCATTCAGGTACTTGAAATCTACGCATATCCTTATCTAATTGGCTTCCTTCTTTAGAGAGATGACTATTGGGGAAACCCAGTCACTAGTTTCTACTTTGAATATGATTCTTGCTTCTAACATTTTATTGATCTCCTCATTTGCTTTAGCTGCGTAGTTTTTGTTCATCCTGTATGACCTCCTTCATATCGGTTGGGCTCCTAGTATGAGGGTTATGAGATGTACACATAGCTCCGGCGGTATCCCCTTCAAGTCCTTATAAGTCCAGATAAAGACATCTTTATATTCCAAGAATATCTTGAAGGTTGCTGCCTTCAACACGAGGTTCCAGTCATCCCCTACAAGTATCACTTGTGGTTCTTCCTCATTGTTGGGATTAACCTTCTCCACACCTCTTTCGTCATACTTGATGGGTTTATCCTATTCAAACTAGTGGGCTGACATGTCGTCCATCCATTCCATTCCCTCTTGGTATCTACCGTACTCCGGGGGAAAGGATTGTTCTTCCATCCTGCCGCTTGATTCTCCTTGCTCATATATTTGAAGCATGTGACACTCTGAGTGGAAGACCTCATAGTCCTCCATTTACCAATGAAAAAGTCCGGCCAATGAACTAGTTCCATCCTCGGAACATCCATCTAGTTCCAACACTCCTTCCTCATCAGGCTATTTCCCTCCTCTGTCTCCTTCAGAACCCCACTCCCATCTATTTGAATCTTTCGAGTTGGAGTTGGATGACACAAGCTCTTCACTAATGGACTAATTCCTTAGATCAATTACATACTTAAGACCATCACTCTTGATTGAGAGTGTATTATTTTTCCAGTTATGATTAGCTCTTGCCATGATCAACCACCCCCTTCCCAGAAGGGCATCGTATGCTTTTCTTTCCAGTGGGATGAATACAAAATCTAGAAGGAATTGTTGCATCTCGATTACCACCTTTTGTGCCATGAGGGTACCGAGGGGTTTGATACCGTGTTGATCCATACCAACCAGGTGGAAGGTTGGTGGCCAGAGTGTAGGCTTGCTGAGGCTTCACCAAGTTTCCTCCAGTAGTACGTTGACTCCAGACCCACCATCAACAATGGTGTTTGTGAGCTTTTGTCCAATTATATCCATCTCTATTACTTCTGGTTTCCATCCAATGCCTACCATGAGTAGCATAGGGTTCATGGCATCCATACTAGGTCCCTTCACCAGGTCTGTACTACATGGATCCATTATCATTTGGTGTTCCTGACTGAGGGTAGTGTCCCCGGTTATATTTGTCAGAGCCATCCTCAACTATGGCATGGTCTGCAGAAGGTTGGACACCCGTACGGGTATTGTGGTTTGTAACATCTGCTTCATGATAGTTTTCTTTGGTCCTGACCGGAGTGGTGTACTGACAGCTAGGTGTGAGGCCCTCTGCTCTTTTGCCATCGCCTGCTCAATATCCATCCTTGTCTCTTGAAGCCTTTCTTTTTCTATGTGAGGGTTAGGATACATGGCTTTCTTGTTTTGCAACCTTGTCATTGCCAATACGTCTTCTCCTGATCCTTCCACGTCCAACATAGTCACCCCTTTTTTCTTTGGGCAATCTATGTCCTCATGATTTCCTGGACTGCACCATCTACACAACAAACTTCCCACATCACCACCGTTTTGGAATTCCTGGGCAAAGTGACCCCATTCGTTGCACTTCCTGCATTGAAACATGGGTTTCCCCTTCGTGTCATATTGAATTCTACTCCTTGGTGTGTTATTATTAGATCTATTGTTACCCCGCTGATTGTTTCTCTACCTCTAGGGGAGGCATCAGAGTTTGTTGTTGGCTTTAGAGGTGTCACCGATGGTGTGGCTTGGTCGGGTTGGGCGTAGAGCCCTTGTGTGCTCCGTGCTTTCAAGTTGTATGAGAATTCGTTAGTGGAATGTCCCATTACTTGGTAGATGTCACAAAAAACTTTGCAGGGACAACTTCCTTTAGTGTGTCCTTCAGTCTTGCAGTTAGTGCACCATAGTTATTTTCCTTCCTTGCCACTTTCCTTGTCACCTTTCAATTCCTTCATCATCCTCATCATATCCTTCCAGAGTGCTTGCATGGTTTTGGACCCCCCATTGCTACCTTCATCCATGCTGTCACCGTCGCTCACCCATCGCTTCCCCTAGGATGTCTTGTTTTCACTTTCAATATCCATCGCGTGGTTGTATGCTTCATCGTACGATGGCGGAGGGACCACTTTCATCATCCTTCTCAGGGATGGTACCAATCCCTCTACAAACCACTACTTCTTGAGGCCATCCATCGGCTGGTTCTCCATTTTGTTAAGTAGTTCCTTGAGCCTTATGTTATATGCACACACACTTTCATTTTTTCCTTGTTTGGTGTTGTAAATCTCTGCCACAATTTCGTTGTCATCTCGTAGGAGTTTGAATTCTTCCTCAAAGGCCTTCTTCAGATTGCTCTAGGATGTTTTATGTTGGGGATCAAGGTCCATATATCAATCAATAGCTATTCCTCGCAAAGTGGCCAAGAATGCCTTCAACCAGTAGTCCCGGTTGTCCTGACCATTTGCTTCCCAGATGGTGACACATGTCTTGCAATGTCTTATGAGATCCTCTGACCCGTCACCCATGAATTTTGGGAGTTTTTTCTTCTCTGAGGTGTGTGCCATTTTTCTTTTCTAGATGGTTTTATGTAGTGCCTGGAAATGGCTATATGTTAGGAAGGTGTTATGTGTCCGGGAGGTACCATACGCTCCTAGTCTGGTCGGGCCCCTGTCAGCCGAGCTTTGGTCACCTTCACTTCTATAGTCCCTCCTTCCTAGGGTTTCTATATTTGACCCTCCTATTTTGATGCCCTTTGAAAAGGACACATTTTTAATGCTAGACAACATTGCTTCAAAAATAGTGGCGATTTCCTCATGCAGGTCTCGTATCGCCTCCTCTCCTTGTTCAAAATATTCCAATGGGGTGCTTTACGATTCGGCTCCAGAGTCTTCTTCACTTGACGTTGAGTGTGGGGCCTGGTTGATGAGATCATCCTCCATTACGTGTGGAAGTGATAGGTTCTTGGTGACCTCGATCAACTCCTTCCACGTACATGGTGTTTTCCTCTCCCGACTATGACTCCGACTCACACTCCGACTTCTGCTGTGTTTCTCCGAACTCTTCGATTCAGAAACCTCCCTTAGTTGCTGTCTCCTTTCAACCTATTATTTTATGCAGAGAGATCTCTGTACAGTTCCCTTATGTACTCCTTTGGTGGTAGTGGTACGTCTATCTTTGTTTGGCCTTAGGGGCATCAAGTGCTAGAGGTATGACATCGACTAGCCTCCCTCTCCTCTTCCTCCCTACGACTCTGTTCCATGTACCATCGGAGGACTTGTTACCACCAAAGTTCCTTTGCCATCTTCTCCCTTCGGTCTTGGAGTGCAATCAGATTTATGGTGAGTAACCTTGGAATACTCCTGAGTAGGACAAAGACAGGGGTGTTGACGGTGATTTCACCATGTATTGTGCCTTCCAAGATGACTCTCTCCTGAGCCTCTCGCTGCACGTAATGCGTGACCAACACTTCCCATAACTCCACCAAGTCTTCCATCAACTGATCCTCTTGTTCCTCTTCTGCGGTACTCTCTTCATGTGTGTCGGTTTCCATGACAATTAATTGGTGGTTAAATGGCTGACCCATTAATTGCTTTTGCCTGCCGCCATAATTATCTCCAGGTTCATTCAGGCAATGATGCCAAAATGTTTAGTCCTAAATGTATGGTTGGTGAATTTATAGATGACATAGTATTTCCCACACATACCAAATATTCATGTAACAGAACAATCATACATCATAGCATAAATGATAATGGTACTAATTAGACCAGAAGAATTATATCTTTGTAACAAAATGTTATCTACCCCTAACAGATTCTTCTGAAGGAAAGAGAACCAGGGGAATTTCATTAAGCGACAAAGTGTCCTCAATGAGTTTCAGATGAACAAGCTTTAGAGGGAGAGGGTCGACCAAAATCATATTAACAATTAGCCATGGTTTCATTTTTTGACCCGTATGATGATACCCTAATCCAGTGTTGTGGTGATGATGTTTGACTTCCAAAGGAATTCGAATACCTTGTTCATTAGGCCCACAACCTTTTCCATCATAACTAAGTTGTGATACGATCTTATATCCAGGACCATAAATGTCTTGCAATTCCTTAGATGAAGGAGGTTTTGTGTAGAAAAGATGATCAACATGATAAGCATCACCCAACTTTATGGACACATAGTTGTCTTTTGTAGTTGAAATGAAAGAAATTTTAGGAAAACTCAGATGGACAGGGTCAACCTTGTATTCTCCAACATGAAAGTCAGTAAAATCTAAATAACCCCAATCATCACCTAAGCATGCATCCGTCTTTGATGGAGAAGGTGATCTAACAAGAGAAGTATTAAAAACAATAGACTCCAACATTTGTAGCTTTGGGAGATATGCCTTCAAGGAGTCCGATTTCAAAGAATCTTTCTCCTTAGGCGATTTCACCTTCACTATGTTTTGTGTTCTAGGAAGTTCCCTTTTCTTCTGTCCTTCCTTTTTCAGGGATAGAACAAAAGTAGGAATTTTTACCGATGAAGATAGAGTAGGCACATGATTTTGAAATGGAGGTGCAATTGAGGCCTGACCCATTGCTGCTATTTGATATAAATGCATAGCCTTAGGATCAAACTTGATCATGACAACTTGGTTATTGGCTACAAACTTCACTAATCCATGAAGTGTAGATGAAACAACTCCCAAAGCATGAAGCCATGGTCTGCCCAAAAGGAGATTATAGGACAGGGGGCTGGCATCATGTGCACAATGGTCAGGATAGTAATGAGCCCAACCTTTAGGGACAACATGATTGTCCCCATAGAGGTTTTACAACTATTATCAAATCCATGGATAAACAAGGAAGAGGTTGCCAAAGAGTTTGGGTCCACCTTGATTTTTGGTAGAAAATCCATGCCACAAACATTAAGCACAATGCTTGTATTAACAAGTGTTCATCTGATACCAACACCATTCACATGAACAATTATCATTAAAGGATCTGCCAAATTTTTCACTTCTGGAGGCGGAAGTTCATGGGGATAGAAAGTAATATTTGGTGAGTCCGCACACATATGATCTATCAACACATTTACATATGCTAGTCTCATAGAATAAGGTAGCAAGATGTTTGGCAAAGATTCCTACAACATTCCTTGATATATTAGATCAGTTTGAAGCAAATCCCATAGTGAGATCTTAGCGGGAGTAACCTTAAGTTGCTTGATAAGATCGTAATCACTTGTTCACTTATCTGCAAGTGAAGGTGTCTTAGTAAGATTTGGTTGGGAAGGTGGTAAAGAAAAATGTGGTTGATCAAGAGTCTATTTATTCCTTCGAGTATTATATGTGTGAGTAATGGTATTATAAGATGATTGCTTGGATTGGATAAATCTAGTGTATAAATCAGAAGTTTCTCCTCTAAATGGTTTTCCATTAATGGACTTAACTTTCTTAGGAGAAGGACTTGATGCAGTGATGTGAATGCAATGTCTTTTAGTCCTTTGAGGGGCCACAGAGACAACAATAACTTTCACAAACTTTTCATCTTCAATTCAGGATGTTGTAGATGATGACTCTCTCTTTACATCTCTTTTGGAAAGAGGTGCTTCTAAGAAGTCATCTACGACTTCATCCAACATGTCAAACTCATGTTTAGAGTGATTTATCTAAAGCATCAAACTCTAAGAGAAAGATATTTGACATTTGGCGGTTCACTTTAGGTTCACCAAAATGTAGGGGAGGAGATTTGTCATCTCCAAGATGATGAATCTCGAGGGACAAACCAATCCGCTGCTTGTTGGCAAATCCACACTCCAATGAGAAATTATAGGTGATTGAAGGTTTTGTCATTGATGGCAACCTTGTAATTATATGACCCTGACAAGACAAAGATACCGGCACCAGCATCGACAGACTCTACACCGACATACAGAACACCGACAGTGAAAGGAAGGATATCGACACCTTGGCCGACTTCAATTTTGTTTAAAATGTATTTTGTAATTAATTGTAAAATCATTGTAAGCAGACATGGCGAGTTGTAATATGACTCATATATGTATGAGATCATTTTGTAATAAGAAATGTGTGAAATAGGATGCGAAATAAGCAGACCTAATATGCGAAATATTGGTTAAGGATTTATGTTGTAGCAAAGCTTAAACCGGTACTGAATCTGGCATAGCAGATGCTGATCTGAAGTAGTACAAGACATTGGATTAGTATAATCCATTTTTGTAATTCAGTGTGACTTCTTTTGTAATTGAGCAGTGAGCTCTAGGCACTTGGCCTTCCTGCATGTGCAAACCCCTATTGTAAGAGTAATATTCCCTTATTGGCCAGTAAGCGAATATTGTGGGTCAAAAATCTCATCGAGGTTTTTCCCACACCGGGTTTCCTCATTAAAATACTATGTTATGGTTTTCTTCTCATGTTTTTGGTATTGTTCTTAGTTACTGCATTATTTTTGGTTTATCGGTACATAGTTTTAATATGCTTTTCATGTTTTAAGTCAAGTAAATTTATATACCGGTTAAATACTGATTCACCCCCCCCATCTCAGTATCTTTGGGAATCCTAACAATTGGTATCAAAGCCTGGTCCTCTATTTTTAGAAGCCTAATAGCTTGAGGAAGATCTTGTCACCGGTAGAGATGGAAAACTTGAAAAAGCAATTGGAAACAACTCTTATAGACTATGGTGCAGAAAAAGTGAAGAATATCAAACTTGAGGATGATCTGAAAGCTGCTCAGGATATTATTCAAGCACTTTAAGAGAACTTTACTATTGCAAGGAACCAGAGCAGAGAACTTTGTGAAAAGATGTAGAATGAGGAAAATAAAAGGAAACTCTTAATGATTTGGTAAACAAACTAAGACAAGAAATCAATACAACAAAGAATGAGATGCAAGATATGACTATGAGATTCTGTAAAGAAATTGAAGATAGAAAGAAGAATGAAGAAGACTTGGTTAGAAGACTAAATGATGCTAGAAATGAAAACAAAAGACTTAGTCATGAAAATGATATGCTGAAGATAGATCTTATGCACACACAAAATGACAGAACTGAACTCATGAGACAGAAAGGAATCTTGGAGAATGAACTGACAGTTGCAAATCAACACAAGGAAAAATTCAAGAAAAGTTCAGAAGAACTTGGTGACATGTTGAAGAATCAGAAACCTAATAGTGATACAAATGGCCTTGGCTTTGAAGTTGGTGAAAGCTCTGGTACTGCAAACAATCATGATCATAACAAACCAGTAAGACAACCTACTGCTTACAAATTTAATGGCAAATGCTTTAACTGCAACAAGTATGGTCATAGAGCAAATCAGTGTAGATCTAGAAATTATCAGAATACTAATACACCCACCGGTCAATGTTCTAATTGAAACAAAGTTGGTCATAATTTAGAGAATTGCAGAATGAATGTAAGATGTTATATTTGTGGAAGATTTGGACACTTATCTAATCAATGTAGAACACATACCGACATAGGATATGGGAAATCTATTCAGAAGAACAATGTGACTTGTTATGCCTGTAACAAAATTGGACATATTGCAAACTTTTGTAGAAGTAAGGCATCACCGTCAAATAACAAAGGTCCTAGTTTGAAAGGTAAATAAAAGGTTGAAGAGGTAAAACAAGAATTCTCAAAACAATGGATTAGAAAGTTAGATTTGAAAGTTGATGGGAATACTCCTCCACCTGTAGAATAGAGTAACACTCCAACGACCAGAGACTCTTCATCTAACTGAAGAAAAATCCTTTGGGGGTTTAGCAACAAAATGAAAAACTTGCTATTATTCCCTCGATTGATGGTGAGAAGTTGAAATTACTTCTATACCGGTAGATGAGTTAAGTTGTGACTTAACCGACGAGAATTAAATATGGTAGTTGGTGAAAATAACATTATAAAGCAAGTGTTTTGGCTCCCTTTTCATTCACTGAGCATTCAAATATTTGAGAGCGCAAAAATTCCTGAGCGAAGGCATTCTAAGCGAAGAAGTGAAGCAATCCATCAAAGCATTCATCCCTAAGGCAGATTGAGGTATTTATAGCTATGGTATCTTCATCCACTCCTGAATTTATTGCAAACCCTACTATTGTTGAGGTTATTAAGTGCCCTAGACTCGTTTTAAAATTGGTTCCCAAAATTGCAAAGAAAGATGATAACATAGGTGCATTTTCTCAAATTCCTAAGGGAGTAGTATATGCTGAATTTATTGCAAACCCTACTATTGTTGAGGTTATTAAGTGCCCTAGACTCGTTTTAAAATTGGTTCCCAAAATTGCAAAGAAAGATGATAACATAGGTGCATTTTCTCAAATTCCTAAGGGAGTAGTATATGCTGAAGACCTAGGATGTATATACATTTTCATATTGAGGAATTAGGTGATGATGAGATTAAGAATATGTATAAGTCTATGATTTGTGATGAATTTGGAAATGTCAAGCCAGAACACAAAATAGTGGAAACCCTAGGTTTTACTGAAATTCTTAGTATCCCAGATTTTCCCAAGGATATCATGAGGATTGTGTTAAGCATAGTACATGGTGAATTTTTTTGGTTGGACTCAATTCATAAAATCACAAAAGAAGCAGTAAAAGCTATAATAGGGTTACCTTCCACCGGTAACAGACCTGACAAAACAAAGAAGGTCTCAAATGACACAATGACAAACCTAACTAGTGCAACATTTGATAAAAGGTCTTTAAGGGTAAATGATGTAAAAGACATTAATGTCAGATTTATCAGCATGATCTTAGTTTATAAGGCTACACATGCAAATAGGTTAAATTCACCTTCTAGCCTATGTATCAAAACTGCCTATGATATGGTCAATGATAATGCAAGAATTGATATATGTTAATGGCTTAAAGATGAGCTGATAGACAATTTGGGAAAGATTGAAGGAGATAAGAAAGGAACATTCAGATTCATAAACTTGTTTGTTTGATGCTGTACATAAGCAAACAGGTACCCGGTATTGGTGCTAGAGAGTTTGGCTTTGACATCCCGGTAGGAAAACAACTGTTATATTTACTAAGCAATATGGGAGAGAACAGGGAGAAAAACCTAAATGAGTATTTTCAAGCATTGAAGACTCAAATGAAAACTAGAGTAAGATTGTCACAAGCTATTGTGGATAAGTATCAGAAAGAAATCTATTTTGTGATCAAGAAAGATAAAATCTGGATGGAGGCAGTTATCCCTAGAACTATTTGGGTAACTGAAATGGGCTATGAAATAGATGACAACATCATAGAAACTTATGCAAAATCCCTCCTTGAAGCTCCAAAGGAACCAGAAGAGAAAGTGTTTGGTAGTGCTGAAACAATAGAAAGTACTATTCAATCTAGGAAAAGGGTTAAGAAAGTCGAAGCAACTGTAAGAAAAGGAACCCGACAGGCAAAGGCAATCAAGGAAGATGTTTTGAGACAAACTGGTATAATTGAAAGTGAGTTGGAATCACCTCAACTCGAAACTCATCTTTTACCGATCAGAACTTCTTCTGAGAGTGATATACCGATAATATTTAAAAGGATTGAAAGAAAAAGAAAACCCTCACCGGTGCCCTCTCCTACACCAAAAAGGACTAGACAAAAACAACAGATAGTAAGGCCTCCAACAAAGAAAATGACTCCTAAGAAGAAGAAGGTGAAACAGACTATTGCTCCTCTAGACAAACTTAGCGAAATTACAGAGGATGGTAAGCTGAAGAACATAAACAAAATATACAATACACTATCAGTTGATGATAAGGAAAGCATAGAGAATAGTGTAATTCTACACTTAGATATATACAAGAAATTTTTGATGCAAATTGTTGATGAAATTAAAAATGATCTGTATAGGAGACTTGAAGCTAGAAGATTAGCCATTGATGAGCTGGATAAGAAAATTAAGATTGAAAAATTAGTTGTAGTGCATCCAGTTAACTCACCTGATGAAATAGACAAATTAATCAGTGAAGCAAATCGGACAATATTCTCCACTTCTCACCAACATGTAGCACTAATGGCTAGTAGAGTAAATGAAGTATCCGAGGAAACAGTAGATGCATGGGACATATTCTTTGTGGAAAAAGAAAAAGAGGAAGAATTACTTAGGCCAAAAACTATCAAAGTATATCAAAAGGACATAGATAAGGGGAAAGGTAAGGTAGGTGGACCACCAAGCCTAAAAATAACTCACAATGTGCCCCCACCTCTTTCAGTTACTCCACTGGTAGACACTACTGACAGACAACCGGCCACAGAGAGTATGGAAACTCTGATAGAGGATACAAATCCTAATTCTAAAATTTTGTATAAGGTAAATATAGACACACATGAAGTTAATATTGTGGTTGATAGAGAAACCATTGAGGATAAGGTGAAAAATGTGACTACTGAGTCACTGACTGTAGAGGTTGAGATGAACATAGAAAAACCTACATAGATAGAGCAACCGACAGAGGATACCACAGAGAAACTGGTAGATACAATAGAAAAACCATCTAAAGAACCAGCAAAAGAGAGTTCAGAGGTACAAATTGAGATTAAATCTGAGAAACCAGTAGTTAAAAGCTTAGAGAAACCCTCTGAGACACAGATAGAGAAAATAAAATAGGTAAAGGCTGAAGCACAGGTTCAAACAAACATAGTGCCACCAGCCCAAACTAAAAAGCAAAAACCTTTATTTGCGGAAATGCAAACACAGACTGACCTACCAGAGGTCAAATCAAGTAAAGTAATTACCACAACTGGTAGCATGGCTATTATAAAGACTGCTAGACAAACATCTGGTACATCTATGGCAGAATTCAGACCTACAATGTAATAGAGGTCTTGTTAGATTCAATAAAGAAGATCACAGAATGCAATGCACAAGCCTATAAGGCTATTGATGATACAATTCCAATTCTTAAATTGATTGCACCAAAGTGCATAGTTGATAATAAGGATTCTTTAGGACAACTAGACACATTGCCTAAGTTCATCACCGGTAACTTACTAACTATTGATCAAATTAATGAGGATACATTTAAGGAAAGGATGATAAAGGAAAAAGAGAAATTCTTTGAGGATATTGTAAATAAGAACAAGGAGAAAATGGATACTCTATTACCGGAACTTGGAGAAATAATTCTTGACTCCAAGAAACTATACATGGACACTTGTAAAACAAATGTCTTAACAAAAGATCTTGACAAGGAGTGTTGGCAAATGCACACTCCAATGAAAAATTGTAGGTGATTGAAGGTTTTGTCATTGATGGAAACCTTGCAATCATATGATACTGACAAGACAAAGAAACCGGCACTGGCACCGACAGACAAACTCTACACCGACACACAGGACACCGGCAGTGAAAGGAAGGATACCGACACCTTGGCCGACCTCAATTTTGTTTAAAATGTATTTTGTAATTAATTGTAAAATCATTGTAAGACAACATGGCGAGTTGTAATATGACTCATATATATATGAGATCATTTTTTAATAGGAAATATATGTGATAGGATGTGATATACGTAGACCTAATATGCGAAATATTGGTTAAGGATTTATGTTGTAGCAGAGCTTAAACCGGTACTGAATTTGGCATAGCAGATGCTGATCTGAAGTAGTACAAGACATTGAATTAGTATAATCCATTTTGTAAGTCAGTGTGACTTCTTTTGTAATTGAGCGGTGAGCTCTAGGCACTTGGCCTTCCTTCACGTGTAGGCCCCTATTGTAAGAGTAATATTCCCTTATTGGCCAGTAAGCGAATATTGTGGGTCACAAATCCCACCGAGGTTTTTCGTACATTGGGTTTCCTCATTAAAATACTATGTTATAGTGTGCTTCTCATGTGGTTGTTGTTATTCTTGTTTACTGCATTATTTTTGGTTTACCGGTACACAGTTTTAATATGTTTTTCATGTTTTAAGTCAAGTAAGTTTATAAACCGGTCAAATACTGATTCACCCCCCCCCTCTCAGTATCTTTGGGATTCCTAACAATTGGTATCAGATCCTGGTCCTCTATTTTCAAAAGTGTAATGGCTTGAGGAAGATCTTATCACCGGTAGAGATGGAAAACTTGAGAAAACAATTGGAAACAACTCTTATAGACTATGATGCAGAAAAGGTGAAGAATATCAAACTTGAAGATGATCTAAAGGCTGCTCAGGATATTATTCAAGCACTTCAAGAGAATTTTAATAATGCAAGGAATGAGAGAAGAGAACTTTGAGAAAAGATGCAGAATGAGGAGAATGAAAAGGAAACTCTTAATGATTTGGTAAACAAGCTAAGACAAGAAATTAGTACAACAAAGAATGAGATGCAGGACATGACTATGAGATTTTGTAAAGAAATTGAAGATAGAAATAAGAATGAAGAAGACTTGGTTAGAAGATTAAATGATGCTAGAAATGAAAACACAACTCAATCATGAAAATGATATGTTGAAAATAGATCTTATGCACACACAAAATGATAGAACTAAACTCATAAGACAAAAAGGAATCTTGGAGAGTGAACTGACTACTGCAAATCAACAAAAGGAGAAATTCAATAAAAGTTCAGAAGAACTTGGTGACATGCTGAAGAATCAGAAACCTAATGGTGATACAAATGGCCTTGGCTTTGAAGTTGGTGAAAGCTCTGGTACTGCAAACAATCATGATCATAGCAAACTGGTAAGACAACCTACTGCTTACAAGTTTAATGGAAAATGCTTTAACTGTAACAAGTATGGTTATAGAGAAAATTAGTGTAGATCTAGAAATTATCAGAATACTAATACACCCATCAGTCAATGTCCTAAATGCAACAAAGTTGGTCATAATTCAGAGAATGTGGAAGATTTGGACACTTATCTAATCAATGCAGAATACATACCAGCATAGGATATGGGAAAGCTATTCAGAAGAACAATGTGACTTGTTATGCTTGTAACAAAATTGGTAATATTGCAAAATTTTGTAGAAGTAAGGCATCACCGGCAAATAACAAAGGTCCTAGTTTGAAAGGTAAAGAAAAGGTTGAAGAGGTAAAACAAGAATTCTCAAAATAATGGATCAAAAAGTCAGATCTGAATGTTGATGGGAATACTCCTCCACTGGTAGAATAGAGTAACACTCCACCAATAGGAGAATCTTCATCTAACTGAAGAAAAATCCTTTGGGGGTTTAGCAACAAAATGAAAAACTTGCTATTATTCCCTTGGTTAATGGTGAGAAGTTGAAATTCCTTCTATATCGGCAGATGGCTTAAGTTGTGACTTAACCGACAAGCATTAAATGTGGTAGTTGGCAAAAATAACATTATAAAGCAAGTGTTTTGGTTCCTTTTTCATTCACCAGGCATTCAAATCCTCGAGAGTGTGAAAATTCCCGAGTGAAGGTATTCTAAGCGAAGAAGTGAAGCAATCCATCAAAGCATTCATCCCTAAGGAAGATTGAGGTATTTATAACTATGACATCTTCATCCACTCCTAAATTTATTGCAAACCCTACTGTTGTTGAGGTTATTAAGCACCCCAGACTCATTTTCAAATTGGTTCCCAAAATTGCAAAGAAAGATGATAGCATAGGTGCATTTTCTCAAATACCTAAAGGAGTAGTATATGCTGAACTCCCTAGGATGTATATACATTGTCATATTGATGAATTAGGTGATGATGAGATTAAGAACATGTTTAAAACTATGATTTGTGATGAATCCAGAAATGTTAAACCTGAACATAAGATAGTAGAAACCCTAGGTTTCACTGAAATTCTTAGTATCCTGGATTTTCCCAAGGATATCATAAGGATTGTGTTAAGTAGAGTACATGGTGAATTTTTCTGGTTAGACTCTATTCATAAAATCACAAAAGAAGCAGTAAAAGCTGTAACAGGGTTACCCTCCACCGGTAACAGACCTGATAAAACAAAGAAGGTTTTAAATGACATAGTGACAAACCTTACTAGTGCAACATTTGATAAGAGATCCCTAAGGGTAAACGATGTGAAGGATATAAATGTCAGATTTATCAGTATGATCTTAGGTTTTAAGGCTACACATGCAAATAGGTTAAACTCAGTTTCTAGCCTATGCATCAAGAGTTCCTATGATATGGTAAATGATAATGCAAGGATAGACATATGCGAATGGCTTAAAGATGAGCTGATAGACAATTTGGGAAAGATTAAAGGAGATAAGAAAGGAACATTCAAATTCAGAAACTTACTTGTTTGTCTGATGCTGTACATAACCAAACAAGTACCTAATATTGGTACTAGAAATTTTGGCTTTGACATACTGGTAGGAAAACAACTATTAGATCTATTGAACAATATGGGAGAGAACAAGGAGAAAAACATAAATGAGAATTTTCAAGCATTGAAGGCTCGAATGAAAACTAGAGTAAGACTATCACAAGCTATTGTGGATAAGTATCAAAAGGAAATTTGTTTTGTGATCAAGAAAGATGAAATTTGGATGGAGGCAGTTATCCCTAGAACTATTTGGGTAACTGAAATGGGCTATGAAATAGATGACAACATCATAGAAACTTATACAAAAGCCCTCCTTGAAGCTCCAAAAGAACCGGAAGAGAAAGTGTTTGGTAGTGCTGAAACAATAGAAAGTACTATTCAATCTAGAAAAAGGGTTAAGAAAGTTGAAGCGACTGTAAGAAAAGGAACCCGACAGGCAAATGCAATCAAGGAAGATGTTTTGAGACAAACTGGTATAAGTGAAAGTGGGTTGGAAGCACCTCAATCGGAAACTCATCTTTCACAGGTTGGAACTTCTTTTGAGAGTGATATACCTGCTATATTTTAAAGGGTTGAAAGGAGAAGAAAACCCTCTCTGGTACCTTCTCCGACACCAAAAAGGACAAGACAGAAGCAATGGGCAGTAAGGCCTCCGGCAAAGAAAATGACTCTTAAGAAGAAGAAGGTGAAATAGACTATTGCTCCTCTAAACAAACTTATTAGTGAAATCACAGAGGATGGTAAGATGAAGAACATCAATAAAATATACAACACACTATTAGTTGATGACAAGGAAAGCATAGAAAACAATTTAATTCTACACTTGGATATATACAAGAAATTTTAGATGCAAATTGTTGATGAAATTCCAAATGACTTGTATAGGAGATTAGAAGCTAGAAGATTAGCCATTGTCGAACTGGATAAAAAGATTAAGATTAAAAAATTACTGGCAGTACATCCAGTTAACTCACCTGATGAAATAGACAAAATAATCAGTGAGGCTAACCAGACAATGTTTTCTACTACTCACTGGCATGTAGCACTAATGGTTGGCTGAGTAACTGAAGTATTTGAGGAAACAACAAATGGATGGGATATATTCTTTGTGAAAAAAGAAAAAGAGGAAGAATTACTTAGACCTAAGCCCATCAAAGTATATCAAAGAGACAGAGATAAGGGGAAAGGTAAGGTAGGTGGACCACCAAGCCTGAAAATAACTGACAATGTGCCCCCACCTCTTCCAGATACTCCATCAGTAGACACTACTGAAAATCAACTGGCAACTGAGAGTATGAAGACTCCGGTAGAAGATACAAACCTTGAATCAGAAGTTTTGTATATAGTAAATGTAAACACTTAGGAAGTTAACGTTGTGGTTGATAGAGAAACCACTGAGGACAAAGAGAAAAATGTAACTACGGAGTCACCGACTGTAGAGGTTGAGAACATAGAAAAACCAGCACAGACAGAGCAACTGGTATAAACAACAGATAAACCATCTGAAGAACTGGCTAAAGAGAGTTCAGAGGTACAAACTAAGATTACATCTAAGAAACTGATAGTTAAAAGCTCACAGAAACCCTCTGAGACACAGATAGAGAAACCAAAACCGGTACAGGTTGAAGCATAGGGTCAGATAGAAATAGTGCCACCGGCCCAAATTAAAAAGCATAAACCTTTGTTTGTAGAAATGAAAACACAAACAGACCTACTAGAGGTCGAATGAAGCAATGAAATTACCACAACCGATAGCATGACTATTATAAAGACTGTTGGACAAACATCTGGTATAGCTATGATAGAATTCAGACCTACTAATGTAACACAAGTCTTGTTAGATTCAATAAAGAAGATCACCGAATGCAATGCACAAGCCTATAAGGCTATTGATGATACAATACCAATTCTTAATTTGATAGCACCAAAGTGCAGTGTTGAGAATAAAGATTCTTTAGGTCAACTAGACACATTGTCTAAGTTCATCATCGACAACCTATTGACTATTGATAAAATAAATGAGGATACATTTAAGGAAAGACTAATAAAAGAAAAAGATAAATTCTTTGAGGATATTATAAAGAAAAACAAGGAAGAAATGGACACCCTTTTACTAGAACTTGGAGAAATAATCTATGACTTCAAGAAACTATACAGGGACACCTACAAAATGAATGTATTAATAGAAGATCTTGACAAGGCGATCAACAAAGCTCAAGAAAAGATAAATAATATTGCTGACAATTTGATTGGAACATCAGATTCATTTTTGGAGTTAGAAAAGAAGATTGCAGAACAGGAAGAGATAATAAAGAAGTTAGAAAATGACAAACGTGGAATAAAGGATAAGGCAAAGGACTTGAAATGCAGACTTAGTCCAAGACTTGAATACCTTACTGCTTTGAGAAAAGAAATATCTAAAGCTCTAGTTCTCGGATTGAAGACACCGGAAGAGAAAATGCACATACTCACCGATACAGTGCATAGAACACAAGAGGCAATAAAAGATAGCAAAACTTTCAGCAATAGCATAAATTTAGTTTTGATAGATATCTTTCAGATTTTAACCCACCGGTTACAAGAATCCAGGTAGGACTCCACTAACATCAAATGACAACCTTTGTCATTGATGTCAAAGGGGGAGTAGTGGGATGAGAAAAATGATCAGAAGAAAGGACATCATCTGCTCAGGGGGAGCATATAGTTTTGGAAAGACAATTTTGGCTGACTATTTTTGGATCATTTTGGACACTTTTTGATTTTTCTCATAGAGTGTTGCCATCAATGCCAAAGGGGGAGATTGTTGCCAAATGCACACTCCAATGAGAAATTGTAGGTGATTGAAGGTTTTGTCATTGATGGAAACCTTGCAGTCATATGATACCGACAAGACAAAGAAATTGGCATCGACACCGATAGACAAACTCTACACCGACACACAGGACATCTATAATGAAAGGAAGGATACCGACACCTTGGCCAACTTCAATTTTGTTTAAATTGTATTTTGTAATTAATTGTAAAATCATTGTAAGCCGACATGGCGAGTTGTAATATGACTCATATATATATGAGATCATTTTGTAATAGGAAATATATGTGATAGGATGCGAGATAAGCAAAACCTAATATGCGAAATATTGGTTAAGGATTTATGTTGTAGCAGAGCTTAAATCGGTATTGACTCTGGCATAGTAGATGCTGATCTGAAGTAGTACAA
The DNA here is from genome assembly GCF_030272615.1 of Cryptomeria japonica. Lineage (NCBI taxonomy): Eukaryota > Viridiplantae > Streptophyta > Pinopsida > Cupressales > Cupressaceae > Cryptomeria > Cryptomeria japonica. Next base: position 412,534,815 of record NC_081409.1, on the reverse strand, counting down.
GACATTGGATTAGTATAATCCATTTTGTAAGGCAGTGTGACTTCTTTTGTAATTGAGCAGTGAGCTCTAGGCACTTGGCCTTCCTGCATGTGCAGGCCCCTATTGTAAGAGTAATATTCCCTTATTGGCCAGTAAGCGAATATTGTGGGTCACAAATCCCACCGAGGTTTTTCCCACACTGGGTTTCCTCGTTAAAATACTGTGTTATGGTGTGCTTCTCATGTGGTTGTTGTTATTCTTGTTTACTGCATTATTTCTGGTTTACCGATACACAGTTTTAATATGTTTTTCATGTTTTAAGTCAAGTAAGTTTATAAACCGGTCAGATACTGATTCACCCCCCCCCTCTCAATATCTTTGGGAATCCTAATGAGGAGATCAACAAAGCACAAGATAAGATAAACAATATTGCTGACAATCTGATAGGTGCATTAGATTCATTTTTGGAGTTAGAGAAGAAGATTGCAAAGCAAGAAGAGAAAATCAAGAAATTAGAAAATGACAAAGAGGGAATAAAGGATAAAGAAAAAGACTTAAAATGTAGACTTAGTCCAAGACTAGAATACCTTATTTCTTTGAGAAAAGAAATATTTGAGGCTCTGGTTCCCGGACTGAAGACACCAGAAGAGAAAATGCACATACTCACCAGTACAGTGCAGAGAACTCAAGAGGCAATAAACGACAACAAAACATTTAGTAACGGTATAAATTTAATTTTGACATATATTTTTTAGATTGTAACCCACTAGTTATAAGAATCCAGGCAGGACTCCACTAACACCGAATGGCAACCTTTGTCATTGATGTCAAAGGGGGAGTAGTGGGATGAGAAAAATGGTCAGAAGAAATGACATCATCTGCTCAGGGGGAGCATACATTTTTTGGCACACAATTTTGGTAAGACAATTTTGGCAGACTATTTTTGGATATCATTTTGGACACTTTGATTTTTGTCATGAGTGTTGCCATCAATGCCAAAGGGGGAGATTGTTGGCAAATGCACACTCCAATGAGAAATTGTAGGTGATTGAAGGTTTTGTCATTGATGGCAACCTTGCAATCATATGACCCTGGCAAGACAAAGATACTGGCACCAGCACTGACAAACTCTACACTGGCATACAGAACACCGACAGTGAAAGGAAGGATACCGGCACCTTGGCCGATTTCAATTTTGTTTAAACTGTATTTTGTAATTAATTATAAAATCATTGTAAGCCGACATGGCGAGTTGTAATATGACTCATATATGTATGAGATCATTTTGTAATAGGAAATGTGTGAAATAGGATGCAAAATAAGTAGACCTAATATGCAAAATATTGGTTAAGGGTTTATGTTGTAGCAAAGCTTAAACCGGTACTGAATCTGGCATAGAAGATGCTGATCTGAAGTAGTACAAGACATTGGATTAGTATAATCCATTTTTGTAAGTCAGTGTGACTTCTTTTGTAATTGAGCAGTGAGCTCTAGGCACTTGACCTTCCTGCATGTGCAGGCCCCTATTGTAAGAGTAATATTCCCTTATTGGCCAGTAAGTGAATATTGTGGGTCACAAATCCCACCGAGGTTTTTCCCACACCGGGTTTCCTCATTAAAATACTGTGTTACGATGTGCTTCTCATGTTTTTGTTATTGTTCTTAGTTATTACATTATTTCTGGTTTACCGGTACACAATTTTAATATGCTTTTCTTGTTTTAAGTCAAGTAAATTTATATACCAGTTAGATACTGATTCATCCCCCCTCTCAGTATCTTTGGGAATCCTATTACTACTACCTCACTCAAACTGGTGGTAAGATGAGCCAGGGGATAACAAATCTAGAACTCCATGCTAAAGCAAAGATAATTAACAACTTTAGAGTACCAGAATGACAAGATATGAAAATATGAATTGACAAAATAACATCTAACTTGAAATAAATTATACCATAGAGTTTAGGAGTTCTCGGGTTTGGGATGCTAGCGCATAACTCAAACACCAATGTGACGCATTGTCATGTGCATTACCACAAGCCACATAAGCTACCTAAAGATCAACAATGACTCCTCTTTATCACATAGAACCTGTTATATGTGACATTGTATTTTGACCCTTCGGGGATTTATATTATTGTACCATGATTGACACATTCACTGATTTTTGAGATATATATGAGATATGATTTTTTGGTGGCGTATATACATGTATTGAATTTATTATGGACTTTGATTATTATTTTATTATTGGATGATGATGCTATGATTATTGATGCATGTGATGGATATTGTCTGACTTTTTGTGATTCAGGATGGATGCATATGCATATGTTATATGATATGTAATGTTGATGACATGTTTGTGGATGCAGGATGCATGTGGATTATATTATGTGCATGTTTTTTTGGATTTTTATATGATGAGATCTGAAGAAGATATCCCTGAGGCTGCACCTTTTGGGACCAAATTTATAATCTATAATAAAAAAAAAAATCCCGATCGGAAATGTCTAATCATCTCGTTGCAAATTAATATGAAATAACAGTACTTTCTGCATTTAATTTGACACATTGATCAAATATTTGCTTAACGATTTAATTTGGACTTGTTCATGTTTTTATTATATCTGATTTTCTTTTGCTCATAGGCTAGGGATTTGATGGCGGATGTGACCTGGTACTATTGTTGTGAACTTTACTTTTTTAGACTGTTAAATTTCTTGTCATTTGTAAAGTGTCCCAAAATGAATGACAGTGGGATTTTGATGCATGATGTATTGAATGTGATTATTTTTAAATGTTTTATATTGAATGATGTGATCATTAATGCTATATGAGATGCTAATGTTTGAATGGGTTTTAATTAACCTTACATTATTATGAACCTACGATGTGTGATAGTGAATGACAGATACATTTTGATAGATAATCTAGGTTGTATGTACTAGTTTTATATGTTTGTAATGAATAATGTAGTTAAATGCTACTAAATGAACCAAATGATTATGTTGATAATGAAATGATAATGCAACTTAAATGAACAAATGCAATTAATGTTGAATGATAATGTATAATGAAGTTTTTTTTTTTTTGGAATATACCAACCTTAGTACAATAACATAGGATTAGAAGAAATTAAGAAAATTAATAAATTGAGGTCTCCAAAATGCATAATGATAGGATGAAATGTAGATGAGTGGATGGAAGGGATTTGTAGTGCAAAATATGGAGAGAAAACCTAGTTTTGATTTTGCCAAGTTTAGTCTACACCATTGATTATAGGAACCCGGATGTTATGGAAAATCCAAGGCGTGGACTGACTCTCAGACAAACAGGAATCTCCCGTATGCAACTGTGTAAACATCATATAGATGTAGGTACAAGGCTGCAGGTTCATACATGAAAGACCTTCAAACAAGCCATACCACAAAACATGCCCCAATATGCCCCTTTCCATAACATACCAATATATAGATTAATTGTGGCATCTGTGGGTAGGAACAATCATAGGGAAAAGTGATGCAAGTCAAAGGAAACAAATCGAATCATGCAAACAAAATGCATAAGGCCAACTGACATCTCTTGCCAAGCGTAGGACATGGTTTTTATGGATATACTGCCAGATAGGGGAAGGATGCATCTCGATTGGTTTGAGTGACTAATGGATTTGAACATGCAATAGAGTAGATGACATGAACACATGAGTGCAGATGTGATACTTGGCTGCTGAGACTTGATGGAGTACATGTGGATGAATGTTTGAATAACGCACAAGTCAAGAAGAAGCCTAAGCTCAGGACTGGGAATTAAGCTCAATCTACTAGGATGGAAGCTCAATTGGATGGGATGAAAGCTAGTTTGATGGGATGATCCTTATTCATGATTTGGATGAAGACTCATCATCATATGCTAGGGGAAAATGGATAACCAACCTACTGAGGATAGTTTAGTGGGAGAAATAGGTAGGGTTGTTGCAGAGGATACTAGAATGAATCGTGACATCTGTGGAGGTGGCCAGGAGCAACTTGTTCCTTTTCCTTTGTTGGGGGGGGGGGACAACGTCATCAGATTGATTTTCTTGTTAGAATGAAGGAGACAACCAACAACAGACAAGGTGATGGATGCTATGGGAGAAGGTTTATGCAATGGCATGGATTAAGGAATATGAATATTGGGTGGGTGGGTGGGATAGATAGAGTTTGATTTGATAGACGATGGATCTAGATTATTTACCTTGATGCCTGTAAACAAGTTTTCACCAAGGTACTTGCCCATAGTGCCACAAAGTGGTTTTCACTGATGGATGAATTGATTTTTTGCTTTTTCATATATATATATTTGAGAATTGATGACCTTTTGAGGACTTAGGCATAGAATCTCTTTAGGTGCATGAGATTCATAGGCTCATCTAAGGGATATCCTTCGAGAGTAGCCAATTGATATGCCCCTGATCTATATTTTGCTATATCACATAGGGTCCAAGCCAATTAGGCTCAAACTTGCCTTTCTTTTCTCTTTCTTGAAGATTTCTCTGATTTTCCATAAGGACAAGATCACCAACTTCAAATTCCCAAGTTTTGAATTTTTTGTTGTAGGTCAAGCGTAACTGATTTTGATATACCCAGAAATGATTCAAGGCCTTGAGGTGCTTTTCATCCAACAATTCTATCTCTTTTATCCTAGCAACTATATATTCTTCATCAGGGAGGATATTCTGCATGGATACCCTTAGGGAGGGGATCTAGATCTTAGGAGGGACAACAACTTCAAAGCCAAAGATAAGGGAATATGTAGTGGCGCCTGTGGCTGTGCGGATAGAGGTGCGGTAAGCCCATAGAGCGGGATGGAGTTGGAGGTGTCAATCATGACCAACTTTATTGACTATCTTTTTAAGGATTTTGATTAAGGTTTTATTAGAAGCCTCAGCCTAACCGTTACCTTGTGGGTAATAGGGGTGGAGAAGTGGTGCTAGATATCAAACTTTTGACAAAGCTCTTTAACATCCCGATTCTTGAATGGTCTGCCATTATCTATGATGATAACTTTGGGGATTCCATATCGACAGATTAAATAGTTTAGAATTAATTTAGACATTTGCTTCCCAGTGGTGAAGGTGAGAGGGATGACCTCCACCTACTTGGTAAAGTATTCAATGGTGGTGATGATGAATTTGTGACCGTTGGAAGATGCAGGGTGGATCTTCCTAGTGAGATCGAGCCCCTATTGTATGAAGGGCTAGGGTGTGATAAAAGGATGCAGATCTTATGATGGAGCGTGAACCTTGTCACCATGCTTCTGACAAGAAATACATTTCTTCACATAGTTATATGCATCTTCTTCCATTGTAGGCCAATAGTATCTTGTTTGCAAGAGCTTTTTAGCCAAAGTGAGACCACTTGAGTGTGCCCTACAGATACCCTCATACACTTCACATAGTGCCAATTCAACCATTTGTTTGTCTAGACACCTTAGGAGGGAACCATCAAAATTCCTTCTGAATAGGGTGTCTCCAAGGATGGTGTAACAGGCGCAACGACGAATAAAGGTTTGTTGTTGGGTTTTTGTGAGGTGTGGAGGGATGGTGTTTTATCTTAGGTAGGTGAAGGTCTCTTGATACCAAGGGGATTTAGAACCAATGAGTACACACACCATTTCAGACTCAGGTAGATCGTATGCTAGTATGAAGAGTTGCTCGACCAAGAACTCACATTTTTGACTATGTGTCAAAATCTGAAGTAGAGAACCAATAGTGGCCATTGCATCCAAAACTCTATTGTTTGTGTGATGAATTTGATCAAACTTGATTAATGTAAAGTACTAGTTGAGATACTCAACCATACTATGATAAGGAATAAGCTTGTCATCTTTTATTTGATACTCATTGTTGAATTGTTTAATGACAAGTTGGGAATCACCATAGACATGTAATTCCAATATCTTCCATTGGATAGCCAAGAAGAGTCTAGTGATTAGTGCTTCATATTCTACAATGTTGTTGGTGCATGCAAAGGCTATCTTGTATGATTTAGGGATGCAATCTCCTTGAGATGTGACCAACAATATGCCTGCCCCCGACTCGTTCTACATGTAAGAACCATCAAAATACAACTGCCATGTGGAAGACATATTGACAATCATTATAGATTCATCTGAGAATTTTGTGAGGATAGGGTGATCACCTTGAAGCAAAGCATCTGCCAGTTGATTTTCTATCACTTGTCCTTTTATTTCTTTTCTATCTACATATTCAATGTAGAACTCACTTATTAACATGACCCATTTAGCAGTTCTCCCTGTGAGAGAAGCCTTTGATAAGAGATACTTGAGAGGGTCACTCTTAGCAATCAATTTTACTTTATTTTTAAGCATGTAGTGCCAATGTTTATGTGTGTGGAAGATAAGTGCTAAGCATTCTCTTTCAATAGGGGTATAATTGAGCTCATACCCTACTAATGTGCGACTGATATAGTATATATCATGCTCATTTTCCTGATCACCCGTCTGTGCCAATAATATATTCCCCCAATGCCACTATGGTTACCGATATGTACAAAAGGAGTGACTATCCTAGAATAGGAGGCATGAGGATGAGAGGTGATGCTTTGTTTCTCTTGATTCGACAAGGACTTAGAAATGAGCACATTCTTTGGGGTGTCTTCAGTTCCCACATTGATAGTGTCCGTTTCCTCTATTAGTAAAGTTGACCTGTCTTGTTGTGGGGAAACAATGGTAGGTAGGTCAAGTCTCTCATCCTCAAGTGCCTAATCCAGGTTCTCACTTGAAGATACGCCCTTTATTTTTACTCTTTCCTCATCCAAAGGTGCCTAGGGAGGTTTTCACCTAAGGAATCATGATTTTTCTTTTTATTGTCTTTTTTGCGACTAAGGGCATTGACTTGACTACCAAAGTATCTGTTCTCATGTAGTTGGATCCCATGGACTCTCTTGCAGTCTTCCAAATTGCGCATAGTTAGGAGAGTCATGAGAGAATTATGATCGACACATATTTACAAAGCAAGTTTGTCTCGTTGGTCCCAGTCTATGAGCTCAGGGTGGACAAGTTGCAACTCATATGGAGTGGAAGGGATTACGAGGGTGATGGTGTTGATATGGATGTCAAAGAAGATGTCATCTTCGTATTCAAAGGGTATTTAATGAAATTCCTCTTCATCAGAATCTTCAACATCAAAGGAGGGACTTGAAGGGGTACCAACGATAGTGATCTTAGGTATAGGAGTGTAACCCAAACCCCTGTTATACTTGTATGAGATGGGATTTATTGGTGCTTTGCTTCTTTTTTCTTTTAGCCCTAGGTCGTGTCCCTTATAACCCAACTTATCCACTATGGTTGATGCTTTTGGATACTTGGGGATGTTTGCTGGTTCTTCATATTCTTCACGATACAACCAAGAGGAAACATCTGTCTCAAGACTCTCTTCATCAAGTGGGCCCCACTTCTTGAAGGTGGTGTCCTTGCATTTTATAGTGGGTTTCTGATCTTTTTTTGATTTCTTTAGGCTTGCCAAATGACTTAGGAGATAAGGGGAAATTGCCTATTAGTAAGATATCCTCAAGTTTGTATTCTCCATAACCATCATCTATGATCTTGACCTTAGGTTCTATTTGATATGAGGTGGAGGCAACTTTAGATGCATTAGATAGAGGAAGCAGAGTGGGTCTGTTCAATAGGCAACGGTATGGATGTTTCCCCTCTAAGAGCTTGCAATACTGAAAAGTTTGTGGATCAACTCTAATAGTGATCTCTCTACCATTGAAGGGAAATTTAAGGCATGGGTGGTAAGTGGAGGGAACAACTTGAAGGGAATGAATCCATAGGTGGCCAAGTACAATGTTATAAGGGAGGTCAAGATCTAAGACTTGGCAATGGGTTTCCATTATAATAGGGCCCACTTGAAGAGGTAAAGTGATCATGCCTTTGGAAACACTTTCTACATCATCATATGCTTTGATTGTGATTTTTCCTGATGGGTCAACCAAGTCCTCAGAAAGTCCCAATTTCTTTATTAACTTGTAGTACAAAGATTGAGTCCAGATCCACTGTCTATCAAGATGCATTTAACTTTGTGTTTCTGGATAGGAGCTTCAATATGAAATGGTTTATTATGATCATCATTGGAGGTGAAAACAAGGTGGTGTTGGGCAATGAGGTTTCCAATGAGGACTTGGAACTGGGCAGCATTGATGTTGTCAGGGACATGTGATTCGAGGAGGGCTTGTTCCAAAATATCCTTGTAAATGGGGGAGGTCTTGAGGAGCTCTAGGATGGAAATCTATGTAGGAGTCTTCCCAAGATGATCAAGGAGGTCATATCGATGGGTGGATGACATGGGGGGAGGATTCAGTGGAGGAGGAGATCCTTGGACAATTACTTTTTCGTGGTGAGTGGTTACATTACAGTCATTTTGAGAATGAGATGTGGAAGGTGTGGTGCCTTGCACAACTATTTTAGTAGGGTTAGGCCTGCTTGTTGGTTGTGAGGGAGGGGGACCACCTTGAATAGTGACCCTAGGTCCTTTTTGGGAAGGGGAGGGTTATCTCCCTAGATAGTGATGACGTTGATGTGGTTATTTGCAAGCTCTGTATGACCCACCAAGGAGTCAAAGCTAGTTATATGATTAGTATAATCATAGTTCACAATATTAGATGATGAGGCCTTGCCTTTTTCATGCTTTGGGAAGGGTTCCTGATACATCTTGAGTTTATAATTATTGTTACCAGGTTTTGCTATTGCTACCTCAATATCACCCTTATCAATGAGATCTTGGATGTAGTTATTCAGTTTCATACACTTTCGTGTATCGTTCCCATTGATACAGTGATAGTCACATTAATCATTCTCATTATACCACCTAAGTTTGGTTGGTTAGGATCAAACATGCGAGTTATTGGAAAGACAACTACACCAGCTTGGACAAGCTTTTGAAACACAACCTCGATGGGCTCAACAAGAGGAGTGTACTCCCTTGGAGTCTGATTGTTAGATCGGGGTGGTCGCCCTTGGATTGAGACATTGTTGGGGGGCCTTTGAGGTTGACTATGATTATTTTGGCGATTGTTGAATTGATTGTTAGTGGTGGTGGGTTTTGGAGGAATGACCACAGTTTGAACTTGCTTTACATTAGTGACACCATCATTGACTATGGTCTTGTTTTTAGACCAAAATTTTAGTTTATCATTGAGATAAGAGGGAGTATTTTGATTTGATTTTTGATAATGCTTTAGAGTGCCATCCTCTAACAAGACATGTTCAAGAGCTAAGCCTTTATTAGTAAACTTTTGGAAGGATTTTATACACTGACATGTCAAGGGTTTTGATAGTTTGGGTACCATATTCTTCTGAAATAATTCAATTTGGTGTTCCTCTGATATATCCCACTAGAATTTATTGATAAGGTGTCGCCATCTCTGCAAGAAGTTGGCGAAGGTTTCTCCAAGCCTCTATTTTGTGTTATAAAGGTCCATCATGTAAACATCATTGATGATGTTGTAAGCATAGTGGGACACAAAATTTTCCGCTAAGTCTAGAAAGGAGGTAATAGAACCTTGAGTTAGGGATGAGAACCACACAAGTGAATCTTCTGTGAGACTTTTAGGGAAAAGTCTTTGAAGGTACAAATCACTATAGGAGACCTCTTGACATAAGATGTGAAACTCACAGACATGGACTCGGGGGTCACCCTAGCCTTCATATTTTGTGATCTTAGTCATCTCAAACCCTGGTGGGTAAGGTGCGACTGATATTGATGGATCATAAGGACAAGGAAAAATTCCTCAAACAAATAAGGTTTTCTTTTGTTAGTCCCTTCCTTCATGTTTTTGATGATGTTCTTCATGTCCTCAATTTCCTTGATTATATCATGTTGTGGGTCTTGGAAATGATGGACCATGTTTGCCTTGGGTATCTGGTGAGTTGCGGATGATATACCACCACCACTAATATATTGGTAGGACAAAGAAGCGGGGATATGATATGTGATGACTGATGTGATGGGGACTTCAGAGGTGATGATTGGTCATGACCTGCGGGTTGTGGTAGAATGAGAAAGAGAAGTATTGATGAAATTAGAGGTATTGTTGAGAGTAATGGAAGATTGGGGAATAGAGACATGTGGGCAATTAGAATAGGATGACATAGAAGCATGCTGGAGAAAAGATGTGATCGGGTTGGATAATGGTACATATGCTAAAAAGGAAGAAGAAAGTTAGATGGAAACCACGAGGATGGATAATGCGGGTACTATATATTGATGATGAATAATAGGAGAGACAATGTGAGTAGGAGCAAATTCTCCCTGTGGTTGTTGATACAGAATGGATCTATCAAAATCAAGGGGAAGGCGAGCTTCATTTTCAATAAGGGTCTTTAAGAGACAACTAGGATTATGTCGGATTAATTTCTTCATCATTTCTTGATTATATGAATCCTCTAGGAATGTTCTCACTACCGAGGAGAGGTCGTCTTGATCAACCATGTTAGGGTCCACTTGTGATTGTGGATCTTGAATGTCGGGTTGTAAATTTTGCCCTTGTGTGGGATCTTGTGTAGGATCTTGATATAGGACACTAATGTCTGACATGCTATATTGTTGTTCAAGCATCTTCTTCTTTTGAGATCGAGTTTTGACCATACAAGAATAATCCTAGGGAAGATTTATTGGAATAATGAGCTTGATTAAAGGACTTAGTTAAAATTTTGGATTTTGATGAAATTGGATCGAACGATTGATTGGGTCCTTAGATTAGGACAAATTTTGGTTAAGATTGCACCTTAGTCCTTGGATGAGGATTTTAGGTGGGGGATGTTGATGATGAAAACCATAAACAAGGTGATGACCAAGTTGGGTGAAATTTAGACCTTAGGATAATGATCAAAATCTTTCTACTAAGGATTATGCTAGGGAGATTGCTAGGAAAGTGCTCAAAAAGGCCGATTTGTTCAAGTAGTTCAATTTGTTACCCAAAAACTTGTTGAGTTTGTTGTATGTGTTTACACAATCAGTCTGTGGTTATAGTGCCAAGTACTTCATGGTTCACTTGCCTAATAAAATCCCTTTTAGGTGATGGCTCACACCCATGCTCAATCTACTCAATTTACTCACTCCACCCAACTGCTCATTCTCAACCCTTCTCTTTTGGCATTCAACACACTCTTTCAAAGTGCATCTAGGAGACTTCCAACATGGACATGTTGGGACAACAAAGTTTTGTTCAAGGTTTGATGCTCACAATTTAGTTTAAGGCCCATAGCCTTGACTTACTCAACTAGGCAACCAAGGGTCAAAACCTCAAAAAGGGATACACACTGTCCAAGGACCCGTTTTCCATCAGTTTCACTATTTTAGACTATTCTCCCAAAGTTCCAAGGGTTCCCAAGTCCTTCTTGAAATCAGGTTCATGAAATTTGTGTGTTATGCAGTCAAAAGGGCTACTAGCCCGTGGAGGCCTAATTGGCCAAATTTTTCTTATTCTACTCAATGATGGTCTCTTCCACCTTAGGAGTCAATTTGGATGTCCATACAAATGCCAAAGCTAAAGGATTTTTGTGGTTTAGGTCCTTGATAGGGTTATTTTGCTGTTGTCCACCATTATAGGCATAAATGTAGGGTTTGGTAGGGTTTATACCAAAGAACATAGAAAAGACTTCCCAACTCCACAAACCAAACCTTCAAACTACCTTAGGACTTCTGCCACACCAAACAATGCCTTCCTCTATTACTGCCCTACAAGCATAAAACCAAACAAATGCTATACAACTGAAAAAAACAAGAATTGGGACTGTCATATACCCTGTCATAGTCAATTCACTATTAGGACAACATTTTGAAGCATAAATACTTCTCACCAAACACTTCATGAGTGTGACAACATCAAACATTCATAAAAGACTCTATAGCCATGCTTTTGAAGAGTTTCCAAAACTTGAAGGGTGCTTGAAAGACTTGGTACATTCAACACCAAAACAATTCATAAAAATCAGTGAACTCATTGTTTTGTTTGCAAACTGAAAATGTCTAATAAGTAGAAACTGCTCAAATAAACCAAGTCAACTCTCAACTCCCTTGGGAACATAACCATACCTCTGCCACACTCTTTTTGCTTATTCCCATTGTTTTTGGGTGCAAATTTTGAGTTTTAACCATGAACTAGCCGAGTTACTCCAACTTGCCTAGTTCCCACTCAAATGCATCTTCAAAACACTTCTCTGGCACAAAATGAAATATAAGTACACTATATACAAACAAATCAACTTGGAAAAATCCATTGGAGGGATCCCAGACCTGGATCAACCAAGTTAATGCATTTTAGAACCCCAAAGTTCTGGTCAGGACAACAACTACACAAAAAGGAAACTATTTTACACAACCACCTTGCAAATGAAAACCAATGAAACAATTACATGGGAAGATTTAGAATATCAACATTTCCATTTCCAAGAAGGTACAATATGGATTTGCACAGCTACAGTATGGACTGTTATTCAAAAGGAAGGAAAAACAAGGTAAAAACTAGATTTTTGTTCTTTTCTCATTAGCAAATCTTTGTCATTACATTTTCCAACCTTGTCCAAGAAAAATGAAGGTATTTTTATAGTGTGAAAAAGTAGTTATCAAGACCATTACAGACAAGAGGCTCTCACAACTACATTTTGCAAGAAAAACCCAAAAATGACAACTTTGACAACTTTTCAAGCCAAATGACAACTTTTCTTGCTCAATGAGGCATTTTTGACAACCTAACCTTGTCAACTTGTCTAAACAACTTAGACATGCTTAAAAACACCTAACAAACATGTTTCAATGCTTTTGAAGGCATTAGAAGACCTTTTTGGCAATTTTGCACATTTTTGCCAAAAATTGTCAACTCAAAGCCTAAAAGGCAAAACTTGATCTCTTGAGCCCAAAATGAGATCAAAACCACTAAACATGACACAAAACAACATAAATTTTTTTTATCAACTTGAAACAAGACATTACAAACATGGAAACATAAAATACTAAAAAATGGGAGTTTTACTCAACTAGGTGCTCCTGCACCAGATTGACTAATGATCTTAAGCATAAATAAGATGTAGGATTGGGGTCTTGATCGACCCAAAAGATGAGGCAAAGGTACTTGGGGGAGATTATTTCCCAAGAAAAAAATATAAATGATTAATTGATTAAAGATGCGGTCTAAATAAAACTTCACAAGGTACAAAACCTTAGAGTGAGGTTGATTTGATTTGGATGATTGATTAACGGATTGGATGCTTGATTGATTTGATTAATGTTTGATAATTTGATGTGCTAAGTCCTTAGAAAAAATGGATCATGAAAAATCAAAGGGGAATGATAGTGATGACTAGAAGAAGGTGATGATTAGATTATTCTTAGGATGGGAATGACTCAATAAGTGATAGGTTCAGATGGAAAATTGTATGAAGGGATGCGACCACCCTGATTTTGGCGATAGTTGGTATTGAAAGACAAGCATGATCCTTGGTGTAGGGAACTAACTCTTAATTCATCACTAGCATCAAACTCATTGCTATGACCATGTTTGAGCAAGAGTTTGCGGTTGGTGTACCAAAAATTTTGACGTCTAATGAGTTGGGCTTGGGTGAGTTTCTTCTTCTTGATTGGATGATGGATAGAGTTATTGGGATGCTTGTACAACTAAGGCTTATGGAACATGAGGTGGAAAGTGAAGTGGACTAAGTTTGGACCTTGTTTATGCAAGTTTAAGAAATTAGACTTTGGAATGTTTGTCAAATGTGAAAAGTGGGGATGTTGTTTGTCAATCTACTCTGGGCAACTAAAAAATCAAGCATAGAAAACACATTGGCCAAGTGTAACACTCAATGATGAGTGTGCAAGTGATGTGGGGACTAGATTAGCCCAAATTGATTTTATGGTTATAACACAGATGGAGACACTTGAAGACAACACAACTTAGGCTGGAAATTGGAAACCTGAAGCAGTCACCAGTGAGGAGGTACCTCAAAGAGATCAATCTGGACCGGTTAGAAAGAGTAAACACAACACAAACAATGTGGAACAATTTTTTATTGCATGAAATTTGATTACATCCAACTAGTAACAACCGGGTTATAACATACCATCTCACATGCTTGGTAGAACAGGTCACAATCGGGACCTTGAATCTTATGATCTAACTTCTACGCATAGTTTAGCTACTTCACTCTCTCCTTGATTTATTACATTCTAATGCATAATTACAAATATATATATCGATCCAATGGATCCAGTCAGCCCAAAAGGGATCAAAACTCGAAGAACAAGACCTAACATGTAAAATAACAAGGTCGACCTCTGTCAAGAGATTCCTTTGGAAAATCCAAAGGATGAAATGTAGATCACGGGAAAAAGTTGGCCACATGCCAAGGACCATCAGAATCAAGGCCCAAGGCTCTGCAAGCTTCAGAGTGGGTTCCGGTAGATCACCATAATAGGTCCAGGCAATCGATAACAAAGAAACAATTGGTAACAAGAAACTGTCATAGAAACTGGTAGCGATATCTTGCCGAAAAATGATCCAAATGTGATGCAGTCCGGAAGCAAGAGAGATGATCAAATCTTCCAATAGAATCTAACTTCACAAGATCCGATGAGCCAAAATCGGTACACATAGAAAGGAAAACTGAAACTACAAACATAAAACAAATAGAAAGGAAAATGTTTTTGGTTGATGCAAGATTGAAATGAACTGACGATGCTCCTACATCAGACATCCAAGGTTATTGAAAAAGTGAGCATCTCACTTTGCTAGGGTCAGAGGGAAACCAAGGTGGTCTACCTCTTCCTGAGAAATCCAAGATTAATCATCAACTGGTCTATCCTTCCACTTCACAAGATATTTCTTATACTCACTGCTCTGGGTACTACTCCCAATCCTACTATCCAAAATCTCTTCAATCTGATTCGGTTCCTTTTGGGGTAACTGTTTCTCCAAGTCTGCAACACTGTCCTCACTGAATTTTGGTTCATGATACTCATGAAGACCTACAATATTGAATATAGGTGAAGTACTCAGACTATCCGGTAACTCCACTTCATATGCATTTCCAGAATTGAACTTCCTCAAAGTCTTGCAAGGTCCAAACTTCTTCATCTACAACTCATTATAAGTTCCAACCCCGAATATCTCTTTTCTTAGATAGACCATCACTTCATCACCAACTTCAAATTCCTTATGTGTCCTCTTCTCATTTGCCTTCTCTTTATACTTGTTGTTCATGTCTTCAAAATGTTGTTTAGCCCGAATATGCAATGCTGCCATGTGATCTGCAAAGTCTTCTTCTGAACTCCTCTAGTCTTCACTGTCAATGTCAATTAGTTTCGATATACCTCTAGGATGCACTCTGATAATAATCTTAAAAGTTGTTCTTCCAGTACTTCTATTCACTGAATTGTTGTAGGCAAATTTTGCTTGTGCATGGATCAAATCCCAACTTCTAGTTTTATCTCCCACTAAACATCTCAACAAGTTTCCCAAACTCTGGTTAACAACTTTTGTCTATCCATCAGTCAGTGGATGAAAAGTAGAATTGAACTTCAAATCTGTCTTCATGTTCTTCCAAAGTGTTCTTCAAAAATAGCCAGCAAACTTAGTATCTTTGTCTAAAACTATGCTCTTAGGTAATCCATGCAATCTCACCACTTCTTTGAAAATAGGTCTGCTACATGAAATGTATCTGATGTCTTCTTATAGGGTATTAAATGAGCCAACTTTGAGAATATATCCACTACCACAAATATAGAATCATTCCCTCTTGGTGTCTTAGGCAATCCAAGTACAAAATCCATGCTTATATCCTCCCAAGGTCTTACTGGTACTATCAAAGGTTTATACAATCCCACATTCTGACTACTACCTTTTGCAACTTGAAAAACTCTACAACTCCGCACATATCTCTTAACATCCTTATGAATATGGGGCCAAAGGTACTGCTCACTCACCAATACTACTATTTTGTCAGTGCCAAAATGTTTAGCTAGTCCTCCAATGTGTTTCTCCTTTATTGGATTTTCTCTCATAGAACTCTTGGGTATGCACAATTGAACTCATCTGAATAACATCCCATCCTGAATGAAATACTCCAACTACTTGCTTCTATCTACCATAACCGCATAGATTACTTTAGTGGCGAATATTCACCAATGGTAAATTTTTGACGTCGGTGACCTGGAAAATGGTGAATATTTTGTACTAGCTGGGGGTGTCTATGTCACCAGAACATTATCAATTTCCATCAAATTCATGGCCTGATCGCCAGATGTTTTATGTAATTAAATGTTTCTATGAGAGGAGTTTGCCAATACAATATACGGTGGACACACGGTAAATTTAATTTTTTTGCCTACACTCTCTGAGGTTGCCTTAATAGACGACCATAATTCGCCTATAGGCATATGAAGATTTGTTAGCCAGAAGGACCCAATTCACCTGACATTTTGCCAATGTGTGTCTCCATTCACCTCAACTTTCACCAACTATATTGTATTTTCTAATTATTTGGATGACCCATAATCGCCTCAAAAATTACATAAGTTGTGTTATAGTTACGCAGGATTCGCCAAATATTTGTAACTATATAAAATTCCCATGGAATTCACCATATAAGGATTGGTATAAATACATTCTAAGATTAGATCTATCTCTACACAATTTGGTGGGTTCTAGGCTCTAGATTTTGATCAATAACGAAGTTTCAGACTAAGGAAAATCATTACTATTGACTGCATTGGCAACTCCTAGTGACCTAAAGGTGATCGATCATATTTTTGATGTGTTATAATATTATTCTGAATTTATCTATATTTGTTTGCACTATTGAGTTCATTCTTATTCAGTGGGGACCCGTCAGTGCCAAGTGGTCAGCCGAGAGATTCAGACCTCGAACATCTAGATTGTAACTGCATTGGCGACTGCTAGTGACCTAAAGGTGAGCGATCATATTTTTGATGTGTTATAATATTATTTTGAATTTATCTATATTTGTAGGTCATAGGGCCAATGAAACATATCTTATACTTTATATCCTATTATTGCTTCTTCAACAAATTGATATTTTTTTGGCAGCCTTTATTTCATTGGATATGTTGAATAGGAAGAAGGGTAGGAAACCTGAATGTGGGGAAGGCCATGAGAGGACAAAAAAAAGTAGAATGTTGTCTTCATACTTTGGCTTTGGAAAATATTGTGGTGAAAATTAGGAAGGTACATCATCACAAGTACAAGTACAAAATTCGCAACCTACACTGCATGTTGAAGACGACAGTGAACCTAATATCTCAGATTAAGATGATCTTGAAGAAGATTATCTGGTAGATGCCCAAGTTAGCCAGAATGATATAATTGACTTGGGTGATAATGCCATTGATGATAATGCACAGAAGGAGAAAAGAAAAGCCAGATAAAAAAATGATCAACCACAATCAAAAAAGGATCGGGAGTGGGATATGTCAGTGAGGAATTTTCAAATTAATTGAGCATCAAAGTATCCATTCATTGAACTAGTGGAGATTCCAATTGAAGGTGAGCCTCCAATAGAATGCAGGTGTAAGATTTGCACTTGGAAACATATCAAGGAAATTAGGTTGTAGCTAAAATTTGATACGATAGAAAAGAATATGGGTAAAGTTTATGAAAAATAAATGATAGATGGAGTTGAAAAATCAGTGATAAGATGGAAAACAAAGGAGGAATGTAAGCATGTGATGAATGACAAAGAGTATTATTTTCATAAGAAAATGTAGACGAAGCCTACTGAAGTTAAAGGTTCTATTGAAGCTAGTTTTGGAAAAGCAATGCAAATAGAACAACTGGGAAAAGTTGTTTAGTTAAGTGTTATTTTTTATATTTTGAGCAGAGGGTGTGCTATGACAAATTTCCCATCAATTAGTGGTTTATTACACTTTTTGAAAGTTCCTAACTATCCTAATAGACATTGGTCAGTAAACAGTGGATGGGAATGGGCAAGTTGTCTTGCTGAGGTTGAAAAAAAAGATGTAAAGGAAAACATAAGAGAGTCAAACTTTATTGCATTTTCTTTAGATGAAGTTACGGTAGTAGACAATACTTCATGGGTATGCATGCATGTTTATACTATACATAATCATGCCCGCCAACCTTATCTACTATCTGTTGCTAAAATGAAGGAGAGTGCGACAGTGGGAAATTTATTTCAACTAGTAAAGAGAAGTTTAATTGAATATGGAGGTTTTGATGACATGACGATTGCCAAAAAATTGGTGTGTGTTGGAGCAGATGGAGCTTCAGTAATGCAAGATCACAAGAACGGTCTTTGTACAAAGATTGAAACTTCATTTGCACCATACATTACTGCAATTCACTTCATGGCTCATAGAATGAATCAAGCTTTTGGAATTGTGAGGAAGTATGCTTCAGTTAAAAAAATTAAAATTTTAATCAGAGAGCTCTACTCACACTTCTATCGAAGTCCCAAGCAATTTATGGAATTTTAACACTTTGCTGATGGAATAACTGATGGGAACAAGCTTCTCAAGGATAATGATACTAGATGGATCTCTTTGGATGGTCCAGCGCATCGAGTTTTTTTAGAATATCTATCCTTGATTGGACTATTTCACACAACTCGTGACGAATCAGATCAACCAAAATTTCCTGATCTTCTTCGGAGGTTAAGTAATCTAGAGACACTCTTAACTTTAGCAACGCTTTTGCCCATGTGAGAGGAAATGAAGAATATTATGAAGGCTACCCAAAAAAGAGCTCTGTATATTGCAGAATATGCTACATTGTGTAAGATGACATGCATGACCCTTGACAATCTCTATCATAATCAACCAACACTATCTGATGAAAAATTTGTTAAGTGGCAGACACTCACAGATTTGAACAATCCTGATAACTTTTTACAAATCGGTGCAAAAGGGGAGGTATGTGCCAATGTACAGGGAGTTGAGATACCAATGCACTTCTATGCCATGGTTGACCCCGAGAAACCAGGAAAGCGCCCTAGGAAGTAACTAGCAAGATTTACAAGAGAAGATTTCGACAAGATTGTTGAGTCTGCAACTAATTATGTGAAGAAAATTGCCTATGATCTTTCCTCACAAATTAGAAGCAGATTCCCTCCTAAAAACCTACTTGAAGCCATGTCTATTGTGTTTCCTCAATATTGGAGCCTCAACAGTGTAGATGATTTTTGAAGTAAGCTATTGGCTTTGATAAAACAATTTTGCATATCCAGAGAATTGAATGGAGTAACTATAAATGGAATATTAGATGAAACTCATCTTAGAGAGAAATCATCTCATTTTTCATACACTATGAGGGAACAATATGGCACAATGGAGAACCCCTGCAAAGAGGGATCAATAACAAGGCTTTGGAAATATATAGCTCTGTACGTAGTGTTGTGTGATTCAATGCCAAAATATTTGAAGCTTGCTGATTTATGTCTTACCTTGATATTGGGTTCGGTGGAAGATGAGAGATTTTTCAGTGCTTTGGGGTTCCTAAAATCAAAGCTAAGAAACAAACTAGACAAAAATTTGGAAAATTGCTTGAGGCTCTATACATCTAGGTATGATGTCCACACTTTTCCTTATGATAGGGCACTGCAAATCTGGAGGTCCAAATGTGAAAGAATAGGTTTGGGAAACACTTCAAACCAAAGTTCCAGTGGGACTATTGACTCATGTACTAGACCTATTGGTAGCATTGAGATGCAGTTCAATGAAGGTATGCAGACTCAGAGTGAAGAAAACATAGTCAAGAATCAAGAAAACTCTGAATTTGATGAGGATGCATGGCAATTGTAAGAGATTGAAATTTATTAATCTCATTATTGTATCTCATCATTCATATTACAAAAGCATATTATTATGGTTGATGATATTTTATGAGTCTGTCAACTTTTTGCAATTAGAATTTAATATTGATTTGTAATTGTATTTTACAACTTTCTATTTTCAGATTTAAAATAACATAATAAAAGACCATAATGTGTTTATTGATACAAAGATGTTTATTTAGACAAGTTTGAAAACTTATATTTTCATTAATTCTTTCAAAATATAGCCATATGATACAATTCATTCAGTACACCACTCTGTGTGATTCTCCATGCAAAAGTCAATACAAAGTTTTAGAACCCTTTGCAAATGACCCTGAATTCCCTTTTATAGAAACAAGGGAGCAACAATAGCTTCAGGTCGATTTGCAACATGTGAAGACTCAACATCAAAATCACAAACTCAGCACAAATTTACATGGCTATCACAGGCTGGATTAGCAATTTAACAATTGCTACAGGTCTGTTTTCTCCTGTTCAAAAAATAGAGTTCAAAATTAAATATTAATTCAAGCCATGACAAATGAAATATAGATAATAGTAGTGCCCAAAACCTAGTAATCAGAAATAGAGAAATGCAGAAATGTTAAAACTTGGGAGAATTTGAGAATACAAATTTACAATCTGAAGGTTTGCATTATGCATCATAGATTCATAGGCTAGATTAGCAATAGCGAGTGCTGGTTTTTTCCTATTCATAAAATAGAGTTATTTCAAGTGATGCCAAATTCCAAACAGAAAAAACATAAAACCTTGAAATTAAGAGTAAAAGAAGAAAACTCTGCAATACATACAATGATTATTAAGATTTTTGTGCCAGTTTTTGTAGGGTGCTCCACTCTTCGTCTGATGGAAGGTCAATATTCTTTAAACTATAGAAAGTCAACTACAACTTTGTCGACAATCCATATTTAGAAGAGTTGTAAATGGTTGGATGAATTCCAGAAAGCTTTGGGGAGTTGTGTTCTTAGGAAGCAAGTCTAAATCAGACTTAATTTTATCTCCATGTTTTTTTTGTAAGCTTCTTTTTCAATGAATTTATTTGATGGGTCAACGGTCTTAGGCAAACCAAGTTTAATCAAAGTAGTTGTCTTTTCTTGCAACTTCAATAGCTTTTGCCACATTTATCCATAACTTCTGATGTTTCCCTTAGTTTCTAGCATTTTTGAAAGATAGATGATGTCTTAACTATGGCTTCAATATGGCTCTTAATTCCCTTGGATGCCAAATAGTTGTCACTGGTACTATAGACAACTTGCAAAATCTATTTTGCCATATCCTCTTTTGAATAGACATGTATGCTCTTCTCAATGTGCCCTTTGATTTTCATATAAATTAATCTCAAATTTTCAATCAATTCAAACCATTCACACAACTTGTCACTCCTCTGCATTATTTGCCCCCAAATGTTTTCTTGTATATACTTCATTTTATTTTTCATATTACCTTTCAATCTATCCTCCGAAGTTTTAATTTATCATTTGCATTGTGCAGGTCTTCTTTCATTTGTGCACATTTTTTTCTTTCTTCCTCTACTTCCTCTTCCAAATGTTTTTCTTTTTCTTTTTCATGATCCAATAGGTCCTGCATTTTTCTTATTTCGGCAACAACAGACTCATAAGTTTTGTATAATTTTTAAAAACTGGCTCTTTCCTCGTCAATTTTTTTACTGCTTTTAGCCAATTTTTCTCTCAAGTCCTTCAATTCCGCATCCATCTTTTCTTGCTCTACAATTTCTACTGCAAAGCCCAAATTTTTTATCCTTTTTTGTAAATCATTGCACTTGTTATTTGCTGCTTTCCTCTTTGATTTTTTTGTTTGCCAGGTTTGCCTGTAACTTTTCTATTTATTTCTCCAATTTTTTTTTTTTTCTATCTCCACCTTTAGCAGTGAAGTGTAGACCACTTCGTTAGTCCTTTTTGATACACTAATTTTGTCCACATTATGTACTTTGGAAAAATCCATTTGGAGGGTGCTAACTTGAAATACAAAGGGATGTATTTGACTGTGTGGTGGTTTTTTATCTTTAGTTGGGGGCATAACATTCATGAACTCCATCGTATCTTTGTGTAGGTCATATGTTGGAAATACCCTATTCCTTGCAAGCTGTTCGTCTAAAACTTCAGTCAAGGCAACCCTATGAGATGCTCTCTTTTCTTTATTTGCATTTGTTGTGTGTTCAAATTTTTCATAGTAATCACAAAATTGAAAATATGGACTTGATGAAGCAATTGAATGTTTGAAAGGTGAAATAGGAATAACAGAGGCTCTAGTTCCACCTATGCCTGTGGTTTTAACTAATGCATTACTAGGATTACCAACAACCATTCCTGATCCTATCCCACTGTCACTTTCATGTATAATTTTAATAGTCTTTTGATGGGTTTGATCTGAAACTGCAAATGATAAATTTGTAGTGTCAGTGGCACTTGATATAGGATTTTGAATAGTATGAGTATCTACCACTAGTGGCCTCTTGTGAGAGATATTTTGTTGTTGCCCTTGTCCAACACCAAGAGAACTAGTATCTATAGTAGTACCCATGCCAACCCCACTAATCACAATGGTACTTGAATGAACACTAATAGGAATACTATCCCCAGATTCCCCACCAGTGGTAGTGTCACTTGATTCACCACCAATGGGAATACCATGATGTGGTGATGGTTGTGAATTTGAATTTGAAACAAATGCAGGTGGACCCTGATGGTAATGAGTAGTACCTTTCCGTGATGAATCTGAAGAATCAAGTCCAATGAATGGTTTAACAGGAGCTTTTGATTTTGAATTTGATGGAAGTTGTACCTCAAGTGGATACCAAATGCCTTCTCCTCTGGGACCTAGACCACCACCTTCAAAACCCATTTTTCCACAATGTTTGTCCCTTTTGTATATTTTTCTTTCATGGACTCATTGACTCCACCTAATATTTAAGGGACTGTAGTAGTTATTGGAGTAGGCTCAACCTCATACTCATTATCATCTTCACTCTTGTCATATGCTATTGTGGGATGCTCCATATTGCACAATTTTCTAAACTCTTCATCCTCGTCGATGGACTCAAATTTTGCACTGGTCTTTGGTTCATCGAGATTCTTCCTCATAGTCCAAAAATAATTTATTTTGGTTTGAGTCCAATAACTTTCTTTATATTCTTGCATAATTATTTTGGGAATAGATTTGTTAGATGGATTAGCAGATTTTTGGTAGAAATAATAGGACCTCCTATTTTGGATGCCCTGACCCTCCTTTGTTGTCCTCTATGTGTGCAATGCCATAATTTATGATGGCATTTCTTCTATTGAAATGTTATTATCAGTGGCAATTTTCTCCCTCTTTTTTAACCTCATCCCAGGAGTCCATGTTTCTAAGCTTTTCTAGCAATGGTTTACTTTCATGTTGACACAGCACTGAAGAGTTCCCATTTTTCTTAAGCCTTGCTTGAGCTACATCGATTGGATCATACTGCCAGAGACCCTCATCACCAAAGCTAAAAACTATCAAAAAATCATGTGCCACATTGAATGAGAACCTCTCAAATGTGAACCCTTCACATGAGAAAGGCAAGGAAGGAAATATGCTCTTATTTTGCTGACCATGGAAGTGTCTATCTGTGCTCTCTAACTGTCGTACATATTCCAATGCAAATACCCTCTCTGTCATATGCATTGGAAGTCTATTAGGTTTTACTGTTGATCTTTAAAACCTTAACACAGTGTATTCTTCCATGAAGAACTAGTCAACCAATTGTATTTGACTTCCGAGTTGAATGCAATCTCTACAAGACATAGGCAATCTAGGCATTGGAGTGCTTATAATTTCATTATACATTGGTGCCAAAAAGAAGTCTACAAAATGGTTGTAGTTCTTTCTGTTATCATAAATCCTTATCTTTGGTGTCCATTCATATATTGGACACTCTGTTCTATTCTGAGTCTTCTCATCAATCTTATAGTTCACAATGTGAAGATTGTTGGTCTCAAATATTGCACAATACTTGGATAAAAGGAGATAGCACTGTTGGCATTATACACTCAGATGAGAAAAGTAGATGTTGTCATTGATGGCAATAAGGTTCCACAGGTTCAACTGGCCATAGACTTCACCTACCAGCATCGATAGATACAACAAGGCTTATTCAAACCGACATCCAGTTTACACAAGCAAAAGATTATACTGGCATTCTAGGCTGACTTGTCAATAAATATTGTTTATGCGAAATAAATTGTAATGTATATTATAATTGTATGGTTGACATATTGTATTGTAAAGACTCATATATTTATGAGTTCTTGTAGGTAATTTAGAAAGAAGTAAGCAGTAATATGAGATAAGATAAGTATGATAGCGAATAGTTGTATATGCATTTTGATGTGTTTATTTTGGAGCGAATAAGAAGAAGAGAAGAACGAAGACTATTCTTTATAAACATAATCATTTGATAGCATACCAGCTAGGCTTTTTGGCAGAGGCAGAACCAGTATCAGACAAAGCATAAAAACAAACTCATCCAGTATTTTGATGCAAGTTGTAAGAGTTCATTTTATGTTTACATCAATGTAATGTTGTAGTCAATGAGACTCCACTTTTATTGTTGAGCAGTGAGCTCTAGGCAGTTGGCCTTCCTGCATGTGCAGGCGCCCTTTTGTACTAATTAATATTTATTCATATGGTTAGTGAGTAAATATTGTGGGTCACAAATCCCACTGAGGTTTTTCCCTTACTGGGTTTCCTCGCCAAAATATTTGTGTTATGGTGTGCATTAATGCTGATTCCTTTATTTCTCTTTGCTGCATTATTGTTTTCTTACCGACATATTAATCTTAGTTACAAAATTGCAAATAAACTTAAATATTTCATAAACCAGTCAGACACTGATTCACCCCCCCCTCTCAGTGTGTTTGGGGTTAACCAATTATCTAACAGTTGGTATCATAGCCTGGTCCTCTATTTGCAGAAGCCTAATAGTTTGAGGAAGATTCTAAAACCGATACCGATGGAAAGTTTGAGACAAAAGTTGGAAGGGGCTCTTGAAGATTTTGATTCAGAAAAATTAAAGAATATCAAATTGGAAGAAGAACTCAGATTTTCTTGAGAATTGATCAAAGCACTTCAAGAAAACCTGGTCATGGCACAAAATAAGAGAAAAGAATTACATGTGCAACTGCAAAAACAAGATGATAAAGAAAAAGAAACTCTCAGAGCTATTGCAGAGAAACTGAGACAAGAGAACAACAACATGAATAATGAGATGCAAGAATTAAGCATGAGACTATGTAAGTATATTGAAGATAGAAAGAAGAATCAGGAAGATTTGGCTAGATGATTTAATGAAAGATCAGATGAATCTACAAGGCTTAGTCATGAAAATGATATTCTTAAAATAGAGTTGATTTTGATGTAACATGACAAAGAGGAACTTATGAGACAAGTTAGCACTTTGGAAAATGAGTTGGTCACTGCAAATGAATACAAAGACAAATTCAAAAAGAGCTCAGACAAGCTTGATGAAATTCTAAAAAGTCAAAGACCTGATAAAGATACAATTGGACTTGGATTTGAACATGGAGAAAGTTTTGGAACTACAAATAATGATGATCATAGAAAACCGGTAAGGCAACCTAATGCTTATAAATTCAATGGAAAATGTTTTAATTGTAACAAATTTGGTCATAAAGCAAATCAATGCAGATATAGGAATAATCAGAATACAAACTCATTTACCTATCAATGTTCTAAATGTAATAAGTATGGTCATAAGTCAAATGATTGTAGAATGAATGTAAAATGCTATGCTTGTGGTAGATTTGGACATCTATCTAATCAATGCAGAACTCAAATCGGGAAAGGTTATGGAAAATCTATTCAAAGAAACAATGTAACTTGTTATGCATGCAACAAGATTGGGCATATTGCAATATTTTGTAGAAGCAAGAATATACCGACAAATAACAGAGGATCTAATGTCAAAGGCAAGGAAAAGGTGAATGAAATCAAGCAAGAATTCACTAAACAATGGGACAAGAAGACAGATCAGAGGAATGATGAATCTGGCTCTGCACCAACAGAACAAAGCAATCCTACACCGATAGGAAATTCTTCATCTAACTAAGGAATAATCCTTAGGGGTAAGGCAACTAATTGAAGATCATGTATTTTTCTCCTCAGATGATAGTAAAGTCATAATCCTTCTTTACTAGCACATATGTTGAGTTAGAATGGAAATTCACTAACCAACAAAGCATTTAATGCGGTTGTTAGTTAACTTTTTGGCTATAAAGCATTGAAATTTCTCATTTTTGACTCACCAAGAAATCAAGTATTCGAAGAGAACATAAGTAGAGCACCAACATTCAAGAAGCAAAGTGTCAAATATTTTCTAGGGCATCCAAGGTTTTCACTTGCATTTGACAGATAAAGGTATTTATTTTACGTCATGGCTTCTTCATCTTCCGTTCCTAAATTCATAGCAAACCCTATTATTGTGGAGAATATCAAGCATCCTAGGCCAGTTCTCAAGATAATTCCTAAGATAGCTAAGATGGATGACTCTATTGGAGCATTTTCAAAAATTCTGAAGGGAGTCACATTCGCAGAAGATCCTAGGGAATATATTCACTGTAATATGGAAATTTTAGGGTCTGAGGATATAAAGAACATATTTATAAAAGTCATCAGAAATAACCAAGGTGTAATCAAACCTGAACATAAGATTATGGAAGATTTAGGGTTAGTAGACATCCTTTATATGCCTAAAATTCAAAGATAAAATTGTCCAATATGTTCTAAGTAGAGTTCACGGTGAATTCTTATGGCTTAACTCCTTCTTCAAAATCACCAAGGAAGCTATTAAAGCTGTTACAAGTTTACCCTCTACCAGCACAAGGCCTGAGAAGAAGAAGAAAATTCCAAACAAAGGTGTTATGGATCTAACTGGTGCTACATCTGATAACAGATCACTCAGGGTAAGTGACATAACTGATGACAATGTTAAATATGCCAACATGGTTATTGGTTATAAGATTGCACATACAAATAGGTTAAATTCTATTGTCAGTCTATGCATTCATGGTGCTTATGAAATGATAAAGAATAATGCAAAAATTGGTCTTTGTGAATGGTTACAAGATGAATTGATAGATAACTTGGACAAAATCAAAGGTGATAAAAAGGGAACATTCAAATTTGGAAATTTAATTGTATGTTTGATGCTATACTTATCGAAGGAGATTCCCAGCATAGGGCATAAAGATTTTGCCTATGATATTTCTATTGGTAAATAGATTAAGGAGGCAATTTTTGGCATGGGTTCAGAAAGAAACAAGCAGGTATGGGGATACTTAAAAAAATTTCAAGCTAGAATGAAGCAAAGGGAAGGAATCCCTCAGAGTATTGTTGATAAGTATGACAAATTGATATGCTTTGTTATAAAGAGAGATGAAACATGGATGGAGGCTGTCACACCTAGAACTGTTTAGGTAATAGAAATGGGATATGAAGTGGACACCAACATTCTGGAAACTTATGCCAAGAGACTTCTAGATGCCCCACCAAAACCTATTGAGAAGATTTTTGGCACTCCTAAAACTATAGAGAAAGATGTTGCTATTCAGAAGCAAAGAAAGAAAAGGGATAAAACATTGAAAGATGCTTCAAAATTTGTTGAAGATGTTAACAAGGGATTATTGAAACTTGAACAGCTGAGTGAGTTGCTGCAAGCATAAAAGAAAGAAAATATGACTAGCAACTGGTAACACATGTTTCCCCTGTTGTTACCTCATCCGAGACTGATAGTGACAAAACCGCGTAATTTAAAAGGGTGGATAGGAAGAAGAGAAAATCTCAACCGACACCTGCTCCATCACCTAAGAAGACAAGGACACTTAGAAAGAAAGAACAGGTTGTGAGAGAGCCTAGCAGTCCGAAGAAGAAGATTACATAGAAGCAACCAACACCAAAGAAATCTGATACACTTTCCCCGACAGAGCTCATTAACAAAATAACTCAGGATGGTAATCTCAACAATGTCAGTAAGTTTTATCATTCTTTTAATGATTCAGATAAGAACACTATTGAAGAAAGCATAATCTTGTATTTAGATATATATATATATATATATAAGAAAGTTCTTATTGAAGTCATTGATTTTCTCCCCAATGACTTATATCTAAGACTTTAGGCAAAAAGAATGTCTATCATGGAATTAGACAAGAAATTGAAGGCTCAAGCACTGTTGACTGTTCATCCAGCTAAGTCTAGACAAGAAATAGATGAATTGATAGGTGAAGCTAACAAAACTATTTTTGTAAGTGGTCACTGGCAAGTAAGCCTCATGGCTGATAGGATAAAGGAAATCATAGATGAGACAACAGAAAAATGGGATATTTTCTTTGTGGAGAAAGAGAAAAGGGAAGAAAAAGAAAGAAAAAAAGATGACAAATCTATTACTAAGGTATATCAAAAAGGAGATAAAGGGAAGAATAAAGTTGGCAATATTCTTGACTTAAAAATAAAAGATAACTTACCACCATCGACTCAGGACACCCCACCAGCAGCAACAGAGGCACAGGCAAAATTACAAAATCAGCCCACAGAAAAGACATCAGAGGAAGAAAAAGAAATAGATGCAATTGATCCCGAGCCAAACATTCTATTCACAATGAAGGTTGACACCCAGGACATCAATATTACAATGGATGATACATCTATTCCAAAAATTGGTAAGGACCAGCCCACTGACACTCTTTAAATGTTGATATTGGTAAGATAATTGTTGATGATGCAAATAAAGCTGTAGATAAAGAAAGTTTTGAGGAGAAGAAATTAGAATCTATAAATATTGAGATTTCTGACTCACTGGTAAAGGCAGCTGACACTCAGTAGGATATAATAACAGGGACATCAATGTTGAGATACCAATAGTTAAAGCACAAGAATAGACAACATCTGAATCGACAAAGGGTAAGAATGAGAATAAGGAAGAGAAAGAGATTAAGATAGATAAACAAAAAATAGAGGAAGGGTCAAAGATATCAGGAGAAGAGAAAAAAGATAATGCAGAACCTAACACCTCTCCCGGTACTTCAATTTTGGATTTCAGACCAACAATTGTTACAGAAGTACTTTTGGATTCTATAAAGAAAATAATGAAATGTAATGCCTTAGCATTTAAGACTATAGGTGAATCTCTACCGATTTTGTAGATGATTGCACCAGAGTGCAAGGTAGATCATATTGTTGGCTCGATAGGTAGATTGGACACATTGTCCAAATTCATTTCTGCTAACATTCAGTCATTAGACAAAATAAATGAGAAGACTATTCAAGAAAAAGTTGATAAAGGAAAGGAAGTATTCTTTAGTAAAACAGTAAAGGAATGTACTCAGCAGATTGATACACTGCTACCGACACTGAATTCTACCATTTTGGAATATAAGGAATTATACCGGGAAGCTTGTAAACCACATCAACTAACAAAAGATTTTGATGATCAGATCAGAAAAACTCAAAAGGAAATTGATGATATTGTGGATAACATAATTGGTTCCTTGGAACCAACATAAGTCATAGAATAGGAAATGGCTATATATGAGGAAAAGATTGAAAATCTTGAAAAAGAAAAGGCAAGATTGAAAATAAAAACCAAGGAGTTGAAGAATAAGCTTGGTCCAAGACTGGACAATCTAATCACTCACCGGAATGCACTATCAAAAGCTATAATTCAAAGAAATAGATCACCAGAACAAAAAATGCAATATCTTACCGGGATGATCAGGAAAACAAAAACATTAATCACCGACAATACGAAGTTCATGTAGGGTCTGAACGTAGTTCTGGTAGATATTTTTCAAGTTGTACACAACTGGCTTCAAGGTTCTAAGTAAATTTTTGAATTTTTGATTTTTTTTGACATCCTTTGTCATTGATGTCAAAGGGGGAGTGGTATAGTGAGAAAAATGTACAGTGAACTGATCATTTTCTTAGGGGGAGCACTCACCATTTTGGATTCACAGTTTTGATTTTTCTCATGAGTGTTGCCATCAATGCCAAAGGGGGAGATTGTTTGCATTATACACTCAAATGAGAAAGGTAGATGTTGTCATTGATGTCAACAAGGTTCCACAGGTTCAACCGGCCATAGACTTCACCTACTGGCACCAGCAGATACAACAAGGCTTATTCACACCGGCATCTAGTTTACACCAACAAAAGATTATGCTGACATTCCAGGCCACCTTGTCAATAAATATTGTTTATGTGAAATAAATTGTAATGTAAATTATAATTGTATGGCCGACATGTTGTATTGTAAAGACTCATATATTTATGAGTTATTGTATGTCATTTAGAAAGAAGTAAGCGGTAATATGAGATAAGATAGAATATGATAGCGAATAGTTGTATATGCATTTTTATGTGTTTATTTTGGAGCGAATAAGAAGCAGAGCAGAGCGAAGACTATTTTGTATAAGCAAAATCATTTGTCAGCATACCAGCTAGGGTTTTTGGTAGAGGTAGAACTAGTATCACATAGAGAACAACATCGAACTCATCCAATATTTTGATGCAAGTTGTAAGAGTTCATTTTATGTTTACATCAATGTGATGTTGTAGTCAGTGAGACTCCACTTTTATTGTTGAGCAGTGAGCTCTAGGAAGCTAGCCTTCCTGCATGTGTAGGCCCCCTTTTTTACTAAGTAATATTTATTCATATGGCTAGTGAGTAAATATTGTGGGTCACAAATCCCACCGAGGTTTTTCCCTTACCAGGTTTCCTCACCAAATTATTTGTGTTATGGTGTGCATTAATGTTGATTCCTTTATTTCTCTTTGCTGCATTCTTGTTTGCTTACCGACATATTAATCTCAGTTACAGAATTGGAAATAAAATTAAATCTTTCATAAATCGATCAAACACTGATTCATCCCCCCTCTCAGTGTCTTTGGGGTTAACCAATTATCTAACAAGCATAAGTAGGATGAGAACCTAAATGTCTTCCATGAATCTTTTTTGATCATTAGTAATTATTTTTGCATGGATTGAACAACGTGGTCAACAAAATTATATCTTACTGTCTGAGTTACACAATGACTATTAAAAATCATTTCAAGAAGGCTAGCACCCACTTCCCTATCATTTTCCAATCCCAGGCAAAATGCTAGCAAGGAAATAGTATCCCGAACCCATGGAACCAAAAATTTAGAATCATAAGGAGGCTTATGATTCTAATCCAATAGAGTACCACACATTATTAAAGCTCTGATAAATGAATCTCTACAACCTTGATCGAGACTCTCATAATTCTCTGCTAGTTTCCTAGGTCAATGTGGACATTTGAGTTTTGTGCTTCAAACCCTAGGTTCAACAAATGAGCAAATTCTCCCACGTTTATGGATAGAATTTCCTCTTTTGTATTTTTATTGACAATTGCTTTTTTATCTTCATCATAATTTTTGGTGCAGACCATGACAAAATCAGGGCAAGGGAATACTTCAGGTAACACCATGCTTCCCAATGTTAGGCCCAATATAGAAAGCTAATGTACTGAGAGGGGAGGGGTGAATCAGTACTCCAAAACTTTTTTCTGATAATAACCTTACTGTTATGCATAGGCAGAATAGTGCAGTAACATAAAATAAAACTATAATCAACAGATAACAATCATACATGATTCACTCCATAACACATATATTTTGGTCACGTAGAAACTCTTGGTTAGAGAGAAAAACTACGGTGGGGATGGCACCCACAACTTCACTACTGCAATAATAAAGAATGCTCAGTTAGAGCTACATTTAGCTATTTCTGATAGCTTACCCTGTTAGGAGTATCAAGATTAGTTAGATCTACCTTACAAAAGGATTTTTATAACACTATATAAGTGTAGCACCTGGTTAAAGGATTTACAATTTATAGACTTGGTTAGAGTCTTTTACCCTGTTAAAGGTTTCTCTTACAACTTCAAAATATTACAATAAAATCATTACAAATATCTGCAACTATACATCTGAAATGCTAAAGCAGATTCTATGTGCTCTGAATAAGATTACCTAGCTTATAGCATACCTTGGTAACCCATAATGAAACTCGGTAAACCCTTCTGTTTACATTGTTCTTTGACTGTTCACTGATAACCTTCTCGGTGACCTCTCTATGTCTCTGTAACAGTCTTCCTTTATGCATACACATGGTTATCTCATTGCATCTCATATCATATTTCTAACCCTAGAATCATGTTGTATATATAGATCTCTTACAGCGGTGATCTGATTCATTGCTTCGATCTTACAAAAAGATTCTTTGAATGAATAACTAAACAAAACATCTCATTGGTTAGATTGACCTTGTAATCATACACAATCTCCTAATGCAATTCCCAATGCAAAAATGGTTAGATGTGCCTTGATGTTGTAACACGTTTTCATGTGCATGTCCAGGTTCAATGTATCTGGTAAAATGTTTCACTCGGTGAATATCAACTCGGTGAGTTAACTTTACCACTCGGTAGCCATGAAACTTTACTCAGTAAATAGCTCGGTGAATACTGCGTTCTATGACTGCTTTCTTCAGTAACCGACTAAACTGTTCATATCGACTTCTCTGTGTCTATCGACTGCATGATTCGGTAATACTAACCAACTAGAATATAGTATGACTTTGGATATGAAACTAATGACAATTTGATAAGTAGTAACAATCTCTCCTTTTGACATTAGTTGAGATGTTTGACAAAAACTACTTACAAAGTCATAACTCAAAAACTATATACTTGAAAAAATGACTATACTTGACAATATGTACAATAGTCAATAAAATAATATATGCATATATACTCCCCTTATCATTATCCTGTACATAACTCTGAATGTTGCATGTTTGGTTTTGTTCTGTACTGGTGTGCTCTGAATGCTCTATATATTCTGCTTCGGTATACTCCCCTTGTATACAATACTCAAAATTGTTATCAAAATTGTACTACTCTCCAAGTGTAGAATTACTCCCCCTTTGCTGGGCTTTCCTCTATGTAGTAACATAATATTACTCCCCCTTTTTGACAAACATTAAAAACTTAATTTCCATCCGAAGGTGGTAATTGATCAAAAATAGTCTTATACTTGGTTCGGGTGTCAGTGAGGGCAACTGAGAGTGAGTCCTTGAGACTTTCCATAAGGGAGTTTTGTGCTTGAATATCAGATAAGAGTGATATCAAGCCATCAAGATTGCTTCCCTCTTGTGTAGTTGATAAGATTGTAGCTCGGTTGAGCTGCTCCTGTATGGATGAGAGATGAGGAAGGAATAATGTTTGAAGGGTCATTATATCCATCCTAATTTTATGCTCTTCATTCCTCAGTTCTAACTGTTGAGCCATGAGCTGTTGTAGCTTTTTCTAAAAATTCTGAACTAAATTAGGCTCAGTGGTCAACTTGGATGAGAGATCGGTGATCTCTTTCTCAATGGCATCAATTTTATTTTTGATGTCTTTAATAAATAAAGAGAATGTACACAATTTCTGGAATAAATAAAGAATGTGCTTGAGTTGAGGGGACAACTCAGCAATGAATTTGACAAGTTTTACCTTGCCAACAACAATTGATTTTTGGACTTCCTCTATCATTTTTGCTGTGAGCTCTTTATCCTTGAGCTTGCTTAGGTACTCAGAGGCATCAACTCCAGATGTTTCAATCTGATTAAGGAGTTCATCCAACTGAATATGGATGGCTGCATCGGTTGACACTGTTGCTGATGGTAGCATTTCTGTGAGCAGTGTCCTAACCTTTTGAAGTACCTTGTTCTTTTTCTATATGGCTAGCTGCTTCTCCTGTTTGGCCTTTGCTTTGCATAGTTCACCAAATTTAGTGAGTGCTTGCCCTTTTAATTTGGAAATGTCTACATTGGGCAACACGATCGGTTTAGATAAGTAAAATTTAAAACCATGCTTTCTCACCTTCTTCTCTTTTCCTTTGGTCTATGGCACTAAGACAAGTGCTTGTGAGGCTTGCTGACCCTCTGTAGGTTGCTCGGTGGATGCAACACTTTGGTCTGTACCTGTAGTAGCTACAGTGTCTTTGGGTGGTTCGGTGCTAGGGGTCTCAGCTGCAATATTTGCAGTGCTTGTCTGTGCTTGAGACATTTGATCTTGGGTTGTGTCACCTGCAACATCAGATTTGTTGCCTTAGGTAGCTTGCTCGGTGTCCTTGGGAGCTTTGATAGTGACTGGTGGCTTCACCGATGGATAAGGCTGAACTTGTTCTAAGATAGATTCACTAGAGACAAGTTTTGCATAAGTGGTGCCTTCAATCATTTCCAGCTTCGGTGCTGCTTCATCCATTACATCTTCATCAATTTGTATAGTGTCAAGTGGGTTTGGACCTTGCTCGGTGACATCAACAATTTCAATTTGAGATTGTTCACCGACATCCTTTTGTTTGAAGATCTCCTGCCACTTGGCTTTAGTCTCATTTTCCACATCAATATATAGCCCATTCATCAATTTTAAGGCTCTCTATTTCACAAGAAATTTTGAATTGTATGTGGACAAATGCTCCTTGATTTTAGCTATGGACATGTTAGGAAATAGATGGACTAGACTTCTTTCTCTTATTTGTCTCTCTGAATCCATTGCATATTTCCATCTGTTGTCAATATGTGAGTAGAGTTCACTCGGAAGTGACTTTGCCAGTTCTAATGGTGCTAACTGAAACTTCAGAAGTGTACATATGACAACCTCTTCAATCTGTCATTTCTCATCATTATTCCTAGACTCATACTTAACATATCTGAATCCTGCAAATCCACCATATTATTTAAGATTGCAACAAAAGTTTTCAACACTGTGAATGTTTACCTTTTTGCTTTTCACAACCTGGAATTTGTTTGCATCATCAGACTCTATATCACTCAACTCTTTTGCCAAAATGAGTCTCCGAGTGGATTTCTTGTAAGTCTTAGTTACCTTAGGAATGACAATAGTCTTTTGTTTCTTGCTCGGTGATGCAGCTGATGCTTTGGTGTTGGGTCTCTTTGTTGGTGGAGTCGGTAGGGCCTTTGTCATGTCCTATTTCTTTCTTTTTAGAACTTTTCCCTTGGGCAACTCTATGCTCAATGTTATTGTAGCCTCCTATGCTTCTGATTCTTCCTTGGTTATGGCAAGATTTCCTTTGACAGGTGTAGAGGAGGATTCTTCTCTGAATTTCTCAGATAAAGCCTTTATCATCTTTGTAGCTTTTCTTGTAGCCTTAGGAACTATAATGCTCATTTTTACTTTCTCCTTCACCTCTTCATAGGTTCCATACCTTAGTTCAGTTGCATGCCTTGGCAATGATAGATAGGCATCAATTTGTTGCTATGTGATATCATAATCAATTTCATAACCCATTGGTTGCAATGATTGAATCCTCAGTTCAACAACATTTACATAGCAATAATTAGTGTCAACTTCAAAACATATATTGTCCTTGTATTTTTTGACTAGCTGTGGTGGGATCCTATACCTGTTGTGCATTTTCTCTTGGAATTTGCTAAAGTAATCATCCATGATATCATTGAAGTTATCTCCTAACTTCTTGATGTAGTCATTGATCTGATGGGTGATAGGTCGGTGTAGCTCCCATACTACTTTACCGACTGAGGGAAATAACTTCTCAAAATAGAAAAACATACAGACAAGTAGTGAACTGAACTTTAGTGTGTTTGCTAAGTTGTTCTTCTTTGGCTTCCTTATTGTGTTCAGGCTCTCAAATAAGTTCTTTAGTAGCACTTCACATAAGTCTACTTTCATTCCCTTCTTTACTATTTTGTAGGCCAGGTCCACTGCAACACACGGTACACTGTTTTCCCTTGCAGATTGGAAGAAATAGTAACCAATAACTCTAATTGCAAATTTTAGTTCAGCATCAGTGACATTATTCAATTTTAGTCCTCGATAATCGGATTCCACTCTGGTTAGACTGATTAACTCCTTTTGTGATATCATTTTTTGTGCACGAGCGTGATCGTAGATGGGTTATCTGGTGATCAGGTGAATGACTTCCTTCGTGATCTTGAACGGTTGCTCTTGTAGCCACATGAAATCATCATGTACTTTGCTCAATACAAACTTAACCCATTGGGGTTTGAACACACGAGGATAGACTAGGGCTTCAGTTAATCCCTTGATTCTGATATGCTCAAATTTATTATCCAGTTTGCCATCAATGCACAGTTCATCATATGTGTCACTAATCTCTACATGACCGAGTTCCTCAACATGGCATTTGGTAAAGAATCTGACATCTTCTACCAACAAGACTCGATCCGGGATGAGTGAAAATGCAGTTTTATCATCCAGTTTGGAGGCAACTTTAGGAGTTAGGGAATATTTCAGCGAGGGCTTCTCCACATTTTGGACAACTACAGGGTCTTGGATCTTGGGCGCCATGGTAGATTTCGGGTAAGATTTGACAAGTTATCCCTTAGGGTTTACAAGAGACTGACTCTTCACACTTGGTAGACACTAGCAATTTGACTAGATCGGAAACCAGCTAAACAGTGTGAATAGATTGATGTAAATACCTTGAAATTCGCTCTGAATGAAGTTTGATCACTTTGATTTGCTCTGCTCTACTTCTTGAAAACTTGGGTGAATGAAAATGACCGTGAAAACATTTTTGAGTACTCAAAAATACCTTATCGGGCTCCGTGCAAGTTAGGTCAAGATATTAAATGCACTCGGTTCACCTTTTGCCGATTTACTCCATTTTCTATTTTCACCGAGTACCCAACTTTGCTTTATTAACCGACTTGGTAGGTTTCCTATATACACCAACTTGACAGGTTTCCTATATAGTATATAAACTGACTAATTGCATTTTAACTATATAGATTTTGAATTTTGTACATAATAGAATAGGAACTATTATGATTCAACTTTTAAAGAATGCAATCCCTTCATACCTTTTCTTGACTAATTTGAAATAGGTGCACCTAACTTGGTAGGTAAGGTGCTTTCTTCATCAGACATAATTTCTTTCTTTTTCCAAATCATCTTGTATTTTTCTTTTATCTCCTCAGTGTCTCTTCTCAGTTGATCTCTGCAATCTCCAGCTAAATGTCCAGCTTTGTGACAATGAAAACATGCCATACCGGGATTTCTCCATGATCTCCGATTGTTCATTCCACATCTTATAAAATAGTTGGCACTTATATGTCCATATCTTCCACAACATTCGCACCATATCCTTGTATTGTAATCCCATAGTACTGCTGCATATTGTCGGTAAGGATCTCTGTGAGTTCGGTAACCTCCAGTGTTTGCTCGGTGTGGATACTTCATGTAGTTATTTTGCTTAAACCAGAACTTCTCAGTACTATGTCCATATCTATTGTAGTTTTTACAAAACCCTTTGAATTTTGCCTTCTGATAGTTGTTAATAGACTTTGTCCTACATTGATTAGGTGTGTGACCATATTTATTGCAATTATAACAATATCCATTGGACTTAGAGATATTCGGTTGCTTACCTTTTCTGATCTAGCATATGTTGGCAGTATGACCTTGATTTCCACAGTAGTAGCAAATAGGCTTCTTCCTTTTGATGTTATTCCTTTTTCCAGCTTGTTTTGATGATTCTCCTCTCTCAGTAGTATGAATTCCTTTCTCGGTAGAGTCTTTTCCTTTGTAACCGAGTCCTCCATCTTTGTAGAGTCTTCTTGTATTCAGTTGCTCATCCAACATCTTTGATGCTTCATAACTTTTCTCCAATGATTCTTTGGATTTATTTTCTGTTTCAAGTTCACCAGTCAACCTTGATACTTCAAGTTTCAATGATTGATTTTCATCATTCTTCAGAATTGCTTCATGATGTGCATAACCTAGTTGATCTATCATATTTTGTTGAATACTAGTTAACCTTATGATTTCATCATCCTTATCATATACGAGAGCTTCAAGTTGTTGTTTCTCTCTTTGTAGATTTCTTGCTTTATCTTTAGCTATCCTCAATGCATGTAGATTTTCAGTCATTTGTGTACTAAAATGTTCATGTTCTCTTTTCATTGCTTTTAGTTGATCAGCCAATGCTTTGTTCTTTTCTTTCAACATTCCAATCATTTCTTCAGTTTCTTTAGATATACTATTCTCAGATGATGTCTCAATTTGTTCCACTAGCTCTTGAGAATCCTGCAAGTCATCAGATAATCTTCTCCTTACTTTCAGAGATTTTTGCATTTGCCTCTACATGTCTGCAATTGCTTGATTTGCATTATCCATCTCTTCTTGAAGATGCACAATCCTTCGAGATTGTTTGTAGCCTTCCATTGCTAAGATCTTTCTCTTTAGGTAGTTAAACCCTTTTCCAAGATTCAAGCTCTGATACCAATTGTTAGGCCCAATATAGAAAGCTAATGTACTGAGAGGGGAGGGGTGAATCAGTACTCCAAAACTTTTTTTTGATAATAACCAAACTGTTATGCATAGACAAAATAGTGCAGTAACATAAAATAAAACTATAATCATCAGATAACAATCATACATGATTCACTCCATAACACATATTTTGGTCACGCAGAAACTCTTGGTTAGAGAGAAAAACTGTGGTGGGGATGGCACCCACAACTTCACTACTGCAATAATAAAGAATGCTCGGTTATAGCTAAATTTAGCTATTTCTGATAGCTTACCCTGTTAGGAGTATCAAGATCAGTTAGATCTACCTTACAAAAGGATTTTTACAACACTATATAAGTGTAACACCTGGTTAAAGGATTTACAATTTATAGACTTGGTTAGAGTCTTTTACCCTATTAAAGGTTTCTCTTACAACTTCAAAATATTACAATAAAATCATTACAAATATCTGCAACTTTACATCTGAAATGCTAAAGCAGATTCTATGTGCTCTGAATAAGATTACCTAGCTTATAGCATACCTTGGTAACCCATAATGAAACTCGGTAAACCCTTCTGTTTACTCTATTCTTTGACTGTTCACTGATAACCTTCTCGGTGACCTCTCTGTGTCTCTGTAACAGTCTTCCTTTATGCATACACATTGTTATCTCATTGCATCTCATATCATATTTCTAACCCTAGAATCATGCTGTATATATAGATCTCTTACAGCGGTGATCTGATTCATTGCTTTGATCTTACAAAAAGATTCTTCGAATGAATAACTAAACAAAATATCTCATTGGTTAGATTGACCTTGTAATCATACACAATCTCCTAATCCAATTCCCAATGCAAAAATGGTTAGATGTACCTTGATGTTGTAACGCGTTTTCATGTGCATGTCCAGGTTCAATGTATCTAGTAAAATGTTTCACTCGGTGAATATCAACTCGGTGAGTTAACTTTACCACTCGGTAGCCATGAAACTTTACTCGGTAAACAGCTCGGTGAATACTGCGTTCTATGAC
Organism: Cryptomeria japonica; assembly: GCF_030272615.1. NCBI lineage: Eukaryota > Viridiplantae > Streptophyta > Pinopsida > Cupressales > Cupressaceae > Cryptomeria > Cryptomeria japonica. The sequence continues at coordinate 412,495,573 of NC_081409.1, read as the reverse complement.
TGCTTTCTTCAATAACTGACTAAACTGTTCATACCGACTTCTCTGTGTGTACCGACTGCATGATTCGGTAATACTAATTGACTAGAATATAGTATGACTTTGGATATGAAACTAATGGAAATTTGATAAGTAGTAACACCCAATCCAGTATCCCACGATGCGATTTTATTTGTTCTTTGTTTTAACATTGTGTTGAAAACAATAAATTTTGCCCTGCTTGGATCTGTCGCCTTATTAGACAATGCATATCTAATATCTATGATACACTTTTCACCATGGATAGAAGGGTCATAAATATCATGGTATTCATTAGTGAAACCTGTTGTTTTAACCAATTCGGTTAGGTACATTTTTTTTTTCACTTGGCTTCATATTGAACTGCTGCTTCCCATTTCCCCCATCGCTGTTATTGTTAATAATTCAAAATAATGATAAATACAAGCCTAAAAATGCTAACCCTCAAATTGAACCACGAGATTAAAAAAAGTAAAAAAGGCGGGATGTAGGTGCTCTAGATTTTATCTGAAATTTCTATTTCACTAGATTGGCACAGACAGTCTCTATTGCAACTTGCATTCCTCAATCTAGTAGCCATTTTTGAATCTCCCTTGATTTACTAGTTTGTGCATTAAATGAAATATGATTATGATTCATGAGTCACTTATTTTGAAAACACTGAAAAGTAGAAAAGTAATACCTAAAGGACAAAATATCTAGAAGCCTGTTCTAATTTTATTAATATCTATTTGCCGCCGAAGGAAAAAACATTCATTGCTTCAGTCTAAATTCTAAGGACATTAAATGTAAAATGTTCAATTCCGAGTGAAGTTCTCACAAATGTGTTCACTTTCCACATTCAGGCTGAAATCCACCCTAAGCCATTGATCTGTGCTCATCCAACAGAGGATGGTATCTGTTGTTGGTTGTCATGGGTCCCATGACTTTTGCCATTTTTTGGGCACGTCACCACACTCGAGTCACTTTTCTGGACTATTTTTAAAATCTTTTTAATCCTTCAACTTCTGCTTGAAATAGAGCTTTATCGATTTAATTATATTTAATTAAATGTAAAACATTCAATTCCGAGCGAAGTTCTCACAAATGTGTTCACTTCCCACATTCAGGCCGAAATCCATCCTAAGTCGTTGATCTATGCTCATCCAACAGACGATGGTATTTGTTGTCAGTTGTCATGGGTCCCATGACTTTTACCATTTTTCGGGCACGTCACCACACTCGAGTCACTTTTTCGGACTATTTTTTAAGTCTTTTTAATCCTTCAACTTCCGCCCGAAATAGAGCTTTATAGACTTAATTATATTTGATTAAATATTAAACATTCAATTATGGGTGAAGTTCTCACAAATGTGCTTACTTCCCACATTCAGGCCGAAATCCACCCTAAGCCATTGATCTGTGCTCATCCAACGGATGATGGTATCTGTTGTCAGTTGTTGTGGGTCCCATGACTTTTGCCATTTTTCGGGCACATCACCACACTCGAGTCACTTTTTCAGACTATTTTTTAAGTCTTTTTAATCATTTTCAACTTCCACCTAAAATAAAGATTTATAGACTTAATTATATTTAATTAAATGTAAAACTTTCAATTCTTGGAAAAGTTCTCACAAATGTGTTTACTTCCCACATTCAGGCTGAAATCCACCCTAAGCCATTGATCTGTGCTCATCCAACGGACGATGGTATCTGTTGTCAGTTGTCATGGGTCCCATGACTTTTGCCATTTTTCGGACACGTCACCAGACTCGAGTCACTTTTTGAAACAGTTTTTGAAGTCTTTTTAATTCTTTTCAACTTCCGCCCAAAATAGATCTTTTATAGACTTATAGTTAATTAAATGTAAAACATTCAATTCTGAGCGAAGTTCTCACAAATGTCTTTACTTCCCACATTCGGGCTGAAATCAACCCTAAGCCGTTGATCTAATTGATTCTAATCCTCTTCTCTAATTGAGTATGAGAATCTTGAATTTTCTTCTAATGACCTTGGTCTTGAGTCTGTTGGCATTCTACACTCTTATGAGAATAGTTGATGTTGTCATTGATGGCAACCAACTGGCAACCAACTGGCAACCATCTGGCAACCATCTAGCAACCAACTGACAGATACAGGCATCGGCAATAGATTTCTACATATACTGAAAGACACTTCACCGACATCGGCAACAATGCATACCAGCACTTAGGCTGACATGGAATAAACTTTTGTTTATTGTTTTCTAATGTAATTATCTTTTGTAAGCCGACATGGTACATTGTAAAAGACTCATAAATGTATGAGATCTTATAGGTCATTTTAGGTATGAAGATGAATGCAAAGTATAAGACAATTTTGTATAAGGTGATATAGTTGACAGCGAAGGTTTTGGTTATTGTATGAGCTTAAACCGGTACTGAACCTGGCATATGAGATGCTATTTTGAGCAGTACATTGTATTGGATTTTGATAGTCTATTTTATAGTCAGTGTGACTCCTATTTTGTGATTGAGCAGTGAGATCTAGGTTGTTGGCCTTCTTGCATGTGCAGGCCCCTCATTGTAAGTAGTATCTATTCATTGGCCAGTGAGTAAATATTGTGGGTCACAAATCCCACCAAGGTTTTTCCCACACTGGGTTTCCTCGTTAAACATCTTGTGTTATGGTGTGTTTCTATGCTATCTCTGTTATTATTATTTAGTGGTACACTATTTTGGGATGCAAAGTTTTAAATAAGTTTAAATATTCTACCAATCGGTTAGACACTGATTTGCCCCCCCCCCCTCTCAGTGTCTTTGGGATTGTCATTGAATCTAACAATTGGTGTCAAAGCTTGGTCCTCTATTTTCAAAATCCTAACAACTTGAGGAAGATTCTGACATTGGTATAGATGGAGAACTTAAGAAAACAGTTGGAAGGAGCTCTTGAAGATTTTGATGCAGAGAATTTGAAGAATATCAAACTTGAAGATGATCTAAGGATTGCACAAGAATTCATTAAAGGACTTCATGAGAATTTTGCTATAGCACAAAATAAAAGAAAAGAACTTCATGAGAATATGCAGAATGATGACGATGAAAAAGAAACTCTTAGAGACATTGCAAACAAGTTGAGACAAGAAAACAGTAATATGAAGAATGAAATGCAAGATATGACTATGAGGTTATGTAAAGATATTGAAGACAAGAAGAAGAATGAAGAAGACTTGACTAGGAGACTTAATGATGCTGGAAATGAAAATCTGAGACTTAGTCATGAAAATGATATGTTGAAGATAGATCTAATTCATATGCAACATGATAAAACTGAGCTTTTGAGACAAGTTGGAATTCTAAAAAATGAGCTGGCTACTGCACAAAGACAAATTCAAGAAAAGTTTAGAAAAACTTGATGACATGCTGAAAAGTCAGAAGCCTAATGGAGATACTAATGGACTTGGATTTGAAGTTGGAGAAAGTTCTAGTACTGCAAACAATCAAGATCAGAACAAACCATTAAGACAACCTAATGCTTATAAATTTAATGGGAAATGTTTCAATTTTAACAAATATGGTCACAAAGCAAATTAGTGTAGATTTAGAAATAACCAGAATAAGAACTCACCCACCGATCAATGTTCCAAATGCAACAAAGTTGGTCTTAATTTAGAAAACTGCAGAATGAATTTGAAATGCTATGTTTGTGGAAGATATGGACATTTATCTAATCAATCCAGATCACAAACCAGTCAAGGATATGGAAAGGCTATTCAGAGGAATAATGTGACCTGTTATGCATGTAACAAGATTGGACATATTGCAAAATTCTGTAGAAGCAAGAATGCACCGACAAACAATATGAGATCTAGCTTGAAGGGAAAAGAGAAGGTAGAAGACGTAAAGCAAGAATTTTCTAAACAGTGGATTAAGATATGAGATCAGAGAACTGAAGAAACTATATCTTCATCGGTAGAACAAAGTAAATCTCCACCGATAGGAGATTCTTCATCTAACTGAGGAATAATCCCTTGGGGGTATGGCAGCGAATTGAAAAACATGTATTCTACCCTTGGTTGATGGTGAGAAGATACATTTCTTCTTTATCGGTAAGTGTGTTAAGTTTTCACTTAACTAGCGAGTATTTAATGATGTTTTAGAGAACACTTTTTGGCTATAAAGCACCAGGAAAACCTCATTTCAAACTCACCGAACATTCAAACTTTCTGTGAGCACGAAATCGAGCAAAGGCATTCAAGGCGAATCTGATAAGTGTTTTTCAAGCATTCAACAAACATCCAGATAAGAGGTATTTTTCATAATGGCTGCTTCATCTTCTGTTCTTGAATTTATTCCGAACCCTACCATTGTGGAGAATGTGAAATGCCCTAGGCCTGTATTCAAAATAATTCTCGAGATTGTGAAGCAAGATGACTTTGTAGGAGCTTTTTCAAAAATACCTAAAGGTGTAACATTTGCAGAAGACCCTAGGATCTACATACATTGCAATATAGAAGATCTAGGATATGAGGAGTTAATGAAAATGTTTAACAAGGTCATTTGTGATGAACATGGAATTGTTAAACCCGAACATAAGATTGTGGAAACTTTAGGTTTTGTGAAGATACTGAATATCCCTCAATTTCCAGAGAAAGTGGTAAGAATTGTATTAAGTAGAGAACATGGAGAATTCTTATGGTTGGATTCTGTTTGTAAGATAACCTGACAAGCAATTAGGGTAGTTACTAGTTTACCCTCAACCTATAGTAGACTTGATAAGACAAAGAAGATTCCCAACAAAATGGTGACAGGCCTAACCGGAGCAACATCTGACAATAGATCACTTAGAGTGAATGACATTAAGGACATTAATGTGAGATATGTAAGTATGATCCTTGGATACAGAGCCACACATGCTAACAGACTCAATTCTATTTCCAGTCTTTGTATTTATAGTGCTTATGAAATGATAAACAACAATGCTAAGATAGATGTGTGTGAATGGTTAAAAGATGAGCTTATTGATAACTTGAAATGATAAACCTTCTAGTATGTTTGATGTTATATTTGACCAAAGAGATCCCCGTTATAGGACCCAAAGACTTTGGTTATGATACATCGATAGGAAAACAACTACAAGAAGCTTTTACCGGCATGGGAATTGATAGAGATAATAACATAACAGTTTGCAAAAAAAATTTCCAATCTAAGATGAGAGCTAGGGAAAGGATTCCTTAGAGCATAGTTGAGAAATATGACAATAATCTATTTTGTCATTAAAAGAGATGAAACCTGGATGGAAGAAGTAAGCCCTATAACTATTTGGGTTACTGAAATGGGATATGAGGTTGATCTACATGTTTTGGAAATGTATGCAAAAGCACTGCTTGAAGCACCTAGAGAACCATCAGAGGAAATATTTGGAAGTGCTAAAACCATAGCTAGTAAAGTGTCAATGGAGAAAATTAAGAAGAAAAGAGACAAATTCATTAGGGATGCATCTAAGAAAGCACAAGGAATCAAAGAAAATGTCATGAACCTTAGTGGCATATCGGCTAGTGAGCTTGAAGGACTTCAACCAGAGGCACATATTTCACCGGTTGACACATCTTCTGACAGTGACAGTGGGAAGGTTGTTGAGTTCAAAAGAGTGGAAAGGAAAAGGAAAGCCTCACCGGTACCTTCTCCTACTCCAAAGAAAACAAGAACTTTAAGGAAGAAACAATAGGCGGTGAGGGAACCAAAGAAGAAGCTTACTCCAAAGAGAAAATAGACACCAGTTACCCCTTCATTGAATGATTTACTGAATGAGATAACAGAGGAAGGTAATCTATCTAATGTGAATAAATGGTATACTTCTTCAAATGATATTGACATAAACACTATTGAAGAAAGCATTATTCTTCATTTAGACATTTATAAGAAAGTTTTGATTGAAGTTGTTGATGAGCTACCAAATGATCTCTACATGAGACTAGAAGCTAAAAGACTATTAGTGATGGAATTAGACAAGAAACTGAAAGTTGAAGTACTCTTGGCAGTTCATTCAGTTAACTCCAAGGAAGAAATAGATGAACTTATTTCAGAGGCTAACCCATCAGTATTTGCTAGTGGACACTGACAAGTGAGCCTGATGGTTGGAAGAGTGAAGGAAATTGCAGAAGAAACAACGAATAATTGGGATATATTCTTTGTAGAGAAAGAAAAACAAGAGGAAAATAGAAGACCCAAGAAGACATTTAAGGTTTATCAAAAGGACAAAGGTAAAGGAAAAATTGGTGGAGTTCCAAACATTAAGATTACTGACAATCTACCACCGCCACCTTTGGATACTGCACCGGTACACTCAGAAGATCCACCGGCTACTAAAACTGAAGGAATAAGACATGATGATACTAATCTTGAGTCAGAGATACTTTTCACAATGAATGTGGATACATAAGAGGTAAACATTGTTGTGGATAAGGAAACCTCTGAAGTTAAGGTAGACAATGTTGACAATAGTAACATAGCAGAGGAACCGGTACAAACTGTTGAAACTGAGACATCAACACAAACAAAGCTACCGACACAGACTGAAAAACATGCTAAAGATAAAGGTACTAGCACAAGGCCACCGGAGATTGAGAATTCAACTGTTGAACTTTCAGAGAAACAAACAGAGGTAGAGGTGCACCTAGAGACAGAGAAACTGACAATCACAGAAACATTGCAACAGTTTAAGAAACCTTTAAAGGTTGAGATGCAAACATAGATTGATCCACCAGAAGAAAATGCAAGCAAAATGGGCACATCTAATGGAAGCAAAGAGGTAATAAAAATGATTGGTCAGACATTCAGCACATCTACAGGTGAATTCAGACCTACCAATGTTATAGAGGTACTTTTGGATTCAATTAAGAAGATAACAGATTGCAATGCATTGGCCTATAAGGCAATTGATAACATACTACCCATTCTTAAGTTGATTGCACCAAATTGTAAAATAGATCACATTAAGGATTCTTTAGGTAAATTGGACACATTGTCCAAATTTATTGCTGATAGTGTAATAACTATTGATAAGGTGAATGAGGACACAATTAAGGAGAGAGTTGAAAAAGAGAAAAACACATTCTTTGAAGACACTATAAAGAAATATATAGATCATGTTAATACATTATTACCGGTACTTAACTCTACAATTTTGGAGTACAAGGAGCTATATAGGGAAACATGCAAACCTCACCTTTTGATAGAGGACATAGAAGAGAAGATAAGAAAAACACAGAAAGAAATTGATGACAACAAATAATATAATTGGTTCATCCGGACATATATCAGTTTTTGAGTAGGAAATAGAAGGTTTTGAGGAGAAATTAGAGAAACTTGAGAAAGAAAAGGCAAGGATAAGGTCAAATGCTCGGGAACTTAAAGATAAACTTGGTCCTAAGTTGGACAATCTTATCACTCAAAGAATTGAAATATCTAAGGCATTAGTTCAAGGAGAGTGATCACTAGAGGAATACATGCTTTATCTCACCGACATGATCCAACAGACTGAGGCAACATTGAATGATAGAAAAAGGTTTATACAGAGTTTGAATTTAATTTTGGCAGTTGTTTTCAAATTGTAACCAACCGGTTACAGACCTTGAGGTGAATTTTTTGTACTCTTTTGATGACATCCTTTGTCATTGATGCCAAAGGGGGAGTAGTGGAGAAAAATACATGTATAGAGGAGATCACTTTCTCAGGGGGAGCACATCTTTTTTGAATCTTTTTGGATTTTAGTTTTTGGAAATAGTTTTTGAATTTTTCTCACGACTATTGCCATCAATGCCAAAGGGGGAGATTGTTGGAATTCTACACTCTTATGAGAATAGTTGATGTTGTCATTGATGGCAACCAACTAGAGACCAACTGGTAACCATCTAGCAACTAACCGGTAGATACCAATACCAGCAATAGATTTCTACATACACTGGCAGGCACTTCACAGACATCGGCAATAATGCATACTGACACTCAAGCCGACATGGAATAAAATTTTGTTTATTGTTTTGTAATGTAATTATCTTTTGTAAGCTGACATTGTACATTGTAAAAGACTCATATATGCATGAGATCTTATAGGTCATTTTAGGTATGAAGATGAATGAGAAGTATAAGATAATTTTGTATAAGGTGATATAATTTTTGATTACGGGAAAAACAGGTTTTGAAGGGACTCTGAAACCCATTACAAATGAACCTTAAAAGATAAGAGCATTAAGAAACAAGACAAGACAGTCTGCAAGAAAACTAGCAAAGTACTGGGCAAAAGCCAACACAAAAGCCCAACATAACCAACAACATCCAACAAAAATAGAAAAAAGACAAATTACTTAATGTTTTTAAGGGCATTAGCTAGTTTTCTGCTAATCCCTTGCATTTCTTTGATATTATCCCTGAGCATTGGGATTTCCTTGGAAGAGGCCAAGGCAGCTTTTTCATACTCGCCCTAGTCCTTTTGGCCGCACCTCTAGGAGCACTATCCATGTTCCTAGCCTCAATAGAATCATCATCAACATCAAGGTCCACAACAGGTTTGGAAGTGCTGGAACCATCAAGGTATTTGGCAATTTCCTCCATATTCCTAGTCACAAAGTTGAGGATATCTGGAATCATAATCAGGAAGTTCTTCATGGTCATCTTTCCTTCCTCTAGCTTACTGATCTGAACTTCCAGCTTCTCCACTTTTTCATCCATAACCTTTTTCCACTGCTCTTGGTTACTTTCACCTTTCTGTCCCTGCTCTTCCTGTTGATTAGCTATTTTTTCCATTTTATTAATTCTTTCATATACCCACCTATCAAAACCCAGACGAGCCTCAGACTTGTTCTTGAGCTTATCTAGAATAATCTCATCTCCAGCTCTATCCTTTTCCCTACTCATATCCTCCTTATCCTTGTTTTTCTCAGTGTCCATTTCCCTTTCCTCCTTATTAATCTGGTTGTCTTGCTCCTCCATAGGCTGGTTGTTAAAATTACCAGTACTCACATTGTGGGTAGGGTTGTTCTGATCAGAATCATCCTCTGCTCCTCCTTCCTCTTCCCCCACTTCGTCTTCTTTCCATCTCTCCTCTTCGTCAGACTCATTAGTCTCCATCTCACTTCTTTCTTTTCCCATATCCTCAGAATCAGCCTCCGTATCCTTTTGTTTATCCATGTCCTCATGAATTATCCATAGAGGCTTTTTAAACCTTTTTACTCTGTTTCAACTCATCCTTACTGGGCCTAGATTCCTCAATTTTCCTCTTTCCTTTGCCCGGTGACATTGACAACCTTTTGTTTTCCTGAATTGCCAAAATCTTACAATGCTCATAAATGAGCAAAATAAGGCCATAATATAGCACAAGAGAAGAGGGGTTCTTACTGTTCTTGTTCAATGATTGCGACAGAGACTTGAAAAGGTATTAGGGAAGAGAAATCCTCTTCTCATGCCTAAAGTGATTCAGAAGCACAAAGTGATAGGTATGGACCCTAGTGAAATGAACCTCCACTATGATATACTCCATAATGGCATTTAAGCACACAACACCAAATTTTTTTAATATTAGACACATCATAATACCCCCCAGATGCTTTGCCTAATTTCGCTCTCTCCTTATCTTTGTGTGGAAAGAGCTTCACAACATTATTGGACACTTTTAGGTCCCTAAAGAAATTGAGACCAGAATGGGGCATACCTGTGACCGTAGAGATGAGGTCCGTGTCCAGCTTGAATTTAACACCATGAATTTTGAAGGAGCCATTTTTCTAGTTTTCAGTCACTCTGGTAACCGCCAGATTAACTCTGCTTTTGTCATAATCCACCAATTTTTCCATGAAATGCGTCATGAAACCCTTCTCCAGCTTTGTCCATACCTTAGGCATCTCCTGCCATTTGGAAATATTATCAGGTTCCTCTCTTCTAAGGTCACCTCCCATTTTAGCATTCGTTCTACAATTTCTTTGCTTCTACAACTTCAGAGCAATCTTCCAAATGACTCTCAGATTTTTGAAAATACACACCCACAAAGCGTGCAAAATTTTTATATTCTTATTTAGCACTCTGCCCTTTTGACTAGCTATCATTACCTTTCTAAATATTTGATGATCAATCATTAATACTACCATGATTAATGTGTGATCCTTCTTTCCCCATAATTTTGTCCTTTCTAATGAGGTCTTTAATATTAAAATCGATATTATCTTCACCATTCCATATGCTTTGATCTTCAGAAATAACACCAAGGTTAGCAAGACCGTCCGCTACGACATTTTTTTCCCTAAAAGCATGCTCAATAATAATTGATTTAAAGCTAGAAATAATTTCTTTGGCTCTAAAAATGATATTTTTGATAGACCATGAAGGCTCAACTTCACCCTTAAGGCATTTAATAATATTAAGAGAATCTCCCTCCAACCATAGATTATCATGATTGAGATTTTTAGCTATAATTAATGTATTTAGGGCAGCTGAGGCTTCAACATAATGACTAGTTTGGTTACCGAAAGGGCCAGCAACAGCCACAAGGCAACTTCCAGCATATTTCCTGACAGCCCCCATAACCAACATTGCCAGGATTTCCCTTAGAGGCCCCATCAAAATTGGCCTTGATCCATCCCTGGGAAGGAAAGCACCAGAAAAGACCATCTGTACCTTTATCCTTGTCCTTTCTACTATTGGAAAGGTTCCATCTTTCATTAAAGTCTTCTTTAGCAAATAAACCAGTATCAATTCCATATAAGCATTCATGGATCCCTCTATAGATTTTATCCACCACCACTTTAGGGTTCACACTTTTTTCCCTAAAAATCCTGTTGTTACGCTCCTTCCAGATGTTCCAGGTGACAATAGGGAGAATAAGTTTCCAAAGCTCAACATTCTTAGAATTAGAACTAGGGCAATACCATTGCTGCCATAACTCTTCCAGAGAGTTCAGGAAAACCCAGCTCAACTTCCACTTACTAAGAATAATATTCCAAATATCCCGACTGAAATTGCACTGATAGAGGATATGGCAGGTAGACTGCTCCTCCCTGCAACAAAGAGAGCACCTGTTAGGAAAAACAAATCCACACTTATGAAGATTATCAAGGGTTAGCACCTTATTTTGGATAAAAATCCAAAAGAAGATATTAATTTTGGGAGTCAACTTCTTTATCCACACTTTTGCCCACAAAGGGATCTCTTTCAGAACTTTGTAATGGATAGAAACCGCTGAAGAAACATAATATTTACCATCAGAAGTTTCCTTCCAAATCAAACAATCCTCAGAATGCTCCATAAAGATTTTGGAAGAAAGCAAGGTCTCCAAAAATTTTAATCCCAGACAAAACTGGCTAAACTCAATCCACTTTCCATTTCTCCAGTAGTCCCTAACAAAGTCTCCATACCTGCTTTTAAACTAGTCTTTCCATTCATTAAGAATGGGGATTTCCTCCAACGGTTTATCCATTAGCCATCTGTCCTCCCAGAATCTAATAATTCTCCCAATCCCCAGTTTCCACTTTCTTCCAGCAGCAACCCAAACTTTGGTCATTTGAACAATGTTCCAAATTGTAGAACCTTCCACAAGAAAAGATTTATCCATAAATTCTTCCTCAGACGGTTGCATGTGAAGGTATTTCTTTTTCTAAATGGAATTCTATTCCCTTTCCTCCCCTTTCATTCTCCAAATTTGTTTAGCTAACAAGGCATTATTCATAGTCATAATGTTCCTTATTCCTAGACCCCCAAAGACCTTAGGAGTGCAAATATTATTCCAGGCAATAAGGGGGATTCTATTTTTATCTTCCACTCCCGACCATAAGAATTTTTTTTGAATTCTTTCAATGGCCTCAGCAAACTTCCTGGGGATTTTAAATAGACTAAGGGCATAGATAGGCAAATTTTGAAGGGTAGCATTAAGAATCGTCACCCCACAACCCTTCACAGAGTGCTTTATTCATATCTTCTTCATTATTAAAAGCAAAGGAGAAAAAACCCCTAGGCAAAGCCGCCACATCCACTTGACCTTTGAGAACCCATTTTCTCCTTATAAAGTTCCTTATGACATCAATGTTAGGTCTAAAACCAACAAACTATCCAACCAAAGTAATAGCTAATCCAGAAACAATGAAATCAACTAGCTTATCCAGCACAGATATAGAAAAAACCCCTGTCATCGGATTAGATAGATTTTTAACTTCCGGAAGTCCAGATTGCACCAAAGGCCTGACTCCAAAAAGAGCCATCCATTTCTTTTCTTTACCTCTATCATGTGGGTCCCAAGTTTTGGTATCTTTATCTTCCACCAATTTGATTGTCGCCTTGTGCCCCTCAGTACCTTGATATGCTTGGGAACCTGCATGATCTCCAACTCCAACCATAGAAAGACTGCCATCCCCATGTTTGAAATTTGAATTTCCCGCTCGCCGCTCCCCTCCTCCTGCAAAGTGCACCATTAAAGAGTCATTGATTATAAGATGATATAGTTGATAGCAAAGGTTTTGGTTATTGTCTAAGCTTAAACCAATACTGAACTTGGCATATGAGATGTTGTTTTAAGAAGTACATTGTATTGGATTGTGATAATCCATTTTGTAGTTAGTATGACTCCTATTTTGTGATTGAGCAGTGAGCTCTAGGCTGTTGGCCTCCTTGCATGTGCAGGCCCCTCATTGTAAGTAGTATTTATTCATTGGCTAGAGAGTAAATATTGTGGGTCACAAATCCCACTGAGATTTTTCCCACACCGGGTTTCCTCGTTAAACATCTTGTGTTATGGTGTATTTCTATGCTGTCTCTATTATTCTTGTTTACTGCATTAATTCTTATTTACCAGTACACTGTTTTGGGATGCAAAGTTTTAAATAAGTTTAAATATTCTACCAACCAGTTAGACACTGATTCACCCCCCCCTCTCAGTGTCTTTGGGACTATCATTGAATTTAACAGAGTCTAATAATGTGGTGAATCTTATTGATAAACCTGCATCTCCTAAGGACCTATGTAATATGCATTACCTTTGATCCTAGTGAGACTATTGAAACGCCTGATGGCCCACTATATATCACTACAAATATCAAAGACATACTCTCACAAGGGGTTCTCATTGATCCAACATGTATGGTGAATGCAATAACTTAATAATATCTTTATACCTTACAATTGCATGAAGTAACATATGATAAATTTGATTTAGTGGTTAAGATCTTTGATGGTTTCTCTTGTCCCACTATAGGTTCTATTACTCTTCCTGTTAAGGTTGGTACTAAGTTCTTAGATGACATTTTTGCTATCATTCCTACATCAAATCAATTTTGTGTGAAGTTGGGACATCTTTAGTTCTCTTCCATGAAAGCAATCCCATCTACTGTTCATAAATGTCTCAAATTTCTTTATAATGACAAAATCTTAACTATAAATCATAGCATGTACCAACCCACACATGCACTAGTTGAAAAATTCAACAAGAAGTAAGTTGGACTTCTAATTCACTTGTTTATCACGAGATAAACATCTTTTTTTTTATATTTATAAAATTATAATCAACCATAATCAATGTACAAATAATTAATGGAATGAATTGGGATTTTTTTTTATATATTAAATATAGAGGAAGAAGCATTACATAAAAAAGATCACAATATTAAATTTATTTCCATTGTTTAACAAAATATTAAAATAACGTAGCTCATAGACAATTTTTTTTGCAAAACTATCATTAATAAAATGAAATAGAATGCGTTTTTATATCCATAAGAGGCAAACTGTAACGAACTGAAATTTGCAAAATTATCATTAATATTTATGTTTTGAAAATTTACAATTTTTACATGTCTGAGACTTGAGTCCCTCAAAAACTTTAAAGCCAAAATGAGTTAGCCACTGAGCCTGTGAGGTTATGAGGACATAGAAAAAAAAAAAAAAAACTACTAGGGGGTTGAGGCTAGGGCACATGTAATGGATGGTTTACCCTAAGAATCTGGCCCTCCCTCCATGTAGAATTCTTTAGACATTATAACCTGAGAGAATTCTACAAGCCAACTATAGTTTGGAAAGTCGTCCAGGAGCAATCATTTCCAGAGAAAGTCCCGGCCAATCCGCGCCCATTTCCTATGATGTGTCAACTACTCCAGTTCAAAAGAAACGTTGCCTAGCCACTGGCACTGTTTGGTCAGGGAGGAGAAGCTTGGTTAATTCACTCACCCAAGGGATCCCCACCCCTACTTCTACAAGGACAACAATAGTAACATCATCTCCAAGGAAGTCTTCTTTAACCACCTTCCTTAACAACATCAACATATCCACCTTGTCTCCTCCAAGGTCTAGAAGAGACGCTAAGAACCAGCATGTAATGTTCGTGTTAACACGATATCTATTTTTCATTAGGCAGAACGTTTCTACCCAACACCATCCTCACAAACTCATTGGTGAACATCCCAACCTCCTTGTAGACTGATTGGAGAGTTGGGTCTTTAACGGAGCCCAAAAAGGCCCCCTTGGTCCTCTGGAAAAATGTTTCTCAAGCGGGTAGGAGTGTCCATCTTGACAAATCAGATTACCAAATTAAACAAGTTGCGCCTATAGACCTAAACCAGAGGCAGAATTTAAATACCATGAGCTCCAATGATTTATGTACCAAATGGAAAAGGCTAATTGAAGATGAAAGAAGAATAGATCGTATATAAATAGTTGAAGCTCTTGATTGTAATAATTACTTCTCTAACCGTATGAATTCCTTCAAATTTTTTAAAATCTTTTGTATATCTCTTTAAATCTTTCCCATAAATGCACTAGTGTGTGAAATTGGAAACAACTATAGACTAGTACCAAGTTGGCAAGTATCACATTGGAAGTCATGGGGACAGAGTGGATTGCAGTTAGTGACTAGACATATATTAAATAACCAACATTATTGATCGTGACATTTGATACGTGTCTATTGAATCCAATTCCATTCCAAGCACTTTCTGGTGAAGTATGTTCTCTTCAGAAAATTGGGCCAAAATAAAACTTCATCCATTGATCTATGATCATCGAACGGTTTAAAATCATTCATGGATTTTAGGTACATGTCACCCTTTACGTGTCAAAGAGGTCACACTTATCGATACATCGTGCAGAGTCCAGACTCAATGTGATGTATTGATGTGATGTGATGTGCCTTGTCTATTATATATTTGTTCCTTTAAACAAAAAATATTCGCCTTCTACAAAATTTATTTTCCCCATAGAACAAGGTATTATTCGCCAGAAATTTATAGAATTTTCGTACCCTAGAAAAAAATTGCCAATACAAAATAATTTTTTTCCCTATTTTGAAATTTTTTTTTGCCATCAATATGAAAATTTCCCCCCAAAAATAATGTTTGATTCACCAAGATTTTAGACTTTTTCCCGGGGGGTGGTTTCTTAAAGTTATCCCTGCATAACCGATTCTCTACATGCTTTCCAAGGTTCTGCAAAATCCAGGTCTTCATCATACAAGGTCTTCAAATCTTCAAATCCTAATACTATCACTCTCATCTCTGTCAGCAAATTTCTTCTCCTACTCAATGCATGAACAAATTTTTTAGATTTCCCACTTATATGCTTCAACACAAAGGTGTAACTTTGCAAGAATTCTACCTATCTCATATGTCTCTGATTCAACTTACTTTGACTGTTCAAGTACTGCAAAGCTTGATGATCTGTATACAACACAAACTCCTTAGGCAACAAGTAATGTCTCCACTTCTTCAAGGCTTGAACTATGGCATAAAATTCCTGATCATACACTGAATATCTCCTCCGGACATCATTCAATTTCTCACTAAAATAGGGTACTGCTCTCCCTTCTTGACAAAAGACTGCTCCTATTGTTGTTCCACTTGCATCACAATCCACTTGAAATACCTTATTGAAATTTGGTAAATCTAACATAGGCTACTCAGTCACTTTCTGTTTGAATAGTTCAAAATTTTTGTTTACTATTATGGTCCACTTGAATTCCTTCCGATCTCCCCTCATGGTCTCAGTCATAAAGATACAAACTGAGCTGAAATTTCTGATAAACTTCTGGTAAAAACTAACCAATCCATGAAATGATCTTACCTCTCCAATGTATTTCAGTGTAGGCCATTCAACAATTACTTTCACTTTCTTAGGGTCCATCTTCAAACCATCCTCAGATATTAAAAATCCCAAATAGACTAACTCATCCTTCATGAAAGTCCACTTCTTGATATTGATCAAAAACTTCTCTTCTCTCAACCTCTGTAAAACTTGTCTTAATTGCAACAAATTCTCCTCTTTTGTCTTACTAAAAATAAAAATGTCATCCAAATACACAATAACAAACTTACCCAAGAATTTCTTCAATGCCCCATTCATCAACCTCATGAAAGTACTCGGTGCATTAGTTAATCCAAAAGGCATCACCAACCATTCATACAGTCCTTTATTTTCCTTAAATTTTGTCTTCCACTCACCACCTTCTCTGATCGTGATCTGATGATATCCAGTCTTCAAATCTATCTTTGTAAAGTATATTTCTCCACTCAAACAGTCCATTATGTCATCCATCTTAGGCAAAGGAAACTGGTATTTCACTCTGATCTTCTTTATTGCTCTAGAATCGGTACACATTCTCCATTCTCCATTCTTATTAGGTGCTAATACTGCTGGTAATGCACAAGGGATCAGACTCTCCCTGGTCAAACCTTTCTTCAACAACTCCTGCACTTGTCTATTTAGTTCTTCATTCTCTGTCGGTGTTAATCGGTGTGCAACTTTGTTAGGAAAACTAGCTCTGGGAACCAAGTCCATGCAATAACTAATACTTCTTATAGGTGGAAATCCATCGGGTACATTATTTGAAATGATGTCCTCATATTTTGTCAGCAAATCTTTTATCTCTCTCGGGTGTTCTCCTTCTGGTTCCGATCTCTCAGTCTTCATAGAAATTAAGGCAAAACACACATTCTCATGTCTCAGTCCATCCAAGAATTTCCTTCCATCTACTAAATAGATTCTAGCATTCCTAAAGACTTCATTCTTCAAAGGTTCCTCCAAAGGTAACAAGGTTTGCTTCATCCCATTGGCCACAATAGTGTATGTATTCTTCCACCCATCATGTACTGCCTATCTATCAAACTGCCAAGGTCTACCCAACAAAAGGTGACAAATATCCATAGGCATAATATCACATAAGAATTCATTATGATAATTCCCAATTTTCAATTTCACCAAACATTGTTCACTTACTAACAACTTATGTTCAACCTGAATCCATACTATTTGATAAGGCTTAGGGTGTTTCAATCTCTCCAATTTCAACTTATTGACCATCTCTTCTGAAGCAATATTATCTAAACTACCACTATCAATAACAACTTTACAACACTTACCGGATACCTTACATCTGGTCTTGAATAGATTCTTCTTCTGCAAAGGCTCTTCATCTCCTCTGGTATGACACAAAGCTCTCCTCATCTTCAACAGTTGTCCATCTTCCAGTTTATTGTCTGATCCAGTGGGGTTTTCTTCCACCATTGCTAATCTTCCAGTAGTTTCTATCTTCTTACAATTGAATGCACAATGTCCTTCTCCTCCACACTTAAAGCAGGTTCGTCTAAATGTCCTCTTGTCTTGTCTTTCAAAATTCTCATTCTGGTAACCATCCTGTTCTCTCCTCCGGTAGAAATTTCTATCATCCTTCTGGTATGAATTACCTTCTTTTCTCACTGCCTTGTCCTTTCTCTGATCTGTACAGGCTCCTCTACCTCTGGTATATCCTCTTCCTCCTTGAAATCATCCTCTGGTAAACCTTCCACCTCTGCCTCTCTACCTCTGCTCATGTCTTTTGTTTAACTTCTCTTTTGCCTTTAGGGCATATTGGTAAGCCTCTTCAACACTCTCCAATTTGATCAAACTAAGTTCATTGTGTATAGACATCCACAATCCATTCAAATATCTTGCAACTTGTTCAACTTCATCATCTACATGTGTGGATTTGATATTCAACTTGTAAAATTCTTCGATGTACTCCTTCACACTAGATTCCTCCTGTCTCAAATTCTGTAACTTCTAGAATAGATCCACATGATAATTTGTCAACACAAACATTGATTTTAACTTAGCAATCATCCGATCCCATGTCTTAATCTTCTCTTTACCTCTTCTCTATATGTCAACTTGCAAATGCTCCCACCAAAGAGATGCATGACCTTTCAACCGGGTACATGCATATTTCACCTTCCTCTCTTTTGCAGTGTTTTAAAAGTCAAAATACTTCTCCATCTCTAAGATCCAATCCATCAATTCATCTGAATCTAACTTCCCATCATATTCCAGTGGGGTAAAATGAGGTTTAGTATTCGCCCTACTCAAAACCCTCAAAAACATTTCCTCATCCGGATCAACTTCCGGTAGGTTTGCTTGTTCCACTGGGGTTTCTTCTCCTTCATCTTCACTTACATCCTCTTCTCTGGGTTGTCTCCATGACCTCTAACTAGGATGCTATTCCCCACAACATCTCCATCACAATAGGGTCTACATTCCCACATGCTCCACCATTCCTAGCTCCTCTTCATGCCATCGTTCACGCTAGTCCTCTGCAGCTGTAGGATAGATCTGCAATCCACCACCCTACAACAAAATTTTAGGACATGCAACCTATGGAAGCAAACTTTGCTCTAATACCACTTGAAGTAGTCACCGGTGAGGAGGGACCTCAAAGAGATCAATCTAGATTGGTCAACAAGAGTAAACACAACAGATACACAAAGATATGATGAAGGAAATGCAGATCAGATTGTTTTCTTGCATGAAATTTGATTACATCCAACCGATAACAACCGGGTTACAACATACCGCCTCACAGGGTTGGTAGAACAGGTCACAACCAGGACCTTGAATCTTATGATCTAACTTCTACGCACAGTCTAGCTACTTCACTCTCTCCTTGATTGATTACATTCTAATGCATAATTATAAATATTATATTGATCCAAAGGATCAAGTCAGCCCAAAAGGGATAAAAAACCGAAGAATAAGACCTAACATGTAAAATAACAAGGTCGACCTCCGCCAGGAGATTCCTCTGAAAAATCCAAAGGATGAAACATAGATCGTGGGAAAAGGTCAGCCACACACCAAGAAAAATTGGAATCAACACCCAAGGCTCTGCAAGCTTCAAAATGGGTTTCGATAGATCACTAAAATAGGTCCAGGCAACCGGTAACAAAAGAAAAACCGGTAACAAAAAACTGTCATGGAAACCGATAGTGATATCTTGCTAGAAAATGATTCAAATGTGATACGGTCTGGAAGCAAGAAAGATGATCAAATCTTCAAGTAGAATCCAACTCCATAGGATCCGGTGAGCCAAAACTGGGACACACAAAAAGGAAAACTAAAACTGCAAACAAAAAACAAACAAGAAGGAAAATGTTTTTGGTTGATGCAAAATTGCAATGAACTAGGGATGCTCTTGCATCAAAACCACTTGATAGGGCCCCCGCATAAGCAATACCTCACTGAGGCGGACAAATAGAGATTTTCATAGCACTGGTTCCCCTCCATGACACTCACTTCTCAGGCATACCAGATTCTCTTACCCCAAAGATCTAAGGATCTATTATATGGGGAATTTATGTTTCATCCTGAGCGGATACATGAGGAGTAACTTTGGGTACAATCCGCATCCCCTGCACTATCAAATGTAGGATTTTGGCTACTAAAATTGGTGTCTATTGTAATTTTCGAGGGATCACCAATCCGATGATGGATTCTCAAAGCAAGCCACTTAAGGCTCTAATTGAGCTTATTGGTGTAGGGAAGGCGCCCACACACGTCGACTTCACTTAGCATTCCAGCCGCCCGACCAACTTATTTATATAGTGACTCAAAAAACCTGCTTGAGATCGTGTCGAGAGAGGCAATATCCCTGACGTGTCCCAATTTGAGATACCCTTGTGGGGTGATGAAATCCCCAATCAAGAAATACCCCTCAACTACTAAAATAAAAAAGAGAGTGTCATTGATCACTCACTCTCTTACACCCAAGATCTGCGAAGGCGAGGGGAGAGGATACTAGAGTGCAATAGTGGGTCTACTCAACATAAAGTGTGCAAGCGCACAAGACACAAAAGACAATGGTTTATTTTAGTCCCGCATGAATAATATTTTCTATCTAAAAAGCACAAAATGAGACTAAACTAGTGGAAAAAATGATTCTTTGGCATGCGTGCTGCAAGAAAACGGGAATAGTAGTTTGATTTTGACATTGGACAAACAAAAAAAGTACCTGCAAAATTGAAAAATTGATAAGTAACCAAAGCTCCTAAGGATACAACACAGGCGCTGATCCACAGGCGGATGCGCTGTAGCACCTGCGCATGCGCTGAAGTAAGTTCGCAACCCTAGAACAGAGAATGGTGGGAAAATCTAAAATTTTAATTTTTTTTTCAAAAATTTGAATAACTTATACCTGAGCAAACACACTGAAGTTAGAACACAAACATGCTGAAGTTAGAACATAGACGTTGATGCACGTGCGCAGGCGCCGAAAGACAAAAACCTAGCACTAATAATGAGCCAAATTTTAAAATTTTGAAATTTAAAAGGTGGCAAGCTTTTAGGTTCAGCGCAAGTGTTGAACCAGAGCACAAGCACTGATTTGCCTGCATAGGCACTGATCTGCTTGTAAGCTGAAAAAATCTAACTAATTGCTTAAATCGACAAAAACATAATAAAATCACCTATTATACTATTGTTTTTGAGTCCTTTTTAGGTATTTTAAAATGTTTTTATGATTTTTCAGTTAATAGAGAGAAAAAAATTAAAAATATAGCTCTAGAAATGAGTGTCAAAAGACACTATGACAGACATGTTGATGCAGAGGTAGTTGCACTGATCTTCAAAATCCTGTAAAAATGGCGGTTAAAAATTTAAAAATTCAAAACAAAGGCATTGATTCACGCGGTTTTATGCTGAAGCAGCGGGGTAGACGTGTTGAAGTGCAGGCGAACGCGCTAATGTGACAACCTGCGAGCTAAAAACACTAAAAATACAAAATGGGTTAGAAAACGGGACGTGGGTCCCACCGGGCGTGCCAAAATGAACCAAGGGAAAATGAAAGCGAGGGTTAATGGTTGGTTTAATCCATAAAACATTAAAATACATTAAAAACAAGATTAAAATACCATTATAGCTTCACAAACCTTCACTTGTTCCTCATATTGAGCCTTTGATGAAGTGGAATGCGCCCAAATGCTCCACTTGGTTGGATCGGCTCCAAGATTGGATGTGGGTTGCTCTCCAATGCTGCACAACACTAGTGGATATGGGAGATGGATGGATTCTCAAGTGATGGATGAAATGGCTAAGTGATTATGGATGCAGATTTGACTATAATGGTGGTGCTTTGGATTATTTCTAAGCTCAAACTAACAGCATAAGATTACTTGGATTGGAGATGGAAAATGAAGGGGAGGAGACCCCAATTTATAGATTTGAGGGATGATGAATGAACAATTGAGATTGAAGATGAATCAAGGGTGGAGATTGAAGGAAAGAGGAGCACATGGATTGAGAGGACATGAGGTGACAAGTGTGGAGACCAAGAGATTTTCCATAAAGGCATTTCTTGTCTCCACACTCCACAATGTACATGGGGAAGAGATCCCCAAGTACATAAGGAAGCCAAAAATGAATAAAAAATTCCTTGGGAGATGAAGAGGGAATTAAAAATTTCTAAAATATTGGATGCATGGGGGGATGTGACAAGAAAAGGAATTTAAAATTCCTTGGGAAGGTGAAAGCCATGGGAGAATGTGAGATTTTGAAATCCTTGAAATGATCCAATTGGGTGCATTTAAGGTGGAAGGTGAGGAGGGGACAAGTGGATTTAGCCATTTATGGCTCTGAGTTGACTTGGTGGCTAATCATGGGGATTAGCCATTAGCAAATGATTAAGAAGGAGGATTGGGTGAGATAATGAGGGCTTAGAAGACAAGTGGGGCTTGTAGGAGTATTTGACAAGAGGAGAGAGAATGAGTGGGGGAATTTGAAATTAAAGAATAATGTTAAGCATGATTATGAGGGATTCTATAATAATTAATTACTCTAATGAGAGTTTGAAGAAAGTGATTGTAGGAATCACTTAATTTAGATTAATTAACTAAGGGGATTTTAGAATAAATAAATAATTAGATCACTTTAGAAGAATGGGGAATAATTGATCTATTGAATGAATCAATTATCTTGACTATAGTGATAGGATTAAATTTAATTAAATTTAATTAAAGATGAGAAGAATAAGGACTAACATAATTAAATAAATTAATTATGTAGAAAGGATAAAATTAATTAAATGTCTAATTTAATTAATTTTAGATGTCTACAATATATTTGTATATATATATATATATATATGTATGTATGTATGTATGTATGCATGTGTATGTGTATGTGTATGTGTATGTATGTGCACACACACACATATCGTATACATGTGTATAAATATGTAATCTATTATTTAGTATCTTAACAGTACTTCTATTTACATATTTATCGGTCAATACATACATTATATATATATATATATATATATATGTTAGCACGAAGATTTAAACCTATCATAGAGATTCAATCCAACATTTCAATCAAGGATATTCAAAGCATAACAATACGAAACATCACCAATTCAACGGAAGGAAACTTATCACTATCCCCAACTAACTCAACTTGACCAATTAGGACATGAGTGTGTGATAGCTCAATAAGACACTCACATAGATATTATTCTTATCATTATTTGATGAATGTGTGTGCATGTATTGCCATAAATGTTTGAAAAAATAGAAGTTAGATTGCATGTCTAGAATGAATCTTGTTGCCCTTGTTTTTGATACGAATGAATCATAATTAAGCTATAATCTAATAATTTATAGTTGCATGAGACAATTTTAAAATAGTATGAAAATTATGACTGATTTATTATTTAAAAATGGTAATAAGCGAATGTCCATTGTATTACAATATAGGAGGTAGATAATATTTAGAAGTATATATATCATTGAATCTGCATAGGAAAATGATAGATTCTTGATTCTAGCTCCTTTAATAGATTCGTACAAGAAAATACTAGTATTAGATGATGAATAGCATAAAATTATGCTTAAATAGCCAATTAATTCATAAAATTACAAGTTGATCAAAAGAATATAATGTATCGATTATGAATTAATGATACTATTATTTCAACATTATTTTTATATTGTCTTACATTTTAGATGATAATTAGGCTAAGATATATTAAAAGGTGGTAATACTTTATTTGTTATTGAAAGTTCATCATATGGACTTACTATGTTAAGTGTCACTTTTTGTAAAGCTTGTGAATGATTATTTTCTTGTAACATCAATGAGTAAATATCAATGGTAAGTAAGTTTTTTTAACCAACTTTCAGTAAGCACACCCCGATTATGATTATTGATATTTATCATTAGCAAATTATATCTTAATGATAAATATCTTAGTATAAGTTATTATAATTAAATGTTCCTCCTATGTAATATTAAATTGATGATATTTGAGATTATGTATGACTTTCTCTAAATGAATGGTAATTTAGATATTATTTTGTAACTCTTGAATACCTTTTGAGGAAGTTTTGGTTATACATTTCATCTTATAAATATCTATAGTTGATTTTTGATATTATTGTTGTGTATATCTTTTAAGACTATTTATGAATGAATTGAATTTCAAATATTTGGAAAATATTAGATAGATATGCATAGATTGGCAATTATGTATGCCTAAGAGTGTTTTTGTTTTAATATAATAATTTGTTCGATCCATTATCATTCATCTCATATATAAATGCATATGTAGGTGTCATTTGTCATGATGCAAATTGTGTGAATCAATAATTATTTGACATCAAGAATAGATGAACGGTTGTATTCTTGTGTCTTCATCAATTGTTTTATGTGTTTATAGACGGTACCAATATGGAGGAACAAAGAAGGAAAAATTATCACCCTATGTCTATTTGGCAACAAATGGCTTGAAAGATGCTTTGGCCAAAGCTTGTTTGATAAATATACTATTAGTCTATGCTACTAATTTTGATTGTTATCTCATTACTCTTTTCTATATCATGATATTGTTATATTAGCATTGGAATATATATATATATATATATATATTGCTACATAGATTCCTTTACTACTACCATTTCTAGGCATCCTCATGTTGGTCCAGGTATTCTTCATGTTAGGAAGAATTCCAGGGGAGTGTAACACTTTGTGGTTGGGTGGATAGTGCTCTGAAAGTGTTCTTTCCCATGGTGTGCTCAAGGGAGATAAATGTCAGTTGTTCCTATTAGGGTTGTCTTCATGATTTGTACTTTATGTACTCTATGTATTCAACCTTGTGGTCTAATGTAAAGGAATTTGTTTCCTTATGTTTTTCCTTGTTATTGGCTTATGTACTTAGATTTTGTGCCAAAATTTAACTTCATGTCTCTATTGTTTTGTATATTTGAGAAATTTATCTTAATTAATAATTAATTATGTGTATTTTGTGGATTATGATAATTTAATAATATGGAGCTCCTTACATATGGTATTAAAGAAAATGTAGTATGAGCTTTTAAAATATTAGTAGAGATCTCAAAATTTAATAAAGACTGTAAGGATATAGTCATCTCCAACTAATAATAAAAAATAATAGAGTTGAGGAACAAAAATAATGAAGTCAAGAGTCTTTCTAAGGTGTAATAGATTTTAAATAGGTCTTACCTTCCATTAAATATCATTTGACTTGATAAATTAATGTGATGTTGTAGAGGATATTTGTAATGAATGATTTTTGTCCTTTGTGGGGCCTAAAAAATCCTCTTCCATACCCTCAATTTGTAGCTCCCTTTATTGTATCCTAACTCGATCGACCCGCCCCCTCTATAGTTCGACCCATATCTCTCTTTTTTTATTCTTCCTATGAGGAAACTTCTTTTGACAAGACCCATTTTTTTCTCTTAGTGTTTAGATACTAATATTTCCTTCTACTTAATCAACCCACTAAGTCCCCAAATTATTCAAAATATTTTATTCCCCATTTTCACACGCATGCCCATTATTTGAAATTGCATGAAGTTTCTAAAGCACTTTTGACAAAACCATTAAGTATAATTATAATAGCATATTATTTGAGGAAGTTTTGCAAATAGATCACGAGCTTTCTCAATCTTCACATCTTGCTAGCATGTCTTTTAAGCCATTTTCAATGACCCAATATTGATCTGATGAACCTTTATCCATCTTGCAACAAGTAGGATTTAGAACTACACATCTATAAGATTTTATTTAAATGTACACTTTTTAGTGAAAGGTTATTAGATAAGGTAAATATAAAAGATGCACATTGAATAACCTTTAACTAAAAAGTGTCCAAAACAAAATCTTATAGATGTGCAGTCCCACTCATCGCAAGCTTGATAAAGGTCCATGAGATCAATATTGGATCATTGTGAATGGTTTAAAATACATGCTAGCAATATGTGAAGATTGAGAAAGCCCATGATCTATTTGCAAAACCACCTCAAATAAAATTCTATTATAATTATTCTTAATGATTAATTGTTGATTTAAGTGCTTTAGAAACTTCATGCAATTTCAAATAATAGACCTCCATGCAAAAATGAGGATGAAAATATAATGAATGATTTGAGGACTTAGTGAGCCAACTGAGTAGAAGGAAATATTAATATTTGAACACTAAAGAACAATTTAGGAACAATATTCAACATTTTGTATCAGTGATAATAGTTATCATAGTTGCTTATTAGATGAATTATACTGGTTTATTTGGCTACTTGGGACCAAATGTCTATCCATCTAAACTTCAGTTAAGCTAGGAAACAATTTGCATGTAAATCTGATAGGTATACAATTTGCATGCAAACGGGATATGCATGGATTAGGCGTATAACAACTCAGGAAGGCTATATAGTTTAGGAAGAACAAAATCATGTTTCATCCTTAATGTTAAGCACTTTTATCATTACAGATATTGAATTCATAAGGCAAAACATAGCATAGAAAAGAGTCTAGAAACCCCAATATATTGGTTCTCGTATCCTTGCTATTTTTCCTATTAACTAAACATGCATGTCCTGTCGCCTTGGTATAACCAAGATAGAGAAACAAACACCTCTTCTCCCCTGAATAACCGCATGCATAATGTCGCCTCCACAAGTTTTTTCTTCTTTCTTTCACCACTAACTTCATAAAGCCACTATTTTTAGCTATCATGCATATAAAATTTTCAATGCATAATTAAGATTATTTCAAATTCCTTTAATTTGGCTCTTTAGAATTTCTTATAGTTCCAAGGAAAATAATAAAAGATTCTAACATGAATATTTAATTATTTCATAAAAATGATTAATAATATATTAATATTAATTAGTTTGTTATTCAGAATAAAATCTTATGTAATTGAGTAGGATAAAATTACGGTTGCGATATTTTTGGTTGAGCAGATGAAAGGAGCATTTTGGGATCAATGTAGGAAGATGAAGAGATTGCATTGGGATTCACAATCTCTATTCTTAGGCAATGATGGTAATGGGAGAATGAAGCCTCAAGAGGATGTCATTACTCAAAAGGCTAAGGATCAACATAGATTGTGAACTCAATACCATTATGGGGGAATTTTAGGCATTGATGGTAGGTGGATGGAATGACTTGTATGGCATGGATCCATAATTGGCGACCAAGGAGGATTTTGTATGATAGATCAAGATCAACAACATGACACATGGTATGCTAAAGTGTTGGACCCACCTGGATAGTAAGACAAATGGTGCCTTTTGAGTTTTTCTCTACATTGTCATATGCCTTTATAGTAATCACCTAATATTTGAGGTCAACCTAAGTATATCCACTTCTTTTATAAATTTTAAAGTGCATCGGTTTAAGGCAAATCCATTATTCATCATGAATCATTTCACTTTGTGTTTAGCAATGAGGACTTCAATGTGTAGGGAGCGGTTGTGAAATTAGACTCAATGTGAGGTATGCCATTTTGATTGGAAGATGGGTGATAGACCAATGAAAGTGTTGCAGAAGATTGTTGCAATTATGGTGTCAACATATTGTGTTGTCATTGATGTCAACCCTTAGTGTGGTGTGATGTCTTTGATGCTTGCACTTGTATGTTGATGATGTATAGTGATGATACTAAAGTTCATGGTTGAATGTCATGCCTCATTTACTAAGGTGGTATTGTGTATCTTGATGACATATTAAGATGATAATTAGAAGTATTAAGATCAAGACTAGAAGTATCATGATGACATATTAAGATGAGGATTATAAGTACAAGAATGAGTTGGATATGATGTTGAGCATGTTGTAAGTTATTGATGGATCTCTCTTGCTATTACTATGTAAGGAGTTGATGTTACAAATATGTTTTGGTCTCTGCATATTTTTTAAATAATAAGAATGCAAGAAGTTGTCTTGCTGAATATTTGGGAGAATGCTCTTCATTTCTCTATAGTTGAAGATATGGAGTTGTGGTTTGGAAATTAACTTGTATGTCCTTAGAGAGATGTATCTTTCTCTTTTTAGGACATTGAATTTGTCGTAGATGGTTCTAGTAATTGTAGTACATATAGATAGTTTGGTTGAATGTTTGACCAGTCCAATAAATACTCTCAATTTCTATAGGCTTATGTATTTTCTCCTATGGTTGGGTGAACATGCCTATGTTATCTTTACAATGTCTTAGTTAAAATTTTAAGTGTTGATGTGTACTACAAGTACGATCACTAATGCTTTATCTCAAGATTGTGTTTTTTGGCCTACCTGGAATGGAGTGTTCTATATCTGCCTATTTGCACCAACTTAATATTATGTAATGATATGAAAGAATAGTATGAAATTTATGTTAAAAGATATGATGTTTTTCTGTACTCCATATTGGTGTTCCTAATCATTCTTGAACTAGTTGGTAACTAGACTAGATGTGTTGGAAGGATAAGTGGTTATTTGGTTGACCTAGTAGACTCACACTAATGCATTGTGGTTTGTGCTAGCATAAGGAGTTGTGATAAGGTGATTTTGGTCTAGTCTATCTCTTGCTTCAGTTTGCATTAACTTCCTTACCACTGCACAATTGTTTGGGGCCGACCTCCTTAGGGAATACACACACCTACACATTTCATCACAATTGACTTGAAGCATGTGCACCACTATTGTGATGTTTAGGCAAGCATGGAGATACGTTCTAAGATTTAATTAGGTCATGTTTATCCTTTGGATTCAATTACAATTGGTCTCCTTTGTTTGCTAATGTTGATGAGGTCAACATCTTAGAGAGTGCACATTTCATCATATTTGGCCGACCTGAAGAAGGTTATTGATGCTTGTGTAGGATATTAATTAAAGATCAAATCTGTTGCAAGTGTGTGGATGTGACTATAAATTATGGGAGTTGTGGAGTGTGCACAAAAATGGTTTAAACATACCGAAAGCAGTGAGATGAAGGTATCTACATTTAGATGGTCCAAAAGTTTGCTAGAGGCAATGAGTTGAAGACAGTTGATGGTGTAGAAGTGTTGTTGTGGAAAATCATCAATCATTCAAGATATTCTAAGGTTGTTTCCTCTTTTGTAAGTGTGTAATATTCAAGGAAAAGTGAGCCTCCTTTGGTTATAGCCATAAAACTATATTAAGGAGTTGTAGCTTCCTTGGGTAGTAGTCCTAAAAAAATGTTGTAAATCTATTTTATCTTGGGTTATTTTCTCTTGTGGGGTTTTCCATGTATATCTGGTGTTCTCTTGTTCTCTTGTGTTGATTGTATCTTTCATTTAAGGTTTGAATTAAAAATTGGTGCCAAAAAGTTTAAATTTTAAGAGATACCGATTCACCCCCCTCTCAGTTTCTAGTGTGTTCAACAAGGATGTGTCTTACTAGAGCTTGGAATTGAGAAGGATCAACATTTGTAGGAGCACAAGTCTCATGCAATTCTCTAGTTAAAATATCTTGATGGATGAGCGATGCTTTAAGAAGATATAAGATAGATATATGAGTATGTTTTTACCAAGATAATATATTATATTGGGAATTTAGTTGAGGTGGTTTTGATAGGTCTTGGATAGTGATTCTCCCATGTTAGGTAGTCACAACACATTGAGGATTTTGGCCCTTGATTTGAATCATGTCCTTGTGGGTGTTGACTTGTGTTATACAACCAACCACATTGTCATAATTAAATGGGATTTTGTTATAATTGCCATTTTTGTTTCACTTGTTTTGGCTTTCATTTTGATTAGCGTTAGACCCAAGATTGATTGTGAAGGAACTAGCTCCTTGAGTGTACTTGGCAAAAGCATTTTGATACATTTATGGGTTGTTATTTAGGTTTAGGTTTAAAATTTAGCATGATATTTTTTTTGCGTTTAGAGTTCAACATTTGCAATTTAGGGTTTGAAATTCAAGGTTCAAGGTTTAGATTTTCATTTAATGCTTATCTATCAAATTTAAATGTTCAAAATTTAGGTTTCATGATTTAGATAAAATTCACTAAAATACCACTTAGATAAACATTTTTATAAAATCCCAATTTTAATATATTATAAACTTTATATTTATATAATTTTGATTTTAATTATTAAAAACTGAACCATGGGATATATCATGACCCCATAAAAGGTGGTCTCTGACATATCACTTTTAAACATAATAATTATCTTAAAAATTATATTAGATGCTTCATAGAGTATCTAACATAACGCCTACACTTATTTATGAGAGCATGCATAATAAATTATTAGAAAAATGAAAAATAAATAAATATATATAAACAAATATGAAATATCTAACATGCAAATAAAGAGTAAGTGCAAGTTAATGGTCCATGTTGAAAGGGAAAATATGGGCTCAAGGTTCATTATATGTAATGAGTCTCCATTCTCTAAAACGTCTATATCCACTTTTAAGTAATAGATAACTATTATGAATTGGAGTCCCAAACCTAAGAATATATTCATTACAAAAATAGGCCTATTTATGATGGATATATATTAACTACAAGTATACAAAAGTAATAGATAACTATTATGAATTGGAGTCCCAAACCTAAGAATATATTCATTACAAAAATAGGCCTATTTATGATGGATATATATTAACTACAAGTATACAAAAGTAATAGATAACTATTATGAATTGGAGTCTCAAACCTAAGAATATATTCATTACAAAAATAGGCCTATTTATGATGGATATATATTAACTACAAGTATACAAAAGTAATAGATACATATTAAATAAAAAATATCCATTACAAAAAAACATGTCTTATTTTTTGTTCACACCTATACCCATTTTTCACTATGTATATATCACATTAAAAAGAGTGTATAAGAGAAAGAAATGAATAAATTCCTTATTGGCCCCTATGCCACCTAGAATCGCTTCCTACATAGTCATGTTTTGTTATAATTTTAACTTTTCAATTTTTATTTTATGTAATGCCTCACCTAGGAACCCAAGAGGATAAGAGAAAACTATACAAGAAATGCATGATTTAAAAAAAAAGTAATTAAGTGTCATCATGCATTACGTATATAAGTATAATGCTCAACCTCAAGGTAAGGTCAGCTATATGCTAACCAACCAAGCACATGCGAAAGTATAAACTCTTGGAACTCCATCTGGGATAATTCAAGTCATCTCTAAGGGTTCCTTGATGTTGCTACCTTAGCTACACATCCAAGACTAGGTCAATAACTCATGACCCACTTTAGGAGATGAATAAATCAACCTCCAACAGTAAACCGGAAAACATATATGTTCATTTGAGAACACCAATTGAAATGTTCCTATGATAACATCATAATACATGAAGAATAAAGATGCATAAGAGATCACACTTTGTGCCCAATATCAACACCGGTGCACGTATTTAGCAATACCAATAAATATCCAATACTAATTATTACATCCATTTGTATTTGGAGTGTTCAATACATACATGATCAATGATACAATAAAAGATCAATGCAAATATTTAAAACATACAAGTAATAATAGAGAATGAGAAGGATCTAGTGTTGAGGAAAGAGGTAAAATCCATCTAGCTAGTCACAAACCAAGTCCTCTGATCCCCAACAATGGTTGAAAATACTACTCAACCATGTGGTACCTTGAGGTTGACACCATCATGCTTATGGAGATAGTCACACATCTCAAACACTCTTACAAGTATACAAGGGAGAGAAATGAGATAACATAAGAGTCAAACATGGAGAAAATGTTCAACATAACATATCAACCCAAAAAGAGTCATAAAGACACCACAAGATAAAAAATTCCAACAATGCATCACTCACATCAACAAGAAACAGTAAAGTAAGAGAGACTTGGTTCTCAAGCATTGATAAGTAAAATACCAAAAGAGAAAGGAAGCATCCTCAACCAGAAATAATAAGGACAAGGAGGCACTTGTAAGAGAAACATCAAATTATCCATATGACATTTATCACGAGATAACCAAAAAATCAAGCAATAGTAAATCCATAGGGTGCTACTCAACTATTAGGACCTAGATACTAGAGTTCTAGTGTAGTCAGTGTCATCATGCATGCTTGTGAGGATGCACCACACAAAACCAAGCATTCTCTCATATAGATAAGAATGATGATCATGCAAGTCCAATCACTACATGTGTGGGCATGTCTCTCTAGACAAGTCCCAATCACTCCATGTGCAGGCATGTCTTCCCAAGTCATAATTAATGTTGAGATCTCAACAATTCCAAAATGGCAACGAAGAGGATTTTGAGAGAACTTGGCATGAAAATTACACCAAGTGTTGAGCAAATGAGCACAACTACAAAATAAATACTCACTTTTTGGAGAGAGAATATAATAATAATAAAACTCAAATTAAAATCCAATTATCAAATAAAATTCCTAAAACCTCCCCATTAATTATCATTCAAATAGATCATTCCATCGAATGTATATAAGACATATTCTACATATAGATATTGAATTATCATCAATGCATGCAATAAGATGATGACATATCTCGATTGATTGAACATGCACATACAATCATTATGAGATGACTCAATATTACGAATGGGTTTCCTGAAAGCTAACAACTATGGTAGTCAGGGTTCAAAATAATAAAATAATTAAAATAGTAAAATCAAGGGAATTGCCCTAATCAAGGAGCAATGGGTTTGGCTTGGGGTAGTTGGCCAGTGTGCCATCACCTATTAACCATCATCGGGGATGTGGGCACATTTAGACCTGTGAAGCCAGGTGGATTTAATGCCCTATACCTGTAGTCACTGAAACATTCACACATCAACACCTGCTCATGCATATGTGTGTGTGTGTGTGTGTGTGTGTGTGTGTGTGTGTGTGTGTGTGTGTATGCATGTATATGTATATTTATATATGTATATATATGTATATATGTATGTGTGTGTGTGTGTGTGTGTGTGTGTGTGTGTGTGTGTGTGTGTGTGTGTGTGTGTGTGTGTGTGTGTGCGTGCGTGTGTGTATGTATGCATGTATATGTATATTTATATATGTATATATATGTATATATGTATGTGTGTGTGTGTGTGTGAGAGAGAGAGAGAGAGAGAGAGAGAGAGAGAGAGAGAGAGAGAGAGAGAGAGAGAGAGAGTATTTATATTTGTATGTGTATGTTTATGTGTATGTGTATATATGTATGTATGTATATATGTATATTTATATGTACATATATACATATGTATATATATGTATATATGTATATAAATATATATATGTATATGTACATATATACATATGTATATGTATGTATGTATGTATGTATGTGTAGCGTAGAAATTAGGAATCATCACAAGATAGGTAAATCAATCAAAACACAAGACATGCTAGCTCAATCAAAAGAACACTCATTGAAATGAACCTAATTCTAAGCACATTCAATAGAGGCATAAAAACAAAGCATTCAAAATGAAAATTATGCAAACCAGATGTAAGATTGAATACTCCTTCCATGCGGCTCCATTGTTGTTCTTTCCTCTTCAATGGGTTTGTGGATCTCACCTACAAGTGCTCACACAATTGAAAGCAAAATTGATGAAAAGCTCAAGAGTACTAGAAGCGTAAGTTCAATAGTTTGATAGAAATTCGGACTCATGAAGGATTCGAAGGATTCAAAGGATTCGAAAGATTAAGGATTAAGGATCAAGGGGATTTGATTGAAGAAATTCATCCAATTTATAGAGAAATTGGAGAAAAAGACAAATTAGCATGCAATAGATTCGAATAGAAATTCAAATCAAGAATAGCAAAGTTATGACATATTGCTATGCAAAGAGGCTTATGACAATTTTATGACAGATTTTATGACAAATTGCTATGTCAAGACAAATTCTATGACAAATTTCTATGTCAAGAACTTATTCTATGACAAATGTCTATGTCAAGACAAAACTCTATGACAAATTGCTATGTCAAGAGTATGACGCATGAAGCACACAAATAGGGAGAACTAGAGACAAGTTAATTAGGTGGAAATTGCAATTAGGAAATAATGAAAATAGGTGGAAATTAGGAATTTAGAAATGATGAAAATTAGGAAATTGAAATTAGGTAAATTAATTAATAATCTTTCATTTATTAATTAATTCACAAGGAGAGGAATAATTAGCCAATTAAATGAACATTTAATTGCAATGAGAAGACTTAGGATAAATAAGTAATTTATTAATCCTAAAGGAAGAAAATGACACACACAAGGTTAAATGATGAAATCACGAAACCTCAAAAGACGAGTTAGCAATGCGAGAATGACAATTAGGTCTTGATTGAAGATAATTGACTCGATTCGATCATGATTTTGAATTGATAAATGACCAGTGTTGATAAATGATTTGATTGAGATTGGTTGACAAAAATTAATGACAAATTGACCAAATTGACATGATTGGAAAGGACAAGGATCGATGACGAATCGATCGCAATATGACAAGATTGACAAGGACAAAAATCGACCAAAATCATGACTGAAGGTTGTTGTCGACAAGACCAAATTCGAAAGCGAGACAGATGAAGAATGCAGAAGAATGACTCGATGCTCACAAATGATAAAAACCAAGTACAAATCATAGGAGAAATGTTAATGCGATGCAAAAACCTAAAATGAGGCAATGCGCAAATGTTAAAGTATGACCTCGCAAGCGTTGACCATTTTTGGGTGTCTACAGTATGTATGTATGTATGTACGTATATGTGTGTATATATATATATATATATCAAATTAACTCAAATCATTGAAGGAGATTTAAATACAGTATGCATTCTAAAATAATTGAATGGCATGATTGTTGGAATCAAGGATCATTGAGAGTGGAGGGGGGGGGGGTGAATCAGTGATCTACCGGTAAAACAATTTTTTTGACTTAATCTCAAACCACCATAAGCATATGCAAGAAAGTAAAATGTAGAAACACAAGATAATCAACCACAAAATCATAACACCAGGATTTTTACGTGGAAACCCAAATGGGAAAAACTATGGTGGGATTTGAACCTACAATATTATTCTACTATGGCTAGTAGCAAAACAATATTAAAAAAGGAGAATGCACATGCATTCAAACACACTACCTAGAGATCACTACTCAATTACAATAAGGGCTATAACCTCGGAATGCGCATTGCCTTACAGATCATTTACAATAATGAATTACAATTATTGAACTCCAAAATAGCATCAATCAATGCCTGGATGAGTTCCGGTTAAGTGTTAAAAATCTGACTATATCTGCTCTGTTTGTTGTCTTAGTAAGCTACCAGATCAAGAATGCGCATGTGAAACTGTGTCAAATAGATTTCTCGATCATTTCTCACTCATAATACACTCTTTCATACATCAAAAAGATCTTCTACATCAGTCTTATATATCCACAATGACAAATGAAACATTTATCAAGTTGACCATACAATGTAATGTGTAACAGTGAGTCAGCTTGAATCGGATCATCAAAACACATGCAGATCACCCAAATTATGATAAAATGATTTCTATAAGTCAGCTCTATCATCCCATGCATGAATCTGACCACTGCAATCACCAAAAAGCTTCCAGACAAAAACTTCTCTTCTTACCTTGAATTACTAGAGCTAGATTATCGGTTACCAGACCACTTCTCCAAAAATTATAGCTAACGGATAGGATTCTCATGAAGATTTGCCATCAATGACAACCCTAAACCATTAATCAAGCATTGATATCCACCAGATGAGTGTCAATTTCCAACAATATCCCCCTTTGGCATTGATGGAAACACTCGTGAAAAATGACTAAGTGTTGAAACAACCTGGATACTAGATCAAAATCTCTAAGGCTCCCCCTTAGATAAAAAGCTCAAAAACTTGTCATTCGCTATGCATTTTTCAATCCTACTCTCTCCCTTTGACAACAATGCAAAAGTAGGGGTGTTGTCCAAAAACTTATGTACAAGTATATCTACCAGACACTTTATACATACTTGAAGATGTCAGAAAAAATGGTCTTCAAAAATCCTAAGTGGGTATCCCACCCAATCTTCAAGTTGTCCAAAACTGTGATGAATGCACTAAAATGCAGGCATATATTTCTACTTCCTTCAGGTCTGTTAGAATTGGTTGTGCCATAGCCTTCATACAATCTACTTTATTACTCAACATGGTGTCCATCTAGGGAGCAATTAGGTTCTAGAGTTCACCAAATCTCCTCAAAATTCCATCTTTTTTTGCATTAAGGCTCAAGATTTGATCATTTAGAGTCATTACTTTCCCTTCTATGTTGCTGGTTAGGGCTACATTAGAATCAAATGACTAAGATATTCCAGCTAGCTTTCCTTGACAAATATTAATTTGTTTGTCTATATCAACTATGAATTTGGGCAAAATAAAACAAGATTTATATATCTTACCACCTTTAGTCAATGCCTCTGAGATAGTTTGTAGATATTTGTTTAATCCCACTCCGTCATCCTCTATCATCTTCCAAAATTTCTGCATACGAACCTCCTTAAATCTATCTAATACCCGCTTGGTCGTAGACTTCTCCAATGATTCAAAATTGGTATTTACATTATTAATCAATAGAAATAATTTACCGGAGGGGTTAGTATTGCGATCTAGTTGCAAGTCTTGTACAAAATTTTGCAAAACATTGATAGACATCTAAATAAACTTTTTATCTTCATTTTTAGATTTAACTAGGTCTTGACTGCTTGGGCCTGAACTGCAGCTACAACCAACAACTTTTCAGCTGGAGACATTTACCCAATATCCAAAGGGCCATCAATATTAATTGAAATCTGAGTTAGGAATTTTTTCCCTTTGTCCTTTGGAGTGTCAATTGTTGAAGTATCAACAATTTTCTTTCCTTTATCCACCTCTTTTCCCTTATCCTACACCTTTGTCTTCTCTGGTTCCTCTTTCTCTGCATCATCCCCTTTATCTTGTGCACTAGTGTCACCACTTGGTGCAGTATCATTCTTTGGAACCTCAGGAACTTCTCCAATATTCCCTTCCACCAAAGGATTCTCATTGATCTTGGCATCAAGAGTTACATTTGGCTGATCTACTGAGTGTGTCTCAGTCTGAGTTTCATCTTTCTGATCATCTGGGATACCTTCCTATACTTCTGAATGAGAAGTGTCTTCCTTTTGAGCAGCATTATTATATAAAGGGTTGTTCTTAACGATCCTTTTCCATATTTCTTCAGTTTCTTTCCTTACTTCTCCAACCCTGCCAATCATTAGCCTGTTTATCCTATTTCTGCTCTTGAATTCCTTCTTATTGGCTTATTCAATGAGTTTACATGATTCTTCTTGAGAGATACAAGTGCAGACATTTATCTGTTCATGCTCTTTCATCTCTTTATCTACTCTTCTAGCGGTCAACCTCCTAGCATCAAGAATGTTGTACAGATCATTTGAGATGCTATGTTCCAATCCAATCAAGGATTTTCTGAATTTGTGTAAATGCAAAACAACAACTTCCTCAACTTTCCTTTGATTATCCTCAACAATATTTTCATAATATGCTCCAATGTTTTTCAGATTACCATCAATAATTATTTCGTCAATCAATTACTCTGTTGTCAATGGGGGAACAAAGGTATATTTACCTCGCAGATTACCAGATTCAAGGTCTTCATCAAACTCGGTCCTAAGATTTCTTCCTCTCTTAGGTCTTCTAGTTAGAGTAGATTCATATTTAGCCTTCTTTCTCTGTTGAGCTCCACCGAACCGAGGTCTCCTTTCTACTCTGAATTTTTTTGCTTTTACTACTTCTTCATCTATCTCAATGTCAGATGCCACCAAAGACACAACAACATAAGTCCTCTTTGGTTTCTCCTTCTACTTCAGTTTTCCTTTTCTAGATGAGCTTTGACTTGTAGAAGGCTTCACTGGAGTAGGGGCAGACTTGGTCTCCTTAGGATTTTCCTTGGAAGGAATAGGTTCAACCTTAGGCTTCTTTGACTCCTCCTTAGCTTCCATTTGAGATTGCTTCTCCCTTTCTTGCTTGACTACTTCTCTAGTGAATCCCATCTGCACAACCACTTCTTCAACCATTTTGGATACCTTTCTTTTTCTTTCATCTAGGTGAACTTCTTATGTAGCTCCATATCTTTCTCCTTGAAGGTACCTGTAGACACTTAAAATTGTCATGTCTAATTAAATAAATATTTTATTTATTTAATTATCTTTAGCCTAATTCTTCTATTAATTAAATAAATCCTTATTTATTTAATTAATTCATTTATCCTCTTCTAGCCTTATTTCTCATTTAAATAAATACATTTATTTATTTAAATTATCCTTTTCCTAAATTAAATAAATATTTTATTTATTTAATTTGATCCCACTTCCTCTATTAATTAAATAAATCTTTATTTATTTATTTAATTAATTCATTAGCCTTTTCTACCCATGACACATGTCATTCATCTCTTAATTCATACACTACCTACCCTCTCATTATTTTATTATTTCTTTTACCTACCCTCTAATCATAGCCGACCATTTATCTTTTACACCTCTCAATCTTATCCCTTCATTTCTTATAGTATCTTCTATATAAGGAGATGCTTCCTTCATTATCAAACCCTGGCTAATCAATTTATGCACTTGACTACACTACGCTTTTCATATGAGATCCTACTTGCAACCACATTTCCGTTCTTTGTTGAGCTCTTGTGCACATAAAATCTGAGAGCAAATATATCAAGCAAAATCAATGGAGATAGGAAGAATGGAGATCCAAACCCTATTGGACATGTGATGGTATAATCTTTGTGATTTCATTTGATTTGCATTGTCTTAGGTAATCTTCACATGTTATGGTGGATCTTTGTTGTTGTTAGGCTAGGGTTTTGTGGTTGAATTCATTTAGCCTTTCATCATTGTTGTTTATCCATTTTCACCATATACAGTACCAAATCTAGGCTCTTTGGGGTCCACGAGTTTACTTAAGAGATGTTGAGCATAGACCTCAAGGGTTTGGCCATCAACCTCATAACCCATTGGCAAAATCCAAATTGTCTTGGGCTCAGCTGCCTCCATGTTGCATTGGTCCTTGTCGACCATGAAACAGATAGAGTTTTCATATTTTTCCATAATCGACTTAGGGATCCTTTCCCTTTCCTTCATCCTGCCTTGGAAGGTCTTGAAGAATCTCCACAAGGTGGCTGTCTAGTTTTCCTTGTTGCCCAATCTCTACAAACCTTTCTTGATTTGGGTGGCTACCGACATGTCAAATGCCCATTGAACTCTGCCTATTCTAGGAATCTGATTCATAAAGTATAGTGCCAGATAGATAATCAGTGAGCCAAATTTAAATACATGCTTCTTGTCAGATTTAATCTTCATCAGATTATTGAGAAGCTCTTCAAGAAAGATTGAGAATATATCATATTGTATATCCTCCTTCACCATCTGATATGCTGCATAAATTGTTGTACCAGAGACAAAATTCAATCTGCTAGACTGGTAAACTTTATATCCAATGATCATAGATGCAAATATCACATCATGTTCCAAAATATCATCAATTATCATAGATCTACTGTCAAATTGCACACCGGTTACTTTTGTAATGATTGTGTTGGATGCTGTCCTTAGGTTAGGTTTCCCACCGATTTGATGCAAGCTTGTGACTGCATGAATGGCCTCCTTGTTTATCTTGTATGGTTTGGCCAGCCAAATAAACTCATCGTGTACACGGATTAGAATGTATCTCACCCACTCATCTTCATCGAACAATGGGAAGTGAACAAATTGTATGAAACCCTTCCTCTGCAACTAAGCATATTTTGGCTTGGGGTTTCCATCTTTATCTTGGATATGTCTCTTATAAAGTGCTAGGATTGCCTCATTTCTAGTTTCTTCAACAACAAAGTGAATATAAGCTCTCACATCTGTTAGGATAACCAGTGAACAATTGAGAGGGGGGGGGTGAATCAGTTGTTAATAGATTATAACTTTTAATCCATAATACAACCTTAAACAAATCAAGTACCGGTAAAACATATACAGATGGCGGCAGGAACAAATATCGGTAAATAATACAACTTAACAATTAATGAGATAATCAATGCAAAGCAACCATACCACATAACACCATGATTTGTATGTGGAAAAACCAAAAAGGGAAAAACCATGGTGGGAAGCCTACCCACAGTCAGATGATACTTTTGCAGAAAGTATGTGTTACAATGAGGGGCCTGCACTTGTAGGAAGGCACATTCCCTAGAGCATACTGCTCATTACAAAAGAGTCTCATTGACTACACAGAGGCTACAACCATCTCAAGATAAATGGACAACAATCCAATAGAGTGAACTGCTAGAAATAGAATCTACCATGCTTGATTATAGTCCCGATTAAGCTCAATGCCGAAGGACTAAATCCTCTTATGAATCCAATTCGATCACCAATGATCAACCAACTCCTCTACCTGAATGATATTACAATATTTGCACATTACATTCCTTGACCATGACCTTTCCAATAACCATGATACTTTACAAAGAGTTTCTACGTCTTACTTATACAAACCCTAAGGCCTAAACCGATTAGGTCGGCCACCTAAAGATATTACAATAAGATCATTACATAATTTCATATTAAAATGATATGCCATGTCAGCTTAAGACCAAAACAATAATAATAAATCCATAAATCATCTCGAGACATCCTGGTAATGTGTAGAGTACACGTTAGCATGATACCGGTCCATAACCTAGATAGGTACCAGACCTATTCTGGGTCCACCACGCCAAAGAAATATCTTCAAGAATTTGAAGCATGATCAAAGAACATCTTCAACATCCTAAAATCTATGAAGAAGTTGCATCAACACCAACTATGCATCCTGTCATGATTCCTTAATGAAAGCTCTGTCAGTAAAGCCTTAAACAAGTGCCAGTAAGGGTTCACCAGAGTGTATGATAGCATCCAATTACCAAGGCAATACCAATTGACCAAAACATGCTCATGGAGCATATAACACATGAAATTGAATATACTTCACTGATCCAAACATGTCGGAAGTGTCCAATATATAGTCTCTTTTGCCGGTAACACTAGATCTTCTATCGATAACCAAAACTTGTCTGCCAGTAACCAACCATAACAACTAGAGTTGACATCAATGACAAAACATCAATGCAACACATAATCAATTCATCCATTATCCCAACAATCTCCCCCTTTGGCATTGATGGCAACACTAGATGTGAAAAACATCTAAGAACCAAGAAATGCCAAACAAGTCTCCCCCTATGGAAGACAACCAATAATTAATAGTTCTCCCCTTGTGAATGATATCTCTATAAGGTTCTGAATGATTTTTCACATTACTATCACTCCCCCTTTGTCATCAATGCCATAAATCTGACAAAAATAACCAAGCAATGATATAAACCTCTGAATCTCAAAGCTGACTACTCCCCCTGAGTAGTAGCACCACTCATCAATACCAGAATGAATAATGTCTCTGGTAATGCATGCCAGACTGATGAAAAACTTCATCAATCAAGTCTTTTCCAGAGGGGCAAAAAGCCCTAACTTGTCTCTCAAATACTCAAATGATTCCTTAGACAACGGTTTAGTGAATATGTCTGCAATTTGTTCTTTAGTGTTCACATAAACCAATTTTACTTCCTTTGCTTCAACCATGTCCTTTAGAAAGTTATACTTTATTGAAATATGCTTAGTCTTAGAGTGAAATATCAGATTCTTAGACATGTCAATAGCTACAGAGTTATCACAGTAGATAACTACCAGTTCACTACAATTTACCCTAGTATCCTTCAACATTTGCTTCATCCACAAGACTTGAGTGCAATTAGATGTTGCTGCAACATACTTAGCTTCTGTAGTAGATAAAGAAATGCATGACTATTTTTTGTTGATCCATGAAACCAGTTTCTTTCCAAGAAAGAAAGCTCTACAAGAAGTGTTCTTCCTGTCATCAGTATCACCTGCCTAATCTAATTCAGTATATGCACATAAAGTGAAATCATCATTTCTGGAATACCATAAACCATATTTTGTTGTTCCTTGCAAATACCAGAATATCCTCTTTACTGCACATTCATGATTTTCTTTAGGATTACTTTGATATCTTGAAACAATACTTACTACATTCATAATATTAGGTTTAGTCTGAGTTAGATATAACAGACTGCCAAGCATAGACTTATACCTTGTCGGATTTACCAGTGTAGAATTATCCTTGATAGATAATTTCTCACTTGTAGCCATAGGAGTACTTACCGATTTGAAATTCTCCATACCAAACTTTTTCAACAATTCCCTCAAATACCTAGTTTGATAGATAAAAATGCCTTTGTCAGATTGAGTAATCTGCAAACCTAAGAAAAAATTCATCTCACCAATCATGGACATTTCAAATTCATTCTTCATGTTGTTAGCAAATTCCATGCACAATTTATCTTCTCCTCCAAAAATGATATCATCAACAAAAACTTCAATAATCAGAATATCATTATCAGTGATCTTATAATATAGATTACTATCAACACTGCCTTTAGTAAAACCAAGCTTCAAAATATATTTATCCAACCTTGCATACCAAGCTCTAGGAGCCTGTTTCAATCCATATAAAGCTTTCTTCAATATGCAAACCATATCTTTATCACCTGTTAGTGAAAATCCATCAGGTTGCTCAATGTAAACTTCTTCCTCAAGCTCACCATTCAAAAATGCACATTTAACATCCATTTGATAAACCTTATAGTTCTTATAAGCTGCATAGGCAAAAAATAGTCTAACAACTTCAATTATAGCTATAGGTACAAATGTCTCACCATAATCAATTCCTTCCATTTGAGGACATCCTTTAGAAACCAATCTATCCTTGTTCCTTATAACTTGACCATTCTCATTCAGTTTATTTCTAAAAACCCATTAGTTCCAATAACATTCTTATTTTTAGGTCAGGAAACTAAAGACTGAGTTTCATTCTTCTCTATTTGATCTAATTCATCTTCCATAGCCTTTAACCAATGTTTATCCTTACAAGCTTCAATAACAGTTGCCGGTTCAACTTGAGAAATAAGACATACCTCTTCATTTACCAGTTTTCTTCTTGTCATAACTCCCTTGTTTTTATCTCCAATAATTTGATCTTTAGAATGATTTAATCTTACATACCTTGGTGTCTTTTGAACTTCCGGTTCATTGCTCTGATCATCAGTCACAGTTGAATTTTCTGATTGTGCCAGTGTAACTATCTTAGCTTCCTGTATCGGTTGAGGCATTACCAGTTCAATTATGATCATTTCCACTATTGGTTCCCTGTCATATGATATAGAATGATTTATGTACTATTCATCCACTTTCACATTAGCACTCTCCACAATTTTCTGCAATCTTTTGTTATAACATTTATATGCTTTGCTCTGAATTGAATAACCAAGAAATATGCCTTCATCACATCTAGGTTCAAAATTTCCATTTGAATCATCCCTTTTGATATAGCATTTACTTCCAAAAATTCTGAAATACTTAAAAGTAGGTGTATGTCCAAACCATAGTTCATAAGGGGTCTTACCGGTTTCACCTTTGATGTGAACTCTATTGAATGTGTAGACTGTTGTACTCACTGCTTCTCTCCAGTAGATATGAGGCAATTTGGCTTCCATCATCATAGATCTAGTTGCATACAAAATGGTTTAGTTCTTTCTTTCAACTACTCCATTTTGCTGAGGAGTCCTAGGTGTAGATAGTTGTCTCCTGATTCCATTTGTCTCACAATAACTGTTAAATTCATGAGAAGTGAACTCACCGCCATGATCGGATCTTAGACATTTGATTTTCAATCTAGTTTCAGTTTCAACCTTCGCTTTAAAGATCTTGAATTTCTCAAAAGCTTC
Source organism: Cryptomeria japonica (assembly GCF_030272615.1). Classification (NCBI taxonomy): domain Eukaryota; kingdom Viridiplantae; phylum Streptophyta; class Pinopsida; order Cupressales; family Cupressaceae; genus Cryptomeria; species Cryptomeria japonica. Next base: position 412,452,137 of record NC_081409.1, on the reverse strand, counting down.
AGACTTCTCCCTTAGAAAAGTCACCCACATCATTCTAGAATAGTCATCAATAATCAGCATGAAATACCTATCACCTTGAAAGCTTCTAGTCCTTTCTAGACCACATAAGTCAGTGTGAATTAAATCAAATACATCATTAGATTTATCATGTATGCTCTTAAAATAACTTCTGACTTGCTTACCCAATTGGCATTCCTTACATACCGGATTATGAGGCTTCATAATCTTAGGTATATCTCTAACTTCCTTAATTGAACTGATCTTAGCAGCACAATCAAAATTAACATGACACAACCTCTTATTCCATAGCCAACTCTCATCAATATGATCAATCAAACATGTCTTATTACCACTGTTCAAGTGAAAGATATTACTTCCTGTCAAAATACCAGTTGCAATCTCCAAACCAGTTTTGTTAATGATTTTGCATTTTCTATCTTTAAACTGAAGTTGAAAACCCTTATCAACCAATTGACCAACACTCAAAATATTATGCCTTAAACCTTCTACATAATAGACATTATCAGTGTTATGCTTGCCATCCAAAGAAATAATACCTCTACCTTTGATCATACATGCCTTGTCATCTCCAAATCTGACTTGACTGCCATTGTATTCTTGCAGGGACAAAAATTTCCCTTTATCTCTAGTCATATGATGGGAGCATCCACTATCAATTACCCATTCAACCTTATCTTCAACTTTTGCTACCAGGGCTTTTTCTACATTCTTGATAGCCAGTTCCAGTTCATCTTCCTTCAAAGCATAGAAAACTGATTCCTTTCCATTTCCAGATCCACTAGCATAGTCTTCTGTCGGTTCATCTCTAGAGTCATCAGTTACTCCTTCCTCATCTACTATGTAGCATTGTTTACTCTTCTTGAATCTATATTTGTTCTGGTTAGGCTTAAAAGATTTCTTAACTCTTTCCTCAAACCTTGCATTCCTTTCAGGACATCTAGATGCAAAATGACGAATCTTATTACATGCAAAACATTTAAAAGGTGCTTTTCCTTCATACTTACTTCCTGTTGGTCCTTTAGGTATTCTTCTAGAAAATAAGGCTTCAAGTTTCTCAAGTTCTTCATCTTCTTTCCTCATGTCTTCTAATTGTTTTGCATATAGGGCTTTCCAATCACTTTTGCCGGTAGATGTTGATGATGATGCATGAAAAGCAGGTTCAGACTTTACAGCTCCAGAAGATCCAAATTCTTCAAGCTCAAAAGAAAATAATTTCCCAATCAAAGTGTCTCTGTTAACTAAGGTGTTTTCCATTGTTCTTAATTCATTAATTGTAGTTGCCTTTATCTTGTAAGATGATGGAAGGGCTCTCAAGACTTTGGAAACTATTTCATCTTCACTTAGAAATCCTCCACAACATTGAATTCCCATAACAATCTCATTTACTCTTTCCATAAACAGATCAATTCTTTCATTATCTTCTATTTTTAAGTTTCATATCTTACCCGGTAACCATCAAGTTTAGCAATTTTGACAGTAGGGTCACCTTCATTCAAAGTTTGCAATTTGTCCCACATAACTTTAGCTGATGATTTGTCAGTCAATACCATAATTTGTTGATCAGTAAGTGCACACAAGAGGGCTTCTCTAGCTCTGCAATCATTTTCAATATTCTTATCCAAGTCTGCAGGAGCAGGATTGCCAGATGTCGGGTCATAAGGTGTGTATCCTTTCTTAGTGATCTCCCAAATATCCTTTCCAAGACATCTAAGATGAGTCTCCATTTGAATTTTCCATATCCCATAATTTGCTCCATCAAGCTTAGGGATTTCTCTTCTGAAAATAGTTGCTGGTGCATTAGTTGCCATAGGATCTACCTCAAGCGGTTAAGCTTCTGCAAAAGAGGACCAAAGCTTTGATACCAATTGTTAGGATAACCAGTGAAAAACTGAGAGGGGGGGAGTTGAATCAGTTGTTAACAGATTATAACTTTTAATCCACAATACAACCTTAAGCAAATCAAGCACTAGTAAAACATATACATATGCCGGTAGGAACAGATACCGATAAACAATACAACTTAACAATTAACCAGATAATCAATGCAAAGCAACCATACCACATAACACCATGATTTGTACAGGGAAAACCCAGAAAGGGAAAAACCACAGTGGGAAGCCTACCCACAGTCAGATGATACTTTTGCAGAAAGTATGTGTTACAAAAGCATCTCATTGACTACAGAGAGGCTACAACCATCTCAAGATAAATGGACAACAATCCAATAGAGTGAACTGCTAGAAATAGCATCTGCCATGCCTGATTACAGTCCCAGTTAAGCTCAGTGTCAGAGGGCTAAATCCTCTTCTGAATCCAATTCGATCACCAATGATCGATCAACTCCTCTACTTGAATGATATTACAATATTCACACATTACATTCCTTGACCATGACCTTTCCAATAACCATGATACTTTACAAAGAGTTTCTACCTCTTACTTATACAAACCCTAAGGCCTAAACCGATTAGGTCGGTCACCTAAAGATATTACATAATTCCATATTACAATGATATGCCATGTCGGCTTAAGACCAAAACAATAATAACAAATCCATAAATCATCTCGAGACATCTCGGTAACATGTAGAGTACACGTTAGCGTGATACCGGTCCATAACCTAGATAGGTACCGGACCTATTCTGGGTCCACCACGCCAAAGCAATGTCTTTAAGCATTTGGATCACAATCAAAAAACATCTTCAGCATCCTAAAATCCATGAAGAAGCTGCATCAACACCAACTATGCATCCTGTCATGATTCCTTAATGAAAGCTCTGTCGGCAAAGCCTTAAACAAGTGTCGGTAAGGGTTTACCAGAGTGTATGATAGAATCCAATTACCAAGCCAATACCAACTAACCAAAACATGCTCATGGAGAATACAACACATGAAATCAAATATACTTCACTGATCCAAACATGTCGGAAGTGTCCAACAGATAGGCTCTTTTGCTGGTAACTCTAGATCTTCTACCGGTAACCAAAACTTGTCTACCAGTAACCAATCATAACAGCTAGTGTTGACATCAATGACAAAACATCAATGCAATACATAATCAATTCATCCATTATGCCAACAACATCATCAACATGCAAAACTCCATATGGTAGAGACAAGAAAGCACCGTTTGGATCATCCTCAACTGAATTGAATGGATGTTTCTTGAAAACCTCTACTAACAAAGATGTATTAATAGAAGAAGATGCCATTTCAAGAAATTTAGCATTCAAAATATGATTCTGTAGATACCTCTTATTCCTAACGCATGCACAATAACCTTTGTCAGATCGTCTCAATCTTTTGATCGCCTTAGAAATTGGTTCGCCTTGCTCTAATGCTTCAACTCTTCGCTTGCAATGTGAGAAATGATTCACATTTTCCCTTTTTAACCTCACAAACCCTAATTTTAAGTTGACATAAATGCACTATTAAGGTTCAACTAGATTCCAATATTGGCATGAAGAATTCCAGATTATCATCTCCAAGCATCTGCTATCAACCTTGATCGATCACAGATCTCTCTAGGGTGCTTTTGTAAGATTGTGCATGAAAATGCCAACCTCTAAGGCCAAATGCCTTAGTTACCAGATGAAGAGCTTGCATCGGATTCAGATGCAGATCCACCGTTTACCTTGGATTCATCTTTTATAACCCAAATCTTCTCATGCTTGTTCTTTATTTCTTCTACCTTTGCTTTGCCTTTCTCATCTGATTTGCCATTGTTTACCAGATCATTATTCTTACTTCTATAGTACTTTGTGTAGTCACATAAATCTGTCCACTTAATTAAATGAATATTTAGTATTTATTTGATTATTTAACCATCAATCAATAATTAATTAAATTAATATTTAATTAATTCATCTTAACCCTCTTCTCCTATTAATTAAATAAATTATTCAATTTATTTGATTTAATTCACTTAACCAAATTCAGACCATTAATTAAATAAATAAATCATATTTGTTTAATTAAATCTTATCTCACATTTAAATAAATTAATATTTATTTAAAATCCCCCAAAATCCCATTTCTCACATTTAAATAAATTAACATTTATTTAAATCATCTTTATTCTCCACCCACTTGCATTTTCCTACAAATGCAAGTTGAACAACTATTTTAAATAAATAAATTATTTATTTAAAATCCTATTTATCCTCACCCACTTGAAACCTTTAATGACCTCCCTTAAAGTCTTCAAACTTAATGGCTTCCTTCTAGAGTCTTCTTAAGCTTTTAATGGTTTCCCTTAAAGTCTTCAAACTTAATGGCTTCCTTCTAGAGTCTTCTCAAGCCTTTAATGGTTTCCCTCAAAGTCTTCAAGCATTTAATGCTTTATCTTCCTTTTTCTCAAGTAAATAAATTAAGATTTATTTAAATAAAATCTAAAATTCACATTCACATTTAAATAAATTAATATTTATTTAAATATCTATCCAAATGCAAATTACACCATTTAATTGAAATAAATGATTTTATTTTAATTGAAAATCCCAAAATTCCCCCCACTTGCATGCCTAAATCCCTTCTAGATTCTTCTAACTCCTTCTAATTAGCCTAATCCTATCCTAATCATTGTCACATTCCTAAATAAAAGGAAGTCACTTATCAAAAACCTCCAAAGTCTTCAATAACCATTAAAGGCTTTATGTCTTCAAATGGTTAACCTCTAAAGTCTTCCAAACCATTAAAGGCTCTTACATAACCATTTATGGTTAACTCACCTTTTACCTTTGGTTAGAGACTTTCCTCTAACTTAACCATCCTTTTGACTCATGGGTCTCTTCAAAGCATTTATTTGTTTGACTAAGGTAACCATTTAACCCTTTCACATTCATTTATCCCTTGGATAAAAGGAATATCCATTAACCTAACCCTAACCCAACCCCCTAGGGTAACCATCATGTCCCCTCAAGCATTTAATGCTCCTTATCTCTCCTGTCAAGCCTCCTCATAGTGACACTTGTCAACATGGGATTGGGTTGAAAGTCTCACATGGATTGAATATCTTTCAATCCTAACCCTTGTTAAGATTGCTCAATCTTAACCCTTCATTTCCCCATTTCTTTTATAAATAGAACCCTTCTCCTCAAGCAAAGAAGGAAGCATTAGAGTATTGTTGTTATAATGGTATGATCATAGAGCTTTTTCATAGTATCACTATCTACACTTGCATAGCATTTGTTTATCATTTTCAACCATTTTGAATCTCCATATGGCATCCATGGCTAGTGCTAAAAGCTAAGAGCTACACTCATGTGGAACTTGGAGAGGAGAGGAACAAGGGAGGAACACCTATGAGTATCTTGATTAGCATTTGGAGAAGTATAGTTTATCTATTCTATGTTTGTATGCTTTCTATTTCATGCTTAATATCTCTCTTGATATGGTTGTTTAGGATAATCTTTTGTTGCTAACACTAATGTTTGTTTCTTGTGCTCTTGTGTGTGTTGCCATCAAACAGATTTTCTAATCCTTTTGGCAGAGCATCATTTGGTGAACCCGGCATGAAAGAATATAATTTTGCTTTTAAATTAGCTTTCTTTTTTTTTCTTTTTTCTTTTTGAATAAGCCTTTTTAGTTAGTTGTTTAGAATGTTTTTTTTTTATTTAAATGGTTTCTTTTTTAGAATAGACTTTTAAATTAGTTGTTTAAATTTTATTTTTTTAATTAGTCTTTTAGAATTGATTTTTTTTTAAAGTTTCTTAAAGTAGTTTTTATTTAAAATTAGATTGTTATTTATTTATTTATTTTTTAAGTAGTCTTTAAATTAAGATTTATTTTTTTAAAAAATTAGTCTTTCATTTAGTTCTAATTTAGATTTTAAATTAGTTTTTAATTTAGTTTTTTATTAGATTTAAATTAGTTTTATTAATTTAGATCTAATGTGTTTGTTAGTGTGATTTGTGTTAATATGATTAATTTAATTTTGGGTTTACATCTTGTGTAGGACATAAGGAGCGTCTTTCTAACATATTGTTGTAGGTGTTGAAAGTGTCAAATTTGCAAATTTTTCCTTGACATGTTCTAATTGGAAAAATTGATCAATCATAGGATAGTCATTCACATTGTCTTCATTTTGCTATGTTGGTCTAAAAATGAACATACACATTGCTATCTTGGATTAAAATGAACTATCATTTTTGCAATCTTGCTAAAACAAACATTCACATCTTGCAATATGGGCTAAAACGAACAATCAACTTGTTATTTTTTTTTTGAGTTTAAAAAGAACAATCACATTTCTATCTTGGATTGAAACGAACTATCATTTTTGCAATCTTGGCTAAAACAAACATTCACATCTTGCAATATGGGCTAAAAGGAACAATCAACTTGTTTCAATTTTGCAAAAACGATTTTACTTCATGCAAAAACGTGTTTTTTATTAAGTTGACTAGGATTTCAAATTCTAGTTTACTCAACATTTTGCCTTTCAAGTTAAAAAGAACATCATGGTTGTTGGAGCAACATCTCCAATTAGATAGAACATCATTGCAATGACAAGTTAAAAAGAACAAGTGTATTTTGTGTTTGGCACACTTGTGCAAAAGAGTTGGTCGAGCGGTCCTACTTCTAACACACACTATCCTCTCCCTTGGCTTTCGTGGTCCTAAGTGCAAGAGAAAAGTGTTAGTAACACTCAAGTTTTATCTTTTTAAGAGAGGCCTCCAAAGAGACACATCACTCTTGGGATCGACCTCGTGTGGTAAATCCTTCGAGCCGCTATAGAAATCAGGTGAGAGTGAAAGTTGTAGCCTTGGGTATAGATGTTCCTATAGTGTAACTTGCCGAAAAGACAAATGGGCCCCATCACAAGTTACAAGGCTCTTAAGTGAGTCACTGCAGAATGAACTTATGTCCAAAAACATAAAAAATTACTAAACACCTTTAAGTAGTAGCCCACCGATTCTATTGATTGAGGATATTTGTGATAAATTCAGTGCAAGAGCATAGATGGTTTTGCTCCCAAGATACTCACCGTACATATTTCCTTGAGTAGAAACATAGCTTTTTGAAAAGTCACTTGTGGCTTGATGAAAGTGGTGACTCCCCCATCATAGGGATCATCTATTTGTTATGCTCACGCAAGACTTAGTATATCACATCCTTACCTGTCACAGTGGGATCCATAAGGTATGTAGTACCAAAGTCGAAGAAATATCAAGATGTGGGCTGAAATTATCACAACTGGCCATTTGACCTTAGGGATAAAAAATGTTTGAAGTGTTTTCATTTTTGAGTCAAGACCAAGAGAAAATTGATCCAACTTTAGGCTTTGGAAAAACACCTAAAATATATTTGAAGGAAAGGGTCATTAAAAGTTCAAAAGATTGGGTTGATCTAGGCCCATACTTGTGCCTTTTGAGGCAACATTCTTGTGTTTGTGTGCTTGCTTTGTTTTCTTGTCAAAGAAACATCATAAATCCAAAACCCAAAACAAGTATTCATCCAACACAAACATTTTCAAAAAGATCTAAAACAAAGAGCAACAACAAAAAGTATCAAACTGTATGACCATTCTTCACATCTTGAGGAAGAAGAATCTTCATCAACACATCAACTTGAAGAAAAGACCATTAAGCTCAAAAGATTTTATCAAAAGGAGGAAATTCTTCTATCTTAATAGAAAAATATTTGTCTCTCATAGAACCTTCTTACGTCACATGCATCTTTACCTTCAAGGAAAATCAAACGAATTTGATCCAGAATCATTAAACCACAAAGCTTTTATGCAAGATCAATCCTAACTTCTTTCCAGATATTTGCATCATGTGAGGCCTCACTTCGACTCAGTCTGACATTCAGTGGATTTTATATTTAGACTATGATGGATACTTTATTTTGATGCTTTTTGAGACTTAGAACTTATATGATTTCAGGATTTGGATAACATTGCTATGTTTTGATGATTTACTTATATGCTTTATGAGATAGAACACAACATGATTGTTAGATAGGATGATATTGCAATGATAGATGTCGTTATTTAATTTGCAAGACTTTGCTATGATATAGAACTATGATGTATGTTTAGTTTATGTGAATTGGGATGAAATTGCTTATGTGAATTTGTTTGATTAAAGATGTATTCAATCTGTGCAGATGAAAATTGTATGCAAGTAATGATGTGCATTGTTATATTATTGAATTGTATTATATATGGATATTTGGAAGTACTAATGTGTAAATTGAGATACGCAGGAAATTTACCATGTGACCATGGAAATTACGGAGAATCAAACCTAGACTTATGTATGCTCGTAACCCAGGGTTTGTCTATTTGGAGAGACAACACCCCATTTGTGTTGTATTTTATTCGTAACAGTATATGTTGCATGAGTGTTAAGTGTTATTTAAAATTATTGTGTAAAAACCACAAGAGACAATTTCATGTTTTATTTTTGTAAAAGTGTTTTATTTGTGTCACTTGACACATGTGTGGATTTAAATTTAAATGTTTTATTTTGTCTTTTGGTGGGAAAGTGTTTAATTGTAGTTCTTCTTAAATAAAATAATGTGTTGTCATAAAAATTTTGGGAATATAATATTTGGGGTGGTCAACTTATGTTTGACCCGAAAATAAACTTCAGAGGGGTTTAAAATGGGTTAAATGAACACCTAGGGGTAGTTTAATAGGGTTTCCTAAAGCCCATAAGGTATACCTAGGGGTTAGGGGTAATTTTAGGCAAGTTTCTACTTTATAATGATCTTTTTAACGCTTTAAAAATTGGCTTTTTTGAGTTGTGCGAAAATTGAAAATTAGAAGTTTAAATCTAATTTAGATTTTTCTTATTCGAATGGGAGTCTTTTTGCATTTTTGCTTTCTTTCCCTGTTGGTTTTTTGGAAACTTGTGAGAACTCAGAGAATGAGCTTCTTAAGCAAGATTTTTGGGAATTGAAGGGTAATCACCCACTCTCCATTTTTGGAGACAAGAGAAATTTTGAAAAGAAAATAATGTTATGGAATAGAAAAATTGATTAAGGGTAGAAAGAAAAAGATTTGTGGATTGGGCAGCTCTTCATCAAATATCATAATACCTTTGGGCAGATTAAGGTTGGTTTCAGTTATTCATTATAATGTCTTCTTCTTGCTTATGTCTGAAAGTTTGTTGGTGTAAGAAATCTGTGTTTCTTGAATGTATTTGTTGAAAAATCTTTTGGTATTTTTGCATTATGATTTGTGTTGTGTTTTGGGAGTTTCCTCAAGACCTCTTTCTCTTGGGAGAGAAGAGGATCTTGTGGGTGGTAGCAGTGACAACCCTCGAGTGAGAGACTCTCTTTTGAGAGCGATCACAAGGGATCATTGTGTGACCCTTGCTGCATGGCCTGTTTGTGCAATGGGGGTCATAAGGAGGGATATAAGGCTAGAATGCCTTTGGGGGGCATAAGGAATAAGGGGTTGAGATTCTTGATATATTTATTGTGCCATGAGGTGGCTTCTTGTTTATTTCATACTTGCAGTTCTCCTCAGGGTATTGGTCCACTACCACCCTTTGAAAAGATCATCACCAAAGTATGGTGCTGTGAAGCCAAGTTGGGAGTGTGTCTGATTATCTGTATGCATTGCCTTCTATGTGTTTGTCTGTATGTTACCCGTCTAGGAATTGGTTCTCCGAGCTCGGGGGTGGCTACCAGTTAGCCTAGGCTGGGAGGTGAGCACTCCGTGGTCATATTTGTGTTTTCTATTATGCAGGAAAGTCAGGAGAAAGAGAATAGGAACCATGAAAAGACACAGAAGATTATTGTTGAAGATACTTAAATCCAGTTGCAAATATTTGTTTTAATTTGATTCAGAAGTATGCCCTCATTCATAGAAATGAGAGGCAAGTTGTAATTCTTGAAAATAGACTTGAGTTTTATTGTTGTAGCTAAGCAAGGAAACATCCTGTAAATATGCAGAATATCTTAGAGTTGTAAAAGCTTGTTTTATTTCTACTTCTGTTTGGGTTTCAGAAAAAGAAAAGCCTCTTTGAGTTGCATGTAAAAACTTCTTTTGTATTATGGAAAAATTAGTTTCAAATAAATTTTATCTATATTCTACTTGTTGAAAAGTATGAGTTATTTTGCTGAAGAATTCTAAGTATTAAAAAAATAATAATAAGAGTGTTTTAAGTAATTGTTTTATTAGTGGAAAAATCAATGAATGTGTTTTATTCAGAATAGTATGATGTATTTAAAAAAAAAAAAAAGTGTTAGAATAAAAGTTTAGCAAAAGATCTACTTCTATTTCTTTTATCAGCAATTAGAATAAATAAATAAAAGAGCCTAAGTTATATATATATATATATATATATATATATATATATATATATATATATATATATATATATATATATATATATATATATATATATATATATATATACTTAAATGTTTATTTGTGCACATGTAATTTTGGATTTACATAATGTGTTTCCCATTGTTATTCTGTTTAAAATTTTGTATGTAAATCTTATTAAAAAATATATATATATATTTATATATATTCACCCTTAAAACTTTTATATATATAAATTTATATAAATATAAATATATATATATATATATATATATATATAAATATATATACATATATATATATATTTATATATAATATATTTAAAAATATATATATAAATTAAAAAAAAAAAAAGGAGATTTGGGTTCCACGCGGGTCACACTGTGTGTACGCACAGTGAGGACCGCGTGGCGCCCACTGTGTGAACACACAGTGCGGGCCGCTTGGCTCCCACTGTGTGGACACACAGTGGACTGCCGCAGCTGCCACTGTGTGGCCACACAGTGGTGTGAGCCGCTAGCGGCGCCCACTGTGTGGACACATAGTGGTGCCGCGGCGCCCACTGTGCGCCCACACAGTGGCGCCTCGGCCCTCCCTGTCGCCTTCTTCGAACCTGCAATGAAAATGGCCGCCGCCTTGGGGTTTCGGCCCTGTCAAAAACACTCAGTGGTAAGCAAAAAAAAATGGATTAAGCCCTAGCCCAGGTAGGGCTAGGGTAAATGAATTAAATTTTACATGATAGTTTAGAGTTGATAATATATTATAAAAAAAATAGAACCCTAATTAGGGTTGGGAAAATATTGTTTATTATTTTGGAAAGTTATTTTAGAAGAATTAAGATATATAAATATATGTAAATATATATATCTATATATATATATATGTATATATAATTCTGGTTATATTTGGAGTAAGTAATTAATAGAGATTTAAATATTTAAATACCTCTGAATTGGTTTCTAATAGGTAGTAAAAGAAAAAAAAAGAATATACAAATTTATGAATAAAGCCCGGTCTTATAAAATTCAAATGTATTTAGCGAGTTAAATGCTTAATATTGCCCTAGTTAATTTAATTAGAGCATTAAATTTTTAAAATGGCTGTTTAGACTATATGGTCATATTGGAGATTGAATTAATTTTCCTCTCCTATTTCTTTAGCGTGATTGTTTTAATAAACTTAATGACTAGGTATCTCGTGGAGATAAATTTAAACCAGTTGGTTTTCTGCAATTAGAATTAAACAAATTATCAATGCTTGGTTCGTTTCAGAATTAGCTCGAATATAATTATGGGAATTTTATTAACGCTTGTCGTGTGAGTGAACTTGTTAATTTAATCAGTATTTTATAAAAAGAAAATCGTTCCATTTTTGTCCTAAATTTTGGGCATGACACATCACATATAACGTAGCTCGAGAAGAACCACCAACCCCTGAACAAGAAGAAGAAGAGTTCGTCCCTTTTGTAACACAAAGTTTCTATTGACGTTAAAACATTTCATCCATTATCACATTCACATAAAATCCATTCCAACTCTCAAAAAATCAAGAGGTTTTTGTCCTAAGTTCTATTTTGATATTGCTTGAATCAAACACAATACATCACTTTTTAGAGTGTCTCTCCATCTAGGATAAACTCATCCTAAGAGACATTTCTACGTAGGTTAAAACTAGTTTATGAGTGCAATCCTCTCATTACTAGGTAGTTGAGTCTGTAATACATCTCAGATTTCTCTAAACCTTATCACATCAAACTTTGTCAATCAAACACAACAAGCAATTCACGAAAGAACTTTGGTACCATCTACCTTTAGTGCTAGAGATTCATATGCGAAACACTTCACCAAACATCAATCTTTCATTTCATCACCAACTCATCATTATTTTCATCAAACTTCAACAAAAACTTATAAACAAAATGGCTCATACCAGATCAAGATCTAGGCAACAAGAAATTGAAGAGGAAGAGGAGGAAAATCTTAATGAATTCCAAGAAGCCCTTGGAGGAAACGTAAATGATGAAAATCCAAGTACTCCTACTCCTGTAGCAATAGAAAGGGCTCAACACAACCCTCTTTTTAATAGAGTTTTTGATGAAAGACTCAAGAGCAATGTTGATGCTCACTTTTTAAGACTTGCTCAGGAGGGGGCTAAACTACCCTCTGACTTTGATGTTGCACAACTAAGACAAGCATTAGAATGCCAAAGTCATAATGAGGATGAAAGAGGTCAAGATTACATCATATATAACCTTCCTCAAGGTAATTCCCCACCTCCTCCTCCAAATGAAATAGACATGTTGTGGCAACAAGTCAAAAATCTTGCCCAACAACTTCATAGTGGTGTAAAAACTAATCAATTTTCACTCAATGACATTTGTCCCTATCCCTTTGATAGGAATCTTCATATGCCACCTTTTCCGCGAGGGTTTGAAACACCCAAGTTTGAAAAGTACCGAGGAAAAGGAGATCCTCGTGATCATGTTAGAGAATTCCATTTAGCTTGCCTCGAAGTGGCATATGAGGATACATACCTAATGTGACTTTTTCCCCAAAGGTTGGGAGGAACAACCACATCATGATTTTCTTGATTACTAGGTGGCATTAGGACATTTGAAGAACTCATCCAGAAGTTCCTAGCACATTACTCACACAACATTGAATGTGATATCACAATGGCTGATCTATGTAACACTAAACAAAAATCAGGTGAGCTACTTTCAGTCTTTCTGCAATGATGGCGTCAAATGTCTAGCAGACGTTCTCTTCAGTTACCTGAACAAGAACTAGTGGAAATATTTATTTCCAACTTAAATGATGAAATGGAATTTCACCTAGACGTAAAAGACATAGACTCTTTCAATGACATGATCACCAAAGGCTTAAAATGTGAGCGGGCTCTCATAAAAAAAGGGCTTATCAAGATATATAATGAGCCAAAGGATGGTACTCGCCCACACTTCAATAGTGACAAGCCTAACTTCTGGAACAAAAACAAAAACATCGTTAACGACGGGGTTGTGGATGAAAGAACTATCAAAAGTGCACAACCTGTGGTTCGATTTGCAGGACAGAACCCCCCACCCAAGAATAACATAGTTTCTCCTCCAAATCAAGGGCACAACACATCTCAAGAGGAACCCAGACAGTGTCAACAAAATTTTAAACCAAAACAAACATACACTCCCTTAGGGGAACCCATCGAAACAGTGTTACGTCAGTTGGTTTCTCAAAATCTGGTTACCTTACCCAAAACATCAAATTATGAACCTCAAGTCAAACCTTCATGGTGGAGGGATACTGAACATTGTGATTTCCATCAAGGGAAAGGACATAAGACAAGCAATTGTCACAGATTGAAAGATCTTATTCAAGATCTTATTGACCGAGGTGAAATCAAAATCAAAGGACATGACCCAAAGACAACAAACAATGATGATCTCATGTTTAAAAATCCACTTCCATCACATGATCAAAGGGGTCCTTCCACTTCAGGGAGAAACACTGATACCACCAATTATACGCATGCCACGTATAATTACACTGTGAATCACCTATATGATACCAGTGAACAGATTGCAACTATAACCATCAAAAATCCCAGCTCCACTTGCAATGTTGTTACACGTCATGGCAAGATTACCATAGAAGCAGCTCCACAAGGCACCCCATCTATCCCAAAGTAGTATAATGTTGTGGAGCAGTTAGGCAAAATGCCCGCACTGATATCTATCTTAGAGCTATTGCGCCTATCTCCATCCCATAAAACAATCTTGGATCAAGCTCTCCAAGAAGCATCAGTCCCTGCAAACTTAAATACAGATCAGTTCCAAGCCATGGTTGGAAATCTAAGGTCATCACCTTGTCTCACTTTCTTTGAAAGTGACAACACATCCTTCAAGCAACCTCATAATGCCTCACTCCACATTGAAGGATTTGTCAACCTACATAGGATCAAGTGGGTCTTTATCAACAATGGAGCAGACCTGAATATCTATACTCTACAATTAGTCACAACTTTGGGATATGCAATTGAATCAGTGGATCCCTGCAAGAAGATCACAATCAAAGCCTATGATGATGCAGAGTGTTTATTGAAAGGAGCTGTTGTGCTACCAATCTGAGTGGGCCCTGTGGTGAAACACATCATCTGTCAAGTTCTGGACCTTCCTCTGCCATACAATTTATTGTTAGGAAGACCTTGGATACATGCCATGCAAGCCGTTCCATCCACCTACCATCAATATATCAAGTTCCCACATAATGGTGTAGAAATCACAATCCTAGGAGATGCAAATCCCTTTGCATATTGTCATAATATAAGTCATCAACCAGAGATTACCATTCCCAACAATAGAGAAGCCATCTCATCCACATCATACGTAAGTCCAGCCTCTCTTTCCAGTTCAAACACTACTATACCCAAGCAAGAGAAGCTCAAGATGAAAATAGCAGAGGAAGGTCCTAGGGAATACAATCTCAACCAACTCTTTTGTGTTGGACAAATGCCCACTTCTCCTAGAACACATGGTAAACCTCAACGGTTACTTCAACAACCACTGATTAAGCCAACATGTACTTTTGGAAAGAGTCAAGAAGAAGAGACCAGAGATAAAGACTTAGCAGAATGGATCTATAAAGATCCCATCACCACATACATCCCACAAGCTAAGCTTCCCATAGATCAGTATGGCAAAGGCCTTCTCATTATGCAAAGAATGGGTTATGATGGTCAGAGTGCTTTGGGACCTTGCAAGCAAGGAAGACATGAACCATTGTAGCTGAAATTAAAGCCCAAAGATAACACTAGCCTAGGCTTTCAAAAGGAGATCTTTCCTAAGCTCAAATTCAAAGGAAAACCCAACCAACCTCTATATCAGCCTATTACAAAGAGGTCACCTTTGATTATAAAAGTAGCATCAAATACCATCCCAACAAAACCATCTACAACACCCTTCATCCTAGCAATCAAACCAGTGATCCCATCAGCAGCAATAATAACATCAATAGCACCATTAGCAGCAGCAACTATATCAGAACCCACAATAGTATCTATGACACCAACAGTTCCAACAAAAGCAGCAAAGTCAACACTACCAATACTCCCCGTATTGGATTTGTTATCATTGTTTTAAAAATGGATGTTCTCAGTCCACAATTGGCTAGGTTTTGGAAAATTTTGAGTCTGGTATGCCCTAGTTGCTTCAAAATTATTTTAAGTCCTAAGGGGTCCAGGGTTTAGGTCTTAAATCGCTCCTATGTCTGAAAAAAACCCTTATAATTCTATTTCTGTGTTACTTTTTTCATTTAAAGGAGGGTCCGTTGGTCGTGAAAAGTGTTCCCCCCTTCTTTAATTCTTCCTAGGTGGGTTTATCAGCGCATTATCCTTCTATGTCTTTCCTAAAGTTTTAATTTCTTAAATCGGGCTCCTAAAAGGTGAGCAAGTTCCTTTTGATCTAAAGGTGCACATGGTTTTGATGAGCTAAGATGCCCGTGAGTTACCGATCGTGAAGTAGCGAAAGGCATAGGCAGGCCCGACCAGATGGACTGACCGTCGGGTAAAAGAGTTGCATCTTGATTATGATCCAATGGCTCGCGTTGATTCGCTAGCCTGAGATGCATATGGTTTATGTTCTGTGAAGCAGCGAAAACACATGGCGGGTCCCAAAGACAAGTAGTCTTCCTTGGTTAAAGAGTGATCAAGTTGGAAAAGGATCAACAAATCACGTTGATTCGCGGTCGGAAAATGCACACGTTTTACCTTTTGCGAAGTAGTGAAAAGGTGGCAGGTCCCGCTAAAGGTGGCAGTAAGGGTGGTAGATCTAGTTGGCGATGACAGAGCAGTGACGAGGAACTCAGTTGGCAGTCCGCAGTGGGCTCGGGCAAGGTTGCCATAGAAAGAGTAAACAATGAGCAAGTTCCTGAGATCCGACGGCTTGCATAGATTCACGAAGGTAAGATGCTAGTAAGTTAGTCATCGCGAAGTCGCGAAAAGACTGGTGGGGTCCAAAAGACAGGTAGGGTGCGAAGTTAAAAGCTGATCATATCTTTTTTGATCCAATGACTCTTGTTGTTTCATGGCTGTAAGCCAAATCAAGATTAATGTTCACGAAATGGCGAAAGACAAGTGGACATCACACAAAGGCATGACGTGGCATGACAGCTGCTGCTTTTCGTAGAGCTTGATAGTGATGTGTCGAATTCCACATGGCTTTGAAGGGTAGTTAAGGGCCCACCCAAGTGTAACTGATAGTTATGTGGGAATAATAAAGAGAACACATGACGGATTCAGGGTGGAACCCAGAGGAGTTTTTCAGAGCTAATGACCGATTGCCATGTGGCACTTGTTAACCAGAGAATAAATAGAGTAAGTGATTTCCAAATAAAGGGCCCACTTAAAAGGTTTGAAGCCTACTAAAAAGTATTCATCTCGTGGTTGATCCAATGGTTCTCGTTGTTTTGTGGCCCGAAGGTGCCTGTGGCTTAACCTCTACAAAATGGCGAAAACCGTTATCCGTCAAGATGAGGCGTGGTTAGTTAGTAAGGTTGATGGTCCTGGTTAGAGTTAAAGATCGGGTGTTTTGAGCATGATCTAATGGTTGGCGCGGCTTCGCGAAAGAAAAATGCACGAGAGTTAAAGCCCGCAAAATCGCAAAAAGGAGGTAGGGCCTGACACTAACACAGATAGATCGAACGGAGCTAAAGACAATGTAAGTTCTCATGATCCAACGGCCAGCGTTGCTTCGCAAAAGAAAAGAGCACAAGTTTTATGTTCTGGGAAATGGCAAAAGAGTGAAACAGAGGAAAGACTCAGAGAAGTTATGACCCATTGGAGCTAGTTTTGAATTCGATTTGGTGAATTCAATTCTGAAAAGAAAGCCAAAGCATGTGGAGTTAATTTCTAAAATTTCAATGCCAACTTGTCCTTATGAGTCCGCATCAACTTGATTGCTAGTATTGTTCATCAAAGTTTTTTGCAGAGCAAATTGGTGCGGAGCATTTCTCTTCAAGCGAATAATCAGGTTTTTTTTTGCTTTTCTTGATAATTCTGGTCTGTTTCCAAATATTGTTGTGTGAATTATTTCATTAGAGGTCTGTGCTAGTTGCTAGTGGTTTAGTTGCTTGTTCAAAATGGCACCA
Source organism: Cryptomeria japonica (assembly GCF_030272615.1). Taxonomy (NCBI): domain Eukaryota; kingdom Viridiplantae; phylum Streptophyta; class Pinopsida; order Cupressales; family Cupressaceae; genus Cryptomeria; species Cryptomeria japonica. Next base: position 412,434,689 of record NC_081409.1, on the reverse strand, counting down.
GGAAGAGAGTTGACAGGAAAAGTCAATTATCAGGACAGAAACATCTATGATGATTTTTTAGAGCAATTAACCATGTCTACCAATGCCAGGGCTAAGGCCAAAGAGCTAGTACCAAAGAACCCTCACCTGAAAATTAGGGATGGCCTATATGATAAAGGTAATTGGTTAAGGGACCTTGAAATAGGAATATCAGGTTTAGGACTGTTCAAAGTTGGTTTTGGGCAGAGACATTCCCCAACTCCTCTGAATAGCATATGGGAATTGGATGTAGGAAAGCTTGTGGTCCCAAGTGTTTTCGTGGATGCAGATCTGTTGACCCTAATTGCATAGAATTATGACCCTATGGCAAGATGCATCAAGAATATAAAGGGATCAGTCCTGATTGAAATAAATGAAGATGAATTCAGGAAAGTGTTTAAACTCAGTGAGGCCTCCAATTTGTTAGAGCCTGTTGACTTTGAGTCATTAGCCCAGGTTTATAATGCACAACAGGATCATCTTAGGAGTGGCCCATTGAAAGTATTTTTTGTTAAGATAGGAGGGTTAACAGTTGTAGGCCCCAACACAATGGAACCATTCTCCCTAAATTTATTCACTCTGAGGGCTAAGGGTATGTATTGGGCCTTATGTCAGATCTTTGGAGAGGATGCTGAAAAGAATATGCCAACCCATTACATGTTAATGATTGCACAAATTCTGAACCCCTCCCTAGCAACAACATTTGATTATGCCTCATACCTTGCTGATGCAATTCATAAATGGCTAGTAGGGATCAAAAATGGTAAGGTGGATAGACCATTTGGATGGTACTCCATGTTAATGCACATGTTCCCGTTCAAAGGTGCTGATTACTTTGCAAAGGAAATGGACTTGATCAAGATAAAGGACAAGGAAGAGATGCATGTTCAACTCTGGAGCACTGTGTTATCCTGGGATAGAGAAGATGCTAGTTCCTTGAAATTTGATAGGTGCTTTACATCTAAAATTAGAATTCTTTTATGTAGAGAAAACCCTAGAATTCCTAAGGCTCTTTTGGAATTCCTTAGACCTAAGGAGTTTGCAGAGGACATTAAGATTGTTCACAATTGGGGAGACATGTATTTGTACCTTGTGTCAACTATTTTCAGAGTGTGGATTTAGAGGTACCCCTATTTACTTCCCTATCAAGTCCCATTAAAGATAGGGATTGCAGAAGTATTGAGACAGATTGGAGGAGTGCAAGAGGTAGAGCTAACCAATAGGGGTAAAGGGACCATTTTCCCAACTATTACCATGGCCTACCATTTTGTAATCACTAAGGGTGGATGGAAATATTTTGAAGACTTCTTCAATGGCATGTTCAGAAGGAGAGCAGTGTGTAGAGGTAGGCCTCACCAATTTCAATTCCCAAAAGATTTAATCAAAAATGAATTCAGCTTAGATGAGCAGGAAATAAGTAAAGAGAAGTGGATCCCATACAAGAAGGCACTTGATTTTATCCATCAATTCGACAGTAGCTATGATCCTCTTTCTAGCTTCAACCCTTTTGAGGAGAAAATCAAATTCTTGATTCTCTATTTTGAAGACCTCATGCAGACCTTAAAAGAAAAATGGGAGGCCATAATGAAAAATGATCCTGATAAGGTTAAGTTGGTCTTGGCCAAGCTTGCCTTTGCTAAGGCTATCCCACCTGGTGACTATGTAATGCATAAGAAGTCAAAGTACACTGTGATGATGCCAGTGATAGGTGAGCCTTCCACTTCAAAAGGAAAAAGGAAAATTGAAGATGTCATTGACATTCAGGATTCCCCTAAAAGACAAAGAGTGGGAAAGGAAATAGAAACTGATCTACCTCAATATTCTCCATCTCAATCTCCCATCCACATTAGAGATGAACAAGCAGTGGCTGAACAATTATTACAATTAGGGAGTCTTAGTGAGATTTCCTATACTTATGAAGAGACCCAAGAGGGAATGCCTGAAGAGCCACCCAATACTAAAATGAATTTGACTGATGGTGAGCTAAAAGGCCAAGAATTGGACCTTACTGTTAAGCAGGCCAGTGAAGAATTCTTGGCTGACAGTAACTTTGTTACAACAGGCGCTTTTATGCAATTTGTATGGAAGCAAAAAATGGAGAAATTCAAGGTTAGATGTGAATAGAGGAAGAGCGAACAACCTCTCAGAGATACAACTCAGGTGGAAGAAGAGATAAAGCAAGAAATGATGGAAGAATTTAAAACTATTACCCCTGAGAAAGGAAGAGAAATGGTAGCAAAAGCTGGTGCGTTGATTCTCCCTAAATGGGATATAGCCGATGCTCTAATGCTTGATACAGTAAGGAAGGAAACAAAGCCTATGGAAGGAGTGACATTCAACAAAGATAATGCTGCTCTTGTCATGTGGTCTTTAAAGAAGAATGAGAACAAAAGAAGGAAAGATGCATCAGATTCTAGCCTCCTAGGAGGCATGATTGTCAAAAGAGTCCAAGATACAGGGGTAGTGGAAGCTGCAAGCACTGTTTTGGAAACTAAAAAGTTTAATGTGGCAGTAGCAGAGAGGGAGGCACAAGAAAGAGATAATCTCCAATTGAAGTTGGAGACTATCTTAAAGGCCTACAATGAGGTTAAAGAAGGAATAGCCAATAGGGATAACATTATTACTAGACTCCATAGTTAGTTGGCAGGTCAGCACCATCCAGGTGAATCCTCTACACTCATGATAGCCTCCTCTCCAGCAAGACCCCCTCCTACTAGTCCCATTGTAGAATACCCCCCTTCTCTTATGCCTTATGGTTCCCAATCACCTAAAAATGTCCAACATGAGTTGGAAAGATTGAAACAAGCTGAAGCTTTGTTTGCGAACAAATATGAAGAGAAGGTGAAAGCCACAGTCTTGAAGTTTGCTGACTCAGTCAAGGCCCCCATTGTATACATAAATATGAAAAGGATTTTGGATGTTATGATCAAATTCAGAGAAGATGAGGCCACTTTGGAGTCAATCCTTAATAAGTGGATGCCCAGAGGTAAAGAATTGGAGCTCATGTGCTCATCTCATCTAGATGCAGAGGAGAACAACCTTCTAAGGTCTACCAATGAGTTTATAAAAGAGATGAATATTCTCTCAGAGGAAAGGGCAGGTGTGAAAAGAAAGGCCCAACTTTATAGAAAAGAATATTTGGATCATAAATTTGAATTGTTTCCAGGAGGTTTTATTGGTCCAATTTAGTTGAAAGAAGAGAAGACCTGGTTGAAAGAGGTGGACCACAATTTGTCCTTAAGAATCAATCAAATTATCAAAACTGATGACACCTCCCTATTTGTCAAAACAATTGAAGAAATTGAAAAGGTGAAATCTCATTACGGTTTCATAGAAAAGGAAATTGGACATTTAAGAGTCACTTGGAAAAGGCTAGAAGACATGAATCAGAAGGTTGTTAGTTTTGCTTGACCAAGTGATGATGCTTATTAGGAATGGAAGAGCAGTTATATGGGATAGAAAGAAGATGCTCTGAAGTAGTTAGAAGAGGTTGCAACTGAACAAGAGGCACAAGAAGCTGTGGATGCGGAAAAAGACTTGTAACCATTTCTTGGAGAGTAATTCGGTTTGTAACAAACCTTTTTGAAAAATGTCTGAAGCTTGTATGCATCCATGTTATTATAAATGGGTACCAGGACAATGAAAAAGTGATCGCAAGAAATTGTAAGAAAACTCTGCAGAAATATATCTGGGATTTTTCTAGTCTTATGGAGAAAACTCTAATGTTTTTGTAATCTTTTCTGAAATTAATATCAATATACAGACCATCAATTTTGATCCTAGAATCTGTGTTGTCTTTGGGTGTGCTTGCAAATATTTACTAGTCTCAATGTGAGTGATTTAGGGTTATTCATTTGAGCATGGGTTGTAAGGAAATCTTTTATAGATGTGTTTCTTAGCTTTTCTCTTCAGGAGGGAAATTAAATATGCAGGAAATATCTCTGTCAGTGAAATATTTGTTTAGAAACTTTGAATCTGATGAATTCTTTCTATTTTGATAAGGATAAAATTTTGTATATGTCAGGCGTATGTGGGGTTTATAGAAGCTGAGGTGATGGGATGTGTGGAGATGTCTAAACGAGGGATTATTGTTTAAACTTAGATGACTTTGTGGCTTGGATAAGGCACTGGTATCAATTGTAGTTATCTTTTTACATATCTTGTAGGTTAACACTGAACATGAGCATAAGCCTTATTTCTTTGTTTCAATTAGTTTAAAGGCGATAAGATTCACTGGTTTTCGGACTGGTTTACCATGGATCTATTTTTGTAGTGTGAATTCAGTTCACAATAGGTATACCTGCCTGAACTTTGGAAAAGTTTGAAGTGTAGAAGGTGCAAAAAACCTTGTCATATGTTGCTCTGAAGTTCCTTTTCCTTGATCTCTCTTTTGGAGATAGTGTTATAAATTTTTCACAAGAGATAAGAAGAAATCAGAATTTGAGACTAACAGGATTCATTGATCCCCATAATCCTTCCTACAACACCAATCATTTCATCTAAAAAACCAATCACACCTGCAGTGTTTAACTCAAAGGACATCCCAATATGGTATAGTAATCGGATACTGGAAAGTGACTCAGAGACTGACTCACATGAATGGGAATTTGATTCCATACAGCTTAATACTTCAGATGAGGAAGACACATCACCACCTCCACCCCGCAAAGACATCCCTATTTACGGAGAAGAACAAATAAAGACCTCTTGGGTTCCTAAGCTGGAAACTTCTTCCATAGACCCTATGTCACATCCTATGCCTAATTTTGACAAGGAGAGTACAATCAATGACCTTCACCACAATGTCTTAACCCTCACTGACACATCTAACAAACTTAACCTAATCTATGAGGTAATGCCCATTATCCATCCTAAAATCATCAAATAGAACCAACCTAATCCCCCATGTCTTGACCTTTTCTAAAATGATGAGGCGATCATTGAATTTTTGGAACTATGGGATAATATACCAAGCAAGGATCACAAACCTAGATTCGCCATTGAACTTAATAGCACAACAAACTTTGGGGTGGATGCCAAACCTTTCATCTGCAAAAATATAACAATAAAACATAGATCTTCTAGTGAAAACCACACCATGGCACTATTTGATCCCACAAAAGTAAAAAGAAAGAGTGTATCCAATGGCGAAAACCTTTCTGAGGTGCCTGAGGATGAAAGGTTTGACATTCTCCCTTCTAATACACAGTAGGAACAATCCACAATTTTCATCGAAGAGAAAAATGAATACAATGTAGGGACTCTTGAAACTCCTCACCACATACATCTGGCATCTCTTTAAACTCCAAAGGAACAACCTAAGTTTGTAGAGTTCTTCCAGAAGTGTCAGATCAACTTTGCATGGTCATATGCAAACATGCTTGGTCTTGATCCAAATTTAGTCATGCATCACCTCACCGTAGAAGGAGCCAAACCTGTCAAACATAAACTTCGCAAGATGCATCCCCAGATTGCAGTATTAGTCAAAGCAGAACTCAAGAAACTCCTAGATGGTTTTATTAGACCAATTGATTATGTAGATTGGATATCCAATATTGTGCCTGTTGGCAAACCAAATGGGGGCATCTGTATCTATGCTGACTTCAGAGATCTGAACAAAGCATGTCCTAAAGATGACTTCCCCCTACCAAACATTGACATAATAGTACACCTAACAGTAGGACATGCCATGCTTTCACTCATGGATGGCTTTTCAGGATACAATCAGATAAAGATTGCACCAGATAATCAACATAAGATGACCTTCACATGTCTATGGGGAACGTACTGCTGGAATGTAATTGGTTTTGGTCTAAAGAATGCAGGAGTGACCTATCAATGAGCAATGACCACCATCTTCCATGACATGATGCATACCATAATGGAAGATTATGTTGATGACTTACTAGCAAAATCACTCACAAGAGAAGGTCATCTGGACATATTAGAGCAAATCTTTGATAGACTGGAACCCTAAACCCTAAACCCTAAACCCTAAACCCTAAACCCTAAACCACAATATCATGTTTGACTCAACCCAAAGAAATGTGTCTTTGGAGTAACCTCCGGGAAACTTCTAGGATACATTGTCTCAAGCAAAGGCATTGAGGTTGACCCAGCAAAAGTCAAAGCAATCATGGACATGCCACCTCCAAATAATATCAGTTAGCTAAGGACACTACAAGGGCGACTTCAATCCATCCGAAGATTCATTGCACAACTGGCAGATAAGTGTCACCCATTTACACACCTGTTACACAAAAATATCCACTTTCAGTAGGATACTAGATGCCAGCAAGCATTCCAGATGCTTAAAGACTATCTCATGAATACACCATTGCTGATCCCACCAGATCTAGGTAGGCCTTTATTGATCTATATTTCAGCAACAAGTACAACATTGGGTGTACTATTGGCACAACACAATACAGAAGGGAAAGAGTGTGTTGTTTACTACATCTCTCATACACTGGTGGGCTATGAACTTAATTACACACCTATTGAGTGAGCTTGCCTAGCAGTAATCTTGGCAGCCACTAAACCGAGGCACTATCTGTTGACACATAAAGTACAGCTAATTGCAAAAATTGATCCACTCAAATACTTACTCAACAAAGCAACATTAACAGGTCGCTTGGCCAAGTGGGTGATGATTCTAAGTGAATTTGACATCGAGTATGTGGACCGTAAGGATATTAAGGGGCAAGTCATTGCAGATCAGTTAGCTGATGCTCCCCTCATAGATGATCATCCTCTCATTTCCAATTTTCCAGATGAAGAGATATTTATGATCACAACAACACAACCATGGAAACTATACTTTCATGGTTCATATACTAGGCATGACTCGAGGGCAGGCATTCTGTTTATCACACCTCAAGGTGATAGCATCTCGAAGTCTTATAGGCTCACATTCCCATGCACAAAAAATATAGCTGAATATGAGGCCTTGATCACAGGACTCAGGCTAACCATACGATGGAAGTTACAAGAACTACAAGTATATGGAGACTCCCAGCTAGTCATTTGACAAACAATTGATGAATATCAGACTAAAGATGAAAAACTCATGCCGTACAAACAAATGGTGGACAATCTAAATGCATCATTTACTACTATCACCTTTGAGCAGATACCAAGAGATCATAATCGAGTTGCTGACGCTATGGCTACCATTGCATCTCTCCTAGATCTTCCACAAAATTCAACACGCTATGAGTTCTTGGTAGAACAACTTTGGATCCCCGCTTATGATATCCCTGAATATGAGATGATATGTCGCCTTATCAATTCTGAATCCCCATGGTATAGTGAGTTCTACACCTACCTCCATGATCACACACTTCCTCCTAACCAATCAAATAACCAATGTAAAACCTTCATTCGCCAAACCGCTCGACATACCATTATTGTTGAAACCCTATATCGACACAGTCTTGATGGTACTCTCCTTCGATGTCTGGAATAGGATGAGATAACAAAGGCCTTGGAAGAAGTACATGAAGGAATTTGTGGAACTCATGCAAGTGGTCCTTCACTAGCCAAGAAACTCATGCACACTGGATACTATTGGCCGTCCATGGAAAAAGACTCCTACTACTTCGTCAGAAAGTGCAAGAAATGCCAAGTTCATGGAGACCTGATACATGCACCAGCACATGAATTGCAACCAATCACAACACCATGGCCTTTTTGTCAATGGGGCCTTGACCTTGTGGGTAAAATCCATCCATCTTCATCCAATGAACACAAATTCATTATTACCGCCACCAAATACTTCACAAAGTGGATCGAAGCTGTTCCACTTACCCAAGTCACTGGTAAGCAGATCACCTCATTCATCCTTAATTACATCATCTGTCGGTATGGTGTACCCATGTCCATCATCACAAATAACGGTCTTCCTTTCAAAAATCAGGATGTTCGTGAGCTCTGTGAGAAATTTCACATCCAACACTGCTTTTCCACTCCCTATTACCCACAAGGCAATGGTCAGGCCAAAACATCGAACAAGAACATATTAAGAATCCTCAAGAAGACAGTCAATGATGCCGGTCGTGATTGGCACATTCAATTGAATCCAGCACTATGGGCATACCGCACTAGCATTCGAACCCCTATAGGCGCAACTCCTTACTCACTGGTCTATGGAGCAGAAGCTATCTTACCTATCAAAGTTGAAATACCATCACTATGGGTTTCCTTGCATAATCTCATTGATGATGAAGCATACCGAGTATTATGTCTTCAGGAGTTAGAGCTACTTGATGAGAAGCGACAAGTTGCATACAATCACCTCAAGGCCTATCAGTAGCGCATGAGAAAAAGCTATAATCATCGGGTTAGACCTCATACATTCGAGGTAGGTGATCTTGTTCTTTGAGAAAATCCTTGTAACCAACCCAACCGAGAACATCAGGGAAAGTTTGAATCAAATTGGCTGGGTCCATATGTTATCATTGCTATATTTGGGTTTGGGGCATATTAGTTGGCTACTTCAGAAGGAGAACTGCTAGCAGATTCGATCAATAGCATGCACCTCAAACGATTTTATACATAAGTTGCACAGAGCATTAGGCTCCCATACATACCAGCAAAACACCAAAAAAATTCAGATAAATGACCTGAAGAAAATACAAAAACATCAAAATAGTAAAAAAAACAAAAAACATGCATCCAAACGATGAACAACCACTCCGGTGGCACCTTGGGTAAGTGTGATGGTGAAAACCTAGCAAATAGGTGCCACTCGTAAAGGCTATGGATTCATTGTCTTTCAGACTTGTTGCAATCACATTCATTTCATCCATTCATCCATCAGTCCAAAGTCATGGCTTATTATTGATATGCAATCAAGGATAGTACTTCATGCGTCTGACATCCTGCTTTTTCAGAGTCATGCCTAAAACTGGGGGTAATACCCTTAACCTATTTGATGGAAGTGGATTCTACATTACTTGTGATTCATTGATTCTTCGTTCAAAATAATCATCACAATACCAAAAACATTGGAAAAACAATCATCAAAAAATCCAAAAAACATTCAAAACTATCTCACAAAATCCAAAAACATGAAAAAAACGAAAAACAAAAAACATCAAAAATTAATCAAAAACATGGCAACACCTTGTACATATGTTTTTCAAAGTAGATACCAAACAAAACATTGTAAAATATTCCAAACGATGACCACTTATCCGATCAACCAAACAATCAACATCAAACACGCAAATTGTCTTAAACAAGGATGCATCCTTCCTTACCAAAACAAAGACAAAATGACATTTTCTTTGACAAGAAAATTTTGTTTAAGCTATCAAATACTTGGTTGATTTGTAGGTTATTCATTCATTTATTTATTCACATCGGGTTCCTACAACATTGTTTGTGTATCTTCTGCGAATTATTCCGATGAAGTACTGGGGCATGTACTAATGGTGTCTATGTTGGAAGTTCACTAAGCTACATGATCTTATGCGAAATGCAGTCATAGATCACTATGGCTTGCTGACTACAGTGTATACCTTGACCATATGAGCATGAACCATTATCACGCGTCCATATTCTTTATTCTTTATATATGTTGTTTGCTTACATGTACAATACTCCATCTTTGGTTCCTACTGCCTCATCCAAGCTCGATAATGGTTTTATCTCTTACTACGGTATGAACTTGTCTTGGGATATGATCGGCAAAAGATCAAGGAGGACGTTCCAAGTCATGCATGAAAGGAGATAATCCTTGTCTGTTCTGTAAGCAATACTCAGGTCAACTTGATCCATTATATCAAGTTGCTTGTATTAACTTGCTATATCAAAATCCATGAAAGGAATACTCAGGTCATCTTGAATCATTATGTCAAGTTGCTTGTATTTTCTTGCAACATTTTAAAGCTCAATGATGAAAATAAAGCACTATGGATCGTCATTCCATCTCATCTGTATATATTGCATTCCGTTGCATTCCATCCATCCATACATTCATAAATAGCTGCATATCATTCATACATAGTAATGACAATGGATACTCTATTTTCCTCTTCTTCCATAGGAATGCGTCATAGGTCCTCCATTTCTTCTATCTAACATCAAACCCCCCCTCACCCTCCCCATCTTGGTAATCAACATCACATACCCTACTTCATCTCCCATCAACCCAATCAAGCCAATTGCTCTGTCTGCATAGGTACATCGACTCACACACACCTAGGCTATCAACAAATACTCTGATCAAGTATCTTCGGGTCTCAACAGGTAATCGATCATGGTAATCCTAGACTACAACAAGAATTTATCATAATGACCTAGTCTCAACAGGCTGCTATGATTAACCACAACCATCCATCACACGCACACACTATCAATTGATCAACCAATCAAACACAATCATAACGGACAATTACATCAATTGTCTAAGTCTCAATGAGTATTTTGCTTCAAATACCTTGACTTCATCGGTCAATTACATCAATTGTCTAAGTCACCATCAGGTCACTTTGATTCACTTACTCAAACTTTATCTTGTCCAAGCGAACGACTGACATCAACTGTCATGCTTTGACTCGACTAGGGCAATTAAACTGATTGCACCAGATTGTCCAACCAATTTTGATCAATTGTACAGTATCAATCAAAATCACAACACCACATTTGCACTATATCTCCTACATAACCTACGGGTACTCACTGGCTTGCCATTTCTCTATATTCACTCTGTTTTTCTTCCATTCTTTCACCGTTATTACTAATTTCTTTTCTTTTACCTCCCCTCCACTTCTTGTTCTTTTTTGAGAGATCGCCCGATTCTTCAAAAAAAAATTCAGCCCATCTCTCGAGGGGGCATACCACCCACTGAATTAACATTAATGGGGCATATTTCTTCACACCTATTTTTTCTTTCTTTGAAACGATGTGATAAAATTGCATCGTCTCAAAGAGGGGCAAATGTAGTCACATAAATCTGTCCACTTAATTAAATGAATATTTAGTATTTATTTGATTATTTAACCATCAATCAATAATTAATTAAATTAATATTTAATTAATTCATCTTAACCCTCTTCTCCTATTAATTAAATAAATTATTCAATTTATTTGATTTAATTCACTTAACCAAATTCAAACCATTAATTAAATAAATAAATCATATTTGTTTAATTAAATCTTATCTCACATTTAAATAAATTAATATTTATTTAAAATCCCCCAAAATCCCATCTCTCACATTTAAATAAATTAACATTTATTTAAATCACCTTTATCCTCCACCCACTTGCATTTTCCTACAAATGCAAGTTGCACAACTATTTTAAATAAATAAATTATTTATTTAAAATCCTATTTATCCTCACCCACTTGAAACCTTTAATGGTTTCCCTTAAAGCCTTCAAACTTAATGGCTTCCTTCTAGAGTCTTCTCAAGCCTTTAATGGTTTCCCTCAAAGTCTTCAAGCATTTAATGCTTTATCTTCCTTTTTCTCATGTAAATAAATTAAGATTTATTTAAATAAAATCTAAAATTCACATTCACATTTAAATAAATTAATATTTATTTAAATATCTATCCAAATGCAAATTACACCATTTAATTGAAATAAATGATTTTATTTTAATTGAAAATCCCAAAATTCCTCCCACTTGCATGCCTAAATCCCTTCTAGATTCTTCTAACTCCTTCTAATTAGCCTAATCCTATCCTAATCATTGTCACATTCCTAAATAAAAGGAAGTCACTTCTCAAAAACCTCCAAAGTCTTCAATAACCATTAAAGGATTTATGTCTTCAAATGGTTAACCTCTAAAGTCTTCCAAACCATTAAAGGCTCTTACATAACCATTTATGGTTAACTCACCTTTTACCTTTGGTTAGAGACTTTCCTCTAACTTAACCATCCTTTTGACTCATGGGTCTCTTCAAAGCATTTATTTCTTTGACTAAGGTAGCCATTTAACCCTTTCACATTCATTTATCCCTTGGATAAAAGGAATATCCATTAACCTAACCCTAACCCAACCCCCTAGGGTAACCATCATGTCCCCTCAAGCATTTAATGCTCCTTATCTCTCCTCTCAAGCCTCCTCATGGTGACACTTATCAACATGGGATTGGGTTGAAAGTCTCACATGGAATGAATATTTTTCAATCCTAACCCTTGTTAAGATTGCTCAATCTTAACCCTTCATTTCCCCATTTCTTCTATAAATAGAACCCTTCTCCTCAAGCAAGGAAGGAAGCATTAGAGTATTGTTGTTATACTAGTATTAGCATAGAGCTTTTTCATAGCATCACTATCTACACTTGCTTAGCATTTTCTTATCATATTAAACTATCTTGAATCTCCATATGGCATCCATGGCTAGTGCTAAAAGTTGAGAGCTACACTAATGTGGAACTTGGAGAGGAGAGGAACAAGGGAGGAGCAACTATGAGCATCTTGATTAGCATTTGGAGTATTGTTTATCTATTCTATGTTTGTATGCTTAATATCTCTCTTAAAATGCCTGTTTAGGATAATCTTTTGTTGCTAACACTAACGTTTGTTTCTTGTGCTCTTGTGTGTGTTGCCATCAAACAAATTTTCTAATCCTTTTTGCATAGCATCACTTTGCAATGTGACCAATCATGTTGCATGCATGAAAAACAACACTTCTCTGCATAGGTCTGAAATTCATTTGATTTGCTCTCATCCTGCATTGGTTAGAGATATGTCCAAACATCCCACAAGCATAACATCTCTTGTTCCTAAAATTGTTCATTACTGCTCTGCACATATTTGACTTGTGACCAAAATTATTATATATGAAACACTGACCGATAAAGGTAGGACCATTGTTCATATTGTTCATTCCATTATTCATCCTACTTCTGCATTGATTTGCCATATGACCAAATTTATTGCAAGTAAAACATCTACCATTGAATTTATAGGCATTAGGCTATCTTACCGGAGGATTATTGCTCTTCTTATGATTAGTTCTGCATTGCCTTGTCCAAATCTAGAGGATTCTCCCTTCTCAAATCCATGTCCTCTCATGTCTTTTCCATGTCTCTGACTTTCCAGCATCTCATCAAGCCTTGTTGAGCTAGCATTGAATTTATCTTTGTATTGTTTTGAAGTAGCAAGTTCATCTCTTAGGGCAACAATCTGTCTTTCAAGTTCTTGACCATCATTTCTTGATTATGTCAACTCAAGCTTCAACTGATCATTCTCATAGGTAAGCCTAAAACATTCATTTTCTCTGTCCTTCAATGATTGAGTCAAGCTTTCTTCAATCTTCTTCTGGTCTTCAATCTCCTTAGTCAGCTTCATCACAATAGATTGAATTTCATTCTTCAATACAACATTCTCTCTAGCAAGCTTATCACATTCATCAACTTTGTCTTGATTTTCCATGCTTTGTTCTTCTTTCTCCTTCAGCTTGTCCATCAACTCTTTCCTCTTGTCTCTTGAAGTGTTGACCTAATCTTTCAAATCATTAATGAAGTCTTCAGCTACATTCACATTTCTCTTTAGGGAATTATTTCATTTCTTGCTGCATCAAGATCCTCAAGTGCCACACAAAGCTGTCTTTGCAAACTAGAATCCATTGATTCGATCTCCCAGACCTTCCTCAAGCGGTTAGGCTTCCTCAGAGGAACTAGGTTCTGATACCAATTGTTGGAATCAAGGATCACTGAGAGGGGGGTGAATCAGTGATCTACTGGCAAACAAATTTTTTGACTTAATCTCAAACCACCAGAAGCATATGCAAGAAAGTAAAATGCAGAAACACAAGATAATCAACCACAAAATCATAACACCAGGATTTTTACGTGGAAACCCAAATGGAAAAAACCATGGTCAGATTTGAACCCACAATATTATTCTACTATGGCTAGTAGCAAAACAATATTACAAAAAGAGAATGCACATGCATTCAAACACAATGCCTAGAGATCACTACTCAATTACAATAAGGGCTATAACCCCAGAAGGCACACTGCCTTATAGATCATTTACAATAATGAATTACAATTATTGAACTCCAAAATAACATCAATCAATGTCTGGATGAGTTTCAGTTAAGTGCAAAAACTCTGACTGTATATGCTCTACAACTCTGCTATGCTTGTTGTCTCAGTTAGCTACCGGATCAAGAATGCACATGTGAAATTGTGCCAAATAGATTTCTTGATCATTTCTCACTCATAACACACTCTTTCATACATAAAAAAGATCTTCTGCATCAGTCTTATATATCCACAACCACAAACAAAACATTTATCAAGTTGGCCATACAATGTAATGTGTAATAGTGAGTCGACTTGAACTGGATCATCAAAACACATGCGGATCATTGAAATGATGATAAATGATTTCTATAAGTCGTCTATATCATCCCATACATGAATCTAACCATCGCAATCACCAGAAAGCTTCTAGACAAAACCTACTCTTCTTAGCCTGGATTACCTTAGCCAGATTATCGGTTATTGGACCACTTCTCCAAAAACTATAGCTACCAGATAGAATTCTCATGAAGAGTTGCCATCAATGACAACCCTAAACCATTAATCAAGCATCGATATCCACCGAATGAGTGTCAATTGCCAACAACAATATCGTCCCTTTCAAATCTAATTATCAATTAAACCTCATTTCATCTAATTAACTACTTTGAATAACATCATCAATATTACTGCTCTACATCTATGAGCATATAGATACTCCCCAAACAAGGTCAACATCATAACATCTTTAGTAACATGATATCTCATCAAATTAAAATAACATAAAATATGATTCAATGTACTATTAATCAACTAATCCACTTAAAATCACTTATCACATTCTAATCATTACTCAAATGAACATTTCACATATGATAATACCAAATCATGAAATAGGTCTATCTCAATCATCAAAACACATTAGGGATAGCTCATGCCATGGAAACCACCTAATGAATCAAGTATCCAAATCAATCATGCAAAGGTTTTCACATCCAAGCATAAGAGGGAAAAAATGCATCTCAATGCAACAACACAATCAAGATCACCACAGAGAAATTCCATCACATCATTGGTTTTGAACAATCATGAACATATATCCAAATTGAGCATATGATAAACACTTGATATCACATATAGTGCAACAATGAAGAGTCCAAAGCAAGATAAAACACCATAAAATGATCCACATCCAAACTACAAGAGACACAATCCATAAACACAAAGCTAAGTCCACATAAAGGAGTATGCGATGTAGATAAGAAAAAAGAGGGGCATTGCATGTCACCTAGAATTGCTTCCTTGATAGCCATGTTTTACTATATTTTTAATTTCTTTTCAAGTTTTATTTGAATACTTTAGGGTAAAACTTTGGTTTTATTGATCAAGGTTTATAGATTAGGGTTTAGGGTTTAGATTATATGATAATTTTATATGGTTTCATAATCCTTTTGGATCAATTAGTAAATTTATTAGAATAATCAAACATTTATAATTTGAAAAAAAAATGTGGGCATTTCTTAAAGATAGTCAAAGTTAGAAAGTTTTGACAAGTATATTTTTCACAAAATTTTTGTTTTAAAAATAATTGAAGTTGATTAATTTCTATGTTTTTGGAATGATGCACTCACTGGTGAGAATATTATAAGTTCTAAAAAAAATACTTCCTCGAGGAACGTGAGAGTAAAAACACCAACATATGTATTGCACACACACACATCTTGAATGCTTCCTAAGTGGTAATGGAATGTTTGTATGGACACTTTTAAAAGAACAAAAAAACAATAATTTATCCTTTTAGTTGAATTTTTAACTAGTATTATATGGAGGTGTTATAATGTTGTAGCACTAACAATTTCTTTATATGTAGTCCTTTAGATTACTTCTAGTAGATGAAAAATAAAGTATTAATTCTAAAAATATTGTGTAGTATCCCTCCCTGATTTACCTTTTGATTTATGCATCGATAGACTTACCTAGACTCTTATGTGATATTTTGGGTTGATACTTATGACTTTATCTATATCTCAGATGCTTATTGATGATGCTAGACATGTTATGTTGACATATGATATATAATGACTTATGTGGATGACGATATATCTTAGACTATTATTGATGGATATACTTACATTGGTTGGCTTATATGTACTTATTGTTCATGAATGGATTATATTGCTTATGAGATTATGATGGCATCTTGATTATGCTAACCCTACTTCATGATTATATTGTCTGAGATGATGCTATGATGTGTGTGACTGTCTTACTACTGTATGCATGATAAGGACGATGCCATACCACTTGTCATGAGCATGATATGACGTTGCGATTCTATATCACTTGCCTAATCATTTAGGATATTACTGTATATGTTGTATTGTGATTACTGGTGGTTGCAGGATTGCAGGTACTAGGCATTGACTCCACCCAATCTTACAGGTCTGAGCATGTCTTTATCCCAATGGCAAGTTGTTGGAGATGACATGAGTTTCCTCTACACACTCTAGGCTTAAGTTGTCATCCTTGTCAGTTGAGTGTCTTGGCATGAGTCTCCGTGTTAGTATCTTGATATGTGGTTGCCTTGTGGTGTTGTGAGTATTTGATCATTTATTTAATTAATATTTGATTAATATAGTGTATCAATGTTAAAAATTATTATATAGTTGGATATTTAATTATTATTGATGATTATTGTTGAGGTTTAATATTTATTAATGTTATTTTGATTATTGTTTATGTAGCTTTGATTTATTGGTTTAATATTATTTATTATTTAATGTTTATTGGATATTTATCTAATGTTTAATTATTTTATTTATGGAGCTTTGGATTTTTATTTTTTTTTATAGTTGTGGCTTTATATTTAATTGGTGGCATTTATTTATATTGCCTTTGATTATTTATGTTATTGGGCTCTTGTATGTTATTGTGTCCTTAGCTTATTTTATTATTGGTTAATTATATTATTATATTTTCTTTGTTATTGGTTTGGGCTATTTAAATATTATATTCTTACCTACCCTTTTATATGATAGGTTGAAAGATTGGGGTGAGTAAATAATATTATTTTATATTCTTACCTCTAATTAGGGAAGGGGGTTGGTATAGAATATAGTATTTTGGAATATTTTGATTGGTTGGGTTTTGGCTATGGTTTTGATTTAAGTTTTATAAATATATCTTCCTGTGCATTTGTCGGGGTTGGCTTTCTGAGAAACTTTCTGGATTATTAGGATTTATGGATAGATTCAGGAGCTTGGATTTTGGATTTTCTTTCTTGGAGCTTGTTGGAATTGGTTGTACTTATTTGATTTCATTTTTTCATCACTTCTATTTTTCTAGGTTGGTTTGATTTTCTCCTTTCTGTATTTTCAATTTTTAGGAAAATATTGTATTCTTTGTGTCTTTTGGAAAGATTGTTGTGGGAGGTTTTTTTGGGATAATATTTATGAAAGTATTGGTTACAAGCTTATAATATAAATTTTGGGGATATTATATCTTGCATAATTAATTTTTGTAGAGTTGTTGTATGCATGTCTCTGTGCTCGTCGTGAATGGCTCTATGACAGTTTTGTGACTTCGTAGCTTATTGTATACCCTCTTTTTGGTTTATGAAATTTAGAATTGAATTACCATTATTTTCTACGCATATAGGTTAATTGTTACTCTGGTTGAAGCTCTTGTTGGTCTTGTCTAAGTTTTGGTTCTTTGTGCATTGTTGGGAGTCGTAGTTGTGTTATGAGTGAAGTAATCCTTCATGTATTGATTCCCATTTGTTATTTGTTAAACTCTCTTAATTTATTATATTGATATTGTGTCCTTACTGGGTCGATTTGAGGTCGAGATTGAGCCTTTGTTAAATTCCATACGTTCAAATCTCATTTTTTGAGTCTTTCTGAGTAGATGTGCTAATCTAGTCTATGTGCTAAAAGAATTGTTCCATGCGCTAATAGAATTGGTCTATGCACTAAAAGAATTGGTCTATGCATTAAAAGAACTGGTCTATGTGCTATTCTTTCTTGTGGATGCGCTAAACTACCCCATCAGTAGTAATTTTCATGATTTCAACTTTTTGTGTCGATTCTCTTAGGTCCGTTCTTGTACAAGAGGTTATTCATGTTTGTTCCTATGATTTATGTTATTGCATTTTGTTCAGATCTGACTATCAATTATATTCTTTGACTTCAGCAAGTTGATGTGCCTTGCTGTGGAGGATTGATGTATTTTTGGTTGAGCTATGCTTCTTCTTGTTACAAATTATTTTATGAGGTCCTTGGTAACTTCATGTTATTGGGAATATGGTTATGTCCATTTTTTGGATTGTATAATTGCATGTACGTGGATGTTATTTATAGATTGCAATTGTATGAGTCTCCTTGTGATGTGCATACCCTAAGGTCTTGGAACATGGTTATGGGGGAGTGGCCTTTCATGTGATGGTCAGGATCGTGAAAGATAGGCTGCTAAGAAGTTCCTTGTAAGGATGCTTAGAGTCTAAACCACTAGGGCACATTGAAAGTTTTCTTTATTTAAATAAGTGATAACCAAGTAATAATTAATTAGATGGGTTGAGTAAATAGGATTCATCTAAGCAAGATAATAATTGGATTTGGGCCCCAATGCTTAGTCCTAGGGAGGATATTTTAGGATAAGCTTGGGAAGGCCATAGTGATGACAAACCGAACTCCCTTTAATCTCTCATAGGTTGAGACAATTCCAAATGTCTATTAGGGTTGGTATTATCCCTTCTTTGTGAGGATAACATGCAATGACATGTCTATCAGGGTGCGACATTTTCCCTTCTATGTGAGGATAGCATGTGATGACACTCTTCCCTACATGTGTCCTTGTTGCTGATGCCATGATTGTTGACATGCCTCTAGGAGTTTCTATGCTTTATGTTTAGCCTTGTGATGTGGTTGGATTAATGATTATGCGTTACTTCTTGATATGGTTTTGGTGTTGTTGAGTTCACTTTGGTTGTTATGTGTCAACCTAGGTCTAGTGTGTGTGTGGGACCTTGTGTCATCTCCTAGCATGGGGGGGTGGTTCCTTTGGTTCCACATGGTCAGGTGGTCCGATGTCTTATTCCATTGGGATATTATTTGTTGGATGCTCTTGTGTGTGAATGTGGATTCTTATCTCTTTAGTTTATGGATGGATTTGTAGCAAATGGATATACATGATTCACATGACACATGTATTTGTAGATCTCATGAGATTGTTGTATTTGTAATTGAGAGCTATGCTCCTTGATGCAAGTACAAAATGTATATGCAATGATAGTAATGTATTAGGTTAATGTTATGACTCTTGTAAGAGAACATATTGATATATCATGTTGTATCTTGGATATTGACCCATTAATGAAAATAATGTAATTGGAATTATTGATGTGCATTTAATGTTATATGTATGTATATTGTACAATTGAGGAAATGGATTAGTATTGTGATAGATAATAATGATGTTTAGATAATGAAAAAGTAAATTGGGTTAGGAACATTTGGTTGGGTGCTCTTTAAAGAATTTGAGGGTTTAAAATGACATTTGCATTATTAATGAATGTATTCATGATAGATGGATTAGTGAATGATCTCATTTATGCATGGAAAAAGTAATTGATGTATGTTTTAGATTGCATTAGATTATAGTAGTAATCATGATGTTATGTTGTTGGATTTTGCCAAGATCAAGGGCACAATGAAAAGCATAAAAGAGACAATAGAATGACAAGAACAAATTGTATTCTCATCAATATAAAAATGATCAACTGGATTAACAAATACAATGAATAGAGGCCTGCTTATATAGGCAAGGCCATATGGATGTATGAGCACACAAATATGACAAGTGGCTCAATGAGAAACAAGGGTAGGTAGGAAATAGGTGTGGGTAGGTAGGAGAAATAATATAATATTCCACATGAGGTGGATCACCCACCGAAGGTGGAATTATCACTCCACAATAAGTGGATATGATAGTGTAATAACAAGATCAACACCATAAGAGGTGGAATTTCTCCTACACACACTATCCCAATGTGACACAAACACCCAAGTGTCTCATATCCAAACTACTATGAAATGCATTATCCTAAGTAAACTTAAGTAAGTGTAATAATATCCATGATGAATAATTATTTACACCAACACCCCCCCTTAAGTGCAACTTAGGGGAATGTACTTAAGTCTACAATGCAACTAAGCAATGCAAGATGGGTCCCAGCTACAAGGCCATGTTAGGTACCCATGCACAAATGCAAATGCATGCAAAACAATGCAATGCAATCTCTCACAAATGGAGAAAGGGAGAAAACCCAGTGGGAAAAAACTCCCCCCCAAAAGAGAGATGAATGTACAAAAGAATCTCAAGGAAGAAGGACAAAACCTCAAAGAGGAAAAAGTCCCCCCCATAAGAGAGGAAGGAGAAGTCAACTGACCCCCCCTAATGACATATCCCGCACCCCCAAGAGAGCTCGCAACTGCTGGAACTTACTCTCGGTGAAAGGTTTGGTGAATATGTCAGCAACCTGCTCTGCTGTAGAACAATACTGCAAATCAATGACCTGCTCCTGGATGAGCTCTCGGATATAGTGCATATGAATCTCGATGTGTTTGGTCCGCTGGTGCTGGACCGGGTTCTTCGAGATGGCAATGGCACTCTGATTATCACAATATAGGACTGTCGGCCGTGGAGTAGTGAATCCAAACTCTGTGAGAATCTGCTGGAGCCAAATGGTCTCAGTCGCTGCATTAACAGCGCCTCGATACTTAGCCTTAGTCGAAGAGAGAGAAATAGCATGTTGCTTCTTGCTCTGCCAACAAATGGGGCCCGAACCAAGGTGAAAACTGTAACTAGAAGTAGACTTACGATCAACTAGATCGCCAGCCCAATCAGAGTCTGTGTAACCAACCAAGCGAAGTCCTGTGCCTGCTGCATAGTGAATCCCATAGTGATGTGTACCCTGGATGTAATGTAGAATGCGTTTGGCAGCTTTCCAATGAAGCTCATGTGGTTCCTGCATGAAGCGGGAAACCATGCCAACTGCAAATGAAATATCAGGGCGTGTATGAGTCAAGTAGATGAGACTACCCACAAACTGACGATACAAAGTGGCATCAACTAGTGGAGAAGAACACTGAGCCTCAAGCTTGACTCCTGAAAGAAAAGGAGTCGGGGCAGGCTTACAATCAGCCATATGAAAGCATGCAAGTAGATCGAGAGCATACTTGGGCTGCGATAGAGTAATCCCGGAAGATGACTGTGAAATCTCTATCCCGAGAAAGTAGTGCAAAAGACCCAAGTCAGTCATAGAAAATCTGTCATGCAAAGCAGATTTGACCCTGCTAATGATGGATGAAGTACTCCTTGTAATGATCAAGTCATCAACATAGAGCACAAGTATTAAGTGAGAGTCATCCTGTCGCAAAATGTAGACATTCGGATCGGAATGACACCTGGTGAAACCTACGGAGAGAAGAAAGGAATCCATCTTGGCATACCAAGCCCTGGGGGCCTGCTTAAGGCCATAGATAGATTTCCTTAGTCGGCAAACCAAGGAAGTATCATGGATGAAACCCTGTGGCTGCTCCATATAAATCTCCTCATCGAGGTCACCATGAAGAAAAGCACTCTTCACATCCATCTGATGGACAGCCCAACCATGAGCTGCAGCTATAGCAAGTGTCAACTGAATGGAGTTCATCTTAGCTACGGGTGCAAAGGTCTCAGTATAGTCAACACCTGCAACCTGCGAGAAACCTTTGGCAACAAGCCGAGCCTTATACTTATCCACACTACCATCCGCTGCAAACTTGGTCCGATAGATCCACTTACATCGAACCATCTTTCTCCCCTTAGGGAGATGGACTAGATCCCATGTGTTGTTCCTCATCAAGGAACTATACTCTTCCTCCATAGCTTGGTCCCACTCAGGAACCCCTGATGCATCCCTAAATGTCTGTGGATCGGAAGCGGTAGCAATAAATGCATGTGGAAGATCCTGATGTTGTGATCGAGTTCTCCGTGTATCCGAAGGATCCCCAACAAGAGAACCCGCGGACTCAAGTGTCTGTCGAGCCCAACGAGGTCTAGGTGGAGGTGGAGAACGAGGCACCTCAACTGCAAGTGGACCCTGCGGAGGTGTAACCCTGCGAGTCGGAGTTGAGGGAGTCTCATCATCGGAATCACTAACATCACTATCCACAATGGAGGAAGGTGGAGGAGGTAGAGAGGCTAAGCTAGGAGAGCTTTCCTCAAAGTGAACACTCCTCTCAATGAATACCTCATGTGTCTCTGGATCCATCAATCTGTATGCCTTAACACCCTCAGGATATCCAACAAATATGCAAGGCCGACTCTGTGGTTCCAATGCCTTGCATTTCTGTGGAGGTATGCGAGCCCATGCTGGACACCCAAAGACTCTGAAATGTCTCACAATCGGTTTCCTACCAGCCCAAGCTTCAAAAGGAGTAATACCTTGTAAAGCTTTGTGAGGAACCCGATTCTGGATGTGTGTGGCACAACTGATAGCCTCTGCCCAAAAGGCGGGATCAAGAGAACGTGCATGAATCATACAGCTAGCCATTTCTTTGAGAGTTCGATTCTTGCGTTCTGCAACCCCGTTCTACTGTGGAGTGTATGCAATAGAATGCTGAAGATCAATTCCCTCAAATGTACAAAAATCCTCAAGTCTCTTGTTCACATATTCCCTGCCATTATCTGTACGAAGAATCTTGACCACTTTCCCTGATTGCTTTTCCACACGAGTCTTGAAGTCCTGAAATCTGTCAAATACTTCACTCTTATGAATGAGAAAGTAGACCCAAGTGAAGCGGGAGTAGTCATCAATGAAGGTAAGAACATAGCGGGCCTTACTAAATGAAGGTGCTGGAAATGGACCTGCTACATCATTGTGAACAAGTTGAAGAACTTCCAAAGCTCTCCAAGTTTTCTCTTTATCAAATTTCTCTTCGGGATGCTTGCCCATGGAACAACCTGAACATACACCCTCTGAAAAGCTGATTCGAGGAAGACCTGTGACCATGTCTTTAGTGCTGAGCTGCTGAAGATAGTGGTAGTTGAGGTGACCAAACCGCTCATGCCATAGCTTACTTTCTGAATTTGAATGAGTAAGCAAGGCCCTAGAAGGTGAACGTGGCATAAAGTGGGAAAATGAATAAAGCCTTGAGTTGTCATTGACTTGTCCCACTGCTACCAAGGCATCATCATCAAGTTCCTTTACCACAACTGAATCTGGTGTAAACTCAACCTTTTTCCATTCCCATAGTGAGTGATTTGGTAGATGGAGAGAAGGTTGGTAGACAAGTTAGGAACATAGAGAACATTCTCAAATGTTCCATCATCCATGTCAACTGAACCTTTCCCTTCAACCTCTACTTGTGTATCATCACCTATGTAAATGTGAGGTACCTTAGATGGCTCTAATGAAGAAAACTGCTCCTTTGTAGAACCCAAGTGATATGAGGCACCCGAGTCAAGTATCCATTGTTGTGAAGAACCTGTTGTAGCCACAAATGCTTGCCCTTTTCCCTTAGACTGTGAGGAAGAAGAAGAAGATGAATCCTTCTTTGTGTAGGCGGATGGCAAGTTGATGTTGTTTTTCTTGAGAAGATTGGTTACCTCATCAACTTGCTTTGCGTGGCATCTATGCTCATCATGACCATACTTTTTGCAATATGCACAAGTTGGTTTATCCTTCTTAGGTGGTGTCCCCTTCTTGGAAGAGGATTGAAGATTACCTTGTGATGGAGAGGATGATTGTCCTTTTTCCTGTTGTGGTTGAGACTTAGATTGCTTCTTCTTCTTGTTGGAATTTTTGCCTTGACTTCCTTGATTTGCTACCAAAGCCTTGGACTTTGAAGACTTGAGAAACCCCATGTTCAACAACTTAGATTGTTCCAATATCAACATTTCTGTGAAAGCTTCAAAAGAAGGCATAACATAAGAACTCCCCACTGTCAAACAATGAGTTTGGAAGCTAGATACAAATGCTGCATATTCTTGTGCAAGCTTGTCCAACAAGTTGAATATCAATTGAGCATCCTTTTTGTCTATTCCACAATCCTTTAGCTTTGCTCTTAGCTCATTTGCTTTGGTTACATAATCTTGGATTGTATCAAAATTCTTGGGATCTAAGTTGGTGAGCTCATTATCAATCTGATAGCCTCTGATTTCATCAACTTGTCCATACAATTTCTGAAACATATCCCAAGCCTCTTTAATTGTTTTACACTTCTCAATGTGGAAAATGAGGTCATCTGATACATACTTGCGTAAGGTTCCAAGAGCCATGCAATTCTTAGTGAGCCATTCTAATTGAGCATTTGGATCAGCCTTAGGATCAGGTGGTGTTGTTATTGTTCCATCTATGTAGTGTGTGAGACCCTTTTCCATTAGTTTACTCCATACTTTAATTTTCCATGATGCATAATTATGTGGAGTTAATGGTGGAAACTTATTAGGACTCATTGCAACAAGAATGGAAAGAGCACAAGAGAGGCACAATCACACAAGACACCCCCCCAAATTCACTCAATCAAAGAACCCCCCCCAAATGTGATGATTTTGGCACTTTATAAGTAGTGCGTATACAATGGGCCACTTGCAAAAAATGGCAAAGTGGACTTCTGATTTACAATTTTACAACTGCCTCAAGAAGGCCAAAAGAGACTCAAACTGATAATGGAAGAGATCTAACTAAGATCCAAGCAATTTACAAGTACCTAATAGGCCAAATAAGACCAATATCTGAAAGTACAATTGTCACTCAAAATCTCTAAAATCTGATCATAGATTCTGAAAGTAGATGAAAAAATAAGCACTTTCAAAAAAAATGACACCTGAAAAGGAGGTCGTATGAGCTCAAACGAGGCCTTTGAAGTTGCAGAATTGAGGATTGGACAGGTACAGCTGAGAGAATCCAAAAATTCCAAAAAACCTGTGCATCAAAATCAGAAAATAACCACACCACTGCGAAGATCATGAAATTTTAGCCCATTTCAAAAAAAATTGCACCAAAAAAGGAGCAAAAATGAGCAAGATATGGCCTTCCAAAGTTGGACTACAAAACTAAAAAACCCAATGGAGAGGGGTTTAAAAATTTTCAAAAAATTCTGATGTGGTGCTGACGTCAGCAAAACACTGTGTTAAATTTGACGGCCGTATGACCGTCACGAAAACTTCGCTCCCTGGCTGACTGGGCGTCCGTACCGTACGGACAGATCTACGTGGTGCGCTAACTGTATGTTCCGTACTGTATGGAAATGCTGACTGTGCAGGCTGATGTGGCGTACGGCTTCCTGCGTGGCACTGTACGGAAGGGCTGACTGGCTGTACGGTTTTCCGCGTTTGTATGTTTTGCCACGTAGCGGGCGTGGATTCGCTGCCTAGATTGCGGACGAGCGGTGCCGGTGGTGACGGAGGCTGCCGGAGCTGCGGGAGGCGAACGGAGCCGAGGCCGGAGCGGCGCTGGAGGAAGTAGCGCTGGCGGAGGTGGCGCCGGGTGCTGGGCGGTGCTGGGAGGGGCCGCTCGCGGGAGGCGGCGGCTGTCTTCGGCGCGGCGCGGGGCAGTCACCGGTGGGGAGGAGAGGACGCGGGACGCGCACGCGGGAAGCGGTCGGCCTCGGACAACTTCAACGCGCAGACAGGTACGGTCTGCGGCATGGACGGAATCTGCAGGTGCACGGTCTGACAAACCTGTAGGTCACGGGTCACGCAGGGGTACGGGGGTCTGCGGACCCCCAAACAACCAATTTTTTGTTTTTTTTTTTTTTTTTTAATTTTTTTTCTCCCCTTTTTTTCCGATTTCCGATTTTTTCGAAATTTTTTTTTATTTTTCTAAAAATTGAAAAATTTTCCAGCAAAGAAATTTTTTTTTTTAAAAAAAAAAATAGTAATAAATCCGAAAATCCGTACTATGTAGCAAAATTGGGGAAAAAAAATTTTCCTCACCAAAATAGGTCGACTTTATAGTCAAAATTTATGGAAATGGCCTCCCGGATTCAACGGTGATGTCCAAATCACTGTAAGATGCCTCCAAAAAATGAAGATCCCCAAATCCGAAAATAGAAGCCTTCCACGATGTCTCCAAAAACTGATCAACGAAGCCCCAATAGCTCTGATACCATGTTGGATTTTGCCAAGATCAAGGGCACAATGAAAAGCATAAAAGAGACAATAGAATGACAAGAACAAACTGTATTCTCATCAATATAAAAATGATCAACTGGATTAACAAATACAATGAATAGAGGCCTGCTTATATAGGCAAGGCCATATGGATGTATGAGCACACAAATATGACAAGTGGCTCAATGAGAAACAAGGGTAGGTAGGAAATAGGTGTGGGTAGGTAGGAGAAATAATATAATATTCCACATGAGGTGGATCACCCACCGAAGGTGGAATTATCACTCCACAATAAGTGGATATGATAGTGTAATAACAAGATCAACACCATAAGAGGTGGAATTTCTCCTACACACACTATCCCAATGTGACACAAACACCCAAGTGTCTCATATCCAAACTACTATGAAATGCATTATCCTAAGTAAACTTAAGTAAGTGTAATAATATCCATGATGAATAATTATTTACACCAACATATGTCTATGGTGGTTTTGTAAGTAATGACGTTGAGATGCCCTAGGGAAAGATAGTGATGAGTTGTATTTATCTCCGCTTGCATAATGGGTTCTTATGGTTATGCTTTTATGATTATGCTCTAGAATTATGTGCATATCTTGTTAATGGATGTTTAATGCAATTACGTAATTAATTATAGGAGTTGCACTGGATGATGTTTAGAATTTTTTTTTTCTCTATTTGCATATAAGTTGGTTAGTTTATCTAGGGTATTTTGGCAGGCATTACATATTGATTTGTTTGGATTGCAATTTTCTCAAATATATTACCAACTATACTAGATAAGGGATTTGTTTATAAATACAAATGCGAATAGGAATGTGTTGCATCATTTTATCATTCACAATATGTAACACAAAAATATACCCAACATCTTCAAGGTGTAAAAATACTTTTTAGCTTAATTTGGCATCCTTGTGCAACTCAAAATTTAAAATTTGTCATTAATCCTTTACCATAATTTATTTAGTACCCTTCATATAAATGATTTTACCAAAGAGGATGTGTATTGTGAAGACAAAAATATTATTTTGCATTATATTTTCTAATTGTCTTCCTAATTCAAAATGCAAAATAAAACTTTTAGGTATGTTGCACCTCTTCTCTAAGGAGAAATTTAAGATTTATTTTGAGGACATCCCATCTATTATAGATAACATATATTTCTTGTTCATGTCTAAAATTATAACACCTTTCACCACTTTTTTTCCTTATTTCAAGCATTATTGACCATGATAAATATGATTAACAAAAGGAAATAAACTTTTGAGAAAAACTTCTAAGGGAAGAGGTGTATATGAAGAATAGATCCATGTAATCATAGATACATATATTTATCTTAAAATTATTGCACCCTCTTTATTGAATTTTCATATGGATTGCATAACTTTCCATGACATGCTTTAGAGAATTTTCATATGAATATTTATCTTTGAGAATAAAATGGATTTAATGACATTTAAGAGTCTCAATTTTCAAAGAAATTAGTTTTTCAAGCTTCCCTTTAATCCTTTTTAGTTTTTAGATAAAGAACTTACATGAAGGCCCTTATATCGAACCATTAAGATTAGCAACATGATTCATTAGTTGATCAATTTGATGGATATAACAAAATCTAGTTGCCCCATTATGATGTCTAAAATTTCTTTATCATAATTAAATATATTTTCAAGATTCTAACTTGTCTTTATAATAAGAGTTACCTTCAACATTTTTTTTCTTTGAAATTATAAGCACTTTGCAACCTTTAGTCCATAATACAACATAAAAAATTGTCATATTAATCTAATGAGAAAACAATAATCATCTATTTAAAACAATATCAAAAAGTATATTAGGATAAAAGCTTTTTTTTTCTACAACAATATGTTTTGTTTTGTGGTTCTTGCATGCCTATGCAAGAAAGTGTAAAAGATATGAATTTTATTTTGTAACAATATGCTATGTTTTGGATTTGGTAATTTTTTGATTCATTTTTTTGGTTGGTTTTTTAGCTAAATTTTTGTTGGTTTTTTCTTGTGGGATTTAGGCCTAGGGGTTTAAATGGCAAGATCTAGAGGGGACTTGAGGGTCCCTTTCTTTTTTCTTTTAAAGACGTTTGTGAAGATGGGGCCCTACAACCTCTAGCCATGAAAATTCTCTTAATTTTCTCATGTAAGTGATGCATGAAGCTAGATCTGATCAAAGGGTTGATAATTATCCCTGATACAACGGATATATCTAATTAATCATTAATCCAAAGGTTTATCAAATGATGTATGAGCTTTTTTTTAGAACATACATTGATATGCAAATTTATGGGTTTTAGAGACACATTTCCTTTCTTAGAGAATTAGGCATGTAGTAAATAGTAGTTGAAGGGGAATATAGAGATTATATTGGTGGTATATGGTTTTCTTTGTGGTTTTTACATGAATTAACAATCATAATTTCTCTTTTCATGGAGGGGCTTACTTTTATAATCAAATTGGTTTCTACACTAAGACTTGGCATGTTTTGATTCAACTGCGGAGCTTTAATCTAAGATTCCAATGTGGGTTCACCTTCTTTGTCTTTTGATGAAATTCTAAAGACCAAACATTTTGCATTCTATTGTACTTGTTCTTGGAAAAACTTATAGACCTCTCTCATCACATGTTGAAGAGAAAGACAATTTTTTATGTTCATCTTGTGTTATAATTGATCTTAAATATTTTAGTAATATCTTATAATATGAACATACTTGTGTGGTAATTGACTTATACAATTTTCTCTCTTTATGTGGTAACTGATCCATAATATGAATATTCTATTATAGTGTGATGATGTATAGTACTATACAAACTTCTATGAAATAAGATATAAAAACATAACACTAATTAAAATGAAATACTATTTTATTTAGAGGATATAAAATATTATTTTGGTTAGAGGATTCATGCTTATTCATGAGTTTGAAAGTCTTAAGAGATATAAATACTCACGTTCTATTGCATGTGGAGCTATACAATATAATTGTAAAAGAATATAAATTTGTATTAAAAAGATGATTTTTTGTGAGCATTCTATTGCACTGTGGTAATATATAGTACTATAAAGACTTCTATGAAATAAAATATAAAAACATAACACTAATTAAAATGAAATATTATTTTAATTAAAAGATGTTTGTTTATTCATGAATTTGAAAGTTTTAAGAAATATAAATACTCATGCTCTATTGCATGTGGAAATAAACATTATTATAAAAAAATCACATTTATACTTTAAAAACATAATTTTTTTTGTGATGTATTCAATTGAGATGCTTTCATATACCATAAATGGCTTAAGTATTCAATTGAGATGCTTCCCTATACCCTAAATGGGCAATCCTAGGCAAATATAGTTAAGGAATAGAAGCAACAACGGTTCCGTGCCCTATATTTTTTCACCTTGTCATTTGAAGGGCAATAAAAAAATGGTTTGAGATCTGAGAAAATAGACCAGGGAACAGGCGGACTCAACTCCTTGTTTTGTTTTTGCAAGTTTTACTACTCTCAATGCTACAGCCAGAAAAAAGGACTTTGCTTACGTAAACAAGGAGGAGCAAAATAGTTTTCTTCCTCACTTCTTATTCCAGGACTAGTTGTACCTACTGTTATTAAGCTCTCTGTACAGCAAGCGGATTAAGAGAGTTTGATTTAGCATAGAAAACAGTATAGAATCCATTGAACATGAACGAAACGTCATAATGTATTTAAGTAATTAAGCTTATCACATACAGCGTATAATTGGGTCACTACACACTTATATACAGCGTATAAAATGGCACCATTCAGCTTACAGGCGGGATAAGCCTAAACTGTAAGCAATACTAATTGACATCAGAAGAGAAAATTGAAAGTGTTTGTAATATAGAGATAGAGATAGAAAGTTAGAGATTGAGATAGAGAAATAGTGAGAATGTTTTAGTTTCAGTTACACCGAAACTGTATTTGTATCTTCAATGCTTAAAGTTCCAGGACGACAACTGCAAAGAAACAAGTTCAAAAATTAGTCAGAAAAATGGGTATCAATATATATTTAATGGAGTGTTTAAATTAAGTTTTAATTTATTTAGATGAGAATCACACTATTAGATAAATCTTATTCATAAAGAATGTGTGATTTCAGATTAAAAACTTAAAATATACTATTTCTCACTAGATGAAATGTATACTTACATTCAGAATTGGTTTTGATCCAATATTCTTGGATTCTTCCCAGAGAATGGTCCCTGGAAAGGGATATAAAGTCTTCTTCGTGCCCTGCTATTCCTTCCCTCTCTTGCACTCGAGATAGATAGGTGTCACTCCGACAACTGGAGGAAAATGGTGCTTTGTCATTGTTTTCACGAACCAGTGGCCCTGATCTGGTTACCTCATCCTTGCCTCCTCCCTTCTTTAGTGCACGCCCGCCCTTCTCCTTCAACATACTCTTGAACTGCAACACAATTTCCCATTCACACATCATTGGATAAATAAATATCTACCCAATTCAACAAAATATTAATCCTTCATAACCCACAAATCTCGACTGCAATCTCATGATACAACGTATGGTGTGGTAATGGTGGTTAGATTTAAACAACATTTTTAAGTTTTAACTTGTTTATAGTATATGGTAGGGTGTAATAATGGTGGTCAGGTTTAAACAGTATAATCTAAATTTTAATTTGTTCAAATAGTTTATTTTGATAGTATTCATTTTCTAAAAGAATTTTATTTGTTAGTGTGATTTGAGATGAATCACCTAAACAAATCAAAGTTTAGAGTGTGTTGTTTAAGTGTAACTATCATTATCACAACATTTATGTATTGTAAAATTATTTGTAATTGAAAAGCTAATATGATTTAAAATGAGTCACCTAAACAAATTAAAACTTAAAAATATGTCATTTAAAACCAGATCTATAACAAAATGAAGAAATAAATGTAGTGATGAGATCAGACTCGGCCAGGCCAGAAATTCTGTTTAGTATACATTATACCTTGGAGATTTTGCTGTGAGGAAGAGCTTCAGGAGGTGCAGAAGATGCAGAAACAGAGCGTTTCTTCGTCCAGTGCAGAATCTTGTCCACCACGGAAAAATCAGCCTTTTTAGCAGAAGGTGCTGGTAATACCTTGTCGTCGTGAACTGCGTTGGCCCCATTCGATTTTTCATCCGTCGCCTGCTGCTTCTTGCTAAACAGAAGTGTGCCCAAAGCGTTTTTGGCCAAGTTGCTTTTCTGCTTCTTCTTCTTTTTCTTCTTCTTCTCAGATGCACCATTAATGGTGATGGGACTCACGGGGATCTCCAGAAATTCCTCTAAGGGAAATTTTTGATTATGTGCCTTAGCACTATCTGGGTCGTCGCGCAAACCAAAATTTTCTTTTGGGCGAGGGCTATGATGATTGTTGGTATCACTCAATTCATCCCCAATGCCTAATATTTTTGCCAAGTTCTTCTTGAACATCTCCACCTCAGCGGCCGTGATGTCAGCCTCATCTTCTGCTTCTAGTACTGCTACTGGCAGTACTGGCACTGTCTCATGGCTTTCATCTTCATGTTCATGTTCATCTTTATGTTGAAGCTCATATCCATGCTCATGTTCCTCTTCCTTTTCTTCTTGTTCTGGGTGCACGCGCTTTTGATCATCCCCACCCAATGTACCGATGCAGAGGAGCCCATTCTGCCAATATTTGAATGACACACTACCACAATCCTCTTGCTTTGCTTCGTCTGCCAAGCCAAAATCATATATATCAGTTGGATTTTGTGGGCATAATGATTACAAGGAGATAAGTAATCACATATCCATACCAGAAGTTGCCCTCTATTATAGATATCATTATTCATTACAACGTTCTAGAAGCTCTTTTACAATATCCTAAAATCTTTCCGATTCTAAATTCTCTCTTACCGTGTATCTGCTGCCCATTGATCTTCCGGTGAACCCAATTGAAGATCTGCAATTGAATCCAAATCTATTAGTAATTATTCATGGTTGCTGCTGTTTTTAGATTTGATTATGGGAGATTTTTCATCTTTTTGAATTCTCTAATATCTTGAAAATAGATCATGGAGTGTGATCCTAAACATCAATATTAAAGATTGAAACTCTTTAACATTTTGATGATGATGAATCATGGAATGTGATCCAAAACTTCGATGTTAAAGATTGAATTCCTGATGATGATCATGAAATGTGATCCAAAAAATCGATGCTTAAGATTCTCACACAATCGAATCCAAAAACAACCGTGACAGTATCATAGACTGTAGACATCTGACAATATCACACATGGTTTTGATTCTCAAACACAATAAGAAGAAAGAGAAAAAGGAGAAAAGTTCATAAATATGGATACCTTCATCCTGAACCTACAACAATGGATGCTACCTAATCCTCCAAATTATAGCAATATTACTTCTTTCTGCAATTCCCTGCAACAAACAAACTCTGATATGATCTGAAATCAAGAACTATCCAGAGATGAAGGAGCACTGTCTTATATACTACTAATCTGAGGACGTATAGAAACAAATGGTTTGTTATAAGTGAGAGAGGTAACAATCTAAATTAGAACAACGTAATCCAGGTTGATTTGTGGCAATGAGAGAGAAGTGTTGAGCACATGGGAGCATGATGATGGAGCCAATAAAAAATGGGTTCACGGTTACATTTCCGAAGAAAGTAGGAGGTGGATGCACCCGGAGATCTAGATTTCCACACCCGATAAAGCTATGGAATTAGAGACCTAATTTAGCCCACGCCAGTTCCATAATTTCTTGCTAGATCACAAAACTACAAAGAGTTCAAGCTGTCTTAACTAAAATTAGTCCTTGATAGGAAAGGAATGCATATTATTATTGGTTTGTCGGTTCCAAAGGAGATGGGGATAGTCTTGATGCCTCCAACTGGCCGACCGGGCGCTGTTAACTGATCCTTCAAAATACGGCTTACATTGACATACACCCTCAAATTGCCCACTTTCCTAGAGGAATAGCCTGCCATTATAACCATTTCACATGTCTCTTGTAAAATAGATATATCTAAAACCTGGTGCACCTTAGAACCAGCTTTTTTGTTGCATTGCCTCAACATGGTACATTACCTTTTTCGCTCTTTTCTTTACTTCAATCTTAGGATTTCACATTTCAATGCTTCAGCCCTGCTAGAGCATCATATTGGGCATCTTCCCTTGTCACCATTCTTTATATTACTTTTCTTGTTTTCTAATGAATGTTGGTACAAAATTTTCATAGATTACTTGAGGATGTTACAAACTTCCTGCCTTTGACATGGGTTTTTTTATTAATAAATATCATATCGGAAGTTTGTATTTAAAAAAGACAGAGGGAGTGATATGACATCCATTGAGGGCAAGTGGAACACTTAGACATTGAAGTGAAATATGTAAGGCTTTAATAGAATTTCTGACTCCCCAAATGCAATGTATTTAGCACTCTTTCTATTGCCCTATATACCAATGTGGGGACAAATAACTTTTAGCTAATAGTGAAATGAAGTTGCAACAAGACGGATGGCTGCAAATCTCACCTCCAATAATAATATTTACTTTACTTATGATGAGGAATAACAACAAAGCTATATAACTAATCTAATAAGGAGTGAAGATGTAGACATCTTTAATAAAATTGACAAGATGTGGGGAAGGTTTAGATGGGATATTTGAAAGATGATAATGTAAGACGAGGAGTACAAGATGATTTCATTTAACAATTAAAGGTAATGTTTAGCACGATCTTGAAGAGATTAGGTCACCATCATTAACGATTTAGTGAAAGTAAGAGACTTTAATATGGGTTTAATTTGTAGTATTGAAGGCATTGTCAATAACCCATTAAAAAAAGGAAAGCTCTATGAAGATAGGTAAGGGGAAAGGAAGAATGACAAGGGATAAAGAGAAGGTCGAAAGTGGGAAGAGAAGGAGTAAGAACATACAATATGATGAAGACATGTTGAATAATTTCTTTACTTTTCAAGAGAAGGAAATTTGGAATCTTGCCCTCTAGCTTTGTATAATGAGAGTATACGAGAGTTGGTGAAAGAGGTAGATGACTCTCTTGGGGTTGGAACAAGGCCTACAATGGATATGATGGCTGTCGGTCAAGTAGTTAGGTGGGAGGTTTTATGTCTTTGATGTGGCATAGGAATTGAGCTGTGTGATTATGTTATTTAATGCGGTTGGGATGTACCTTCTCCATGATGATATTGGAGGCACGTGGAAAACCAAGTAGAGGCATTTTTCATCTATCAATTTGGTCATTTCCATAACTTTTAAGTGGAAGTGTTTGTTGTTTGCACTAATTGATAGTATAAATGGAAAAGGGATTCAATGTAAAAATTTACGAGGCAAGTTTGAATGAGCTAATGTGTTGCTATGATGAGAAAATAGAATTGGAGACATCAAGGTGGGTAAGGCTTCTTCACTAGCTTGAGGAAGAATATAAAAATTGTATGTGCAGTATGGAGTAGGGGGACCTATGTAATCCTCCCCCCTCCTTGGTTGATAGTTTAATTTTTGGGTTTTTATATGATAGAAGATTGAAGGTTAAATTTTTTCTTAGCTTGTATAAAACAAACAAGATAGAATATTGACTATATCTTTGGTATGAAAATATTAGGTAGGATAAAGTTCTAATTTTTTTTCTTTTTTAATATTATAGAATAGTAGTATGGATTTTATGATAATAATTTGGTTTAGTGGATTTTTTTATTTTAATTGGTTACATGCTTTTGAAGATGTTCCCAAGTACATGAATTTCACATTTTTGTTGTACAAAGGGCTTCTTTTGAATTGTAAGATCAGTAATGGTAGTTTGATGGAGAGGATGTGATACAAATTTGGATTGGGAAGTAATCTAGGTTGAAGTCTTATAGAATGTATTGAAATACAAAAAATAATTCTTAAATGAAATTTGTGAACTTTGTGATGACTAGTATTTTTTTAAATATTCTTTTTTTGTGGCTCCTAACTACCTCAACCTATGTATAGTAGTTATAGATTTATTTATATATTATTATTATCAGAGACATTCTATAATGGCATCAAGATATCTCATGTTGTTACTGTGTACATAAAAATCAAAATACAAGTAACATATTTTAAAAAAATGATGATTATTAAATTTAAAAAAATTAAATAATAGCATATAATTATATAATAGTTGTTACACTTTTCAAAGTAAAAACAAAGCAAATGAGAATAAAATTTATACATAAAAGGTTATTCAAATAAAAGTGAAGTAAACAATATAATAAAATAAAATAATTATAAAGTAAAATAAAATAAATTTAAAATAATTTTGTTTTGATGGAAGATTTATATCATCCACAAAGGTTTTTTAGTAATCTAATACAAGAGAATGAGCTTTTACTAAATACCAAAGGGTATCCATTTCACCTAATCTACTTGAGGCACGATCTCAACCTCATCCCTTATAATGTTGGGGCCTTTCACTGAACAAGACTTGATCCCTCATATACTCATTTAGAACTATTCAACTACCGAAAAATCAAAGACCCATTGAAATTTAAATGAAATTTAAAAATGTTAAATAAGCAACAACAATTTTTTAAATAAAAATAAAATAAATAATTTAAAAAATATTAAATAGGTTTAAAATAAAAATTTTAAATACAAAAAAATTCTTAAATAAATAAATAAAATGTAAATTGATTTATATAAATATATTCAAATTAAAATAAGGACATAGTATGGCAAACGATAAGAAATTGCAAGAGAACAAGATCCTAAAAAAATGAAAACTACATGGAACCAAAAATTTAATGGAAGATTTAATTATGTGAATATATTTTTTGAAAGTTAATTATGAATCAATAGAAATAACCATCATTTTTCTAATAAAAGGGATCGTGTGATCACTGATCTCTTCCCCAAAAGTCATCTCAACAATAAGGATGAAACAAGTCTATAAACTAGCTTAGATATCTTAATACATCTATTTAAAATATGTCGAGAGATATTAGTATCGAGTTTTAATATAATAATATGTGTCATCTTTTTGGTCTTTAGAGGTTAAAACATTAATATTTTTTAAATTTGTTATATTTTATTAATAATAGAAAGAATGATTAAAAATATTTTTTATATATATTTTAAAAATTATCAAAATATAATTTTTCAATATTTGTTTATTTTTAGTAAAATTTGTTATAGTTTCAATTTTTTAATGAGATAACTTTTTATAATAAATAATTTTTTTTTTAAATATTTTTTATTTTTGAAATATAGATAATTAAGATCTATAATTTACATATATTTTTTGATAATTTTATTGAATATTTCTAGTATTATATTTTGTAATTGGGAATAAATATAATTTAGACATATTTTATCACACCGTGTTATTCTTTGTGTATATATCTAAAATAAACTATATTTATTGAAACGCGGACATGAGTCGTATAATTTTTATTATTTTTATCATTATTTATCATTGTTTGTTGTATCAATCATAGAGATTATTTTTTAATGAAGATATATTGGTTAGAAAATAAAATATAAATATTTTTGATAAAATTCATATTTTTCACAAAGATCGTAAATAATATTACGTGTTTAAATTATTTTATATTCAAATATAGATTTATTTGACCTTGAAAAATATGATCCAAATTGACAATTCAATCTAATGAAATCTCATCATGTTGTTTAGAAGAAAATAGGTATAACATAGATACCACACAAATTAATTTGATCTAAACACCTTCAATTAATATTCCTTAAATGAAAGGTACCTTGGATAGAAATCCATATATATATATATATATATATATATATACACCATTCAAAACATGAAACTATCTATAAGAGAAACATTACGAGGAGGGGAAAATGCAAAAAAAATAAAAATAAAACAAAGGCTCTATTGGTCAAAGGATACAAGTATTAGATAAATAAAAAATATATTTAATTTTTGAAATGTACATATATCTGACACTTTTTCATAATTTTCTTTAATTTAAAAAATATACAATATTGTAAAAACTAGTTTTATGAGGTTAATTTAAATATTGGTTTAGAAAAATTATTTTGGTATATGTACAAACATCAAAGGTTAAAAAGTGGTTAAAAATTTAAAATTCTTTAAAATTGTATGTTCATGTTCTAGGAAACATAACTTGTGCATTGAAAGGGAATGATGAACCCAAAAATCTACCTGAGAACTAGTATGCACCTCTGGTATCCTACATTTTTTCTTTTAAACTTGGTTTCAATAACTTGATACATGCACATACTACTAGGTCATTAAAGTGGAAATAAACATAATTTCCCATCCATTAACCCTTGGAGGAAAGATAATGTAGTTAGAATATCTAACTTTTTTTTGCAATATAACAACGTGTGAATCAACACTTCAAGAAGAAGAATATTAAAAAGATAGATAGAAGAGAAGAAACACCAATATACATGGGAAAAAATATTGGAGTAATTTTAAGATAATTATCTAATTATTGTATTAATTAGTCCTTTAATTGCTTTTCACTTAATCTAAACTTAGATGCTTTATTTTTTCTAGGTGTTATGTTTTTTATTCCGAGTTCATTTAGAGGCACTTCTAGTTAGCTTTTTTTATCTTGTAGTTGAGCTTAATTTAGCTCCTACTTAGCATTGCTTTAGTTCTTCTAATTTTAAGATTAGGGCATCTCTTGTTGTCCATAAAGCAAGTCATTCATTCATTATAATTGTTTCTTTATTATTGTATCCCCAATTCTTTTGTGCAATAATACAAAATTCTCTAGTTGTTATAGAGCATACAATCTTTGCTTGATCTCTTTTGTGTGATATGTGTTTTGCTTGTAGATGATTCTTGGTTCCTATGGTTGATCATCAACTTCTACATGGTATTAGATATTTTTTATCAAGTTCATGTTTGCATGCTTGAGGGGTCCAACCAGAAGGTGAATTTTCTATGCACTTTGGGCTCAAAAAGAGGTTGCCATCGTGTCCATGGTGTCAAAAAATCCCAAGATCAGCTGTCATTTCATAAAAATCTGAGCAATTGAAAAAATGGTTCAAATTAGCCAAGGGTATGAAATTTGAGGCAAAATCTGGGAATAGCTAAAAAATTTGGGTGCTTTGGCACAAAACAAAGGTCACCATCACGTCAGAAGGAAGATCGCTTGTCAAATCGTCAAAATCAAAGATCGACAAAATCTTTGGTGAGTTTTTTATTAGCACATTTTATGAGGCACACAAATTTGTATGGCTCTATCACATGCATGTTTGTTAGTACATGCATTAATTTTTTTTTTCAAAAAAATCATGGGCTGGTATTAAATTTTTTTTTCATGACCATTAATTGTTTCAAAAATTTCCATCAAATTATTTGGTCAAAAGTTTAAAAAGAAGAAAAAACAAATCAAAAAGTCAAAGGCCCCTTTGTACCAATGTACAAAAACCTATAGCAATTGGCAATGTTGACATCCTCCTTTCTGGATTTGTTTTGGCGGCACCTCTAAAAATAGCAAACTTCTAAATTTAACCAAAGTTTTTTTAAGAAAGAATTTGTAGCTATTTTTTTACCCATAACTTCACCATACTGAGTCGAAATTGGGCAAACTAGATATCATTAGAAATTTGGTTTCATTGTAGGTATGAATCTATAGGTGGTTTGATCAGATTTTGCACTAATTTTCCATGCCAAGACTCCGAAGTCAATTTTCAGTTTCGCACTTCTGGGGCCATATCTTACACATCCAAACATTGTCTTTCAAATTCCATACATCATCAAAAAACTCGTAGAGTCCCCTATTTAGATCTCAGGTCCATTCCTGTATATTTTTCATCAAGTACTCATAGATCTTAATCTTGTCCTTTTTAGGTTCTTTCTTAGAAACCGTGCAAATCAATTTTTTTTTAGTGATAAAAGTGGAATTTTTTGCCATTGAGAGCATATATATACTATTATATCAGTCCATTTCTATACTTTCTTTTAATTTTTCATGAATCCAAATCATATTGCTCGTCTTACTCCATTTAACTATCGTGATTGGAAAAACAAAATGGAGATTCACCTTAAACACTAGGGGTTATACAGAGTGACCATGGGTACAGAAGTTGGGCCTATAGGTGCTACTAAGAAGAGAAAATGGTTTAATAGGTGTGATGAGGCTTTTGGAACATTATGCATGTCTATCTCTCTAGATCTTCTCTTTCATGTTGAGTCTTGCACAACACCCAATGAGATCTAGACTACAATGGAGTCCCTATTTGGAAAGAAATATGCATTGGGGGGTTTTTATCTGGAGAATGAGCTTATTGGCTTGAATCCTAATGATTTTGATAGAATCCGAGACTTCTTCACCAAACTCAAGTCTCTTAGAATACATTTGAAGCAGTGAAAAATAGAGAAGGAGGACTCTATGTTGATTCTCTTTATCCCTACCAAGCTTGGTCCTAATTATTTAGTTTTTGTTTCTACATTTTATGCCACTAGAGATGCTCTTGGTACTTGTTACACCATGCCTTAACTTGGTGATTTTTCTTCTCAACTCCCACAAGAGCAAACCAAGTTGGTTCAAATGGTTAGATTGAAGTCTTCCAAATCACAGGCTCTTGCTGCTTCCCAGAGTTCCACAAAGTAGGAAGACTTCACATAGAAAAGGAAAGAAACAAAAACACAAAGATTGCAAGTCACATGAGAAGCCCAAGGATACACAATCACATGATTCTTCAAATTCTTCTTCCTCTTCTAAAAGGTCATCATCAAAGAAGGATAAGCTAAAGTGTGCATATTGTACTAAGCCAAGACATGATGAGCAACAATGTTATAGAAAGAAGATTGATGAACTAACACATCTTCTATAGAAGCACAATATTCAACCACCTTCATCTAGTACATCTTCTTCTACCACTTCAAGATATGGACATTTTGGGTCTTCATCTACACCACATGGTGAAGTCAAGATGAAGGACAATGCTCTATTTGTATTGACACATTCTCATTCCTCCAGAAGGCTTCTTGATTTGAGAGCTTCACATCATCTGGCATCTCGAGAGAGTATGTTCTCTTCTTTTGATCATCATCTATTTTCATAGATTTTGATGGGTAATAACACTTACGTGAGTGTTAATGGGAGTGGTTCTATTGAGGTTGATGGTGACACATTCAATAACGTTCTTTGTGTCCCTACATTGACCTTCATTCTATCTACTAGATTACTCACAGTGGGACATACAAGACAGTTGAGTTTATCTCTGTTTCAATTCTCATCAAAGATATACATAGTAGAGAGCTATTTGCAGAAGGAAGTGTTGATCATGCATCATGTTTGTATGAGTTATCTCATTTTGCTCCCATTGAGCATGCATCTAATTTTATTTCCCATGCATCAAGAGTAGATTAGAAATCTAAGGATAGATTTGGTCACTGAACCTATGTGTTCTTTAGTCATCTGCAGTAGTTCATGAGACTTGTTTTGATCCTCCAATTCTTTCTTCTTCAGATATTAGTTCAATTCAACAGGTCAATTGTTCCCTTCCCATTTTAGCAAAGTGGGATGAGTACTTTCCAGATATGGCAGTGTTATTTGATAAATCACATGCTCCAAACATTAGGGACATAATTGAGGATATTTCGTTCCTCCTTGATGGCAGTTTGAGCATTCCTATCATCCCATCTTCAATTCCTTTAGAGATTGTTAATTAGGCATCATCACAATTATTTGGATTTGCTTTAGTTGATTTGGCATTTTTTGATCTAGGCAGTTGGACAATTATTCCATGACACACATCATGAGACTTTTCCTTCCATCTCCTTCCATGGAGATGTTTCAACCTTGACCACTTGATTTGTTTCCTCCTAATGGGAGGAACATGGTTTGACACTCTTGGATCTGTAATGACCCACTTAATTTAGCCCAAAAATTTCAATTGATTTTTTTTTTAATATCCTTATTCTTACTTGTGTTTGATTCAATCACATACTCAGGTACTTCTATCCAAATGGGATAGGAATCCATCCAATCAAGATAGGCATCCATCCAACTAGGATGGGAATCTAACAATATGGGTTAGACATCTGTCCATATGAGACAAGGGGTTTCATCTATCCAATTTGAGATCAACATCTACCCAAACAAAGTAGGAATCTATTCATAAGAATAGGAAATGCTCTGGTCAAAGACTTAGACTCATCGAGACCATTCAAGTCCCGGGTCACTCTCTAAAGACTACACTCCCCTACTAGGAGTGTACCAAGGTCACCATCCTTGGGAGTATATAAAAATAATTATTGAAACAAGCTTGAGTTCCACCTTAGAATTTGGCCTAAAGCCTCGTGAAGTCAAGCGAATCCATACAGGATTCCTTTTGAGTATGCATTGAATTAATTTTAATCTTTCAATTAGTATTATCTAGACCCTTGATTGAAGGACAATGGAGCTTTGAAAACCATCGACTCACCCTTAACCAAAACCTAATCCCCATCCCTGAATGCCCTAGTACTAGGAACAACTCTATTCCTAGATTGCTCACATACCTGTTTCGACATGGGATCAAGGTATAAAGTATGTAGTTTTGGTTTCTAACTATGGTTTAATGTAAATCGTTTGGTGGGTACGCAACCCTTTCTGGTGCAGGAGCACCCAAAGACACAAAGGAGGACACAAATAAAGTCTAAAAGAGCCTAATATCACCAATGAGGTGAAAATGATCATTTGTAAAAGGTTGATAGCTTTGTGAGTCAATAAGACCCAATTGATGTAAGGCATTGTCATGGTTGCATTTTATAAGCCACCATGGATAAATGACCATGTGGGTCAGTAGGAGTCTAGGCATGAGTCAGGAAAATAAATATTGGTCCTAGAAACATCAGACCAATCCTTGGAATAGGTTGAATATACCTTGGAGTTGCCAATTTTGAAAAGTGCAAGTTGACAACTTTTGTTGTCATTGCAAAATGTTGTAAAAAGGGATAACTAATCCTCCAACGGATCCAAAATTTGAAAAATGATTGGAAAATATTAGGGAGGCTATATTATGCCCACTTGGATTGATTCTAGGTTGTTGTTGGTGTAGTTGTTGAATTTGATAAAATTTGATGATGTTTTGGAGTTTGGAGCAATACAATATACTTGGAGTTTTCTGAAATTCTGTGTTTTTGTTGTTCTTTTCTGATCAGTATGGATTGGTGGATGTCTAAAACCAATTGAATGGGTTAGGGAAGTCTCTTACCTTTCATTTGAATCAAGTTTGAGGTTTTGTAACAAACCGGTTGTAGGGATCCATCCAATTCAAACCAAACTGGTCACAAACCCTACCAACACCTAAAGTTTCACTGTAAAGATGCCCTTAATTTCACATTTTCACTGGAGGACCAAAAAATCCATGGGGAAAATGTTAGAAGGGTCATCGTATCATAATATTTTGGTGTTTTTTTGTAGGGAGGCTCCAAGACCGGAGAGATTGAATTGACCCTAGGCGGGCATTTCTATGTGTTCGCATGAACTGTAGAAGTGGAAAGCACTTGCGGGAGATAAAGAAAATGGGATCTGTCATGCTCTATGAAGTGTACCTATACCTGCAAACACAATGCACTCAATAAATAATTACAAGCAATGGTTAGTGAATTAAATCAAAGAAAGACAAAACCATAGCTAAGCAATCTATCACCTCCTAGTAAATGCGAGTATGAATTTTGCTCTCAAATCTGGTAATGCAAATTCCAGTGACTTGACTACACTTAAATGGAAGATTTAAATGATGAAGATGCATGATCTAGCAATGATAGCATGATTAAGATACATGATTTCATGATAATTCTAGAAAATAGGCTAGAATGAAGATGCAATTAAGCTACAATTTGAACATGATAACAATGCTTGAAATGATAAACTAGAAGCTAGATGCCTATAGTAACAATGCTTGAATGCAAATGAGATGCAAAAATGATATGAAATTGGGACCCTTTGTGCTCCAAAATGAGGTCTATTTATAGGATTTCCCAAGGCTAGGGATGATGTGGCATGAATCAACGATCAAGATTGATTTGAAGATATCAATGGTTAAATTGGAGGAGGTTGGCAAAGGGGTTGGACTAAAGGGAACATCTGTCATCTCTATGGTGACAAGTGTCAAGAGGCTTCTAGAAGAAGTTAGATGAAAGGGAACAACACTTAGTGACAAGTGTCACAAGGCTTCTAGAAGAGGTTAGATGAAAGGGGACATGGTGGTTAGGATGGAATGGGTTAGGTTTAGGAGTGGTAGAAGTTAGGAGAATTTGAATTTAAAAATTCAAATAATGGGAAAAGGCTAATTAATCTCAACAACTCATGAATTTGATTTGTTTTAATTAATTAGGGATTTAGAAGAAATGATTTTGATGGAGAGAATTAATTAATCAAAGGGTCGAAATGGACCTATTAAATAAAT
Source organism: Cryptomeria japonica (assembly GCF_030272615.1). Classification (NCBI taxonomy): domain Eukaryota; kingdom Viridiplantae; phylum Streptophyta; class Pinopsida; order Cupressales; family Cupressaceae; genus Cryptomeria; species Cryptomeria japonica. The sequence continues at coordinate 412,391,102 of NC_081409.1, read as the reverse complement.
CCTTAGATTTATTAATAAGTAGATGAAAGGGGAAATTTAATCAAATTATTGATGAATTCAATTAAATTGGGAAGGAGGATTAATTAAATAATTGCTTATTCAATTAATTATCTTCAGACCATTTTTAGGTGTATACAAGATCAAGTCTTGAAACCTTGAATTTGGTGGTTTAACACCTTACCCCAGCTTGCAGAAGTGTTGGTTTAGTTGGAGGGATAATACAAGGGATACGTTCTTTGTAAATTAGGCCTAATTGGCTTAATTAGGTCTAGAAAGACATTAAGGGTACAAACCTTTCAAATTGTGGTTAGAGTCTAAAGTTTTTTGGGAATTGTGTAACTAGATAAAGGGTATCTGAATCCACCTTTAGTTTGTCTTTTCCTTTGGAACTTTTTTAAGTTGTGTTTGGAAAACTCAACCAGTAGGGCTACTAGGCTACCGGTAGGGCTACTAAACAATTGGACAGTTGTGAGGCAAGTATTCCCTAACACATCTGATCGCCAGATCCTATGGGTGTTTTGTGTTGGTTGGACCACCAATAGGAAAATTCCAAGAGGTTTCCATCCCACCGATTCCGGAAGGTACTAAACCAGTTCATATAAGGGTAGAGTGTTTTCATCATATTGGTACCAGAAGATACTAAACTAGTATGGATCCGGTCACACAAATTGTTGTGTGAGTTGAGCATTTGGTAGGTGTGTTGTTTACACCTTGGACAAACAAAAGAACTTGTTTTGGACATAGTAGTTGTGGGTGAGAGAAGATTTTCACCTAGTTGTTGGCTGGGTCTGGATCATATTGGTATCAGAGCACGAGTTGGATTGCTTGGGGAAAGTGATTTGTTGTGTATGTCTACGGAAGGAAGTGAGGGAGAGGCTAGCAACATGTGTCCTAAGAGTATGTATCAAAATGCCATCAAGAAGATGTTTGAAGAGATGTTTGAAAATAGAGTGAGGGAGTTAGAGAAGGCCAAAGGAAAAATAAAGGAGGGTGAATGTGACTCTGATGAAGAAGAAGAACAATGGGGAGAAGAAGAGACCCCAAGGAAAGAAGCTAAGTTACCTGCAGACCAGAGAGAATTTGTTGAGGTCCTAAAGTCCATTAGCAGAGAATCCTCATCAGGTAAGGATGACATCCCTATGTTTAGTGGGAAAATGAATGCAGAAGAAGTGATGATGATATTGGTTTGAAAGGATGCCCTAGCTCTTGATTGCTAAATTTCAGTATGATGATGCCCCCTCGGAGATCAATTGAGATAATTGATCTTTGAAGTTTTTGCAAAATTGATATCTTGATAGATTTGATTTGATCTCTGCAACTGTATTTTGATGAAAATGTGAGTTCTTCTATTAGCTTGATTGCTTAGATTTTAAAGATTGATAAATCTTGATTGATTAGATTGAGATTCAGTCTGGTTTCAGGAAGGATTCATCCTGTATAAGACATGATCAGAATGTCTGGTTTCAGGAAGGATACATCCTATATAAGACATGATAGAATCGATTAGGTTTGATTGATTGATTTGATTTGATAAGGTTGATTAGATAAAGAACTAACATTTTGTTGATATCAAGTTGCAGAAATATTTGGATATGTTGATTGTTGATTCTGTTGAGAGAGATAGCATAAGATTTTTTCTAGGTTGATAATATCATGAGAGATATGAGTCATTCATCTAATTGCGTATACACTTGTGATGATGCTTTGATGATTCCTATGATAGATTTAACCTTGGATAAAAGGAGCATGTGGGATCCCATGCAAGAATGAAATGCAAGCTAAAATGCAATGCGATGCAAATTATGACTGGACTGTGTTGGCAAATGCACACTCCAATGAGATATTGTAGGTGATTGAAGGTATTGTCATTGATGGCAACCTTGCAATCATATGATATCAGCAGGAAGACACCGGCACTAACACCAACACTCTACACCGGCACTGAAAAGGAAGATTACCGGCACCCTGGCCGACAACAATTTTGTATTAATGTATTTTGTAATTAATTGTAAAATCTTTTGTAAGCCGACATGGTGGATTGTAACATGACTCATATATGTATGAGATCATTGTAGATCATTTTGTAAGAAGTAGGATGCAAAATATGAATAAAAGGTAGTAGACCTAATATACGAATTATTGGATAAGGGTTTATGTATGTAGCATAGCTTAAACCAGTACTAAATCTGGCATAGAAGATGCTAATCTGAAGTAGTACAAGACATTGGATTAGTATAATCCATTTTTGTAAGTCAATGTGACTTCTTTTGTAATTGAGCAGTGAGCTCTAGGCACGTGGCCTTCCTGCATGTGCAGACCCCTGTTGTAGTAGTAATATTCTCTTATTAGCTAGTAAGTGAATATTGTTGGTCACAAATCCCACTGAGGTTTTTCCCACACCGGGTTTCCTCGTTAAAATATTGTGTTGTGGTGTGCTTTTCATGTTGTGGTTGTTATTCTTATTTGTTGCATTATTTCTGGTTTACTGGTACACAGTTTTAATATGATTTTCATGTTATAAGTTAAGAAAGTATTATTACCGGTGAGATACTGATTCACCCCCCCCTCTCAGTATCTTTGGGAATCCTAATGTAATTGGTATCAGAGCCTGGTCCTCTATTTTAAAAAGCCTAACAACTTGAGGAAGATCTTGTCACCGGTAGAGATGGAAAATTTGAGAAAGCAATTGGAATTAACTCTTTCAGACTATGATGCGGAAAAGGTGAAGAATATCAAACTTGAAGATAATCTGAAGGTTGCTTAGGATATCATTCAAGCACTTCAAGAAAATTACACTATAGCAAGGAATAAAAGAAGAGAACTTTGTGAAAAGATGCAGAATGAGGAAGATGAAAAGGAAACTCTTAATGATTTGGTAAACAAGCTAAGACAAGAAATCAGTACAACAAATAATGAGATGCAAGATATGACTATGAGATTTTGTAAAGAAATTGAAGACAAAAAGAAGAAGACTAAATGATACTGGAAATGAAAACACAAGACTCAGTCATGCAAATAATATGTTGAAGACAAATTTGATGCACACACAAAATGACAGAACTAAACTCATGAGACAAAAAGGAATCTTGGAGAATGAACTGACTGCTGCAAATCAACACAAGGAGAAATTCAAGAAACATTTAGAAGAACTTGTTGACATGCTGAAGAATCAGAAACCTAATGGTGGTACAAATGGCCTTGGCTTTGAAATTGGTGAAAGCTCTAGTACTGCAAACAATCATGATCATAGAAAACCGGTAAGACAACCTAATGCTTACAAATTCAATGGGAAATACTTTAACTGTAACAAGTATGGTCATAGAGCAAATCAGTGTAGATCTAGAAATCATCAGAACACTAATACACCCACTAGTCAATGTTCTAAATGCAACAAAGTTGGTCGTAACTTAGAAAATTGCAGAATGAATGTAATATGTTATGTTTGTGGAAGATTTGGACAATTATATAATCAATGCAGAACACATACCGACATAGGATATGGGAAAGCTATTCAGAAGAACAATGTGACTTGTTATGCTTGTAACAAGATTGGACATATTGTAAGAGCAAGTCCCCATCGGCAAATAACAAAGGTCCTAGTTTGAAAGGTAAAGAAAAGGTTGAAGAGGTAAAGCAAGAATTCTTAAAACAATGGATCAGAAAGTCAGATCAGAATGTTGAAGGGAATACCCCTCCACTGGTAGAATAGAGTATCACTTTACCGGCAGGAGACTCTTCATCTAATTGAAGGAAAATCCTTTGGGGGTTTAGCAACAAATGAAAAACATGCTATTATTCCCTCGGTTGATGGTGAAAAGTTGAAATTGCTTCTATACCGGTAGATGAGTTAAGTTGTGACTTAACCAACAAGCATTAAATGCGGTAGTTGGAGAAAATAACATTATAAAGCAAGTGTTTTGGCTCCTTTTTCATTCACCAAGCATTCAAACCTTTGAGAGTGTGAAAATTCCCGAGCGAAGGCATCCTTAGCAAAAAAGTGAAGTAGTTCATCAAAGCATTCATCCTAAAGGCAAATTGAGGTATTTATAACTATGGAATCTTCATCCACTTCTGAATTTATTGCAAACCCTATTGTTGTTGAAGTAATTAAGCTCCCTAAACCCGTTTTCAAACTAGTTCCTGAAATTGCGAAGAAAGATGATAGCATAGGTGCATTTTCTCAAATCCCTAAGGGAGTAGTATATGCCGAAGACCCTAGGATGTATATACATTTTCATATAGAGGAATTAGGTGTTGATGAGATAAAAAAACATGTATAGCACTATGATTTGTGATGAATCTGGAAATATCAAGCCAGAACATAAGATAGTAGAAACCCTAGGTTTTACTGAAATCCTTAGTGTCCTGGATTTTCCCAAGGATATTATAAGGATTGTGCTAAGTAGAGTTCATGGTGAATTCTTCTAGTTGGATATAATTCATAAAATCACAAAGGAAGCTGTTAAGGTAGTAACAGGGTTACCTTCCATCGGTAGCAGACCTGACATAATAAAGAGAGTCTCAAATGACACAGTGATGGATTTAACTGGTGCAACATTCGACAAAAGGTCTCTAAGGGTAAACGATGTAAAGGAAATAAATGTCAGATTTATCAGTATGATCTTAGGTTATAAAGCTACACATGCAAATAGGTTGAACTCAGTTTCTAGCCTATGTATTAAAAGTGCTTATGACATGGTTAATGATAACGCAAGAATAGATGTATGTGAATGGCTCAAAGATGAATTGATAGACAATCTGGGGAAGACTAAAGGAGATAAGAAAGGAACATTCAGATTTGGAAATTTGCTTGTTTGTCTAATGCTATACATAACTAAACAAGTACCCGGTATTGGTGCAAGAGATTTTGGCTTTGATATACCGGTAGGAAAACAACTATTGGATCTACCTAACAACATGGGAGAAAACCAGGAGAAAAAATTAAATGAATACTTTCAAGCATTAAAGGCTCGAATGAAAACCAGAATAAGACTGTCACAAGCTATTGTGGACAAGTATCATAAAGAAATTTGTTTTGTAATCAAGAAAGATGAAATCTAGATGGAGGCAGTTGTCCCTAGAACTATCTGGGTAACTGAAATGGGCTATGAGATAGATGAAAATATTTTTGAAACTTATGCAAAAGCCCTCCTTGAAGCACCCAAGGAACCCATTGAGAAAGTTTTTGGAAATGTTGAAACAATTGAGAGTGGAATTCAGTCTAGAAAAAGGGTTAAGAAGGTTGAAGAAATAGTAAGGAAAGGAACTTGATAGGCTAAAGCAATTAAGGAAGTTGTTTTGAAGCAAACTGGTATAAAGGAAAGTGAGTTGGAAGGACTTCAACTGGAAGCTCATCTTTCACCGGTTGGAACTTCTTCTGAGAGTGATATGCCAGTGGTATTTAAAAGGGTAGAAAGGAAAAGAAAACTCTCACCGATACCCTCACCTACACCCATGAAAACAAGGCAAAAACAAGTGGTAGTGAGACCTCCAGTGAAAAAGAAGTTGACACCTAAGAAGAAAAGAAAGGTAAAACAAGATATTGCTCCACTAGACAAAATCTTGAGTGAAATAACTGAAGATGGTAAATTGAAGAACATCAACAAAATATACAACACACTATCTACAGATGACAAGGAAAGCATAGAGAACGGTGTAATCTTACACTTGGATATATATAAGAAATTTTTGATGGAAGTTGTTGATGAAATACCAAATGATCTATATAGGAGATTAGAAGCTAGAAGGTTAGCCATCGTTGAGTTGGACAAGAAAATTCAAATTGAAAAATTACTTGCAGTACATCCAGTCAACTCACTTGATGAAATAGATAAACTAATCAGTGAAGCAAACCAGACAGTATTCTCCACTGCTCATCGGCATGTAGCACTAATGGCAGGTAGAGTAAATGAAGTCTCTGAGGAAACAACAGATGCATGGGATATATTCTTTGTGAAAAAAGAAAAATAGGAAGAATTACTTAGACCTAAAACTATCAGAGTATACCAAAAGGACAGGGATAAGGGGAAAGGTAAGGTAGGTGGTCCTCCAAGCCTGAAAATAACTGATAACTTAACCACACCTCCTTCAGATACTCCACCGGTAGATACTACTAACAGTCAACTGGCCACAAAGAGTATGGAGACTCCACTAGAGGATACATATCCTGAGTCTAAAGTTTTGTACACTATGAATATAGATACTCAAGAAGTAAATTTTGTGGTTGACAGAGAAACCACTGAGGACAAGAAGATAGATGTGACTACTGAGTTACCAGCTGCAGAGGTTGAGATAAGCATAGAAAAACCTATAGAGCAACCAATAGAGGATACCACTGAGAAACCGGTAGATACAACTAAAAAACCATCAGAAGAACCAACAAAGGAAAGTACAAAGGTACAAAATGAGACTACATATGAGAAACTGATAGTTGAAAGCTTAGAGAAACCTTCTGAGACACAAATAGAGAAACCAGAATAGGTACAAGTTGAGACACAAGTTCAGACAGAAACAATGCCACCGGCCAAAACTAAAAAGCCTAAACCTTTGTTTGTAGAAATGCAAACACAGACTGACCTACCAGAGGTCAAACCAAGCAAGGTGATTACTACAATCGGTAGCATGGCTATTATGAAGATAGTTGGACAAACATCTGGTACTTCTATGGCAGAATTCAGACCTACAAATGTAACAAAGGTCTTATTGGATTCAATAAAGAAGATCACAAAATGTAATGCACAAGCCTATAAGGCTATTGATGACACAATTACCATTCTTAAACTGATAGCACCAAAGTGTATTGTAGATAACAAAGATTCTTTAGGTCAACTAGACACATTGTCTAAGTTCATCACTGACAACATATTGACTATTGATCAAATAAATGAGGATACATTCAAGGAAAGAATGATTAAAGAAAAAAAGAAATTCTTTGAGGAAATTGTGAAGAAGAACAAAGAGAAAATGGAAACATTATTACCAGAACTTGGAGAGATAATTTTTGACTTCAAGAAACTGTACAAAGACACTTGTAAAAAAAACATTCTAACAAAGGATCTAGACAAGGAAATCAGCAAAGCACAAGATAAGATAAACAATATTGTTGACAATCTGATAGGTACATCGGACCCATTTTTGGAGATAGAGAAGAAGATTGCAGAGCAAGAAGAGAAAATCAAGTAGTTAGAGAAGGACAAAGAAAGAATAAAGGATAAAGAAAAGGACTTAAAATGTAGACTTGGTCCAAAACTAGATTACCTCATTTCTTTGAGAAAAGAAATATCTGAGGCTCTGGTTCCCAGACTGAAGACACCGGAAGAGCAAATGCACATACTCACTGGTATAGTGTAGAGAACTCAAAAGGCAATAAAAGACAACAAATCATTCAGTAATGGTTTAAATTTGGTTTTGACAGATATTTTTCAGATTGTAACCCATCGGTTACAACATTCCAGGCAGGACTCCACTGACAGCGAATGACAACCTTTGTCATTGATGTCAAAGGGGGAGTAGTAGAGATGAGAAAAATCAAAATAAAGATCATCTGCTCAAGGGGAGCATACATTTGGTACAATTTTTGGCAAGATTTTTGGACTTCAGTTTTTTGATACATTCTTGAATTTTTCTCATGAGTGTTGCCATCAATGCCAAAGGGGCAGATTGTTGGCAAATGTACACTCCAATGAGATATTGTAGGTGATTGAAGGTATTGTCATTGATGGAAACCTTGCAATCATATGATACCGGCAGACAGACTCGAGCACTGGCACCAATAGACTCTACACTAACATACAGAACACCGACACCAAAAAGGAAGATTACCAACACCCTGGCCGACAACAATTTTGTATTAATGTATTTTGTAATTAATTGTAAAATCTTTTGTAAGCCGACATGGCGAATTGTAACATGACTCATATATGTATGAGATCATTGTAGATCATTTTGTAAGAAGTAGGATGCGAAATATGAATAAAAGGTAGCAGACCTAATATGCGAATTATTAGATATGGGTTTATGTATGTAGCAGAGCTTAAACCGGTACTGAATCTGGCATAGAAGATGCTAATCTGAAGCAGTACAAGACATTGGATTAGTATAATCCATTTTTGTAAGTCAGTGTGACTTCTTTTGTAATTTAGCAGTGAGCTCTAGGCACTTGGCCTTCCTGCATGTGCAGGCCTCTGTTGTAGCAGTAATATTCTCTTATTGGCCAGTAAGTGAATATTGTGGGTCACAAATCCCACCGAGGTTTTTCCCACACTAGGTTTCCTCGTTAAAATATTGTGTTATGGTGTGCTTTTCATGTTGTGGTTGTTATTCTTATTTTTTGCATTATTTCTGGTTTACCACTACATAGTTTTAATATGCTTTTCATGTTATAAGTTAAGAAAATATTATTACTGGTCAGATACTGATTCACCCCCCTCTCAGTATCTTTGGGAATCCTAATAGACTAGTCACTGGATTATTTTGCATTTTTGTCATCATTGAGCTTTTGAAATGTGGGAAGTGAGTGCAATCATCAATGGTATAGTTAAACCATGATGACTTGAGCACTTCTTTCTTGGATTTTGATATAGCAGGTTCGCACAAGCATCGATGTATAATTGAACCAAGATGACCTAAGTGTTGCTTACGTAAAACAGGCAGTATTAATCATTTCAATACGCAAATTGGAAATGTCTTCAATGATACTTTGATGATCATGTCTTGAGACAAATTTGCACATATTAATGATTAATTTTCAGATAGCAGACAAGAAAAATATCATGTTCCTTCCTTGTTCCTCTAGTCAAAGACATCCTAGAGTCACTCAGAAATCATGATAGCCAAAAGAAATATAGAAAAGTTGAACAATCATATTAAAATCATTATCCAAAAATATATCATCCACTGAAAAGTGTGTGATGTGCTTAGATTGATTTTGTGATAGCTTGATAGTTGATAGTTTGATCTTGTGTTCAACGTTGGATGTGTCTCAGTTTTCACTTGTTCGAAGTTGTCTAACTATTTGCTCTACTTGTTTGATTTAGCTCAAAATTGATCCAGAGTTTGCCCCCAACTAGGTGTAGGATTTTGCGCCAAGCCTAGAAAAAAAGTCGTTATGATATATCCAATGATCCAAACCATGGTGAGAGAGCAGTTGCGATGCTCGAGTATGTACAAAGGTTCTATGATGGTCAATGCTGATGGAAAATGAATGGATGCAAGCGAAAAGAATGCATGAACTAATAGATGGAAGAGCTAGCTGATAGATAGCGCCTGTTTGCCAGGTTTTCACCATCTGTTTTTATTGCACTTTTTCTGATATTTAATTTTTTTTGGATTTTCTGCTTTTTTCACTGTTTTTGATTTTTTTGCTTTTTCACTGTTTTTAATTTTTTCTGATTTTTCACTGTTTTTTATTTTTCTGCTTTTTCAGACATAATTTTTTTTTAGATGCATGCTATTGATAGGTTCCTTGAGTTGATCACTGTCTTGTGTTGATGGTTGATATGCTCCTGATCCAAATACTGTTGTGATCACAAATAGACCTAACCAGTTTGGTTCAAACTTTCCTTTCTTTTCTCGATCTGTCTGGTTGCGTGGATTTTCCTTTAGCACTAGTTATCCCACTTGAAAGACTCGTGGTTTGACCCTGTGATTATAACTTCAGCACATTATTTGCTGATATACCTTTAGATGATCAAAGACATTTTGTCTTCATTCATGGATCAGTTCTAACTCTTGTAGTCTAGATACTCTTTGTTCTTCATCTGGGATGAGACCTTTTAGTGACACACATAGAGAGGGTATCTCTACTTTGATTGGCAATATGGCTTCTGATCCATATACAAGAGAGAAAGGTGTGCCACTTGTCGATGTGTGGATATTCGTACAATAAGCCCATAGAGCAGGGTTTAGTTGAATATGCCAATCTCTTCCAGCATCATTCACTGTCTTCTTAAGGATTTTCAGAATAGTTTTGTTAGATGCTTCTACCTGCCCATTTCCTTGTGGATAATAAGGTGTGGAGAATCTATGCTGGATCTTAAACTTTTCACATAGCTCTTGTACATCCTGGTTCTTGAATGGTCCCCTATTATCCATGATAATGGTCATTGGTATTCCATAGCGACATATGTAGTTCAAGATAAATGCAACAATTTGTTTTCGTGTGATATTTATAAGAAGTACAACCTCAATCCATTTTGTGAAATATTTTGTAGCTACCAGGATGAATTTGTGACCATTAGATGAAGAAGGATTTATCTTTCCTACTAGATCAAGACCCCATTGACCAAGATGTTGCTAAAGCATGAAGTTCTTGTGTTGGTGCATGAATCAAATTCCCATGGATCTGACATTGTTTGCATGTTTGAGCTATCTGAAAAGAATCTCGTTCCATGGTTGGCCAATAATAGCCCAAGCATATGAGTTTTTTTAAAAGGGTAAGACCACTTGAATGAGTGCCACAAATTCTGTTATGGACTTCATTTAAGGCCTTCTCAGATTCTTCTTGTTCGAGACATCTTAAAAGAGTACCGTCTAGACCTCGTTTAAATAGGGTATCCGTGATAAGAGTAAAATGGGAGGATTGGCGAATAAAGTTTCGCTTTTAGTTTTTTGATAAGTGGGGAGGTAAGATATTGTCTTTCAGGTATGTGTAGTTTGGCCATAGCAAGAGGAATCATGTCCAATAAGTTGATAGATGGTTCAGGAATTAGGACAATTATGAGCAGGATAAAACAACTCTTCTACCAGGAATTCACAATGCTGTTGATTTTCCCGTGTCTACAATAGAGAAGAAAGTGTAGCCATGGCATCTGTTGCTTTGTTGTCATTTCTTGGAATTTGTTCAAAAGTTATTTCTACAAAGTAATTCTTGAAATCATCCATTATCTTTTTGTAAGGTGTGAGTTTGTCATCTTTTGTTTGATAGTCATCATTGATTTGATTAATGATGAGCTGAGAGTCTCCAAAGACTTGAAGTTGTGTTATATTCCATTCTACAGCCATTTTGATACCTATTACCAATGTTTCATACTCTGCTATATTGTTTGTGCACAGAAAGCTCAATTTGTATGCTTTCAGGATTGTATGACCTTGTGGTGTGATGAATAGAATTCTTGCTCTTGATCCATGTTGTTATCCTTTATTAATGTCTTCTCTTGGACTAATATTCGAGTGATGTATTGTAAGATATGGATCAAACCCTAGAATGTCTGTATATGAATAGGTAAAATTGACTTACCATCTTTTGAATGGTTTCAAGTATTTTTGTCTTGTTAGTTCTGATAGAGAGATTGCTGGATATAGATCAATTGTGCCAATTATAACTGCCTTTGCTGGTTCTTTTAGGATAGATAACTTCTTTTGATAGAATTTAGGTAAGGTGTCAAATCTCCCATCCTCCGATGCCTTGAGGAGGTTTTCACCATTAGATGTGTCCTTTATATTTACTTTTTCCCGGTGTAATGTTGCCAATAAATGGTTTTCAGTATTAGACCTGATATTGTTTTCTCGATTTTCACTTTTGCGACTGGGAGATTTAACACCCACTTGACTAGAAGATACGTTAGCGGAATCCCTAGTGAAATTTGTTGCAGGTTTGATTTCATTAAGATATAAGGATATGGCATGGTCATTAGGAAAGGTATCATTGGTGGTATGTCCTTCATTTTCCCAGTCCATAGGTTCAGGAGGGATTAAGGATAAACGGTCCTCATGCTGAATTATGTCAAAGATATTTGGGGTCATGATAGAGATATTAGAGCTTTCAATATGTATTTCCATGTCTAGAACGGTACTCTCGTCAGAATGACCTCGCATAAGAAACTCCTGATCATCCTTGGTTAAGTCCATGTCAGTCGAATGTGATTCTGATTCAACTAGGCTAGTTCCTAATGTTTGTTCTACATACGTGTGAACTATATCGACTTCTACATCTTCTTCTTCCCTTTCAATTTCAAGTTGCTCTAGTTTGTTTTTCCATGATAGCAAATATTCTCCGGTCCCTTGATCTCTTAGCTGTATTTGTTTTTCCATGTTTGACAAAATTGATGCAAATGATTGTTCCTTGAATTGTGTGCTTGAAGCTGCTACCTCTCTATTATGTGAAATAATGACCTCTTGAGTCGATTTCAGATTATTACAACACTGCAATTGATTTGAGTTTGCTGATATTGTGATTTCCTTCCCACTGTAGGGAAACTTTAAGCACTGATGACATGTTGATGTAATAGCTTGTATGTCTTGAATCCATGGTCTCCCCAAGAGTATATTGTATGGTAGGTCCACGTCTAGAACTTGGCATGTTGTGTCTTTTTGCAAAGGTCCCACTCCGAGGGGTAATGTCACCATTCCTTTAGATGAATGCTCTTATTCGCCATATGCTTTGATTTTTATCTTTTTCTAAAGATCAACTGCATCTTCTGAATAACCTAGAGCATGGAAAAGATTCATAGAGAAAATGTTCAAGTCAGCTCCCCCATCTATTAGGACACGTTTAACAAGCGTTCTATGAATGAGGACTTCAATTTGCAAGAGAGCGTTATGGGGATGCTGCAATGAATTAATGCTTGGATATGAAGGAGATGAGATTTGAATATGATCCTCTAAAATAGGTTTGATGGCAATTATGGATATCCCTTGGGGAACTTCATCTTTGGATGTATTCTTTGGTGATGGTGCTATGGAAGATTCTTGCAAGCTTTCAAGAGGTGTAGGAATAGATGCCTTTGGAGCGTCAATTTGCTTATGGGGGGATGAGACATTGCTAGACATAGGTGTATGATTTTGATCTTCTTTAGCCAAATCCTTTAGGGATCTCTTTAAGAGGTGCATAAAAGAGCCACCTTTCTTTGGAGATGTGTCTGAATCCTTGTGAGGTTTTAACATAGTTCAATTTTGATTTTGAACTTGTTTGATTGCTCTGATATGTTGGCTTGTTACTTTTATTTTGTTTTGGTATTCCATGTTGATATGATTTTCAGCTATTTTAAATATTCCTACTTCCATTTTAGGGGTTTGATTGTCTAAAAGTTGTTTTGATAAGTGATCACCTATCAAGGTAGATACGCTAGAATGATAAGACATGCAAAGATAATTCAAGTGTTTAATGGTTTGCAAGTTTTTTGATCTTTGGTTTTTGAGTGTGATGGTGATTTTGATAAGAACCAAGTCCAGTAGGAATGATACATCCTACGATGTGGGACAAGATTATCCTGACCAAATGTTTCAATTTCATGATAGAGGATGATAGATCTTGATGAGAAACTATGCTTGAGTGATCAGTTTATCAAAGAGGGTGATAATGCACTTTGAGATGTTTAGATCTTGAACTTGTTGAGGGTAAGCACATTGAAAATCTTAAGGTGTTTATCTTCTATAGTCTGATTTTTGATGGATGATAACTTGACCAAGTGAACCAAGATGACAATCTAAGGACAGATTGAGAGATAACATGTGTTTATATTTACTGTAAATTGATCAGGCAGAAATGACAAATCTAAAATAGGCATGCAGGACACAACTCTGGACTAACAAATGCATAGTTTCATATGATAGATTATGCAGCTTAGGACGATAGAAGATACCTAACTGTACAACAAATCAGAAATTTCATGTAAAAAGCAGTATTTTGTATGACATAGAATGTTGTGTAGTAAGACACGGAGATGTTGTGTAGTACGACACAAGATTCTATGTAGTATGACAAAAGGTTCTGTGTAGTAAGACCAAAGAATCTGTGTAGTACGAAAAAAGATTCTATGTAGTATGACAAAAGATTCTGTGTAGTAAGACAAAAGAATCTGTGTAGTACGAAAAAAGATTTTATGCAAATAGGTTCATATGATAGAGAACCTAACTCATACGACCGAGAGCAGGACAAAGATAAAAAATGTTTGTTTGGTTGAATTTCGATAACTGAAGTTTAATGTTTTGCTTATGTCTTCCAGTTTTTGGATGTCTGATTTGTCGATTTAGGGATGGATACACAACAAACACATGATATGATAAGTGAATCCAAGCATGCTAAACCCTAAGGAAGTTGGCTGGGAATGAAAACCTTTGCTTTCTGACTTAGGTACACACCCAATAGCTAATCAGAATACGACCATTGAGTCTCACACAATGGATTCTCAACGCCGTATTATCTAACTCCAAATGCTAATAGGGGCACGATATGGAAAGTGTCTTGGGAGAGTTACTATCTCTTGCACAAAGATTATCACCCTTTTGGAGGTGAATCGGGTAGCTTCTATTTTAACCGGCACTAGTAAGGGATCTGTTCGGCGCGTCGGGGTATAAACTCAATTAAGAGGTCTCCCAGCCTTGAAAACCAAGGTTTGATATACCCGAAGGTACGGAGGAGAGCTATTCCCAAGCACTGTCGTTGCTTTTGTTTTCATCAAAAACATATTTATTTTATAGTGGGTTGGATTACTTGGCGTTAGCCATTCCCACTTAGGTCGTTCCCCTCTCACCAGCCTTGATGGCTAAGAGTTATTACTCCTCGGGAGGGCAGGCCTGCTAAAGAAATGCACTAATGAAAGTAAAATATCAGTCTAGCTTTCTGATCACCTAAGAAAGGTGAGAGCATACTCGCCTATCATCAAAGACACAAAATACATGATAGTTCATTCCTTTAGTAAAATTGAAGTGTGCCTAGAAAAATTTAATGAATATACAAAGTTTAGTCGGATTCATAGGCAACCTGCAAAATAGACCCATTAGTAGTCATTGATTGGTTTTTGAATTATGTCTTTGACAAGCGTATCTTCGTCAATCGTCCTGCAGAAAAGAGTTAGGCTACCAAAAATCTCACAAACTAGTCAAGGTTAGTGTTAGAAAATTTCAGATTAGAATCATAAAACCCTAACATGCAGTCTATTAAAAATCATAGAGACATAGACTTGTACGACATGATTTATTAAATAAAATGACAAATATTTAGATCTCCGACACAAGCCAACACCAGCTCGTACGACACAGGATTATGCTAGTACGAATAAAGGATTTGCAACATGGAAATTTGTACAACATGCATTTAGCTCTAGTACAACAAGGAAAAGGAGCTCGTACGAGTCAGGATGAAGTTTCGTACTAGACTAAAAGGTAGTTCATACGAGTTGGAAAATCAACTCGTACGACATTCTAATTCTGTCCCGGTAGAGATGGATGTTTGTTGAAGCTTGAGAGGCCAAAAATGATGATTTCAGCCCCACAGTGGGTGCCAAAATGTTATGCTCTGTGAAGTGTACCTGTACCTGCAAACACAATGCACTCAATAAATCATTACAAGCAATGGTTAGTGAATTAAATCAAAGAAAGAAAAAACCATAGCTAAGCAATCTATCACCTCCTAGTAAATGCGAGTATGAATTTTGCTCTTAGATCTGGTAATGCAAATTCCAGTGACTTGACTACACTTAAATGGAGGATTTAAATGATGAAGATGCATGATCTAGCAATGATAGCATGATTAAGCTACATGATTTCATGATAATTCTAGAAAATAGGCTAGAATGAAGATGCAATTAAGCTATGATTTGAACATGATGACAATGATTCAAATGATAAACTAGAAGCTAGATTCCTATAGTAATAATGCTTGAATGCAAATGAGATGAATCAATCGGGATGCCAAAATGATATGAAATTGGGACCCTTTGTGCTCCAAAATGAGGTCTATTTATAGGATTTCCCAAGGCTAGGGATGATGTGGCATGAATCAACATTTAAGATTGTTTTGAAGATATCAATAGTTAAATTGGAGGAGGTTGGCAAAGGAGTTGGACTAAAGGGAACATCTGTCATCTCTATGGTGACAAGTGTCAAGAGGCTTCTAGAAGAAGTTAGATGAAAGGGAACAACACTTAGTGACAAGTGTCACAAGGCTTCTAGAAGAGGTTAGATGAAAGGGGACATGGTGGCTAGGATGGAATGGGTTAGGTTTAGGAGTGGTAGAAGTTAGGAGAATTTGAATTTAAAAATTCAAATAATGGGAAAAGGCTAATTAATCTCAACAACTCATGAATTTGATTTGTTTTAATTAATTAGGGATTTAGAAGAAATGATTTTGATGGAGGGAATTAATTAATCAAAGGGTCGAAATGGACCTATTAAATAAATCCTTAGATTTATTAATAAGTAGATGAAAGGGGAAATTTAATCAAATTATTGATGAATTCAATTAAATTGGGAAGGAGGATTAATTAAATAATTGCTCATTCAATTAATTATCTTCAGACCATTTTTAGGTGTATACAAGATCAAGTCTTGAAACCTTGGATTTGGTGGTTTAACACCTTACCCCAGCTTGCAGAAGTGTTGGTTTAGTCAGAGGGATAATACAAGGGATACTTTCTTTGTAAATTAGGCCTAATTGGCTTAATTAGGTCTAGAAAGACATTAAGGGTACAAACCTTTCAAATTGTGGTTAGAGTCTAAATTTTTTTGGGAATTGTGTAACTAGATAAAGGGTATCTGAATCCACCTTTAGTTTGTCTTTTCCTTTGGAACTTTGTTAAGTTGTGTTTGGAAAACTCAACCAGTAGGGCTACTAGGCTACCGGTAGGGCTACTAAACAATTGGACAGTTGTGAGGCAAGTATTCCCTAACACATCTGATCGCCAGATCCTATGGGTGTTTTGTGTTGGTTGGACCACCAATAGGAAAATTCCAAGAGGTTTCCATCCCACCGATTCCAGAAGGTACTAAACCAGTTCATATAAGGGTAGAGTGTTTTCATCATATCGGTACCGGAAGATACTAAACTAGTATGGATCCGGTCACACAAATTGTTGTGTGAGTTGAGCATTTGGTAGGTGTGTTGTTTACACCTTGGACAAACAAAAGAACTTGTTTTGGACATAGTAGTTGTGGGTGAGAGAAGATTTTCACCTAGTTGTTGGCTGGGTCTGGATCATATTGGTATCAGAGCATGAGTTGGATTGCTTGGGGAAAGTGATTTGTTGTGTATGTCTGCGGAAGGAAGTGAGGGAGAGGCTAGAAACATGCGTCCTAAGATTATGTCTCAAGATGCCATCAAGAAGATATTTGAATAGATGTTTGAAAATAGAGTGAGGGAGTTAGAGAAGGCCGAAGGAAAATTAAAGGAGGGTGAATGTGACTCTGATGAAGAAGAAGAACAATGGGGAGAAGAAGAGACCCCAAGGTAGGAAGCTGAGTTACCTACAAATCAGAGAGCATTTGTTGAGGTCCTAAAGTCCATTGGCAGAGAATCATCATCAGGTAAGGATGACATCCCTATGTTTAGTGGGAAAATGAATGCAGAAGAAGTGATGGATTGGATTGAGGCATTGAACAACCATTTTGAATGTAATGAGACCACTGAGAATAAGAACGTTATCTTTGCTAAGTCTAGGATGAAAGGAGCAACACTCACTTGGTGGAATTACCTCTAAGGCGAGAGGGTGAAGGAAGGTAGAGGTATGATAACCTCATGGGATAGAATGTTGGCAAAAGTGAAGGCACAATTTATCATGGTAGACTATGAAGTCCAAGTCTACAAGAAGTTGCAAGGTTTGAGGAAAAAACACCTTGATGTGATTACATATACCAAGGAGTGCCATAGGTTGAGTCTAAGGACCAAACACCATGAGGAGAAACTAGAGAAAGTGGCAAGATATCTTAGTGGATTGAAATATAGTATCCAAGATGAGATCGGGATACTAGCACTAGAGATAGTGAACAAGTGCTTTCAACTAGCACTAAGAGCAGAGGAGAAGCTAAAGAGAAAGAATGATAAGAATAACAAAGGTAGAGGGAGAAAAAAATTCAAAGGCAGAGGCCCTATGAATGGTAGAGGATAGAGTCCTAGGCCACAAGGAGAGGCTAATCAAGAAAGTCAGCATGGAGATGGTAACACAAGAGGGGGTTTGAGATGAAGAAGACCCAACCATAGAGGTAGTTCTGGTGGAAGAAGCTTGGATCCTTTTAGATGCTACAACTATAACCAAGTAGGTCATACTGCAGCTAAGTGCCCTGAGAAGACTAGATCAAGATCCCAAGGAGAGAGGATAACACATTTGGTTCAAGACACTGATTTTCAGAGTGTCAATTCACCTGATTCCTATGGACTTATAGAGAGAGGATAAGAATTGATGATGAGGAGAACATTGTTGAAGGTTCCAAGCAATATTGAACCTCCACAAAGGAAGACACTCTTCTAGACAACATGCAAAGCAAGAGGCAAGGTATGTAAGGTTATAATAGATTCAAGTTCAACTTAAAATTTAGTATCCTTAGAAATGGTAGAGAAACTAAACTTGAGAAGAGTTCCTCATCCATTTCCATATAAAGTTTCTTATCTTACTAAAGGAAAACAAACCTTGGTAGAAGAGCAATCATAGGTTGAATTTCAGATAGGAGCATAAAAAGACAAAAATTTGTTTGATATTGTTGAGATGGATGCTTGTCATCTTCTTTTTGGGAGACCATGGAAATATGACCTTAAGGCCTGTCATGATGGACACAAGAACACCTACTCCATCACCAAAGATGAAAAGGTGATTGAATTGATACCCCTGCCAGATAATAGTGAGGATCAAAAGGAGAAGGAGGCCAAGATCATGATCATGGAAGGAAAAGAGTTCCTCAAGGCAATCAAGGAAGAGGGAACACCTTGTTTTGTAGTGATGTCAGTACCAAGGCAAGAACAAGAGCCCATTTCAGATGGCAAAGTAGAAAGGAAAAGGGTGATAGTCCCTAAGGAGGTGAAGGAAATGTTGAGCAAATACAAGGACATAATTGCAGAAGAGTTTCCAAGAACCCTACCACCAATAAGGGAGATAAGCCATTGCATTGATTTCATTCTTGGTACCACCTTACTAAACAAACCAGCCTACAAAATGACTCCCCAATAAAATGAGGAAGTTGCAAGGTAGATCCAAGAGTTGCCCGATAAAGGTCTAATAGGGAAGAGCTTGAGCCCTTGTGAAGTCTTGATTGTCTTAGCACCAAAGAAGGAGGGAATATGGAGATTGTGCACCGATTCCCGGGCCATTAAAAAGATAACCATCAGGTATAGATTCCCTATGCCTAAATAGAAGATTTGCTTGATTATTTAGGAGGTGCAAGATATTATTCTAAGATTTATTTAAAAAGTAGTTATCACCAAATAAGGATTAGAGACGGTGATGAATGGAAAACTTCTTTTAAAACAAACAAAGGATTGTATGAATGGAGGGTGATGCCATTTGGGTTGTCAAATGCCCCTAGCACTTTCATGAGACTCATGAATGAGGTGTTGAAGGAGTTCATTGGTAAGTTTGTCATAGTCTATCTAAATGACATCCTAGTGTTTAGCAAGATAAAGGAGGAGCACCTAAAACATTTGGATATGGTCTTGAGAAGGTTGAATGAAGAGAAACTAATGATAAATATGGAAAAGTGTGTGTTTTTGCATGAAGAACTGACTTACGTTGGGTTTGTGATTTCTAGAGGAAATTTGAAAATGGATGCTGATAAAGTGAATGCCATTCTCACATGGCCAACTCCTAGAAAAATTGGTGATGTAAGGAGTTTTCATGACCTAGCTACCTTTTATAGGAAGTTTATCAAGAATTTTAGCCATATTTGTGCTCCCATGTTAGAGACCATCAGGGGTGGACAAAAGTGCAAATTTGCATGGACCAAGGAGGCGGATGAAGCATTTGAAATGTTGAAGAAAAAAGTATCATAGCAACTGGTTCTTACCTTACCAGATTTTGACAAAATCTTTCAAATTGAATGTGATGCAATTCTTTTGGCAATAGGTGTAGTACTTAGTCAGGAAGGTAGGCCAATTGCATTTTTTAGTGAGAATTGAATTATGCTAGAATGAAATATTCTTCAAATGATTTGGAGATGTATGCATTAGTTCAGGCACTAAAGAAGTGAAGGCATTATTTGCTTCCCAAAGAGTTTGTTGTGTATATAGATAATCAAGCACTAAGCTTCCTAAATAGTCAAGAGAAATTGAGCCATGGGCATATGAAGTGGGTTAGTCCATTCAGGCCTACACCTTTACAATCAAACACAAGAAAGGTGTCTCAAACAAAGTTGCATATGCTCTTAGCAGGAGGGCACTAACGGTTTTAGAAATCTAGTTGGACAGTGTAGGAGTTGACTCCCTCAAGGGTATGTATGTTGCAAATGAAGATTTTAAAGACATTTACAAGGTATGCACTGAGTTTGGTAGCCGATATCATTTAGAGTATTATGATTATTTGATTCAAGATTTTTCTTCTTTTCAAAGGATGTGAGTTATGCATTCCTAAATGTTCAATGAGGGATAACATAATTAAGGAGAAGCATATTGGGTGTAGGGGGGGACACTTTGGATTAGACAAAACTCTTGAGTTGATGAGAAGATTTAATCACTGGCCTAAATTGCAGACACATGTCAGAAAATTTGTGGATTCATGGTGTGTCAAAAGGCCTGTTGTTCACCAAAAGTGATAACCCAAGAACACCTGCAATTGATCTATGAAGTAGCCAATTCAATCTATGAAGAACTTCAGGGCTTGGACAACATGACAAGGATATGAATCCTTCTACTCTTCAGGCTCTGCAAAACCTAGGCGAGTATACCTTTGATGCTTAGAATTAAACCTATTACACATCTATGACAACATCAACATAAACAGATAGATCTCACTAAGGCTCCAAAACAAGTAGTTTATTGCAGATGGGCTAGATCTACACATAAAACTCAACTATACTTGAGCATGAGATAGATGAAACATTTCAAAACATAACACAAACTAAAGGTATTCTGATTGGATTTTAAATTGGTTTGAGAACCCCTTTAATTGCAAGATCAGTGCCTTATCCAAGGGAAACAGAGTCATACATCAAACTATAAATGAAAGCTTCGATTGCAAATCCATCTTCATTATAAAATATTCATGCATTAATGCCTTGCATAAATGCATTACTAAGATCATTCAAAAAATCATCAGATCTTGAAACTATATTCCATTTTTTATGATTTATTGTAGAATTTAAATCCTTCCTTGAAGAATCCCTGCAAACAATCATAACTATCTCCTTGAGATAACAAATTTCATCCTCCTTGAGGATCTGATTTGATAAAATGGAAATACAAATCTAGAGACAATCCTGTGTGAATTTATGTATGTCTTACATACACAAGACCCTGCAACTAAAAACACCTATAGCAAGAATTGAACTCCATTACTGAAGGAAAAGCCCTGCCCTGTACAATCTTCAAGAATGCTCAAAATTGGAAGCCATGAAAACTGGAGCCATTCTCATAGAATTCTGGAACCCCTACCACTGAGAAGAATGGGGAATAAAAAGATGAGGGAAGAAAAACAAATCTGCAACTGAATTGCCAAGTGTCCCTTCTCTAACTGAATTTCGTTCCCATGAAAACTGCATCCAAAATATCCCACATTTTTCAAAATTAACCTCATAATCAGATTCCTCACTCCTAGAGCTTTCCGGCGATATATAATACTTTATATTTTGGCCAAAATTTAGAATCTGGGCGAATTAATTCTCATTTGTGCTCAGTCATTTAAATATTTCGAATTTTAATATAGTCTAAACTATATCATTTATTCATTTAAAATTTGATTTTTGCCTCCATATGTGCATCTGATGCCTTGCCATGTGGCGGGATCTGATTGGTCGATGGGGTTGACCGGACGCCACCTAGGATGACACCTCATCTTTTGCCACTTGTCGGCCACGTCATCGCCACTGGGTGCTTGCTTGTATGCCACGTCATTGCCACTGGGTGCCACCTCACCGAGACCCGCCTGCTGGACCGTTGACTGTACCCGCCACCTGTGTGCCACATGGATGGCTATCGTTCACTCTCGCTATTTCGCGGGGTTTAAACTACGTGCATCTTCCTTCGCGAAATAGCGCAAGCCGTTGATCTCTCTCAAACTTGCTCGCTCGTTAACCCGGCCTTCGTCTGCAAAATTTCGCACATTTGCCTCGAGAAGCATGCCTACGTGGGGTCCACTTGGTCTTCTAGTGCAAGCCGTTGATCTCTCTCGAACTTTCTCGCTCGTTAACCCGGCCTTCGTCTGCAAAATTTTGCACATTTGCCTCGGGAAGCGTGCCTACATGGGGTCCACTTGGTCTTCGTCTAGTCAACTCCTCCATCGCCTCAAGAAGAGTGCTCGCACGTGGGCCTGCCTTGGGCGCCCATGGGCACCTTGTGTCAAAAGCCTTTATGGCTTAGACATATTACTACTGTGTGTTCTTGCATATAAACATTTAAAAATACCACTTCCCAGCCAATGTGGGATAAAGCTATTTGCCTGGGAACACATTTTGAGCTTTACCTGAGACTTTCATGGCTGCCAACGGTATTTGTTTGAAGAATTTGCATTGTTTGAAATTATCTAAGCTTCCCCAAAACCACTCACGCCACTCAGGAGGAGTTCTTGGCATTATGCTTGCTAATGGCATTGCTGGAGGGTTTCTTAATGCCCATTCAATGCCGCATAGGAGGGAATTGGCTGGGCTTTATGTCTGGTAATTACAATTTTTTTTTAAAAAAAAGTTCCATTGCTGCACCTCACATGACTCTCCATCTTGCCATTTGCATTTCTTTTAGAATTTAAATGGCTTCTAATGCCACATAGGAGAGGAGGGTATTGGCTTTGTGCTTACCCATTGAAAATGATTTATAAATTTCTGAATCTTTCACCCAGCTTACCTCTCAGAGCAATATGTTTTAAAAATTTAAATGGCCCCCTTTAAATACACCCATTTTACATACTATGCAAGGGATAAGGGATGACTGCTGTTGAAATTGCCATTTGTTTGGGGAATTTTTGATTTGCTGTTGCTGCCACACAGAGGCTTTCACGTGGGGCTTTGGAGTGTTTTCATTTTCTTTGAAAGCCTCGGTGGCCTTTGCCAAAGCCATTTTGGAAGCTGCAGAGAAGGTTAACTCCACTCCACAACCTGCCATTGTTGCATTTGCTTGAGTTCCCTTGGTGCTGCTCACACATGGGAGGGAGAGTGCTGGTGTTTTTCTGTCATTTAACATGCTGCCCCCTTTTGCATACCATGTCCAGCTTCTGTTTGCTTTTGCTTTGCATTGGCATTTTAACATAACTTCTTCAATGCAATGTTCTTCTTTCCAGTTTGTTTGCCGCACAAGGAATGATGGTTTGCAGTTGCTAACACATTTGCATTGACTTTTAATTGCCTTCACTACATTTGCTGCTCTGATTTTATCCGCGAATGGTAAAAAGAAAATTCCAAATGCATTGTTGGTGCTATGCTCCAACCTGGTGTTCCTCATCAAATTTATTTAATAGCTCTAGCCTCAAGTGTATTCTCATTCTTTCATTACTCTCTCCTGGAAAACTTGCAAGTAATCTACTCCAACTATGGATGTCAATATCATTCTGGAATTGCTTAAAGGGCCAAGTCGCCAATAAAATAATAAGGCACAGGCATGATCTAGGTCGGGCCCCAAAGTGGGTCCGACTAAATTTTTTTTCAATTTCACAAAACTAACCTTTGGAATGATTCAAGAACTTGAAACACACCTCTGGAAATGATCGACATCGTTTTCGGATCAGCCGACTGAATTTTGCAACCTCTAGGCGATTACGCCACATTTTTCGCATTTAATCGCGAAGACGTAATTTTCAAACCTGTCAAAACACCTTTCTGGAGCTCGCCATCTGACAGGCGTGTACTCTGATATACAAGGATGACTTCTACCAAATGGTTTCTCAAGACGAGTCTCGAGTGAAGAGATATTAATTTCTGAAAACGGCCAACTGGCTTTGTCGACACTGCGGACTTGATGAAGTCAATGTTCTAGCAACACATGATGCCTTTCTCAAAAATATCAAACGACTTCCGTAGGCTCTCAAATTTGGAACATAGGTACCTTTAAGTACATATTAAATATTTGAATTCTCAGTTCGATCACCCGACTGACAGGATGCAAACGGCGCGCTTACCAAAACGGCTACATTAACTGATCTAACACTGGAAGTGCGGATAACTGAATTTGATGGCAAAATGAGTCCTTTTGAAAACCGATCAAACGGATTGATAAAAGATTGAAATTTGAAATGTAGCTCACCATTTATACCAATATTATCCCGGAACAAACATTCTGACATGACGCTCACCAGGACATTTTTACACTTGTGCAAACATCACAAACCACAAACAGATTCGGTTTTGAAAACTGAGCAAATGGATTCGTCAAGACCTGAAATTTTGCAGAGTGACTCACATTAATGCATACAATTGAATCCATTTTGAATTTTTTTATGATGATCAACAGGGCAAAAGATGTAATCGTTCAAAGAAGGCTATTCCATAAAATTTGCATTTGTGCCTAAAATGCACTTTCAGCTCACCCCTCGAAATGGGTACCTAGTAAACTTATCCAAACTGAATTCTGAAAGTTGCACATCACTGAATAGGCCAAATGAAAGGTGTGGGACATGAATCCCGAGTCTTACCCTCTGAAAATCAACTGGCTCCATTTTACCCCCTTGCTAACTAGGCATTCAAACTGACTTATTTAGGTACTTTTCTGACATGTAGAGCAAAATTTTGAAATAGGCCTATAAAATTGACTCAGTTTTAAATACTCCCAACAAGGCCAAAGGGACAACAACAAACACAAGACTATACCAACCATTGCCCATTCCTTCAAGACCTTGGGAAAGTGTGAACATGGATTTTGTGATGGGTTTGCCAAGAATTCAAAAAGGTGTTGACAATATTTTTGTGGTTGTTGACAGGTTTAGAAAGATGACACATGTTTTTCCATGCAAGAGCACAAGTGATGCTACATATGTTACAAACCTTTTCTTTAATGAAGTTGTGAGAATACATGGTTTACCCTTGAACATTGTGCCAGACAAAGATGTGAAATTTGTAGGACATTTTTGGAGGACTTTATGGAGGAAGTTAGGCACAAACTTGTCTTTTAGTTCAGCTTATCATCCCCAAATGGATGGCCAAATAGAAGTGGTCAATAGGTCACTCGAAAATTTGTTAAGGTGCCTCACCAAGCAGCATGGTGAAAAGTGGGATTCCATCATCTCCCAAGAAGCATATGCCTATAATGATTATGTCAATAGGAGTATCAGAAGGAGCCATCTATGGACTAAATCCAAGAGGTGTGCTAGAATTGAGAAATCTACCCTCAACTAAACATATCATTGCTTGTGGAGAAGAATTTGCTGAAGGGATAAAGGAGATTCATGACCAAGTCCAGATGTAATTGTAGAGAAGTAAAAAGAAGTACAAGGAGTAGACTGATAGAAGGAAGAGAGATGTGTAGTTCCAAGATGGAAACATGGTATGGGCTAATCTGAAAAAAGAGAGATTTCCAAAAGGGAAACACACAAAGCTCATGACGAGAAAGGTTGGAACTTGTCCAATACTCAAGAAGTTTGGTAACAATTCATATGAAATCCGATTAGCTTCATATATAGGTATGTCTCCAATATTTAATGTTGCAGATCTCACACCATTCAAAGATACAGTGCAGGAAGATGGTACATTTCCAGTAGAGCATGCTGCAGACATATTGAAAGACTTTCCAAGTCAAGGGCCACCCAAACTTGAAAGGATATTGGACACCAAGATTGTGAAGAAAACTAGGAACAAGGTCTACAAACAATACCTTGTCAAGTGGCAAGGATTCCCTGAGGCACATGTAGTATGGATGGATGAGGACCAGATGAAGAAACATGGGACTACATTGCCGAAACTCATCTCAAGTGGACTTGAGATTCAATCACCCAGAGAGTATGGTGCAAGAGCACCCAAAGACACAAAGGAGGACACAAATGAAGTCTAAACAAGCCTAATATCACCCATGAGGTGAAAATGATCATCTGTAATAGGTTGATAGTTTTGTGAGTCAATAAGACCCAATTGATGTAAGGCATTGTCATGGTTGCATTTTATAAGCCACCATGGATAAATGATTATGTGGGTTAGTAGGAGTCTAGGCATGAGTCAAGAAAATAAATATTGGTCCTAGAAACATCAGACCAATCCTTGGAATAGGTCGAATACACCTTGGAGTCGCCAAGTTTGAAAAGTGCAAGTTGACAACTTTTGTTGTCATTGCAAAATGTTGTAAAAAGGGATAACTAATCCCCCAATGCTTCCAAATTTTGAAAAGTGGTTGGAAATCATTAGGGAGGTTATATTATGCCTACTTGGATCGATTCTAGGTTGTTGTTGGCATAGTTGTTAAAGTTGATAAAATTTGATGATGTTTTGGAGTTTGAAGCAATACAATATACTTGGAGTTTTCTGAAATTCTATGTTTTTGTTGTTCTTTTCTGATCAGTATGGATTGGTGGATGTGTGAAACCAATTTAATGAGTTAGGGAAGTCTCCTACCTTTAATTTGAACCAAGTTTGAGGTTTTGTAACAATCGGATTGTAGGGATCCATCCAATTCTAACTAGACTAGTCACAAACCCTATTGCCACCTAGGGTTTCACTGTAAAGATGTCCTTAATCTGATATTTTCATCAGAGGACCAAACAAACTGTGGGGAAAATGTTAGAACGACCATTGTATCATAAGATTTTGGTGTTGGTTTGCAGGGAGGCTCCAAGACCATATAGATTGAATTAGTTCTACATCACTTTCTAGGGTCAATGTCCCAAATAGTTTCTCTATGGTTGCTACCCATGATGGTAGCTCTATAGAAAAAAGGCTCAAGGTGGCCTTCTGCTTGTGGCCTAAAATAACTAAGTCCTATTTCCTATTAATTATGTCACCCTTGACCCATTATCATCTGCTGGATTTCCATCAAGATAAATAAATTTCCAAAATCATCACACACAACCAAACCCTAATGGGGTTTTATAAAGTTAAACTGAACAGATGATAGTTCATTTAAAACTTATCTTTTTAGATTACTAATCCAAGGGGGATTACCTGTCCCTTGGATTTTAACTTCCAAATGACCCTTATTTCTCCATGGTGATTTATAGGGACAATGACACAAATGCCATTTTTGCAACTTAATTAGGCCTTAAGTGCAGTAGCTTGACATGATGACATTACCCTTAAGCATGACCCATAGGCACCATAGATACCGAATGTTGCTAAGTTTTTGGTTTCATCTCCTCTTGTTTAGTTGTCTAACTATGAATTCAACTATAAATTCACGAATCTTAAGTAAAGCAATATACTAATACAAATATGAAAATCAAACTAATATATGCAAGGAATTGTTGCTTGAATTTTAACTAAGATTTTAATTTTACATAATTGAAAGGAACATTTACTTGAGAATGAAATTAAAGAAATCAATTCGTTGAAGGAAATCTATGATAATATTTAAAACTCTAAAACTTGAACTAAATACATGAAAGTACTAATTTCTTAAAAACTATGATACTTGTAAGAGATAGCTTGTGAAAATGATTTGAATTACTTGTAGGATACTGATTTCTTTGAAAAAAAACTATTACACTTTTAAATATGAAACCTAACACTTGAAAGGTACTAAATTTCTTGAAAGAAAATTAAATTATCAAATAACAATACTTTGGAAATGAATTTAATACTCACTAGGGGTTAGCCTAGAAGTACCTTACCCTAAATGACCTGGTAGCTAGGTACTTTGCCATCAAGCTTGGCAGGTCGATGATCTTAAATACCTTATTTAAGGCCTAGAAGAAGTGAGGTGCCTCATCTCAAATAATGGTGTTATTAGCAAGGACAATACAATCAATGGGGAACGCTCAATTTGGTGGAACTTGGGATATAATGATAAACCACTGGCTCTTATACAAGGATGTTTGGCCAAAAGATGGGCTTCTAAAGGGATCAAGTAATTTAGTAATATTATTAGAGATGGGCATCTCATCTTCTGGCCAACACTCTATGAAAATTTTGAGATCCCCCAAACTCAATGGAGGACTTACACCATGCTGAGTGAAGCCTGCTCTATTCTTGACCTCCCTAGGGAATATGATATCAATATGATGAGATGCACTCAGTTCACATGGCCCAATGGGTCACTTCTCCCCAAATTCAATGCTAAAGATATTTATACTTAGCTTCTTGATAACGATGAAATCTCTGAACATATGAATAGATGTTGGAACACATATCATGATGGGTCCACATGGAATAGGCTTCTAGGGAATCTTTGGAACGGTCCTACAAGCCAAAA
Organism: Cryptomeria japonica; assembly: GCF_030272615.1. NCBI lineage: Eukaryota > Viridiplantae > Streptophyta > Pinopsida > Cupressales > Cupressaceae > Cryptomeria > Cryptomeria japonica. Next base: position 412,362,931 of record NC_081409.1, on the reverse strand, counting down.
AAGAAATGCTTTAGGTGGTGTCTCTTGCTGCACAGGCTCCCTATTAATAGTTTAGATGGTGCTCCTACTATTTATAAATTTTGCACGGTACCAAAAACAATGAATCACATATTTTTTGACTGCCTTTTTGCCAAAGAATTATGAAATATTTTTGGTATATGTATCTATTAATTGCATATCCTTAGTTGGGAAAGTGTGACAGGCTATGTGTCATTCCTTCCAAGAGGTGTTAGTATATTTTGGTCTATACTCTCTTTTAAAATTCTGTGGTTAATTTGGAAATCTAGGATTAATGAGGTATTTAATGGCATTGAAAGGTTGCTTACTGAGTCTCTCAAGATACCCATTAATTTTGATGTTTCCTGGCAGGTCACTCTAGTCATGAGGGTCTCAAAGAAGAAATTTGACAGACTATTGTGAGATGGGTAGGTGAGGATGTTCTCCTGGGAGAACTCTCACGGATATACTTAGAAAAGATCCACAGAGGAGAGATCCTAGTTTGAATTTGGTTTATCCAATTTCATGGCCGATTTGGAGAAGGAGAGAAAGATGCAAGGAAGATCCCTCACGACAACCCCACTGATAGTAGCAATACCGAGTGTTCTAGCAGACGTTCCTGAAGCAATTCCTCTCACTGACTATGGTAGAAGAGAGCAGATATGGATGAAAGGGCAGTTTGGCTGGACTGCTTGAATAGAAGAGGGTAAAAGTATGGATCTGTGTTGCACCTAGAGCTAATCTATGTGGTCAGGCTGGAAGGTCTTCAGCTGGACTCCCTTTGTCATGTTGACACCACATTCCGTCCGGAACCCCTTTTCTATATAAGCTGCAAAAAAGGCTTTTCGCCTCATTTTGCACTAACCGACTTAGAGTTTAGCAGCTGAGGAGAACAAGGGGGCAAAGAAATTAGTGTTAATATATTAATGTTTTAGTTTTTTTCATAATTTTGCATAGTTTATTATTTTTTTAGTTTTTTAATGCTTAATAATATATTAATTTAAAATTTTTTTAATGCTTAATAATATATTAGTTTACTCCTGCGATGGATTTTGAATTTCGTAGGCTTTTGGGATGTCGCTGCTTATAGGTTGGTCATCAAGTTTCTTATGATGAGCTTCTCTCTCGCTTTGTTACCATTTTCTTTGATGTTTTACTTGATATGGATTTGGTCCGCCTCTTGGTGTCCACGTTTGTCTTTCTGATAGTGTGCAATTGGGATTTGGTTTCTCATGCATTGGCTAGTTATCGCTTTGATATGGGATCTTTTTATTACAGGGGTTTTCTTCCTCGCCATGAGCTTTTGGCTAATGGCTAGTCTGGTCATTTACTTCATAAAATACGAATGGGATTGATATGTGATTCCTTGGAAAACACTAGGGCCTATATGGATTTTTTATTGTATTTGGCTCCAGATCAATATGTGGATAAAGCTTGGATTGTTTTCTAGGCATTACATTCATTAATATCTTTGGGTTTTTTGTGCTCCGCTCCTTCTTGTGTGGCGTTCCCTCTAAGGGTGATTCCACCTTTGTCCTCATCTCATGAATCTTCGGAAGAAAGTTCTAGCTCCTGGTTTTTGGGTAACTAACAAAGTTTTTTTTTAGCTAGTGTTATGGTTTTGCAGACTTGAAGGCTACTCGGCAGTTTTGTAGACTTGAAGGCTACATGGATTCCTCTTTTGCTCGGTTGGTTAGCTATGGTCCAAACAGAGAATTTTTTCTCATTCATCTATTTTGTGGTTCTTCATGTTCATCTATTCTTCTATTGGGCTTATTCTAGTTGAAGTTGTCCCATGGGATTATTGTACAAATGGTAGATATAGGAGGGTGGGGGGCTCATCAGCATATATGTTGTAAGGGTAATATATATTTATCTTAGTTTTAAATGGCTACAACCAAAGGTTTTCTTACGGGTTCTTTCCTTCCGGTATGCCTTGTCTAAACCCGATGTAACTCTTTTATCATTAATATATAAGTTCAGTGGTTATTCCACTTTTAATTTAAAAAAAAAATATATTAGTTTTAAAATTATTTAATGGTAAATGTTTTTTTAATGGTAAATGTTTTTTTAATGGTTAAAATCTTTTAATAAATAATTATTTATAAATGTTGTACACATATACAATTAGATGTTAAAATGTTATCCTACGACCCCTTAGCACATACTAGGACATCTTAAGACACTTAGGAGAAGTTAGTACATCCTAGGACCTTTTAAGACATCATAGAACCCCTTAGTACATCCTAGGAGCTATTAAGACATGAACAACCCCTTAATACATCCTAAAACATCTTTTAACCCCTTTCAACATCCTAGCATGTATAACATAAGACCCCATACGACACCATATGACACCATAAGAACCCTTAAGACCCCTTATGTTTGTAACAACCCCTTATGACCTTTAATGACTCCTTAAGACCCCTTATGACCCCTAATGACCCCATATGACCCCATAGGATCATCTAGTTTTATAAGGGGCCATATGGTGTCATTAGGGTTCATATGGGGTCCTAAGGGGCTACATATGTTAAAACACATGTGTGGCCCCTTAGGACCCCATATGACCCCTAATGACACCATATGAAAGACATGTGTAGCCCCTTAGGACCCCATATGAACCCTAACGACACCATATGACCCCTTAGGACACTATATGACCCCATAGGATCATATAGTGTCCTAAGGGGTCATATGGGGTCCTAAGGGGCCACACATGTGTTTTAACATGTGTGACCCCTTATGACCCCATATGAACCCTTGTAATGTCCTAGTAGGTGCAACATAACTTTTAGGACACCATATGACCCCATAGGGTCATAGAGTGTTCTAAGGGGTCATATGGGTTCCTAAGGGGCCACACATGTGCATGACCTCTTAGGACCCATATAACGCCTTTTAAAGTACTAGTAGGTACAATATACCTCTTAGGACACCATATGACCCCATAGGGTCATATAATGTCATACAGGGTCATCTGGGGTCACACGTGTGTTAGAACATATGTGTGACCTATTAGGACCCCATATGACCCCTTTTAAAGTCTTAATAGGTACAACATATCCCTTAGGACACCATATGACCCCATAGGGTCATATACAATCCTAAGGGGTCATATGGGGTCCAAAGGGGCCATAGATGTGTTTTAACACGTGTGACCCCTTAGTACCCCATATGACCCCTTTTAACATCTTAGTAGGTGCAACATACCTCTTTGGACACCATATGACCCCATAGGGTCATATAGTGTCCTAAGGGGTCTTATGGGGTAGTAATGTTGGCATTTTTAATAATGATGGCATGATTATCATTGATGGACACACACTTTCTTTGAGATCACTTTTTGTATGTATGAGTTATGCTCAACCGGTATTTGTTCCAAAATGGTATTATGTATTATAGTCTTTAGACTATCGGTGTTTTGTAGAAAGTGTTTACCGATCCCAAGCGGTATGAAGCCCTCAAGCGGTTTGAGGATCTCAAGCGGAATGAAGGAACTAAAGTGGCAGTTATCATTTTCCTAGTCATTTTTTAAAACTGGTAATCAGTTTAATGTTTAAACCGGTATTATTCTGTGATGAGTTACCAACCGGTAATCGGTAAAGTTGTATAAACCGGTAATACTCTGTGATGAGCTACCAACTGGTATTTTTGTGATGAGTTACCTTCCACTGACACTTTGATGGTGATTTTGTGCTGTGTTACCAAATGTGTCTAGATGCAATGAACCTAGGAACTTTCAATGTAATCCTATTGGACCGACATGAAATCAGATTCCTTTTTAAGGACATCATGTCTAGGGTTTTAGTAGCGGTAGCTGTTAGGGTTTTTGGTGGTTGATGAGTTTTTGTATGTGCGATCTTAGAAGAGAAGATCAAGTCTGTGTGTTGTAATAGAGTGTGGATTTATTGAAGACTAAAGTAATTCTGAAATGCATTAGCAATGAGCTATCATGGATCTAACCAAGCAGACTGTGCTATTTTCTAGATCATTCACTTGTTGATTACTCACATCTTCGACAAGTCTGAAACCCTTAACCGGGTAGGCCCAGAAAAGCCTTTGCAAATCCTCTAACAAGGTGGTTCACAACTGTGGATCTGAAATCCTCTCACAAGGTAGTCTTTAATCGGACTTATCTCCTAACAGAGATTGAGATTCCTAATAGGATATGTTCTGGTGAAGAACATTGTATGACCTTAATTGGTCTGGTTACTATTCTGCAGATAGTTACTTGTGAGTTTTATCTCACCACGGTTTTCCCATTTGGGTTTCCACGTCAAAATCTATTATGTTATGGTGATTGTGCTTCTGTGGGTGAATGCCTTATTTGTTGTTTGGTTTGCATTTGTGTTAACCAGTTTATTAGTAAAACTGTTATACCAGCTTATTGCTAAACTATTTAAGTGTTTGAGCTCAGTAATTATTTGTAGACTAATTCACCCCCCCCTCTTAGTATTCATCAATTGGTATCAGAGCCAGCCTTTCTATAAGTTTAACCACTTGGAAAGAGATATGGGGGAATACACTATGAGGGAACTTACTCATCAACTCACTCAAACTGAGAAAGCCTATGATGAACTCAAAGTCAAATATAAGGCCTCTCTAGCAAAAAGAAGAGAGCATGATGAGAAACTAATGGAACTAACTGAAAACAGCTCCTCTGATGAAGCAGACATGGAAGCCCTAGTTGAAGAATTTGAAAAACTGAATGAATCTAATGCTAACCTAAGAAGAGAATTGGAAGGACTGACTATCAGAATGTGTCAAGAGCTTGAGAACCAGAGAAAAGTTGAAGATCTGGTAAAAGACAAAGATCATGATATCTCCAAGTTGAAGCAAGAAATTAGTGCACTTACTGCTCATCTCCAAGAGAGTAAAGTGGGAAAGGAAGAAATGCAAGGTGAACTAAACATGGCTATTTCTGAGAATGCAACCTTGAAGGAATTCAATGCTGCTATTTCCAAAGAACTCATCGAGTCAAAGGAAATACTTGCCAAATTCAATAAGAGTACTGTTAAGCTAGAACAAAAGCTTGAATTAGCAAAATCGGTGAAGAATACCACTGGACTTGGTTTCTTTGGTTATCAGGAAGGTGAAACCTCTGGAACAAAAGATGGAGCATCAAAGAAGCAAACGAAACCAAAGGATAAAGGTAAGCAAAAGTTCAAACCTATTTTCTTTAATTGTCTCAAGGAAGGACATACTACTAATGTATGTAGAAGTAAGGCTTACAATAATTTTCCCTACTTTATAAACAATAAGCCTAGATCCAATAGATTCAATGGTAACTGTTATGCATGCAACAAGTTTGGGCATAGAGCATTTGAATGCAGGTCTATCATGCACAACACCGGAAGGTATCCTCAAAGGAGTCAAGGAGTTTTTCCTGAACCCTCTAGGAACCAGAATCCAAACCGGTTTAATACCTATAATCATCAGTCAGGTGGCAGTGGCTATCAAGCAGCAACCGGATGGAGAGCAACTTGTTTGATCTATCATGGTAATGGTCACACTATTGCAACATACAGAAGGAAGAATGGAAACATGAATAATGGACCTTGGAGAGCACCTGGAATGGTTTTCTATCATTGCAACAAACTGGGACACCCTGCCAGAACCTGTAGAATGAGAAAGAACATATCAGATGATATATCGGTCACTCTGGAAGGAAAGATTGATGTTGAAATTGTTCAAGCAGATATGAAGAAAACCTTGAAAAAGAAGCCAGAAGAAGTGTCTCAAGAAGAACTGGTTTCTGCACCTAGTGTGGAAGTTGTTGAACTGGCAAACTAAGCTTTAGAAAAGCTTAGGGGGAGCAAATCAATGAAATATTTTGAACCCCCGATTTACACCGGTAAAAGACCTTAACCAGTATGTGATACTTGTCAATTGGCAGAAGACCGGAAATGGTAAAAGGCAAATTAGGGTTTACGCCCTAATGGTGGAGCATTTATTATGGTAGGTGAAGAATTCATTTAAAAGGCATTTTCAAGTCATTTTCACTTATCATTTGTGAGCGAAGAAGTTTTCAAGTGCAGAGTGACAAAAGGCGATTTGTCTTGCAATTCAGAGATATTTCAAAACTTTGAAGAAGAATTAGAAGATAATATCAATCGGTCAAGTGTAGAACACAAAGCGGTAATCCAACAAGTGAAGTAGTGTGTGGCGAAGTAGAATTTGCAAGCCCTAAATCTCGACTTGTGAAGGTATTTTTCAAGTTTATCTATTTATCATGGCTTTTGCATCGCACTCTAGTTCTAGTGCACCCGCTGATTCAGTAGATTTCATCCAATGAAAGGTAAAATATAATGCCCTATCCCAAATACCCGCTGGTATTATAGTTGAGGAAGGTATTTCAAATTATATTGACTGTAAAATTGAAGACCTAGGATCTCTAGTGATCCATTCTTAGTTAAGCTTATTCTGTGGGAAGGACAAGAAGATCAAACCAGAATACAACATCTTGGAAAAGAAGAAGCTTCACAATGCGGTCTATTTCCTTGAAGAATTTACAGATGATCACATCCGCATCATTCTAAGTAGAGTGCACGGTGACAAAATATATTTAGAGCGAGCACATGACATCACATCGGAAGTGATTCATGTCATCATCGGTTTATGTAACGTTGGAGATGTGCTAGCCCTAAGGAAAGTAATTAAGATGAAAATGACCAAGCTCACTAGTTCTGTGAGTGATCAACGGGGAATGACCATCAATACCATCAAGGACGATCTGGTCAAATATGCCTGCATGGTGATAGGTTGCTAGACATTCCATGCTAGCAGAATTAACTTTGTCTCTGCTGCAGTGGTAAATGTCGCCTATAGGATGATCATGGAAGATGCCTCATTTGATTTATGCACCTGTATGCAAAGGCAACTTCTGGTGAATCTGAAGTCAATTAAATAGGACAATGCCTTGAAATATAAATTTGGACAACTATTGGTCGGATTGTTCTTCTACTTCCAAGGCTATTTCCCAAGAGTCGGTGATATTCAGTGGTCTGCTGACCAATCAGTTACCAAGCAAATCAGAGAAAGTCTTCAAGCGGTTGGAACAGGTTATCCTGGAGTCCTGAACAAATACTTTGATGAGTTTAGATGCAAGATGAGCCAAAGGGTAAGAATATCTGGTGATATTGTCAAGAAGTATGAAGAGGACATCTGCTTCACCATCAGAGTAGATGAGTGTATAATGGAGGTGGTTGAGCCTAGAAAAGAAAAGGTGGAACCTATGAGATATGAGGTAATGCATGATATGCTAGATGGGTATGCTTCTACCCTACTTGCCTCACCGCTTGATCCTAAGAAGAAGATAACCGACACCTATCTGGAAAGGGTTACACCGGTTGAAGAACCTTAGGTAAAGAAGGGAAAGGCAGTGCCATTTGTATTGGCACTGGTTATTTCAGCAAGTCCTAAAGTGACCAAGCGGTCACCGGCAAAGAAGAAACTAGAAGTTGCACCTGCCAAGGTATTTGAGAGGAAGAGAAAGACAAAAGGCAACACACCGGACTCAGAGGACATAGAATCTGAAGAACAACCTAAGAAGACTAGGAAAATGAGGAAGAAGACAAAGAAAACTAGCAATGAACCGACATCATCAGTACCAGTAAATATTGATATTTCCTCTTACAAACCTTTGACACATTGTCAAAGAACAATCAAGAATATTAGGAGAAAAGTGCTGAGTGATTTAGTAGATTATTTTGATGATTTCAATGACAATGAGAAAGAGGAAGTAGAATAGGAAGTCATTCAATATTTATGTATTAATGATCGGTCGTGATCAGAAATTAAATCTATGACACCAGATTCTTTATATAATTCTTTGGATAACAAATGGCGCATTGCCATAGAAAAGGAACAAGAAATAAGAGAGGAAATAGTTGCTCAATATTTTCCTGATGTGTCTAATTCAGAACTTTATGAAGTTATGGAAAAATATAAAGGCCTCTTCTTCATGAGAAGAGCGAGACTCTTGTTGATAGAAGGGAAAGTCCCTGAAGTGGTAAAAGATATCCACTCTCATGCCAAAGCCACTCTGAGGTTGCACCAAGTGTCCGAAGCCAACAAGAAGGCTGAACAAGAACCGGAAATTGAAAAACTAGATGAGGTGTAGGATAGTGCAGGAGAACCGGTCACTGAACAAATGGACCCTATTGACATTGATGCTTTGGATGGTGAAAATGTCACCCCAGATACAACAAAGGACAAAGCTAACAAAGAGAAAGTGGACAAGGAGAAAAAGGACAAAGAAAAGGCTGACAGAGAGAAAGCAGAGAATGAGAAAAAGAAACAAGAGGACGAAAAAAGAAAATAGGAAGAGAAGAGGAAACAAATAGAAGAGGAGAAAAAAAGCAAAGAGGAAGAGGAGAAGAGAAAAGAAGAAGAAAAGAAACAGGAAGAGGAGAAGAGAAAAGAAGAGGAGAAGAGGAAGCAGGAAGAGGAGAAGAAGAAATAGGAAGAGGAGAAGAAGAAGAAGGAAGAAGAAAAGAAACAGGAAGAGGAGAAGAGAAAAGAAGAGGAGAAGAGGAAGCAGGAAGAGGAGAAGAAGAAGAAGGAAGAGGAGAAGAAAGAAGAAGAGAAGCAAAAAGAAGAAGAAAGGAAGAAGGAAGAAGAGAAAAGAAAGAAAGAAGCAGAGGAGAAAAATAAGGCAGAAGAGGAAAAGCAAAGAGCCAAAGAGAAGGAGGGAGCGGCAAAGAGCGCACAAGTGGAGACCACTAGGGCAACTAGTAGTCAAGACAAACTAGCTGACATTACCAGTCCCATTGACATCCAATCTACAAATGAAACAGAGTTGCTCCAAAGCATTAAGCTTTCCTAAGAGCATCTGGAAGCGCTAAGGAGGAAAAATGAGGAAGGTGTTATTCAAACTACGGTGGAAACTCTTACCGGTTTGATTTCCAGTACCAATCTCCCAAGTACCAATTCCTCTCTGGCCCAATTGAAACTCTTATGCACAGTTGTAGAGGACCAGGTGCAATGCCTGGAAGATGTTACTGAAGCCAATGCTCAAAAGAAGCATCAAAAGGCACTGAACACCGCCTTAGTGAAGAAGTTCAATGAGCTCCGGTCTGAACTTCAGAAGGCACAGAAGGACATAAGAGATGCTATGGATGAGGGGAATCTACTGCTCAGTAAGATTAGTCAATCCCATCTATTTTATGATGATGTGCTTGCATAGAAGGAGAAGCTACAATCTGACCTGCAAGCATACATAAGCACCTTCAAGACGCCCTATGATTCCTTCACCACATATGGGCACACCGTTCACCGGTTTCAACTCTAGACTGCAAGAATAGAGTTAGAGATCAGCAACCAGACATGAGATTTGCAGGAACTTCAATTGGTTCTACTACCAAGACTGCAAATACTTCAGAAATGCTATCTCAATCTGGATGCCTTAACGGTCACTCAAGAGATGAGTACCTTGGATGCCATGGAGGAATAGGTATCCTAGATGCAAATGGAAAGTGGGGTTGCTTCCTCATTGCTTGAGTCATGGTCCTTATCCATGAAGACATTTATGCAGGACTTTAAATCAGTTTTTGACAATTTTCACTCTTTATTGTCTTAAACACTTATTATTCTACTGTTAATAGAAACAGGGGTTATTCAGCTGTACTTTGTCATTGTTGGCAAAGGGGGAGTACTATTCTGTATTTAAAATTTTGATGCATGCTATGTATAATTTCATGTTTATCTCTATAAGGGAGTAGTATACATTGTATTTTCTGCAAAAGGGATAGTGTATATGCTTAGGGGGAGTAATTTTGATTACGACATATTTTTATTGTAAAACACTTAGATGTCAAAATTTTTCCTAAGTGTTGCCATCAATGCTAAAGGGGAATATTGTTGGCATTTTTGATAATGATGGTGTGATTGTCATTGATGGACACACACTTGCTTTGAGATTACTTTTTGTATTTATGAGTTATGCTCAACCGGTATTTGTTCCAAACTGGTATTATGTATTATAGTCTTTAGACTATCGATGTTTTGCAGAAAGTGTTTATCGATCCCAAGCGGTATGAAGCCCTCAAGCGGTTCGAGGATCTCAAGCGAAATGAAGGAACTGAAGTGATAGTTATCATTTTCCCAGTCTTCATTTTTGACAACTGGTAATCATTTTAATGTTTGAATTGGTATTACTCTGTGATGAGTTACCAACCGGTAATCGGTAAAGTTGTATGAACTGGTAATACTCTGTGATGAGCTACCAACCGGTATTTTTGTGATGAGTTACCTTCCACCGACACTTTGACGATGATTTTGTGTTGTGTTACCAAATGTGTCTAGATGCAATGAACCTAGGAACTTACAATGTAATCCTATTGGACTGACATGAAATCAGATTCCTTTTTAAGGACATCATGTCTAGGGTTTTAGTAGTGGTATCTGTTAGGGTTTTTGGTGGTTGATGAGTTTTTGTATGTGCGATCTTAGAAGAGAAGATTGAGTTTGTGTGCTGTAACAGAGTGTGGATTTATTGAAGACTGAAGTAATGCTGAAATGCATTAGCAATGAGCTATCATGGATCTAACTAAGTAGACTGTGCTATTTGCTAGATCATTCACTTGTTGATTACTCACATCTTTGACAAATCTAAAACCCTTAATTGGGTAGACCCAGAAAAGCCTTTGCAAATCTTCTAACAAGGTGGTTCATAACTGTGGATATGAAATCCTCTCACAAGGTAGTCTTTAATCAGACTTATCTCCTAACAAAGATTGAGATTCCTAACAAGATCTGTTCTGGTGAATAACATTGTATGACCTTAACCGGTCCGACCTTAACTTATCTGGTTACTATTTTATAGATAGTTACTTGTGATTTTCATGTCACCGTGGTTTTTCCCATTTGGGTTTCCATGTCAAAATATCTTGTGTTATGGTGATTGTGCTTCTGTGGGTGAATGCCTTATTTGTTGTTTGGTTTGCATTTGTGTTAACTGGTTTATTAGTAAAACTATTATACTGGTTTACTGCTAAACTGTTTAAGTGTTTGAGTTTAGTAATTATTTGTATACTAATTCACCCCCCCTCTTAGTATTCATCAACTAATGGGTCACACATGTTATAACACATGTGTGACCCCTTAGGACCCCATATGACCTCTTTTAAAGTCCTAGTAGGTACAACATACCTCTTAGGACACCAAATGACCCCATAGGTTCATATAGTGTTGTATGAGGTCATATGGGGTCCTAAGGGGTCACACATGTGTCACCCCTTAGGTTCCTATTGTTGGCATTTTGATAATGTTGTGATTGTCATTGATGGACACACACTTGCTTTGTGTTCACTTTCTTGATGTATGAGTTATGCTCAACTGGTATTTGTTCCAACCGGTGTTATGTATTATAGTCTTTAGACTATCGGTGTTTTGTAGAAGATGTTTACTGGTCACAAACTGACTGAAGACCTCAAGCAATATGAAGACCTCAAGTGGTTTGAGGATCTCAAGCGGTATGAAGGAACAAAGTGGTAGTTAACATTTTTCCAGTCTTCATTTTTGACAACCGGTAATCGGTAAATTGTATGAACCGGTATTACTCTGTGATGAGTTACCAACTGATATTTCTGTGATGAGTTATCATCCATAGACACTTTGGTGGTGATTTTGTACCATGTTACCAAATGTGTCTAGATGAACTGAACCTAGGAACTTGTAATGTAATCCTATTGGACCGACATGAAATCAGACTCCTTTATAAGGACATCATTTCTAGGGTTTTAGAGGATGATGAGGGTTTTGTATGTGCGATCATAGAAGAGAAGATTAGATCTATGTGAAGAGTAGGAGTGTGGAGATATTGAAGACTGAAGTAATGCTAAAATGCATTAACAATGAGCTATCATGCATCTAACCAAGCATACTGTGCTAGTATCTAGATCACTCACTTGTTGATTACTCACATCTTCGACAAGTCTGAAACCCTTAACCAGGTAGGCCTAGCAAAGCCTTTGTAAATCCTCTAACAAGGTGGTTCACAACTGTGAATCTAAAATCCTCTCACAAGGTAGTCTTTAACAAGACTTATCTTCTAACAGAGATCTAGATTCCTAATAGGATCTGTTCTGGTGAAGAACATTTTATGACCTTAACCGGTCTGGTTTCTATTCTACAGATAGTTACTTGTGAGTTTCTTCTCACCATGGTTTTTCCCATTTGGGTTTCCATGTCAAAACTTCTTATACTATGGTGATTGTGCTCTTGTGGGTGAATGCTTTGTTTGCTATTTGGTTTGCATTTATCTTAACTGGTTTATTTGTATATATGTCATACCGGTTATCTGCTAAACTGTTTAAGTGTTTGAGTTTAGTGTTTTTTGGTATACTAATTCACCCCCCCTCTTAGTATTCATCAGCTATATGACCCCTTTTAAACTCCTAGTAGGTAAAACATACTCCTTAGGAAACCATATGACCTCATGTCTTAAGGGGTCATATGGGGTCCTAAGGGGCCAAACATGTGTTCTAATACGTGTAACCCCTTAGGACCCCATACGACCCCTTTTAAATTCCTAGTAGGTACAACATACCCCTTAGGACCCCATATGACTGCTTAAGACACCATAGGGTCATATAGTATCCTAAGGGATCATATGGGGTTGTAAGGGGCCACACATACATTTTCTAACACATGTGTGACCCCTTAGGACCCCATATGATCCCTTACAAAACCATAGGGTGATATGGTGTTCTAAGGGGTCATGTATGGGGTTCTAAGGGGCCACACATGTATTATAACACATGTGTGACCCCTTGGGACCCCATATGATTTCTTTGAAAGTCATAGTCGGTACAACATACCCCCTAGTACATGGATGACCCCTTAATACATCCTAGGACATCTTTTGACCCCTTTTAGCATCTTGGTATGTATAACATAAGACCCCATACAACACCATAAGACCTCTAATGACCCCTTATGACTCATAATGACCCCTACTAACTGCATTTTACCCCATAGGATCATATAGTGTCATAAGGGGGCATATGGTGTTGTTAGGGGTCATATGGGATCCTTAGGGGCCACACATGTGTTTCAACACATGTGTGGCCCCTTAGGATCCTAGATGACCCCTAACGACACTATATGTGTGGCCCCTAAGGTTCCCATATGACCCCTAACAATACCATATGACCCCTTAGGACACCATATGACCTCATAGGATCATATAGTGTTCTAAGGGGTCATATGGGGTCCTAAGGGGCCACACATGTGTTCTAACACACATGTGACCCCTTAGGACCCCATATGACCCCTTTTAAAGTCCTAATAGGTGAAACATACCCCCTAGGACCCCATATGACCCCTTAGGATGCTATATGATCCTATGGGGTCATATGGTGTCCTCAGGGGCCACACATGTGTGACCCATTAGGACCCCATACGACCCCTTTTAAAGTCCTAGTAGGTACAACATAGCCCCTAGGACACCAAATGACCCCATAGGATCATATAGCATCCTAAGGGGTCATATGGGGTACCAAGGGGCCACACATGTGTGACCCCTTAGGACCCCATATAACCCCTTTTAAAGTCCTAGTAGGTACAATATACCCCCTAGTACATACTAGGAGTTATAAAGACCTGAATGACCCCTTAATTCCAATTATTAAAAAAGTACAAAAACTACAAATAATTATAAAAATCTTTAAAATAAGGTTTAATAAAATCTAAATAGTATTTAGTTTAATATAACATACTTAAAAAAATTTGAAGCCTTCTAATATTAGATATCTATTTAATAAAAAAAATAAAATTAATATAGCATATTGGAAAAAATTTGAAGCCTTCTACCAAAATCTTTTAAAAAATTGAAAATCTTCATCGCTTTATATAAAAAATGCCACTTTTATATGCAAAAACAATTGATTTAATTCAAAAATGAATTATATTATTTCACACACCTTTATTTTCATATTTTAAAAAAAAAATCATCATTTGTATGGGTTTGGAGAGGCATGGTCGCTCAAATGACCGGTCGCAGCGGCCTCAAAGGATCCAACCAGAAGGCTTCTAGCTAGAAGCATTTCGTTCGGAAGGGTTCCGATCGAAACACTTCTGGCCAGAACCCTTCCAGTCAGAACATCCTAAGTGGCAGCCACATCACCAAATTTGACAAATTTCTGAAACTTCTGACTTCTGCAACAAAATTCTACAAGTAAATTCAATTTATTAAAAAAGAAAACCCTTTTGTAGAGATCGAAGTAAAGAATCTACTCATATAATTTTTATGATGTTTTGATTAGATTTAATATATATTATTTCAAAAATACTACAAGTAGGTATTTTTATATTCGGTAAGAGGCTGGTTTGAAAAACACAAAATAAATATTGAATGACCTCAAAAAAATTTGAAATAAATATGGTTCAATAGAGGAGAAAGTCTTCTCCAAAAGGGAATTTTTTTTTAATTATAAAAAATTAAATAAACAAAATGTGGTGGGAGATAAAAACTATCAAATTTAGCTATGTTCGACTTTAAAATGTTATAATGAAGAAAATATACATCGAAAATTAATTAATTTTTTTTAATGCACTGTATATGTATGTCATCTATTAGGAATATCAAAATTAGAAAAAAATAAGTTGATTTATATTTTGTTTTTTGGTGGGAACTAAAACCCCTGATTTCAACAATAAAAAAATTGACTTTAAAAGTAAAAAAAAACATATCAATCCTTGACAATTTTTTTTAAAATATAATAAATTCAAAATTCATAAAGTTTTACACATTTTATCAGTTTACATCATCTTCAAATTCAAAATACAAATGCCACTTTTATTGCGTCGAAATTGAACAGTTATTGTTGTGTTAACCTTTTCCTTTATAAAAGTGTGACACAGGTTTGTACTTTTACCCAAGATGAGATTGACAACACAAGTTTTTGATGACACTAATAGACTTATGGTCTAGTACATAAAAGTCAGTATATGTAATAAATTTTTGTCTTCCATACTCTTGAGATGCTAGATGTAATGTAAATTTGTGTCTACTCCTAGTGGTAAGGCTGCATTAGCCTGATACACTATGTGATCACTTTTGATCAAACTTATATGTTCTCTTTCATTATCTTTAATAGAAAAAAATTGAATAGTTACTTGTTTGAAAGAGAAAAACTATTTGACAATAAGATTCAAAATAACCACATTCTTTTTAAATACTAATTGTTTGAAAATAAGATTAGAAAAGAGTCTAAACACTTGCTAGTCAACCAATGTAAATAATAATAAGGCTCCTAATAAATAATTTTTAATCAATCTATTTCTAGTTGCTTTTAGACTAATGCCAAATCCTTTGCAAAATTATAAAGAAATAAACTAACTATTACTTGCAATGAAAGCAATAAAATAATAGAACCTGAAATTAAAACCCACAGTACTATTTGCTTCAAAAAGGAAATGAGTCTAAATGCTTGAAAGTGTTGGCATTACAATAGAAAGGAAATTGTTGGCATTTCATTAAGGATATTGAGAAGGTTGTTGGAGATTATTGATAAAACTGAAGAAGGATGATAACTATCTTTATAACATTATTTTGTCATTGATGTCAAGAAATTGATTTTCTGATTCAGTATGATATTGCCATATCTTGAGAAGATTGATTTGAAGAGAATTAAGATGTTGGTAAAAGACATAGAAAGAATGTGATGAATAAGGGGAGAAATAAGTTATTCAATGGGCAACTATTACCGCGTTAGACAATGATGAGATCATGATGTTTAGATTGTTTTGATATCCTACATATGTTGTTGATTGTAAGGCTAATATTATACCATGTCACCGAGCAAAGAACCTAGTCGGTAAACCCTAAGGAACCTAGTTGGTAAACCCTAAGGTTATCGATATTGGTTAATGAAGGTGGAATGTCTACCGAGTAAAGTTTAGTATTTACCGAGTTGCAACCGAGTTATGACAAATCGCATTGGATGGATAAAAGCATTATTTAATGAAGAATGCTGATGAGCTGGAGATGAATAAATGATTGGTATGCTGCACATGAAGTTTGTTAAGAATCTACGACAATGGAAAATCAGGAGGAATATCTACAATGCAGATTGAACCACAATAACCTAGCACAAGTTCCTAGGAAGGTATGCAAGTTCCAAGGTGAGGTAAAATGTTTTTAGATCAAAGGATACATTGAACCTAGTCAAGATTGAAGATCTGAAGGCTAAGATTGATCATGGGATATGTGATCAATGAGATTCAGCGATTAGCAAATTGTTTATAAATAAGGAATTGTTGATAAACAATGTATGCAAGAAAGTGTAAGCACAAGGATGCTACATAGTGATTACCGAGCACAGAAGCTTGAAGACCTATTTGAATAACAGACTAGGGAGCCCAGCAAAGGGACAAGATAAGTCCTATGAAAAGATGTTTTGAGCAAAATAGAATCTGCTTTAGCATTTTAGATGTGAAGTTGCAGATATATTTTTATTATTGTTATTTTGTAAGTGATAGAAAATCTCTTAATCGAGTGGACTTAACAGTCTTATTTGTAAACCCTCTAGCAAGGTAACATTTTAAATGAGTGTTTGAAATCCTTTGACAAGGTCACTTCTAACAAAGTGAAGATCCTAATAGATTTGAGGGAAATCCCTTAACTGGGTCACATCTAGCAATGTGTTTGTAATTTTTAACAGGATTTGCTTTTAACCAAGCATACTCTAGAAGAGTATATTTCTTAGTGGGTCTGAAATCCCACAGTGGTTTTTCCCTATTTGGGTTTCCATGTTAAATCTGGTGTTATATGTGTTATGATGATTATGTGTTTATGAGTTAGCATGTTGAGTAGTTTTTGGTTATATTGCTGAAGTATAAGTTACCGAGGTTGAATCTGTTGATTTTATGGAAGATTAAGTTTGTATGATTCACCCCCCCCTCTCATCTTGTTAGCTAGTGGCATCAGAACTTTACAATTGGTATCAACGCATTGGACTCCAGAAGAAAAGTTTAAAGGTACTTGAGGCAAAGATCCGAAGATGTATAAAAGGGATGCACCAAAGCTGAACAAGTCAAGTTTCTCCACATGGCAGAAAAGCATGAAGTTGCATTTATCAGGAATTGGAGAAAATGCAACATATTATTTGGAGAATGATTATAGACCACCAAGCACCAACTCGATGACCTTGGAGGAGATAAAGGTAAAGCAAGAACACATTCAAGCTATGATTGAAATAACATTAGCATTGACCAACTCAAAGTTTAATGATCTAGAAGGCTGTAATGATGCAAAAGCAATGTGGACCAAGCTCATATCTGTGTATGGCGGTGATGAACATGTTCAAAGAGCAAAAGTAGATAGTCTAAGAGGACAACTTGAATCCATGAGAATGAATGAAGGTGAGAACATAACCCAATACAGTACAAGGTTAAAGGAGGCTGTCAATCAATTTAAAGGAGTAGGAGGAACTATTGAAGAAAAGGATGTAACAAGTAAGTTGTTGAGAACCCTTCTACCTGCTTATGCCATTCGAGTCTCTGCAATCAATGAATTGAGGTCTGTACCAAATATGCCATTTTTTTGGATGCTACTATTGGTAAGCTACATGCATTTGAGTTAAGTAATTTTGATAACAGTGGGTCTTCAGTAAATAAAGTAGAATCTGCATTCAGTTCTTTTCATATTGGTGAATCTGATGATTACAATGATAGAATGAGTAAGTACTCTAAAGGGAATTGTAGTCACATAAATCTATCCACTTAATTAAATGAATACTTAGTATTTATTTGATTATTTAACCATCAATTAATAATTAATTAAATTAATATTTAATTAATTCATCTTAACCCTATTCTCCTATTAATTAAATAAATTATTCAATTTATTTGATTTAATTCACTTAACCAAATTCAGACCATTAATTAAATAAATAAATCATATTTATTTAATTAAATCTTCTCTCACATTTAAATAAATTAATATTTATTTAAAACCCCCAAAATCCCACCTCTCACATTTAAATAAATAAATCATTTATTTAAAATCACCTTTATCCTCCACCCACTTGCATTTTCCTACAAATACAAGTTGCACAATTATTTTAAATAAATAATTTATTTAAATCACCTTTATCCTCCACCCACTTGTATTTTCTTACAAAAGCAAGTTGCACAACTATTTTAAATAAATTATTTATTTAAAATCCTATTTATCCTCACCCACTTGAAACCTTTAATGGTTTCCCTTAAAGTATTCAAACTTGATGGCTTTAAAGTCTTCAAACTTGATGGCTTCCTTCTATAATCTTCTTAAGACTTTAATGGTTTTCCTTAAAGTCTTCAAGCCTTTAATGGTTTCCCTCAAAGTCTTCAAGCATTTTAATGCTTTATCTTCATTTTTCTCATTAAATAAATTAATATTTATTTGAATATTTATCCAAATGCAAATTACACCATTTAATTGAAATAAATGATTTTATTTTAATTGAAAATACCAAAATTTCTCCCACTTGCATTTTCCTACAAAATCCACTTGTATGCCTAAACCCCTTCTAGATTCTTCTAAACCCTTCCTAATTAGCCTAATCCATCCCCTAAATATTGTCACATTCCTAAGCAAATTGGAGTCACTTCTCAAAGACTCCAAAGTCTTTGAAAAGCAATTAATGCTTTGTGTGTTCAACAAATTAACCCTCAAAGTCTTTGATAACCATTGAAGGCTTTCAACCTTCAACCACTTAATCCCCAAAGTCTCCAATAACCATTAATGGTTACCTCAAACCCTCCCACATGGTTAAAACATTTGTTTTGACTCAACCTCTACCCAACCCAAAGGTCTCATCAAGCCTTTAATGCTTTGACCATGATTATCTCTTAATCATTTGCACAAAGGTTTATCCTTGGATTAACTCTTAATCCAATGGGTAATCTTAATTTAGACTTGACCCTTACCTTCTAGATAACCATGAGGTCTTCTCAGGCCTTTAATGCCTCCAACCTCTTCTCTCAACCCAATCCTATGTTGACACTTGTCACCATTTTATTGGTGCCAATTGTGCACATGGATCCCCAACTTTCAAACTTGGCCCTTGATTAAACCATTCAATCTTAACCCTTCATTTCCCCATTTCTTCTATAAATAGAACCCTTCTCCTCAAGAAAAAGGAAGCATTTTAGAGTATTGTTGTTATACTGGCATTAGCATAGAGCTTTTTCATAGCATCACTATCTACTCTTGCATAGTATTTGCTTATCATATTCAACCATCTTGAATCTCCATATGGCATCCATGGCTAGTGCTAAAAGCTGAGAGCTACACTCATTTGGGACTTGGAGAGGAGAGAAACAAGGGAGAAGCATCAAAAGGCATCATGGAAGCATCTTAGGGAGGCTCTTCTCCTTTCTTTTATTTTGTTAAACTTCTTTCATGCTTTTTGAAATCTCTCTTGATATGTTTGGAATGGTTTTTAGTTCTTTGTTTTGTTTTTATGGTTGAAACTAACTTATTAACATTGAACTTTGTTGTTGCCTTGTCCCCATTTCCATGACATCAGGAATCATAGTGGAGCAAGTGAAAGATTTCATAAAAACATAGAAGAAGTGCACAAACTATATGAGTAAATCAAGAAGCAAAAAGAGTTTGAAGCATTATTAGCTAGAAGGTTACTAGAGGAAAAGGTAAGTATAAAGGAAAGCTACCTTTAAAATGTTTCAAT
Organism: Cryptomeria japonica; assembly: GCF_030272615.1. Classification (NCBI taxonomy): domain Eukaryota; kingdom Viridiplantae; phylum Streptophyta; class Pinopsida; order Cupressales; family Cupressaceae; genus Cryptomeria; species Cryptomeria japonica. The sequence goes on along the minus strand of NC_081409.1, from coordinate 412,343,249 downwards.
TGTGATAAAATAGGACATATGGCTTCTAATTGCCCTGACAAAGAATCTAGTGAAAAGAGAGAATATCGAGATAACAGGTAGAAAGACAACCAATACAGAGGACACCAAGACTTTAGAAGGAGAGACAAAAAGACATGCCTAGTAGCTGATGAGGAATTCAATGATGATAAATTTGATGAAACAGATATAGAGGAAGTTGTTTATGTGGCTATTAAAGATGGATCAAATGAAGAAAGGTATGAAGAAAAAGCCCTAATATCTCACATAAATAATAATGACTCTTGGATCATAGACAATGGATGCTCACATCACATGGCAGGTGATAAACACAAATTTGTTAAATTAGAAGACTATGATGGAGGTTATGTAAGATTTGGTAATGATGCACCATGTCCGGTGAAAGGTAAAGGCTCTATCACACTTCTTGACTCAACTTGGAACATGGAAAGTTAGCTGCTACCAGGACACAAACAAAAGGTAATACATTTCATCTTGACTCAACTTGGAACAAGTGTCTTTATGCAAAGATAGATGATACCTGGTTATGGCATAAAAGGTTTTGTCATGTAAATTTTGATAATCTGATCAAAATAAGTAAGAAGCACCAAGTAAGATGTCTATCGAGTCTGGAAAAACCTGAGAATGCTATGTGTCGAGGATGCCAGATGGGTAAGATGACAAGATCAAGCTTTACAAGTAAGTTCTACACTTCTAAAGGAATTTTAGATCTTGTGCACACTGATCTTTGTGGTCCCATGAAAGTTCAAAGTTATTATGGTGATAAATATTTCATATTATTTGTGGATGATTACTCAAGGATGATGTCAGCTATGTTTTTAAAAGAAAAATCAGAAGCTTTTCAAATGTTTAAATGGTACAAGGCAAGAGTTGAAAATGAAACGAGAAGACAACTGAAATGTCTTAGATCTGATAGAGGAGGAGAGTTCACCTATGATGAATTTAACTTATTCTGCAATGATCATGGTATAAAAAGGCAAGTGTCTGCACTGATAACACCTCAACAAAATGGGATAGCTGAGAGAAGAAACAGATCAATTGTGGATTGTGCTAGAACCCTGATGATAGAAAAGAAGGTACCTCAAACATTTTGGAGAGAAGCAATCAGCACTGCAGTTTACACCCTGAACCGAGTACAATTGAAGAAAGGAACTATGAAGACACCATATGAGATCTAGTATGAAAAGAAACCTAATGTAAGTTATTTAAAAATCTTTGGAAGTAGATGCTATGTACACAAAGATGACAGAAATGGAAAGTTTGATCAGAAAAGTGAGGAAGGAACATTTCTTGGTTATTCTTCTAGAAGTAAAGCATTTAAATGTCTGATCAAATCATCTAACAAAATAGTAGAAAGTGCAAATGTGAAAACTGATGAATTTGCAAAAAGAAATGATGAAGGAAATTCCAAAGAATCAGAAAATTATAAATAATTTGTATATGTTCAACCAAGAAGTCCTACCGAGAAAGCTACTGAAGAAAATGAAGATAATGTCTAGTTACCGAGTGATGAAGAAGATCATACAGAGCCTACCGAGCCTATATTAGCCAAATATGTCAGAAGACATCATGCATCAAGTCAGATTATAGGAGATAAGGATGATCTAGTGATGACAATGAACAAACTGAGACAACACACATGTCTGATATCTGAATTTGAATCGAGAATAGTAAAAGAGGCATTTAACAGTGAAGATTGGGTAAATGCTATGACAGAAGAGATTGATCAAATCAAGAAGAATGACACATGGACACTGGTCCCAAGATCGAAGGACAAAAATGTAATCGGTACAAAGTGGATTTTCAGAAACAAGCTAAATGAAAAAGGTGAGGTCATTCACAACAAAGAAAGACTAGTTTGCAAAGGTTATGCTCAAGAAGAAGGAATAGATTATGGTGAGACTTTTGCACCTGTGGCTAGACTTGAAGGAGTAAGAACATTGTTGGCATATACTGCTTTCAAAAATTTCAAGGTATATCAAATGGATGTTAAATCTACATTTTTGAATGGTATACTAGAAGAAGAAGTTTATATTGAACAGCCTGAAGGATTTGTTGAAGACAAGAGTAAAGATCAGGTATGTAAACTAAACAAAGCTTTATATGGTCTGAAACAAGTACCTAGAGCATGGTATGAAAGACTGCACTCTTATTTGATCAAGATTGGGTTTATAAGGACAAGTGAAAACAACAATATGTACATGAAGAATGATGAGGACAATAGAATACTAATCTCAACCATATTTGTTGATGATATTATTTTTTGTGGAAATGATTCTCTATGCAAGAACTTTGGAAATGAAATGTGCAAAGAATTTGAGATGTCATTAATCGATGAGATAAAGTATTTAATAGGTTTATAGATACTGCAAATAAAAGATGAGATTTTCATTACTCAATCCAAGTACATAAAGGAAATCTTGAAGAAGTTTGGTATGGAGGATTCAAAACTTGTAAGTACTCCTATGAATACTAACTGTAAATTATCAAAGAATGATGAATCTGCATCTATTGATGAGACACTTTACCGATCCATGATTGGAAAGTTGCAATATGTTGTGCATAGTAGACCAGATATAGTACATGCAGTAGATATTGTTGCAAGATTTTCTGCAGATCCCAAAGAAACCCATATGACAACAATCAAGAGAATTTTCAGATACCTGAGAGGCACTGAAGACTATGGCTTAGTATATGAAAAGAGGAATGATTTTGATTTGAAAGTTTATACTGATGGTTATTGGGCAGGAAACATTGATGACAGGAAAAGCACAAGTGGTGGAGCTTTCTTCTTGGGAGATAGACTATTAAGTTGGCTTAACAAGAAACAAGGATGTATTTCATAGTCAACAGCTGAAGCTGAATATGTTGCTGCAGTATTGAATTGTACCAATATTGCATGGATCAAACAACTGTTGGAAGGTATAAATGAGAAGGTTACTAAGCCAGTAACTATATTATGTGATAATACGAGTGCCATTAACATTTCAAAGATTCGGTAATGCACTCTAAGACAAAAAAGATCTCTATAAAGTATCATTATCTCAGAGAAGAAGTTCAAGAGAAGAAAATTGTGATAGAATATATTAGTTCAAAGGAGAAAATAGCAGACATCTTCACAAAGCCACTGCCAAGGGACACTTTTGAGTATCTCAGAAGCAAGTTAGGGGTCCTACCCCTATCTTCTATTCACTGACAGAGTTCGGTGAAAGCATCAATTCGATGAATCTACAAAATATTATGTGTGGATTGATGCTGATTTATGCACTTTAGGAGGTTCCTAAAGGTGTGCAGGAAACAGTATTGAAGGAAAGGTTTTTCTTACCGAGACTGAGATGATACATAGCAAGGCAAATCACTTCACAGGGGAAGAAATCATGATTTAGTTCTTTTACTTTTTGGCATTGTTGTCAAAGGGGAAGAAGACTGAATGGTAAAGCCCTAAATGAAGAATATTACAAAACGAAGGGGAGAAGACTAAATGCAAGACAACAACTCAGAAGCCTAATGAAAGAGGGAGAAAGCCTAGAAGACTTCAAAAGATTTTAATAGCTCAAGGATAACAGGAGAAGTCTCCACAACAATCTGAATCTGAATCAATTTGAATATCTTATTGGTATTATCATTTACAAGTTGGTTTTGCCATCAATTCCAAAGGGGGAGATTGTTGGCATTACAATAGAAAGGAGATTGTTGGCATTTCATTAAGGATATTGAGAAGGTTGTTGGAGATTATTGATATAACTGAAGAAGGATGATAACTATCTTTATAACATTATTTTGCCATTGATGTCAAGAAATTGATTTTCTAATTCAGTATGATATTGCCATATCTTGAGAAGATTGATTTGAAGAGAATTAAGATGTCGGTAAAAGACACAGAAAGAATGTGATGAATAAGGGGAGAAATAAGTTATTCAATGGGCAACTATTACTGAGTTAGACAATGATGAGATCATGATGTTTAGATTGTTTTGATATCCTACATATGTTGTTGATTGTAAGGTTAATACTATACCATGTCACCAAGCAAAGAACCTAGTCGGTAAACCCTAAGGAACCTAGTCGGTAAACTCTAAGGTTATCGATATTAGTTAATGAAGGTGGAATGTCTACCAAGTAAAATTTAGTATTTATCGAGTTGCAACCGAGTTATGACAGATCGCATTGGATGGATAAAAGAATTATTTAATGAAGAATGCTGATGAGATGGAGATGAATAAATGATTGGTATGTCATGCATGAAGTTTGTTAAGAATCTACAGCAATGGAAATTAGGAGGAAGATCTATAGCATAGATTGAACCACAATAACCTAGCACAAGTTCCTAGGAAGGTATGTAAGTTCCAAGGTGAGGTAAAACATTTTTAGATTGAAGGATACATTGAACCTAGTCAAGATTGAAGATCTAACGGCTAAGATTGATCATGGGATATGTGATCAAGGAGATTTAGCGGTTAGCAAATTGTTTATAAATAAGGAATTGTTGATAAACAATGTATGCGGGCAAGTGTAAGCACGAGGATGCTACATAGTGATTACCGAGCATAGAAGCTTGAAGACCTGTTTAAATAACAGAGTAGGGAGCCTAGTAAAGGGACAAGATAAGTCCTATGACAAGATTGTTTTGAGAAAAATAGAATTTGCTTTAGCATTTTAGATGTGAAGTTGCAGATATATTTTTATTACTGTTATTTCGTAAGTGACAGAAAATCTCTTAACCGAGTGGACTTAATAGTCTTATTTGTAAACCCTCTAGCAAGGTAACATTCTAAATGAGTGTTTGAAATCGTTTGACAAGGTAACTTCTAACAAAGTGAAGATCCTAACAGATTTGAGGAAAATCCCTTAACCGGGTCACATCTAGCAATGTGTTTGTAATCTTTAACACGATTTGCTTTTAACATACTCTAGAAGAGTATATTTCTTAGTGGGTCTAAAATCTCATAGTGGTTTTTCCCTATTTGGGTTTCCACGTTAAATCTGGTGTTATATGTGTTATGATGATTATGTGTTTATGAGTTAGCATGTTTAGCAGGGAAATCAATTATTAACAAGTTACTACCCTTGAAAATTATTACTAAATTCTTGAAGGTTTATTTAAATTCAACTAGTACTATTTCCTTTAAATGAAGCAAATACTTGAGATTAGTTCAACTAAGCTTGAATTACTCAAAACAATTGGTTAATTCCAAAAATAACTTATTTTCTTAGATTAAAATACTTTGGACTAAAAAGAATTAATTTTGGAATCTAAGCTTAATTATGCTTGAATGTAGTCTAATTTCTTATATTATTATAGAAATAAATATACTTATCAAATAAAATAAACTAATTTTCTTATGGAAGAATTAAGCAATTAATTACTCATTATAAGGATAAATTAATAATAAGAAGAGACTAAGATATTGATATCATAAGTTCCTTTATAGAATTTATTTGATTAATTGTTCTGATTAATTAGAAAAATAGGTTTTAAGGAGCCAAAACCTTTGACAAAAAGAATAAAAGATAGTTCAGTGAAGAACAACTAGACTAGCATAATGACAACAAACAAAAGACGGGAAAGAAGGCCAATAATCCGAACAGACAACAAAAGACTAGGAAAGCATAAAGAACCAGAAAAAGACCTAGTCAACTAACAACACCTACATAGACTTAAGAAGGTCAACAGCCTTGATGACCAACATGTCATAATTTTCCGAAGCAACTTTGAGCTCTTCAATTTCCTTGTTTGGCTTTTTCTCCCTCTTCTTACCTCTGGTCCTCGTTCTTGGTCCTTGCACATCTCCCATGCCTTCCATGTCAGGTTCCTGCTTCAGGGATCCCTTCTCATTCTCCAGCTTACTGATCAGAATTTTGATGTTGTCAGTCAAGGCCTTCAGAATGTTATAACTTTGTTCAACAATTCTTCTGAGACAGGTATTGATTTTGTTGAGTATGTTTTTAGCATCCACCATTCTCTGGTCCCTAGTAGTGTCATTGTTTTTTATTTCCTCCAAGGCCTTCTCCACTTGCTCAAACCTTGGGTTGAAGGCATCCCTAATCTCTTCAGCTCTAACAATAGTCTTTCCCAAATCATTAACATACTCAGCCATGGATTTACCTTCACCGATGCTGATTGTCTCCAGAATTTGAACCCTATGACCCAGTTTCTTGTTTTCCTCCACAACTTTCTTGTGACTATTTATGAGCCAGTCGAGGGTATCCACAAACCCCTTCAAACCCTCAATAGAAGGGTTTGAAGGGGGGATTTTTTCACCAGCCTTGGCCTGATCAGTTTTGGGGACTTCTCCACTGGTAATCTGTTCAACATCACCACCAACACTCTGGTTGAAACCATCCCTCGTAATCTCCTCCTCAACTTTTTGGTTCGCATTAGAATCCTTGCTCTAATCTTTGTCCTCCAATGCCAGCTTAGAATTGCCCTGCCTTTTTTTCTTTTTCCTTTTCTGAAAGGAAGATTTAGGTTTCTTCTTCTGAGGGGATGGAGAGTCATCCTTTTCAAAGTCCTCAGAGACCTCCGAGGAGGAGGAAGAGTGAATCTGGAAGACCTTCTCTTTGATTTTTTTTCTTGCCCTTAGAAGAGGATGACTTAATGCTCACATGTTTTATTTTCTTACCAAATTCAACCTTAGAGTCCTCTAGACTCTCCTCAGTCTCACTTTTTGAATCATCGTCAGAATCCTCACCCACAGAAAAATTAGAGTCTGACCCTTCCTCCTCAGAATTAGAAATAGAAAGCTGGGGGCAGGCATTTTGGTTAGCTTTAATATGATCATAGATTAGAACCATAAGACCTTGGTGCATAGCAGTGTCTCCCTTAGGGTTCTCTCTATGGGCTTTGATAGTGGAATTCATCGAGAAAATTAGGAAATAGGGTATGTTAATTTTATCTTCATACCTAAAATGGTAGCCATAAACTTTGGTAAATCTACCATCTAGGGTGATGTAGTGCATTATTGCAAACAAAACCTCCCTCCAAGGCTTATCAAAATCCCTAGGAGGGTAGTAGGTCTTTCTAAGCTTAACCAGGTGCTTCTTCTCCTTAGTAGTTTCAGGGTATCACTCGATGGCCTCCTTACTAAGCTTTCTGTCCCTGTAGAAATTAGTTCGCTCCCTTCAGAGACCCATCACCTAAGCAATGAGGTCTTCGTCAATGGAGATAGTTTGATCTCCCATCTTCAGGGTGCCCTTCCTCCAATTTTTGCTAAAAAACTTAGTGATTTTAGCATCCCTCACATGGAGCCTTTCCATATACTTCGTTAGCCCGCCCTTCTGCAAGATACTCTAGATTTCCTCCTTTTGTTACCGTTCCTTACAATTACTGGGCTCGTAGTGACGCCTATTACCTCCCATGATTTCACAACTCAAACCAGAAAATTGAGAGTTGCAGATAGCTATAGGAAAGAAATATCTAGAAGTGACCCCAAAAACCCAGAAAGTGTGGGAGAAGGTGGCATTCATCTTATCATTATTGGTACTGACATAATAATAATTAATATTAGCCCTCCAAGTCATGTTATTAATCATTATATAATCCATTTAAAATATTTGAGGTGCAGTTATATTGATCCATGAAAATGATCGATCTGGCATCATTAAGGAGATCCTCTTCACCCTTCTAGGTAATCATGTTGTCATGAGTGACTGCCACATTAGCTGCCCAGTTAGCGGGGCCATTTGCTTCATGATACATGTGAGAGATAAAACATTTATCAAAGGTTTTAATAAGATCCCTAACAACCTTAATGATATTGTTGATAGTCCATGAGGGCTTAGTAATTCCTTTAAGGTAGTTAATGATATTATTAGAGTCCCCCTCAATCTAGAGGTAAGGACAGTTCCACCTTTTAGCCAAAAGGATGCCTTGAAGAGTAGCCATAACTTCTGCCATGTGGTTAGTTTGGCAGCCTATAGGAACAACAACAATTTCCTTATAAATTCCATTTTCCTCTCTGAGAATTGCACCACATCCCGCTAGTCTAGGATTGCCTTTAGCAGCACTGTCAAAGTTGATTTTGAACCATCCATGAGGGGGAGAGTACCATTTAGCTTCAAGTCTCTTACTTTGTTTAGAATCAATCCTAACAACACTCTTCAAGTTCCAAGAGTTGAGGATGTGAGCTTCATGGCAATTGATAGGATTGCAAGGTTCTCCAATGATCCTGAGGTTAATCAATCCTAACAACACTCTTCAAGTTCCAGGAGTTGAGGATGTGAGCTTCATGGCAATTGACAGGATTGCAAGGTTATCTAATGATCTTGAGGTTCTCCACTATTTCCCTTTGAATTTTTTGAAAAACAATAGCCTAGGGGAGAGAAGTATCCCTGAAGATTCGATTGTTCCTTTCTTTCTGAATCCCCCACAGGATGTGAGGAAGAGAGAGCTACCAAAAAGTTCTCAAAGAGGGATTAGACCAATGGTAACTCCCATTCCATACAAAAATTCTTAAGAAAGCTTTCCCAAATAGAGATAGTGAAAGAATAGTGAATAGCCAAGTGGTCCAAAGACTCTTCCTCCTCATGACACAAGAAACACCTATTGGGGAGATTAAAACCTCTAATCTTTAGGTTGTCTAGTGTCAAAATTTTGTTTTGGAGAATAGTCCAGTAGAAGATATTGATCTTCAGAATAAGACCCTTAATCCAAGCTTTAGACTAGAAGGGGTTCTCTGAGGGGGCTGGAGTTAGCACTCCATACATGGAAGAAATAGGTAAGGTTTCCTTTGGGCTCAAATTTCCAAATAAGAATATCTTCTTCATTATTCAGCCAAGTAGAAAACAAGTGTTTCTTGAGATTGAAGAGGCCAAGGTTTATACCTTCAATATTTTTCCATTTGTCACCTAGCCAGTACCCCTCAACCAAGGAACCAAAAAATCTTTTACAAGGGGCAACAAAAGGGGCCCAATCAGGGATTTCTAGAAAAGGCTTATCAAGCAACCGAGGATCTTCCCAAAATCTGACTTTCCTACCATTACCAACTCTCCATTTAACACCTTTGGTGATGTTGTCTTTACACTTAGAAGCATGGTTCCAAATGTGAGATTCGTTGATACTGAAATTAGAATTGATGAAAGAGAAAAGAGATGAAGACAGGAGAGGATACTTACTTCTCCAAATTTTACACCACTCATTGTTAGAGTGGAACAATCTCCATATCTGTTTAGACAAAAGGGCTTCATTGAGAGTCCTAATTCTTCTCATACCCATACCACCCTTTATTTTTGATCTGCAAACCTTGTCCTAAGCCACTAAAGCCATTCTCTTCTTTTCCTCAACCCCAGACCAAATCATTTTTTTTTGGATTTTTTCAATAGCATCAGCAAATTTAACTGGGATTCTAAAGAGACCAAGAACATAAATAGGCATGATTTGAAGGGATGCTTTAAGAATTTTTAACTTGCTAGCCTGACTTAGGAGAGCACTTTTCCAACCAGCAAGCTTTCTCTGAAATTTATCCACCAAAGAACTCCAAAAGGAATCAGGGGGAGAGATGCCTAGGGGGAGGCCAAGGTAGGTAGCTGAGAGATCAGCAATCCAACATTCCAGAATTCTACTGATTCTATGTTGTCTTCTCTCAGGAGTGTTGATGAAAAAAACTTCACTTTTAACCCAATTGATAAGATGGCCAAAAGCAGACACAAACTTGCACAGGGTTTCCTTCAGGGTTCTAGCTTCTGAAATACTTGAATCCCCCATAATGATGGTGTCATCCACAAATTTCTGGTGGCAGTAGGTGTGATCAACAAAAGAGGGTTGAAGACCTTTAAAGATACCTCTAGTCACCATGCTTTCCATATACCTGCCAAAGCATTCAACCATAATGATGAAGAGAATAGGGGAGATGGGATCCCCTTGCCTCAAACCTCTGGAGGCTTTAAAGAAAGGAGAGGGGGAACCGTTAACAAGAATAACACAAGAGGTAGAGGAGATAATCTACTTGAAGGGGTCCACACATCTGTTAGAGAAGCCAAAAGCCAAGAGAACCTTCATGAGGAAAGACCAATCCACCCGGTCATAAGCCTTAGAGAGATTAAGCTTAAGAATAAAACCTTTCTTCTTGGCCATAATAAGGGAATGGATATTCTCATGGACAGTAATGATGGAATCAAGAATTTGCCTTCTTGGCATAGAACCATTCTTCTGAAGACTAATCAAAGAGGGAATGACATTCAAGAGTCTAGAGGTGAGGACCTTGGAAATTATCTTATAGAAAGAGTTGCATAAACTGATAGACCTCAACTTATCCATGGAGTCAACTCCTTGTATTTGGGGATCAAAACAATGAAAGTGCCATTAATTTCTTACAGTAATTTTCTTTCCCCAAAATATTCTTTGACCCCATTGGAGACATCTTTCCCAACAATATCCCAGAACTCTTGGAAGAAGAACATAGGGAAGCCATCATGTCCAAGAGGTTTATTTCCCTCAAAAGAAAAGACAACATTTCTAATCTCCAAGTCTGAAGGGATGGAAGTCAAAAAAAACTCTTATGCTCATCAATAAGGCAAGGAATGTTCTGGAGGAAGGCATTTTGAACATCATCATCCAAGCTCTGATCCCTACAAAGAAGATTAGAGAAGAAACTTTTTGCCTCATTTATAATCTCCTCCTCCTTGAGCAGCTCCACATTGTCCACCATCAATTTTTTGATCCTATTAGCAACTTTGTGTTTGATAGTCAACATATGGAAGAATATGGTGTTCTTATCCCCTTTCTTCAACCAAATACATCTAGATCTTTGCGTCCAAAAATCTTCTTCTTTAGCAATGATATCGTGGTATCTTTTGAGGATCTCATTTTCTTCTGCAATTGTCACAGTAGAGAATCCATCCTTCTGGATTTGGACCTGAATTTTGTTGAGGTCTTCCTGAATTTTTCCTTTGGCCTCAAAAATATTCCCAAAGCTGGATTTATTCCAGGTCCTTATGTTATCTTTTATGCTTTTAAGTTTCTTCACAACTCTATACATGGCAGTACCCTCAACTTGAATGTTCCACCATTCCTGAATTTTATGAGTAAGATCCGGATGTAAAGTCCACATTTTTTCAAACCTAAAGGGAAAATTCCTTCTCCTATTGATAGGTTCAGCAATAAGAGTTATAGGGTAGTGGTCAGACCCAACATGAATGTGAGTAGACAGAGAGAAAAAATAATGTCTGAACCAATCGTCAGATATAAGAGCCCTATCAAGGTGAACTTGAATAAGGTCATTTCCAGCCCTCCTATTAGTCCAAGTGTAGTTGAAACCCTGCATCTCCACATCATTAAGGGCCCAAGTGTTTATAAAATCCATGAGGTCTAGTCTACTCTCCAGCTGAGAAGGGCATCCACCAAATTTTTCATCCTCTTTCAACGGGGTATTGAAGTCTCCCATGACCAGCCAACTGAGGTTCTTGAAGTTGTCCCTTATTTCCATAATTTTTTTCCAAAACTTGCTTCTAGCTTTCAAGGTATTGGGAGCATAGATGTTTGTGAGGACCCAAGAGGTGTCATCCTTTAAATGCTCAAACTTAATGCAAGAAAAATTTCTCTCTTGAATAAGAACTTGACCTCTAACACTATTGAGACTCCAGATTGTTGCAATGCTTCCAGAGGCACCTTCAGAGCTACCACCACAGATGCTACCAGATTTAAAGAAATTCAAAGCTTCAACCTTTTCTCTACTCATCTTAGTTTCTTGAATAAGAAAAATGTCAGGTTTACTATCCCTAATCATATTCCTAATAATATCATGCTTGTGGGGATTATTAAGTCCCCTTATGTTCCAAGAAACAATCTTCATAATCACGTACCAATTCCTAACTCCTTCAGGGTCCTCTAAGTCCCATTTGCTATGTTCTTGCTAGCCTCCTTATCTCTGACTTTGTGGTTTGAAGGTCATCCTAGGGATGAGGAGACATACCCTACATAAACTTGAGAAATTCTAGTAGACTTCCTTATTTGGGAAGCAGAGGGAGTAGATCCTTTCTTGTTCCTATGTTTTGGAATTTTCCACTTGGCTTCTTTCTCAAAAACTGCTTCATGATCACTAAGGATTCTAGAAATCTCCTCTTCATTACCCCATATAGGTGATATGGATTCATGTGAAGAGCTATTAACTATTTTAGAGGCATGATCTGAATCAGAAAGATTCAGACCCAAGATAGCATAGTTCTGGGCCTCTTGAAAATCAGAACTATTTGTGAGAGGGGAAGAGTCAGCCTTCTCTTCTTGTGATCCAGTAATCTCCCCTCCCTCAGATTTATCCACTTCCTTAATATCCTTGTCCTTCTGATCCTCTTCATTGGAAGCTTCCTTACTAGCCAAGGTGTCAGCAATCACCATCTGGGTAGTTTCTTTAGAAGATTCATTCTGTTCTATTATTTCCTCTCTTGGGATCTGCCCTCCCAGGAGGTTATCTGCTTCCATACACTCCATCCTCAAAGATTCTTGGGGGGAATGATGTTTAGAAATAGAGGCTGAGGAGACCATATCCTTGTTCTCCCTAGGGGTCCAAAATAGTTGATCTCAGCTGGGTTAGTTTCCTTGTTTTCTATATTTTTAACTTGCTAGACCTTTTTCTCTGGAGCCTTTCTACTCTCTACTGCATTTTTGGCTTGCTTATTATCCCCTTTGGGATTTAGAGGGCAATTTTTAGCCTAGTGACCAACTTTTTTACAATGGAAACAAGCAAAGGGGATGGATTCATATTCGATCTGTTGTTTCCAAGTACCCAACTTAGACACAATATCTATCTGCTCAGGCATATCTACATTATGGGCAACCCCTACACAGAATCTGGCATGAGTGAGCCTCCTTCTTGAGGCTGTGACCAGATCTATTGAGAGGAGCTCACCAAAAGAGATTTATATACCTTAGAAAATAATTTCTACCCAGTATTCAAGAGGCAGACCTGGGAGCTTTACCCAAACTGGGACTTGCACTAGAAGAGATTCACTCATATTTAGATTTGGGTGCCATTTTTGGAGGACCAGAGCTGTCTTTCCGACCAACCAAGGACTATCATAGAGAATCCTTATTTTGTCTTCACAAGAAAAGGCAAAGGTGAGAAGGCCTTTGGGCAGAGTCAAAATTTCAACATTGCCTTTCAAAGCCCATTTTCGTTTAACATAAGCCCTAACAACCTCAATGTTTGGGCGTGGTCCCATGAATTTATCCACTAGAGAGTTTGACATACTACTTATGTTATGATCCAAAACCGAGTCAGGAATAGAGATGGAAAACTTATCACTAGTTGGGTTCGATATATTCTTAACAGGAGGCAGGGAAGATTTCCCAGATGGTCTAGTTCCAAACAGGGTTGACCACTTTCTAATTTCTTTTCCATTCTCCAACACAGCTTCACGTGGGCTGGACCCCCCAACTGTGTTTCCAAGACCCACATTCTTTTCCGACAGAGTATCGTTAGCCTACAAAATATCTGGAGGCTTGTCCTTCTCCCCCATCTGGCCAACTCCATCGATCTGGCCGCTACCTCCATTGGAACCAGAGTTCCCGCCTTGCAGAGAATTCAAAATTTGAATTCTTCCATTGCCGCCTACTCCTCCTCCACGCGAGCTCTCCATTAAAATGAAAATGTTTGATTAATTATTTATAAAATAATATGTCTAAAATTATTTACTTGGAGTATAACATCTATTCCCAATAATTACTTATTAACATTATTTTTAAATACTTAAATTAATTGACCCTTCTATCTCTCAAGTTGTTGTATGTAATATAATTCATCCAATAAAATTCATCTTTCATCTTTAAGGTTTTCAAATGGAAATAAAATCAATACTTCATCTTAAACCTCTTGTATTCATAATTTTTATTTATTTATTTTCAAAGATAGTCATTTAAACTTTATAAAATTACTTATATTATTTACATAAATACATACTTGTTTTCTTATTTAACTTGTTAAAGTATTAAAATCATGGTAAACATTTATTAAATTTTTATTAATATTATAACTTATTTAATATTTACGTAATAAAATATGTTTTCAATTAAATTCTCAATTTAGAAAAATCAATTCTTTTTCCCTCTTTCATCTCAATATTGATATACATCAAATGGTATTTACTTTTTAAATCATAAATATTTTCATGTAATTATTTACTACAATAATCTTTCTTTATAACAATTATTATTAATTTTTTTAATGTACTTTTAAAAATCTAATTACAATTTTAAATTTTTACTTATACATATTTATTATTTATACATATATTAAAGTTAATTTTTTTTTTCTTTAAAAAAAAATAAAAATAGAATGAATGCTTAAAGCTTCAATAAAAGCCTCCACTTTAAAAAGAAGACCAGTAAATATGGTATCATCATTATGTTGACTTTTTGACATAAATTTTATTTTTTATTTATTTCAAATTAATATTATTTTAAGACATTATTATGTCTATATTATTCATTTATTTATTTATTTATAAGGATTACTGACATTTATAATTAATAATATTAAAAAACAATTATTCTTCAATATTTTATGAATTGTAATATATTTTGATACAAATAAAATATAAATTATTCAATATTTATGTTTAACAAATTATAGACGGAAATTTATAGAAATTAAAGCTTTAGATTTTGTTTTGTTTTGTTTTATTTTATTATTTATAGAGAAGAGAAGAGAAGAGATATTTTTAAAAAAATGAATGAAACAAATCAAGCATTTCTTTTAAAAAATGATAAACAAATAATAATAAATAATTATTTTCATGCATCAAACATTTCTCTTCAATATTTTAAGGAAACTACATGCATTTAAACATATAAATATTTCAAGTAACTACATGCATTCCAACTTTCAGATTTAAACAAAACATCTAAATCCTTTAAAACTACATTTATCCTCTAAATTTTCTCATAGAAAAAAAAAATACAACATGCATGCAAATAAAATCCCCCCCTCTTCTCCCATTTTGAAAGAAAAACATGAAAGTAAGAAAGTGTAATCAGATTTACAACAATGAAAGTAAGCATCAATAAAGAATGGAAGAAGAGAACTTGGATCTGCAAGATGGATGAAAACCTTGTTGTTGAAGCAAACTCTTGTTTCCCCAGCTATCCTTCTTCAATCCTCTTCCTGTAACCTGGTAAAGATATTCTCCTAAAACCTCTAAAATCCCATCTCATACTATGAAACATGTTTATAAAATTTTTCCTACAACTAACATAATTTGAAACAATTTTCTTAAGAATTCAAAGACAAAATCACATAACCAAAATGCACTCCCCTTTTCAATAATCTAGTATTCATTATATAGAAAAAGAGAGCCATTTCCTACTTCAAAAATAAATTAATGATTTAGAGATTATTTCCCAAAATAATTTCATGCAAAAACTATTATTGTCATATTCTATGACATATTCCTTATTGCTTGTCATAGTGGGGTTAGCACTTGTCCAATGATTCCCTAAATTCGAATTTGAAATATCCTCCATTTTGTAGTGTCCCTCATTGATTTACCTTTTTTATCATACATCGATAGACTTTATTAGACTCTCTTATGATGTTTTGATTCATGTTTATGACTCTATTTATATCTACGATGCTTATTGATGATGCTAGACATTCAGGTGGACATATGATATATATTGATTTATGTGGATGATGATACCTATCTTGACTATTATGATGATGGATTTACATTTGATGACTTATATGCAACTACTATTCTTAGATGGATCATATTGCTTATGACATTATGATGGCATCTTGATTATTCTAACCCCATTCCATGATTTTGATGATCGAGTTGATGTTATAATGATTGTGATTGTCTTCTAGTGTATTTGTGATAGGGACAATGTCATACCACTCACTACAAGCATGATATGGTGTTGTGATTCTCTATCACTTGGCTGATTATATATGATATATACCATTATATGTGTGTCGTATCATGGTTATTGGTGTTTACGGGATTGTAGGTACCAGCCATCGACTCCACCTGGTTTCACAGGTTTGAGCATGCCTTTATCCCAATGGCAAGTAGCTGGAGATGGCATGAATTCCCTTTATAAACTCTAGGCTTAAGTTGTCATCCTTGTTAGTTTGAACATCTTGGTGCAAGTCATCTGAAGAGCACATGTTTATACTGAGAGGGGGGTGTGAATCAGTATAACAACAATATTTAATCAATTTAAACTTTTTCAACTTCAATCATAAGTATATAACTTATCTCATTAACATATTAATTGCACACCAACATTCATATGTGATCTAAATAATATGAACACAAGTAGAACACGAGATATATATGTGGAAACCCTTACAGGAGAAAACCACAACAATAAATGTTTTTATATAAATCTTCTTTTACAATGTTCATAGGCACCAACCTACTAGAGGCACCAACCCCTAACTTTGTTTGTGAGCACCAACCCACTGGAAGCACCAACTCCCAAATCTGAATTTGTGAGCACCAACCCACTGGAAGCACCAACTCCCACTTTTGAATTTGTGAGCACCAACCCACTTCATATAAATCTAAATTTCCACCTTTACAATGTTTCTATAACAACAGATGATGGACAATTTGATCTTCTCAAATCTGTTGTGATGAATAATACTAATCAATCACATAAATCTAATCATAATCTCTTCATAACTCTGTCATAAATATGTTCTCAAAATGCACATATAAATTTGCTCATAAGTCTTCTTTATCTCTGCACGAAATGCTGCATACTCCTCCCACTATATCTGCATACACTTCTCTTCTATCATCATCAATATGTCTTTATAAATCTACACACATTTCTCTTTATATCTGCATATACATAAATCTGTCATACAAATCTGATCATGGATTCTTCACAAGCCTGTCATATAAATCTGTTCATAATCTGCCCATATGCCTGAGACTACTCTTCGCACAGTCTTCTCATAAATCTGCACTTGATCCTTTTTTAAAAATCTCCTTATACCTTCAACACTATACACTGCTCACCTATAGGTATATATAATTATTATCTTCTCAACATATATACAACCATGACTCTCTTCCTCTCTTTTTATATTTTCATAGTTCACACATAATACCTTTCTCACATTCTTCTCATACTCACTGTCTTATAGTCTAAAGATTATTTCAGACTTATATACATACCACACACTTCAGTCTATACTTTTAGAATTTTAGTATTCCTGTGCATATTAAAAAAAATGTCTTTAATACATGCACAATAGCATCTTCTTTTTCACTTTTCTTAGCATTCTATATTTTATTCACTCACAGCTACCCATCTCATATTCTTATTATATTTAAATCTTCTTTGAAAGAATACGACTCCTATAAGAGAGATGCATAGATATATTCTTTTTCTTACAAATTATTTATTCATACCTCCTTTGAAATGCCTCCTTTCGTAAATAGAACTCTTCCAAATAAATCGTACCTTTTTGCTAACTTGTCTTAAATGACATATTATATTAATTACTTGACAAACCTTTCTTATCTCAAGCACTGCCTTTTGACCTTGAATAAGATGAAAAAGTTTACCTTTTTGAATAAGACAACATTGCATATGAGACAAAGAATTTGTCTTTTACTAAAACAATTTGTCCTAATGTGAAGAGCATTGTCTATAAGAATATTAATCACTTTCTTTCGTCTGATAAACTTTGCACCTTTTCATGTATAATAATTGTAAGTTACCATTTGGTGAGTCTTCTTAATCACACCATTTTATTGACCCGTACCTTATGAAAGGTAATTACACATCTTTTAACTAATCCTTGTTTCAAAGCTTGCTTATAATATTATCCACATTCTTGTCAATTCACCAAATCGTATCTCTTTAGAATAGTCAAAGTGCTTCATTCATTCTTTAGCCACGTATGTTTTAACAACACATCACTATGAAATGAAATGCCACCTTTCACTAATGACAGATCTTCATTTAATATTAATTACATCCTTTACTAACTTTATTAAACAAATACTCCCTTTTGCATCTCCTCCATGAATTGATTTCATTAATACATTGCTATTAGTTAATTTTCTTAGTCATTAATCGACTTGCACTTGTCTTCTCATGAACTTTCTTATTCTTATGATTTTCATTTTGTTTATGTGTCGATACTCCTTGCATATACATATCATCTTTAGACTTTGTTTATTGGTTTATATTCTATGAATTGCCGACTTGTATGTGGCATTGCTTTTTACTTCAATAAGAAGTCGACCTTTCTCTCCACTGACAAAAGGATCAACTTTCACTCAGTATATTGGCATAGGATCTATATCTCCAACTACTGGGACTGTAATTTATATATATATATATATATATATATATATATATATATATATGATCAGACTATATAGTATGTATGATCACTCATAATTTGATTGATGTTCCAGAACCTAATCTCTTTATTTTCTTTGATCACTGACTCGCTGATTCAAAGTCTTCTTTATCTCAATGCTATGTTACCATAAGTCTTTGATTACTGTCACTGATTAGTCATGTATTCTATCACACATTAGTCACTGATTGTCATCTTCCATGTAGTCGATTATCTTAGTCGACTTATCATTATCACCATCTTTGTCTACAAATGCACAATACTTCCTTAAAGAGTTAACCTTGTCGAATATGCCCCTTTATTATTTTTTTGTAGACTGTTGGCATGAAAATATTTCTTTAATGTTATCATTGATTACTGTTCAAAGACATAGTCGACTATCACATGCCCACAAAATTTGTCATATGCTATGTTTATGCTGTTAGACATCAACTATTAACTCATTATGGTTGCTGTTATGTAAATCAGATGTACACCATTGTGACACTGCTCATTGTCTAATTTTCTGTCATTACCATGCTCACAACTTTGTACAGATCTACTCAATACTTCTCAGATATGCTTATATGGTCTGATAATAATGCCTTCAGATATGCTTTATATTATACAAATCCACTTGACATTCTTATGGAATCAACCGACATATTCTAATCTTCTTTCTGACATGTATGTTGACTTGTCATAAGAACTTCATCTTTTATGAATCGCACATATACTCATATACATTGTGAATGTTTTCTTGCATCTTTGACATCAATGACAATATTTCCATCATCATCATGTTATTATTTTTTGGTGTTGTGAGTGTTTGATTATTTATATAATTAATAATTGTCTCATATAGTTTATTATTAATGTTAAATTAATTTATTATATAATTTGGATATTTAATTTGAGGTATAATATTTATTTGGTGCTTTTATATTTATTTAATTGGATTAATGATTTATTGCTTAATAGTTTGTTTATTACTTATTTATTGTTTAATTATTTATGATTTTATATTTATTTGTGGCATTTATTTATATTGCCTTTGGTTTATTTATCATTGAGCTTTGATTTATTTTATTGGGCTTCAATTATTATTTACTGATTAATGGGTATTATACTATTATACTCTCTTGTTACTGATTGGGTAAATAAATATTATAAACTTTACCTACCATATTATTCTATTGGTCAATTTGTGGGGGTAAGTAAATAATACTATTTTATATGATTTACCTCATATCTATGCATGGTAGGCAAGTAATATAGTTTATTGGAATATTTTGATTGGAGGAGATTTTTCTATAGCTTTGAATTCAATTTTCTATTTATTGGCTTTTCTGTACATTTGCTCGAGTTGGCTTCTAGGAGAAATTTCTGTACGAATGAGGATTTTGGTTTTGGTTTGAGCTTGGATTTTGGATGGTTAGAGCTTGCTAGGTTTGGAGATTGGATTGATCTTCGCCAGCTCTCTTTTACCATAACTTCTATTGTTTAGGTTGGTTGATTTTGTCTCTCTGTGTATTTCATTTTCGGAAAGAAATGTCTATTCTGTGCTTGTGTAGATTGATGCAGGAGAATTGGGGAAGATATTTGATAATGGTACATATAAATATATTTATCAAGTTCTATTATTGTGATTCTAGGAATCAATGCATTTATGCATTTCTATTACCGTTGAGCTATTTTCGTGAATGGTTTTCTCTATTTGTATTTTTTGTGTATTGTTGGAAGTACCTTGTAATGATTGTTGTATAAGGAAGCTCTATTGATTGTGTTTTGGGATGCTTGTCAATCCTTTTGTTTAATTTTATTCCCTTGGAAGTATCTCTGTGATCTTCTCTGTATGGTTAATTCTTGTGTATAGTTGGGAGTTGTGCTCATATTTTGATGAAGTAATTTCCCATGATTGATTTGCATTGTTCTATTCGTTAAGACCTTAGTTTTAAGTGTTTTTGTGTCTCAATTGGACTTTCCTTGGAGTGGTTTTCGAGCTTTAGTGATTTTCTGAGCTAACCAGAAGTTTATGTTTTCGTTTATGAATTTTTAGACTCAATTTCAAATGCACCATAATATGTGTTGTATGCACCACTTTATTTGTTAAATGTGCCAGTATATGTGTCAAATGCGCCACATAATAGGTCAAATGTGCCACAAAATGGGTCAAATGCACCATTCTACCTTTTTTGTGGGCTTTTGATGATTTTGTTAGTCTGTGATCAATTTTTCTAAATTTTTCTTTTTACTAGAGGCTTTTAATGATATCCCTGAGGTTCTTGGGTCTGTGCGTTGCTTGGATTTTAGTTATTTGTATTCTTTGGGCTCCAACAATAGGAATAGTGCCTTGCCATTGAGGATGGTGTATGTTCTTGAGGTTGTTTCAGCAAGATGTGTTGCTTCCTTGTTGTAGAGGTTATCTTGATGGCTCCAGCGAGAGGACCAGTGCCTCATTGTAGAAGAGATTTGGTTACAAGAGGATTTATGCCTTGCCTTGTGTTTATGTTTATGGTTTAAGATGCTCTTGATTTATATATTGGCTTTATGGTTTTTATTATGTTTAGATTTGTATGTGTGCATGATTGATGGTAAATGTGGATTCATTTCTTATGAGCCTCTTTTCTGCTTATGTGATTTGAGTTTCCTTAAGGTCTTGGCTCATGACTAGGGAGAGTGGGCTTCCACATGATGGCCAAGGTAAAGAGAGAATAGGCTGTCAAGAGGTTCCTTGTAAGGATGCTTGAAGCCTAAACCACCAGGAATGCATTGGGGGTTTTCTTGTTGTAATTAAGTGATAACCATAATAATTTAACTAGTGGGATGGGTAAATAGGAATCACCTAATAAGATTATAATTGATATTGATGCCCCACCTCATGGCCCTTGAGCGGAGACTCGAGATGGTCTTGGGAAGACCATGGAGATGGTAAGCCAAGCTTCCTTGATTCTCTCATAGGTTGCGATGGATCCACTTGTCTATCAGGGTGTGGATTTGCCCCTTCTATGTGAGGATAGCATGTGATGACACTCTTCTCTTACATGTGTCCATGATCCTTATGCTTTGATTGGTTGGTACACCTCTGGGAGTTTTCTATGTTTTATGATTAGCCTTCTGATATAATTTGGCTTATTGAATTTGGTTTCTTATTTATTGTGGTTCTTGAATTGTAAAATTCTCTTGGTTTTTATGTGTCAGTCTAGGTCTAGAGTGTGTGTGAGACCTTGTGTCATCTCCTAGCATGGGAGGTGGTTCCTTTGGTTCCACATGGTCGAGTGGTTTGATTCCTTCTTCCATTGGGATGTTCTTTCTTGGATGCGCTTGAGTGTGGATGTGGGTTCTTGTCTCTTCATCTATTGGACATATATTGTAGCAGATGGATGTACTTTATTTATATGGCATTGTAGATTTCATGAGCTTATTATACTTGTACTTGAGAGCTATTCTCCTTGATGTAAATGGATGTATATGTAATGATATTTGATGTATTAGGAGGAGGTTATGACTCTTGGAAGAGAATATATTTATGCATCATGTCGTACACCAATATGGTGAAGTGCAAGTTATTCTAGACAGAGGTTAAGTACCTTAGCCATGTAATTTCAGGAGAGGGTATCACAGTTGATCCCTCTAAGATTTAGGCTATTGTGGATTGGCTAGCACCAACTAATGTGGAGTGTTTTGTAGTTTCATGGGCCTTATAGGTTATTATTGGTGGCTTGTTCAGGGATTCTCAAAGATTTCTCATCCTATCACTTCTATTCAAAGGAAAGGGAAGACATTCATGTGGTCAGATCAGTGTGAGACAACTTTTTGGATCCTCAAGGAGCATTTGACTAGTGCACCTATTCTAGCAGTGATAGATCGTGTATGCAAGAAAAGTGGCTTGATGAAACAAATATTATGATTTCAGGACTAGTCCACACACCAATGGGACACTTGGTGCAAGTTATGGAGCTGCATGGAATAACTCAACTTCCCAAGGGATGTTCCATTGTTCCCTATCTCACAAGACCCCTCAAGCCAATGTCTTTGCTCTTAGATCACTGAGCAAAGTGACTTAGGGATGACAATCATGAGAATGAGGGATGTTTGATCAATATAACATGAATGCAATCCTAATGTGCATGATATTTAACAAAAGATGAACTAAAATAGCATGCTTATGATGATAAGATGAAAGGATTAGTAACAAAACTATCCTAGCATGCTACACTAGTTTGAGATGATTATTATGTGATAATACAAATGCCTATTTTAAGATGCTATGAAGATTATCAAAGAGAGGCTAAATGCTTGATTAAAATGATTTAAATTAGATGCTTAATAAAATGTCTATAAGTTTGATGCTAAAGACTTGGATGATAAATGAAGGAAAGAGAGCTCTATTTATAGGAAAAATAAGGCAATGAAGGGTCAAGATTGGATGATCTTATCAAGGGTCAGGATTGAAAGTTATCAATCCATGTTTACAATTCTCATTAATGAAATGGTGACAATTGTCACCATAAGACTGCTTGAGAGGAGATGCAAGAAGCATTAAATGCTTGAGAAGACCTCATGGTTACCTTAGAAGGTAAGGGTTAAGGTTAGGTTAAAATTACCCATTGGATAAAGCTTTTACCCAAAGGATAAACTCTTATACAAGGGTTAAAGGAATAACCATGGTCAAAGAAATGAATGCTTGATGAGACCCTAGGGTTATATGAGGGTTGAGCTAGGCAAAATGTCTCCAACCATGTAAAAAGGTTGAGTTAACCATTAATGGTTATGTAAGAGACTTAAATGGTTAAGTTGTTGAGGACATAAAGCCTTTAATGGTTATTGAAGACTTTAAGGGTTTGAGAAGTGACTTCCCTTTGTTTAGGGATGTTATGAGGCCCTACCTCAACTCAGCTTGACATTTTCTATTATTTTCATATTGAGACTATTATGGATGCTTTATTTTATGCATTATGGATTTAGAACCTATATGATTCCATGATTTGGATCACATTGACGTATATCGATGCTTCATTTTATGCATTATGATTATGGAACTTTATATGTTACTAGAATAGAATTATTTTGAAATGATGTATGTCATTATTAGATTTGCAAGACTTCATTTTGATGATAGAAATAGGATGCTTATTTTATGAATGGTTCAATTTTGAGAATTATGATAATTGCTTATGTGGAATCGAATTTGAATGAATGGGATATTGAATTATTATTGTCAAATGTATGAGTGTTTGATGTGCAATGAAATCCATGTATTTAATTATATATAATTGTGATTATTTGGAATTACTAATGTGTTAATTGAGATGCGCAGGAAAATTATCCATGTGACCATGGAATTAATATGGAGAACCAAACCTAGACCTATGTATGTTTGTTAAGCCAGGGGTTGTCTATTTGGAGAGACAACACCCCGTTCGTATTGTATTTTATTTGTGAAGTGAATGATGCTTGAGTGTTAAAATTGATTTTATGTATATGTGTAATCCTACAAGAGTCAAATTCCATGTGTGATTTTTATATTGTATTTTATTGTGTCACTTGACACATGTGCTGATTAGTGTCATTGATTTTGACTTGTCTCTTGGAGGGAGTTTTGTTTCTACCAAAGCCATTCAAACACAAGAGTGTGGTCCCAAATTTGCCTTGGGTAGGGAGTCTTGGGAGTGGTCAACTCAGGTTTGACCCGTAGGTTAACTTCAGTTGGGTTTCTAAGGGGTCAAATGGACTCTTAGGGTCAGTTTTAGGGCTTTTCCAAAGGTCCAAAGGGTATACCTATGGGTTAGGGGTATTTTTAAACATGTGACTACTCCCATGTGACTGTTTAGTCACCTCAAAAAGTGGTTTTCCCAAGGTGAGCGAAAATTCAACTTAGAAGGTTCCTCCTAGGATAGACAACCTTCCCTTTTGATGTCAAACTCTCTTCCCCATCCTCTCTCACCTTTTCCCTTTCCATTTTTAGCAGCATGTAAGCGGTTGGGAAGAGCAACTAATGGGAACTCTCACCTTACCCAAGGGGTTGGGAAGTGCGAGAGAAGCCTTCTTAGGCAAGGATTAGAGACTTAGTGAGTAATCACCCACTCTCCATTGTTGGAGATTATGCATTTTTTGAAAGTTAGTTGTAGAATAGAATTTTGGTGAAGTGTTGGTGGAAAGTTTGTGTGGATTTGGGCAGCTCATCCCCAACTAAGTCTAACATACCTATTGGCAGATTAAGGTTGGTTTTACTTCCTTTTAGTTATGTTATTTTTTGTTGTTTTGAAAGAAAAAAATGCTTGTATGAGGAGATGTGTTTATGTAAATTGTTTTGTAGGAGAAAAGTGTAAAATTTTCCTTTCCTTGTTCTTTGTTTTATGTTTTCTTGTTTTGGGAGTGTCCAAGGCCTCCTACTCTTGGGAGAGTAGGATGGTCTTGGGGTGGAAGAAGTATGACAGCCTTGGGTGAGAGGCTCTCCTTATGGAGAGTGATCTCAAGGGTGTCCTTTGTGACCCTTGCTACATAGCCTTGTGTATGCATTTGGGGGTCATAAGGGGAGAAAATATGGCTTTTATGCCTTTAGGGGGCATAAGGTGTGGAGATGAATTTTGTTGTATTTTGTTTTGCCATGAGGTGGCTTGAGTTGTATCATGCTTGCAATCTCCCCAATGGTATTTGGTCCACTTCCACCCATGGAAAGATCATCACAAGTTGTGGTGAGAGTGTAGCTTGGGATGGGAAAATGCATGTTGAGTGTTTTCCCTTGTTTGTTGTGTTTGTTTGTTTGTTTGTTTGTGACCCATCTAGTGCTTGGTTCTCCAAGCTTGGGGGTGGCTTCTAGTAAGCCTAGGCTGGGAGGTGAGCTCTCCATGGTCAAGTTGTATTTTATTGCAGGTTGCTTGGGATGGAAAAGAAAAGATAAAGGGAATAGTTGTTGTTCTAAGTTGCAAAAAAAGTTTTTCAAAAAAAAAGAATGTATTTATTTTGTAGCATAAAAAAAAG
Source organism: Cryptomeria japonica (assembly GCF_030272615.1). Taxonomy (NCBI): domain Eukaryota; kingdom Viridiplantae; phylum Streptophyta; class Pinopsida; order Cupressales; family Cupressaceae; genus Cryptomeria; species Cryptomeria japonica. The sequence goes on along the minus strand of NC_081409.1, from coordinate 412,317,945 downwards.
AGCTATTGTTGTATTTATTTTCCAAAAGAAAAGAAGTGTATGTATTTATTCATAGTCCTATGGAAGGGAGATTCTAGTTGGGGTTTCAAACCCATTTGTATTATTACTTACTTTGTATTTTAATTTGCTAAAGAAATGTATTTCTCCTATTTGGTTAGTTTTGCAAAAGGGAAGATGAAATGTATGAGCTTGTATTAAAATCTTCATTTTAAAAAAAAAGGGGAAATAAAGTTGTTGCATTTATGTTTATTTTGCAAATAAATTAAATCTGTTATTACATGTTCATTTATGTTTGTTTAGGCTACTGCAAATAAATTAAATCTGTCATTTTTTACTTTCATTTAATGCAGAAAATAAATCTTATAGTAGTAGCCTAATTTAAAAAAAAAGAGGGTTAGCATTTAGTTTTAGTTTTATTGTTATACCTGAAAAGATTATATTTTAAGCTTGCTGTTAGAATGCATTGTAGATATTAGTTACAGAATGTTTTTAAACAAAAAAAAATAGAATATTAAGCATATAGTTATTTCAGCCTTTTAGAAAAGGATATTTTCGTATTTTACAATCTACAAATAATATTAATAAAATCTCTGCATGCATTTTAAAGATAAAAAAAAATAAAAATAAGCCCATAAGTTGCCTAAATGAGTTATAATTAAAAACAACAATATATATATATATACCTTTTACTCATTTAAATGCTTCATTCTGAAAATCTATTTACAAAAAAAAAATAGTAATGTATTTACATGTTCTATTTATACATATATCTATATGTATATATAAATATATATATATATATATATATATATATATATATACATATATATATATATATACATATAAATATATATATATATATATATATATATATATACATATATGTATATATAAATAATGCAGGTTTATGTCATTTAAGAAATTAGTACATGTTAAACTTTTAAAGAAAAAACTAAATTAAAAAAAAACTTAAAAAAAATTTGCATGGAAGATAGAGTGGGCCACAGCTGTGGGCGGCGCCGTCCACAAACTATGGGAGCCCGCAATTGTGGATGGCGGCATCCACAGGCTGCAGAAGCCACAGCTGTGGGCGGCGACGTCCACAGGCTGCGGAAGCCGCAGCTGTGGGCAGCGACATCCACAGGCTGCGGGAGCCGCAGCTGTGGGCGGCGACGTCCACAGACTATGGAGCCCGCAGCCGTGGGCGGAGCTGTCCCCAACCTGCGGGTGCAGCCCCGTGGGAACCGCCACCTCCTCTACTTTCCTTCCCCCACTTGCTTCATCTGTTCGGCCTCCTCCACCACTTCCCCCTTCGGCTCTGCCGAGAGATGAAGCTCGGGCCGCCGCGCCCGCACCTGCATGCACACACACACACAAAAAAAGAAGCTTCACACCCACACACAACACACACACAAAAAAAAAAACTATCACACACATGCCCTAACCCTAATTTTGGGTTAGGGCAAAATACAAATAGGAATAAAAGAAAAGAGAGCTCCATTAATCCCTTGAGTATAAACACACACACACACACACACATATGTATATATATATATATATATATGAGATCATTAATATCCCCTATCAATTAAGTTTGAGATTATTTGCTAAGTGAGTTTAATTATTTATTAATGGAAGATAGTAATAACTCTTTTGGAGAATTATTAGCTCGCTTATAACTTAGATTATTTATCGTCTAATTAATTTAGTTGTTTGATTCACTCAAAACATAGTTAAGACTAAACTAGTTTGCATTATTTCAATAAGTTAGTCGTACTAGGTTAAGTATTTAAAAAAAAATTATTCCGTTTGTGCCGAAAAGTTTGGGCATGACAGATGTGACAATATTTAGTAGATGGGTTAGGCTAATTTATAAGGGATTAGAAGAATTTAGAAGGGGTTCAGAGAGGCAAGTGGGAGATGTAGGAAAATGCAAGTGGATGGAGGGTAATTTTAATTAAAATAAATTGCTTTATTTCAACAAAATAGATGCAAGTGGAGGATTTAAATAAATTAGATTTATTTATTTGAAGTGAACAATTTAATTAAATGTAAATTTAATTAAAAGGAGTAGAAGGGGGATTTAATTAAATAAAGTGATTTATTCAATTAAATGATATGAAAGACCTAGGTGAATTTAATTAAATAAATTGAATAACTTATTTAATCAAATAGATGAATGTGGATGATTTAATTAAATTAGATTTAATTAAATAGAGGAATGAGAATAAAATAAATATTAAATATTCATTTATGAAAGTGGTCATTTTTATATGTCTACAGATCCTTTAGGTGATTTTATGGTGTGCATAGATGCTTCTATGAAGGGTCTTGGAGAAGTTATTATGTAGGATGGTCATGTGATAGCATATGAGTCACATAAACTCTAAGATCATGAGTTGAATTATCCTACTCATGATTTAGAGTTAGCGGAAGTTGTGCTTGATTTGGTGAGATGGATGCATTTCCTTCTTAGTCATCGGTTTGAGCTGCACAATGATCATTGCAGCTTGTAGTACATCTTCATGCAACTGAACTTGAATGCTAGGCAGCGATGTTGGATGGAGTTCCTATGTGAGTATGATTTTGAGGTGAGATATATCCAAGGCAAGGAGAATGTGGTGGAAGATGCTTTGAGTCATAAGAGGCACATGAGGTTTAAGTATTGATTCTTAGCGTGGATTTGAGGATTCGGATTCTCAGTGCACTTCCTTCAAATTCTTGGTACCAGGAGGTTAGTGTAGAGGTTGCTTTAGGTAGATATCTTGAGGGGAGGTATGCAGTTTATTCACTAGAGTTACATGGTCTTCTTCAATATTTGGGACGTATTTATGTTCCACCTGCAGATGGACTTTGAGCTTTGATTTTGTTAGAGGCTCATTGTGCACCTTACTCGACACGTCCAGGTTTCAAGAAGATGCACATAGATTTACAACAGTTGTATGTCAGCATGAGGAGAGATATAGCAGATTTCGTGTCTTGTTGCTTGGAGTGTCAGTGAGTGAAGACAAAGCATCAACATCTAGTAGGTTTGTTGTAGTCGAACTTGGTTCTAGATTGGAATTAGGACATTATATCTATGGATTTTATTGTTGGTTTTCCTATATCTTCTCATCGTCATGATGCTATCATGGTCATCATTGATAGGTTGACCAAGGTGGCATACTTCTCTCCGATCATATCTTCTTACACAACATCAATAGTAGCTCAGATTTTCATGGAGGAGATAGTGAGATTGCATGGTATTCCTCATCAGATTATATTAGATTATGATCTAGCATTCACTTCAGCACTATGGACCTCTCTGCAACATGAAATAGGAGCTCAACTGAACTTCAATTCAACATATCATCCCAAGATAGATGGTTAGACTACGAGGGTCAATCAGGTTTTAGAGGATATGTTGCAAATGTATGTGATGGATCATTAGTCTAGTTGGGAGGATTACCTCTATTCGGTGGATTTTGCATATAATAATGGTTATCACAGTTCAATTGGTATGTCTCCTTTTCAGGCATTGTATGTGCGACCATGTCATACACCTTTGAGTTGGGATTGTTTGGAGGACAAAGTTCTTCTTGGTTTAGAGATGTAGGATATGGAGCAATAGGTGGCACATATTAGAGAGAATTTGATAGCAACAGAGGATAGGATGAAGAAATATGTGAATGCTCATTGTGTGGACAGGTAGTTTTCATTGGGTGTCAAGGTAATTTTTGAGAGTGCGTCCACAAAAGAGTCCTATTTGTTATGGAAAAGTCTCTAAGTTGGTGCCTCGATTTCTTGGACCATTTGAGATTTTGGAGAGGATTGGTCATGTGGCTTATTGCCTTGCCTTGCCTTGCCGCCTGGCTTGTCTCGCATCCATGATGTGTTTCATGTATTTGTTTTGAGGCCTTATTATCCTAATGTATCACATGTTTTGGATTAGAATGCATTGCAGGTAGAGGACACACAACTTTCTTTGGAGCCGGTGTGCATTCTTCAACACCGAGGGCTGACACTTAAGGGTCAGGACATAGAGCAGGAAAGGGTCCAATGGGAATCAAGTGATGATTCTTTGGTGATTTGGGAAGATGTTGCGCAGATGAGAGAGATTTACCCCTATTTGTTCTCAAACTTCTAGGAGGAAAAGTCTCTAAGTTGGTGCCTCAATTTCTTGGACCATTTGAGATTTTGGAGAGGATTGGCCATGTGGCTTATTGCCTTGCCTTGTTGCCCGACTTGTCTCGCATCCATGATGTGTTTCATGTATTTGTTTTGAGGCCTTATTATCCTGATGTATCGCATATTTTGGATTAGAATGCATTGCAGGTGGAGGACACACAATTTTTTTTGGAGCCAGTGCACATTCTTTAGTGCCGAGGGCTGACACTTAAGGGTCGAGACATAGAGTAGGAAAGGGTCCAATGGGAATCAAGTGATGATTCTTTGGTGATTTGGGAAGATGTTGCGCAGATGAGAGAGATTTACCCCTATTTGTTCTCAAACTTCTAGGAGTAAGCCTAGGCAAAGGGGGGGGGGGGAAGATGTAGTGTCCCTCCTTGATTTACCTTTTTGATCATACATTGATAGACTTGATAAGACTCTCTTATGATGTTTTGATTCACGTTTATGACTCTATTTATATCTCAGATGCTTATTGATAATGTTAGACATTTAGATGGACATATGATATATGGTGATTTATGTGGATGGTGATATCTATCTTGACTATTATGATGATGGATTTAAATTTGATGACTTATATGCACCTACTATTCTTAGATGGATCATATTTATGAAATTATGATGGCATCTTAATTATGCTAACCCTATTCCATGATTTTGACGATCGAGTTGATTTTATAATGATTGTGACTATCTTCTAGTGTATTCATGATAGGGTTGATGCCATGCCACTCACTATGAGCATTTCATGACATTGTGATTCTCTGTCACTTGCTTGATTATCTATGATATATGTTATTGTATGTGTGTTGTATCATGGTTATTGGTGTTTTTCAGGATTGTAGATACTAGACATAGACTCCACCCGGTTCCACAAGTTTGAGCGTGTCTTTATCCCAATGACAAGTTGTTGGAGATGGCACGAGTTCCCTCTATACACTCCAGGCTTAAGTTGTCATCCTTGTCAGTTTGAATGTCTTGGCACAAGTCGTCGTGTTAGTATTTTGTGGTGTTGTGAGTGTTTGATTATTTATTTAATTAATAATTGTCTCATATAGTTTATTATTAATGTTAAATTAATTTACTATATAGTTTGGATATTTAATTTGAGGTTTAATATTTATTTAGTAATATTAAGTGATTTTATATTTATTTAATTGGTTTAATGATTTATTGCTTAATTAATTATTTATTATTTATTTATTATTTAATTATTTATGATTTATATTTATTTAGGGCATTTATTTATTTTGTCTTTGGTTATTTATTTATTTATCGTTGAGCTTTGATTCAATTTTTGGTCTTCGATTATTATTTACTTATTAATGGCTATTATACTATTATACTCTTTTGTTACTAATCGGGTAAATAAATATTATAAACTTTACCTACCCTATTATTCAATTGGTCAACTTGTGGGGGTAAGTATTATAGTTTATTGGAATATTTTGATTGAAGGAGATTTTTCTATAGTTTTAAATTTAATTTTTTATTTATTGGTTAATCTGTACATTTGCCCGGGTTGGCTTCCGGGAGAAATTTCTGTGCGAATGAGGATTTTGGTTTTGGTTTGAGCTTAGATTTTGGATTGTTAGAGCTTGCTAGGTTTGGAGATTGGATTTCTCTTCACCAAATCTCTTTTGTCATAACTTCTATTGTTTAGGTCGGTTGATTTTAGTCTCTCTGTGTATTTCATTTCAGGAAAGAAATGTCTACTCTATGCTTGTGTCGATTGATGACGAAGATTTGGGGAAAATATTTGATAATGGTACATATAAATATATTTATCAAGTTATATTATTGTGTTTTAGAGAAACAATGCATTTATGTATTTCTATTACCATTGGTCTATTGCCGTGAATGATTTTCTCTGCTTGAATTTTCTATGTATTCTTGAAAGCACCTTGTAATGATTGTTGTATGAGGAATCTTTGTTGATTGTCTTTTGGGATGCTTGTCAATCCTTTTGTTGAATTTTAATTCCCTTGGAAGTATCTCTATGATCTTCTTTGTGTGGTTAGTTCATGTGTATAGTTGGGAGTTGTGCTCATATTTTGATGAAGTAATTTCCCATGAATTATTTTCATTATTCTATTCATTACGACCTTATTTTTAAGTGGCTTTTGTGTCTCATTTGGACTTGCCATGGAGTAGTTTTTGAGCCTTAGTGATTTTCTGAGCTAGCTAGAAGTTTATGTTTCCATTTTTTTGAATTTTTACTCTTTTTCAATTGCGTCATAATATGTGTGTATGCACCACTTTATTTGTTAAATGCACCAGTATATGTGTCCAATGCGCCATTCTACCTTTTTAGTTGGTTTTTGATGATTTTGTTAGTTTGTGATCATTTTTTCTAAATTTTTCTTTGTACCAAAGGCTTTTTATGATATCCCTGAGGTTCTCGGGTATGTGCGTTGCTTGGATTTTGGTTATTTGTATTCTTTGGGTTTCTGCAAGAGGAATGGTGCCTTGTCATTGAGGATGGTGTATGTTCTTGAGATTGTTCCAACAAGATGTGTTTCTTCCTTGTTGTAGAGGTTATCTTGATGGTTCCAGTGAGAGGATCAGTGCCTCATTATAGAGGAGATTTGGTTGTACAAGAGGATTTATACCTTGCCTTGTGTTTATGTTTATGGTTTAAGAGGCTCTTGATTTATATTTTGGCTTTAAGGTTCATTTTATGTTTAGATTTGTATGTGTGCATGATTGATGTTAAATGTGGATTCATTTCTTATGAGCCTCTTTGTCACTTATGTGATTTGAGTTGTCCTAAGGTCTTGGCTCATGACTAGGGAGAATGGGCTTGTAGTGTCCCTCCTAGACTTGCACTTTGATTTGTCTTTGATAGACCTATATGGACTCATGATGGATGCTTAGATGGTTATTTATGACTCTACTGCTATCTTAGATGGTATCATTGATATTAAGACTTTATGTGGACTTATGATTATTCGATACGACTCATTATGTTTTGGAGATTCATGTGATTGATGATGCTAGACATATTATATGATATATAATATTTTGATGATTCTTATAGATGTTAGTGTGTAGTACCATCTTGATGGATGGATTTATATGACTTGTGGATGAACATGTGATCATTCCTCATGTGGATTGTATTATTTATGATGGTACTAACCCCATTTTATGATCAAGACTCTATGTAGTGTTTGATGTTAATATGTGTGACTGTCTTCGTGAGTAGAGACGATGACATATCACTCATTGTGAGCATGATATGTCATTGTGATTCTCTATCACTTGCCTTTTTATGATGATGTATATGTATCGTATATGTTGTGTTTAGTTCTTGATGTAGGTTTGCAGGTACCAGAAATCAACTCCACATGGCTTCATAGGTCTGAGCACGTCTTTATCCCAATGGCAAGTTGACAGAGATGACATAGTTTCCCTTACACACTCTGGGTCTAAGATGTGTACCTTGTCGATTACACCATTGCGTAAGTTGAGGTTAGAGTCTTGTTTTGTGTTTTTTCCTTGGTGTAAAATGTTTAGAGTTATGGTTATTTATTTGGAGATGTGAAATTATTTGATTATTTAATAATTAACTTTGATAATTATTTGATTAAATTAATTTTTTTGATTTAATGATTAATTGAGATTTAATTATCTATGATTTATTTATTGATTTATGATTTATGATATATTACTTATTTGTTTGGTTATTTGATGATTGCTTAATTAATTTAATTTATTTGAATTATTATTTATTTATTTAATTGATATTTATTTTTAATTAGCTTCCATATATTTATTGAGTTTTATTGAATTATAATTATTTGGGATTGATATTTATTCTATTTTATTTAATGGATTTAATTTATTTTATAGCCCCTGGGTTATTTTATTTTATTGGGCTTGGTGATTGTTTGATTTTATAATATTTAATTTATACCCCCTTGTTACATGAGTAAATAGATTTAATATAATAGCTACCTAGCCTTGATTACTATTGGGTAATGTTGCATTGGGAAATAAAATATAAGATATAGTTTGGGTAGGTATATTATATTGTTTTTTGGAATATTTTGATTGGCCGACGTTTGGCCATAGTTTTGAATAATTTTTCTATTTATTTGGCTCTTTGTTATTGTTGTCGGGTTAATGATTCTAGAAATCGGAGTTGGATTTCAGATTGCAAATTGATTTTTGGATTGCGTTAGAGATTGGACTGAAGCTTGCTTCCTTGGATTGTTTCTTGGATTTCTCTTCATTGTTTGGATTGCATTTCTAGGTTGGAGTTCTCAGATCTTCATTCTCTACAATTTTAAATTTGAAAATATTGTCTTCGATGGTGTTTTTCAAAAGTTTGATTTGGGAATTTCTATTTAGCTGTAAAATCTAATTGCATTCTGAAAGGAAATTGGGAAGGGGATCCTTTATTGAGTTGATTTTCTAGAAATTTTGGAATGGTGCTACTAGGAAAGATTTCCTTGAGTTTTCCCCTTTGTTTGTTCTTGTGTTGGAATTTGGAATTTCCTTGCATTCTCAGTGTTTTGGAGTGTATTTTTAGATATCTTAATGATTGTTTGCTTCTTAGGAATTATGAGAGTGAGTTTCTTTGTATTGAGATTTTGGGTGTTGTCGGGGGTTTCCTTTGATCACCTATGAATGTTATGTTCAAAGTAATTTGAATTTAATTGCTTTTAATACACATGAGAGGCTTGGAGAGTATTTTTTTTATATTAGGTATCCATTTTGTTTCATCTTTCCATCTAATTTGTGTCTCTCATTGTGATTGTGGAAGTTAGGCACTTTTCTGCACAATTTGTGCGCATGATGGATCATGCAATTTTTTGTAGATCTCATAGGAGGATATGTTTATGGTTTTTAATTTCATGTATATATTATTTATACCTTCCCGTTCATTCTTGGATTTATTCTTATCCTACTTGTGAGCACGGGGTCCAAACTGGGCATTTTTGTCGAGTCGTGTCTTTGTTTTAAGTTATTTTTGCTTGTTGTGTCATATGCACTAAAAGAATGATCATTTGCACCACATAATATGTCATATGCACCAAATAGTATGTCATATGCACTAAAATAATGATCATATACACCACTTTAGGTTTTGTATGCGCCAAACTAAGTAATTTGCAGTTTTTAAAGTTTATGTTATCAGGGTTTTTGTAGGCTGATTTTGGGGTCCTTCCAGAGGCAGGGTATGATTGTTTTGAGATTCTTAGAGTTGTTTACGATTTAATTTTGATTTTATCTATAATGATTTGTGCTCCGGTGGGTGGGATTGTACCCTACCGTTGAGGTGTTTCATAAGTATTGCATTGCTCCTGCAAGAGGATGTATGCCTTGTTGTTGAGGGTTGTTTAATTGCTCTAGTGAGATGTGTTTTGCCTCACTATAGAGGATTTGACATAGATTTGGATTCATCCTTGGATTATATTTATTCTTGGCTCTTCATTTGCATTGATTTGGTGAAGGCTCTTTCCATGTGTGTGGTCATATGAGCTTCATTATGTTCAGCTTATTCTCATTATCATGTGTCTGTTTCTATATATTTTGTAGTCCTTCATGATTATGTTATGGTGTCTTTTGTATGTGAATTTATCCCAAGGTTATGGTCCATGGTTGGGGGAGTGGGATCTTTCATGTGTAGGACCAGGGTCGTGAGCAATAGACCACTTGTTCAGGGTCTAGATAGGTTGGAAGCACATGAAGAGTTTTCTAAATGTAATTGCAAGTGACAACATTAATAATAATTTATTAGTGGGTTTGGGTAATTAGGAATTCACCTAATAAAGATAATGAAATTGAGGATTATGATCTTGTGCCCCAATGATGCCTAGGGAGGTGGTTTTGAGATCTTGTATTGGGAAGATCACTGAAGTGGTGTACCATTCTCTCTTGATTGGCTCCAAGATTGAGGTGGATTCCACATGAGGAAAGCATGTAATGACACTCTACCCCACCACATGTGCCCATTATCCATATGCCCTTGTGATAGTTCTGATGCTTAATGTTAAGTACATATGCCAAGTTGATAAGATGAGAGGGGGGGGTGAATCATACAAACTTAATCTTTCATAAAAACATCAGATTCAACCTCGGTAACATATACTTCAGTGATATAACCAAAAATGTTAAACATGCAAACTCAAAAGCATATAAACATCATAAACCTCATAACACCAGATTTAAAGTGGAAACCCAAATAGGGAAAAACCACTATGGGATTTCGGACCCACTAAGAAATATACTCTTCTAGAGTATGCTCGGTTAAAAGCAAATCCTGTTAAAGATTACAAACACATTGCTAGATGTGACCCGGTTAAGGGATTTCCCTCAGATTTGCTAGGATCTTCACCTTGTTAGAAGTGACCTTGTTAAAGGATTTCAAACACTCAATCAGAACATCACCTTGCTAGAGGGTTTTACAAATAAGACTATTAAGTCCACTCGGTTAAGATATTTTCTGTCACTTCACAAAATAACGGTAATAACAATCTTTCTGCAACTTCACATCTAAAATGATAAAGCATATTCTTATTTGCTCAATACAATCTAGACATAGAATTAATCTTGTCCATCTGCTGGGCTCTATACTCTATTATTCAAAATAGTTCTTCAAGCTTATGTGCTCGGTAATCACTATGTAGCATCCCTATGCATACACTTGCCCACATACATTGTTTATCAATAGTTCCCTATTTATAAACAATTTGCCAACCGCTTAATCTCCTTGATCACATTTCCCATGATCTATCATAGCCATCAGATCTTCAAACTTTGTCTAGGTTCAATGTATCCTTCGATCTGAAAATGTTTTACCCCGCCTTGGAACTTACATACATTTCTTGGAACTTGTGCTAGGGTATTGCAGTTCAATCTAAGTTGTAGATCTTCTTGCCGATTTTCCTTTGCCATAGATTCTTTAACAAACTTCATTCACGGCATACCAATCATTTAATCAGTTCCATCTCATCAGCTCCCTTCATTAAATAATGCATGTAACCATTTAATGCATTTTGTTACAGCTCGATTACAACTCAGTAAATACTAAACTTTATTTGGTAGATACTTTGTCCTCATTAACCGATAGCGATACCCTTAGTGTTTACTGACTAGGTTCCTGAGGGTTTATCGACTAGGTTCTTTGCTTGGTAACATAATATAGTATTAACCTTACAATAAATAACATATGTATGATATCAAAACAATCTAAACATCATGATCTCATCATTGTCTAACTCAGTAATAGTTGCCCATTGAATAACTTATTTCTCCCCTTATCCATCATATTCTTTCTATGTCTTTTACCGACATCTTTATACTCATCAAATCATACTTCTTAAGATATGGCAACATCATACTGAATTAGAAAATCAATTTCTTGACATCAATGACAAAATAATAATATTAAGACAGTAAACATCCTTAATTAGTTATATCCATAATCATCAACAACCTTCTCAATATCCTTATTGAAATGCCAACAATCTCTCCTTGTCTGTTATAATGCAAAATTCCAACAATCTCCCCCTTTGGCATTGATGGCAAAACCAATTGATTTGACCTAATTGATTCGGATTGCTGTGAGATTTTGAAATGCTGAAATTCTCTCCCCCATACATTATACTTCTCTTTTCTCAGTCTTTTCCAGTCTTCTCCAGTCTTCTCCCCCTTTGACAACAATGCCAAAAAGTAAAGAACTAAAACATAATTTCTTCCTGTATGAAGTGATTTCCTGTTGTGATGTATCAACTTAGTCTCGGTCAGAGTATTTTGTCTTCAATTCCTGTTCCCTGTATTGTTTCCTGCACACCTTTAGAAAACCACCTAAAGTGTGTAAATCAGCATCAACTCCTAAAAGATATTATGTAAGTCATTGAATTGATTCTTTCACCGAACTTGGTCAGTGAATAGAAGATAGGGGTAGGACCCCTAACTTACTTCTGAGATACTCAAAAGTGTCCCTTGGCAATGGCTTGGTGAAGATATTTTCTATTTGTTACTTTGTGCTCACATACTCCAACACCACTTTCTTCTCTAAGATAATGATATTTGATAGAGATGTGCTTTGTCTTAGAGTGCATAACAGGATTCTTTGAAATGTTAATGGCACTAGTATTGTCACAGAATATAGTTACTGGCTCGGTAACTTTCTCATTTATACCATCCAACAATTGTTTGATCCATGCTATGTTGGTACAATTTAATGCTACAACAACATATTCAGCTTCTGTTATTGACTGTGAAACACATCCTCGTTTCTTGCTAAGCCAACTTACTAGTCTTTCTCCTAAAAAAAAAGCTCCTCCACTTGTGCTTTTCCTGTCATCAATGTTGCCTGGCCAATCAGCATCAGTATAAACTTTTAAATCAAAGTCATTTCCTTTCTGATATACTAAGCCATAATCCTCAGTGCCTTTCAAGTATCTAAAAATTCTTTTGATTTCAATCATGTGTGTTTCCTTAGGATCTACAGAGAATCTTGCAACTATACCTACTGCATGTGCTATATCTGGCCTGCTGTGAACAACATATTGTAGCTTTCCAATCATGGATCAGTAAAGTGTCTCATCAACAGATGTAGATTCATCATTCTTTGATAATTTACAGTTGGTAGTCATGGGAGTACTTACTGGTTTTGAATCCTCCATTCCAAATTTCTTCAAGATTTCCTTTATGTACTTGGATTGAGTAATGAAAATCTCATTTTTCATTTGCAGTATCTGTAAACCTATAAAATACTTTATCTCACTGATTAATGACATCTCAAATTCTTTGCTCATTTCATTTCCAAAGTTCTTGCATAAAGAGTCATTTCCACAAAATAAAATATCATCAACAAATATGGTTGAGATCAGTATTCCATTTTCATCATTCTTCATGTACATATTGTTGTTCTCACTCGTCCTTATAAAACCAATCTTAATCAAATAAGAGTGCAATCTTTCATACCATGCTCTAGGTGCTTGTTTCAAACCATATTATGCTTTGTTCAATTTACATACCTGATTTTTACTCTTGTCTTCAACAAATCCTTCAGGTTGTTCAATAAAAACTTCTTCTTCTAATATACCATTCAGAAATGCAGATTTGACATCCATTTGATATACCTTGAAATTTTTGTAAGCAGCATATGCCAACAATGTTCTTACTCCTTCTAGTCTATCCATAGGTGCATAAGTTTCACCTTAATCAATTCCTTCTTCTTGGGCATAACCTTTGCAAACTAGTCTTGCTTTATTTTGAATGACCTCTCCTTTTTCATTCAACTTGTTTTTGAAAATCCACCTTGTATCGATTACATTTTTTTCCTTCGGTCTTGGGACTAGTGTCCATGTGTCATTCTTCTTGATTTGATCAATCTCTTCTGTCATATCATTTATCCAATATTCACTATTAAATGCCTCTTTTACTATTCTTGGTTCAAATTCAAATATCAGACATGTGTTCTGTCTTAGTTTGTTCCTTGTCATAACTAGATCATCCTTATCTCCTATAATCTGACTTGATGCATGATGTCTTCTGACATATTTGGCTAATACAGGCTTGGTAGGCTCTTTATGATCTTCTTCATCACTCGGTAACTGGATATTCTCTTCATTTTCTTCAACAATTTTCTTGGTAAGACTTGTCAATTGAACATAGACAAATTCATCATAGTCTTCTGGTTCCTTGGAATTTCCTTCATCATCTCTTTATGCAAATTCATCAATTTTCACATTTGCACTTTCTACTATTTTGTTAGATGATTTGATCAGACATTTAAATGCTTTGCTTCTAGAAGAATAACCAAGAAATGTTCCTTCTTCACTTTTCTGATCAAACTTGCCATTTCTATCATCTTTGTGTACATAGCATCTACTTCCAAAGATTTTGAAATAACTTACATTAGGTTTCTTATCATACCAGATTTCATATGGTGTCTTCAAAGTACCTTTCTTTAGTTGTACTCGGTTCACGGTGTAAACTGTTGTGCTTATTGCTTCTCTCCAAAATGTTTGTGGCACTTTCTTTTCAATCATCAGGGTTCTAGCACAATCCACAATAGATTTGTTTCTTCTCTCAGCTATTCCATTTTGCTGTGGAGTTCTCAGTGCAGAGACTTGTCTTTTAATACCGTGATCATTGCAGAATAAGTTGAACTCATCAGATGTGAACTCTCCTCCTCTATCTGATCTAAGACATTTCAGTTGTCTTCCTGTTTCATTTTCAATTCTTGCCTAGTACCATTTAAAAATTTGAAAAGCTTCTAATTTTTCTTTTAAAAACATAACTAACATCATCCTTGAGTATTCATCCACAAATAATATGAAATATTTATCACCATAATAACTTTGAACTTTCATAGGACCACAAAGATCAGTGTGCACAAGATCTAAAATTCCCTTAGAGGTGTAAAACTTACTTGTAAAGCTTTATCTTGTTATTTTACCCATCTGGCATCCTCGACACATAGCACTCTCAGGTTTTTCCAAACTTGGTAGACCTCTTACTCGGTGCTTCTTACTTATTTTGATTAGATTATCAAAATTTACATGACAAAACCTTTTATGCCATAACCAGGTATCATCTATCTTTGCATACAAACATTTATTCCGAGTTGAGTCAAGGTGAAATGTGTTACCTTTTGTTTGTGTCCCAGTAGCAGCTAACTTTCCATTCTTGTCATGAACTTTGACAATTCCTTTCTGAAATTCTATTCGGTATCCTGTATTGTTTGGCTGTGCTACACTCAACAAATTGTATTTCAAACCTTCAACCCAATAAACATCATTGCATCTTGCATTGTCAAGAATTTTTATGGATCTTTTACCTCTTACCAGACATGGTGCATCATTACCAAATCTTACATAGCCTCCATCATAGTCTTCTAACATTAAAAACTTGTGTTTATCACCTGTCATGTGATGTGAGCATCCACTATCTATGATCCAAGAATCATTAGTATTTATGTGAGATATTAGGGATTTTTCTTCATACCTTTCTTCATCTGATCCATCTTTGATAGCCACATAAACTACTTCCTCTGTATCAGTTTCATCTGATTTATCATCATTGGATTCCTCATTAGCTATTAAGCATGTCTTTCTATCTCTTCTTCTGAAGTCTCGGTGTCCTCTGTAATGATTGTCTTTCTGTCTATCATCTCGATAATCTCTCTTTTTAATAGAATCTTTGTCAGGACAGTTAGAAGCCATATGTCCTATCTTATCACAATTGAAACATTTCAAAGGTAGTTTTCCTTTATACTTTCCTTTGCCTCTCGGTAACCTTCTGGCTAATAGTGCTTCAAACTCTTCATGCTTTCTGATTTCCTCATACTGTTTGTGTACTTCCTCCATGTTCTTACGAAATATTTCACTTGCTCCACTGTGATCTCCTTCAAAGTACTTATACTTTCTTTCATTTTAATTATTAGATTCATCAATATGAAAAGAACTAAATGCAGATTCAACTTTATTTACCGAAGACCCACTGTTATCAAAATTACTTAACTCAAATGCATGTAGCTTACCAATAGTAGCATCTAAAGAAACTGGCATATTAGGTACAGACCTTAATTCATTGATTGCAGAGACTCAGATTGCATAAGCTGGTAGAAGGGTTCTTAACAACTTACTTGTTATATCCTTTTCTTCAATGGTTCCACCTGCTCCTTTGATTTGACTGACAATCTCCTTTAGTCTTGTACTGTACTAGGTTATGTCCTCACCTTCATTCATCCTCATAGATTCAAGTTGACCTCTTAGACTATCCATTTTTTCTCTTTGAACATGTTCATCACCGCCATATACAGATGTGAGCTTGTCCTGCATTGCCTTCGCATCATTGCATCCTTCTAGATCATTAAACTCTGAGTCGGTCAATGCAGATGTTATTTCAATCATTTCTTAGATATGTTCTTGCTTTTCATTTATCTCTTCCATTGTCAATGGATAGGTGCTCAGTGTAATGAAATCATTCTCTAGATAATATACAACATATTCTCCAACTCCTGATAGGTGCAGCTTCATCTTTTTCTGCCATGTAGAGAAACTTGACTTGTTCAACTTTAGTGCATCCCTCTTATACATATTTGGATCTTTTCCTTCTGAAGTCCAAGGCTCTGATACCAATTGATAGTTCTGATACTTAATGTTAAGTACAGATGCCAAGCTGATAAGATGAGAGGGGGGTGAATCATACAAACTTAATCTTTCATAAAAAACATCAGATTCAACCTCGGTACCATATACTTCAGTGATATAACCAAAACTGTTAAACATGCAAACTCAAAAGCATATAAACATTATAAACCTCATAACACCAGATTTAACATGGAAACCCAAATAGGGAAAAACCACTGTGGGATTTTGGACCCACTAAGAAATATACTCTTCTAGAGTATGCTTGGTTAAAAGAAAATCCTGTTAAAGATTACAAACACATTGCTAGATGTGATCCGGTTAAGGGATTTCCCTCATATCTATTAGGATCTTCACCTTGTTAGAAGTGACCTTGTTAAAGGATTTACAAATAAGACTGTTAAGTCCACTCGGTTAAGAGATTTTCTATCACTTTACAAAATAACAGTAATAAAAATCTATCTGCAACTTCACATCTAAAATGCTAAAGAAGATTCTTATTTTCTCAATACAATCTAGACATAGAATTAATCTTGTCCATCTGCTAGGCTCTATACTCTATTATTCAAAATAGTTCTTCAAGCTTCTGTGCTTGGTAATCACTATGTAGCATCCCTATGCATACACTTGCCTACATACATTGTTTATCAACAGTTCCCTATTTATAAATAATTCACCAATCACTTAATCTCCTTGATCACATTTCCCATGATCTATCATAGCCATCAAATCTTCAAACTTTGTCTAGGTTCAATGTATCCTTCGATCTAAAAATGTTTTACCCCACCTTGGAACTTACATACATTTCTTGGAACTTGTGCTAGGGTATTGCAGTTCAATCTAAGCTGTAGATCTTCCTATCGATTTTCCTTTGCCATAGATTCTTTAACAAACTTCATTCACGGCATACCAATCATTTAATCAGTTCCAGCTCATCAACTCCTTTCATTAAATAATGCATGTAACCATTTGATGCATTCTGTTACAGCTCGGTTACAACTTGGTAAATACTAAACTTTACTCAGTAGAAACTCTGTCTTCATTAACCGATAGCGATAACCTTAGGGTTTACCGACTAGGTTCCTTAGGGTTTCCCGACTAGGTTCTTTGCTCGGTAACATGATATAGTATTAACCTTACAATAAATAACATATGTATGATATCAAAACAATCTAAGAATCATGATCTCATCATTGTTTAACTCGGTAATAGTTGCCCATTGAATAACTTATTTCTCCCCTTATCCATCATATTCTTTCTGTGTCTTTTACCGACATCTTTATACTCATCAAATCATACTTCTTAAGATATGGCAACATCATACTAAATTAGAAAATCAATTTCTTGACATCAATGACAAAATAATAATATTAAGACAGTAAACATCCTTAATCAGTTATATCCATAATCATCAACAACCTTCTCAATATCCTTATTGAAATGCCAACAATCTCTCCTTGTCTGTTATAATGCCAAATGCCAACACCTTGTTGTTGATTTTTCCTCTAGAGGTTGATTGGTTTGATTTAGCCATGTGATGCTTTTTGATGTTGTGTTCTTATGTTGGAGTCTTGTGAAGTTATGTTATATCCTTTGGTTGTTAGGTGTTAGCTTAGGTCATAAGTGTGAGTTGGAACCATGTCATCTCCTAGCACGGGGGGTGGTTCCTAGTTGGTTCCACATGGTTGGGTGGTTTGATGCCTTCTTCCATTGGGATATTCCTCTTCTTGGATGCTAGCATGCATGGATCAGATTTTTGGATTCTTCTTTATGTGGTTATTATTCTGAGCTGATTTCTATGTACATGGGAAAGAAGAAATTCTATCATAATGATTTGTATATGTCAAATAAGTTATATATCTTTGTATCAAGTATCTTATGTATTTGTAAATGATATTGTAATAGGACTTGATGTAGAGATTAGGGAAAGTTCCTTGATTATTCCTTGATGTATTGGATATTTCTTATGTAATGGAAGTTATGGATTCTATGTGGAAGAGAAATGGGATAGTTTATATGTAATTGTGTTGCATTTGTATTGGTGAAATGAAATTATGCTATGGAATGAATGATAAAAAGGATAAAATAGTTGTCCTGAATCTATTTGAGTAGATAAGTAATAATTAGATGAAATGGATAAATGGATCTAAGATGTTTTGATAGATAATTCTATGAGAATGAATTATGCATATGTATTATTTTATTCTAGTTTCATGAAAAGTATATGGTTAGTTGCATGACAGCTTATGATTTTCTAGATGGACAAGTGTTATGTTTGGATGATGTCAAGTAGTGATGTTAAGATACCCTAGGGAATGGTTATATTGCAATAGTAAAATAAGAAATTAGTTAATGTTATAAATGTTTTAATTCCACTTGCATAATGTAGATTCATGGTTATGTTGATGTGGCCTACGAGAAAATTGCAAATAGTTAATGTTGTATTGATGTATGTTAATGGTGACTTAGAGTAATGGTTGTTTTAAAAAAAAATTCTCTATTTGTTGGTAGATTTTGGTTTATTTCTCTAGGGTATTTTGGTGAGCATTACAAGGCTTCCACATGATGGTCGGAGTCAAGAGAGAATAGGTTGTCAAGAGGTTCCTTGTAAGGATGCTTGAAGCCTAGACCACCAAGAACACATTGGGGGTTTTCTTGTTGTAATTAAGTAATAACAATAATAATTTATCTAGTGGGATGGGTAAATAAGAATAACATAATAATATAATAATTGATAATGGTGCCCCATCTCATGGACCTTGAGTGGAGACTTAGGATGAACTTGGGAAGACCGTGTAGACAGTAATCCAAACTCCCTTGATTCTCTCATAGGTCAAGATGGATCCACTTGTTTATTAAGGTGTGGCTTTGCCCCTTCTATGTGAGGATAACATGTGATGACACTCTTCCCTTACATGTGTCCATGGTCCTTATGCCTTGATTGGTTGGTACAACTTTGGGAATTTTTTACGTTTTATGATTAGCCATGTGATATGATTTGGCTTATTGCATTTGGTTGCTTCTTGATTATGGTTCTTGAGTTGTAAATTTCTCTTGGTTATTAGGTGTTAGAATAGGTCTAGAGTGTGTGTGGGACCTTTTATCATCTCCTAGCACAGAGGGTGGTTCCTTTGGTTCCACATGGTCAGATGTTTTGATACCTTCTTCCATTGGGATGTTCTTTCTTGGATGTGCTTGAGCGTGGATGTGGATTCTTGTCTCTTTAGCTATTGGACAGATATTGTAGTAGATGGATGTACTTGATTTATATGATATTATAGATTTCATGAGATCATTATACGTGTACTTGAGAGCTATTCTCCTTCGTGTAAATGGATATGTATGTATGTAATGATAGTTGATGTATTAGAAGGAGGTTGTGACTCTTGGAAGAGAACATATCAATGCATCATGTTGTATATTGGATGTTGATTAGTTAATGGAAATAATGTATCTAGTCTATTGATGTGCATTTGATATCATGTGGATGTTTATTATGTTGGGGTATTGAATTTGGCAATGTGATAGTTCATATTGAAAGGAATAAGGATGCTAGGTAATTATTAAGTGGGATTAAGAACATTTGGTATTAGTGCCCTAAAATGAACTTAAGAATAAATGGGAAGTGAAATAAAATAGTTTTCATTCATGATAGATAGACTAGGAAATGATCATATGTATGTGCATGAAAAAAGTAAATGATAGTTGTTTTATTATGCATTGGATAATGGTAGTGGTTATATTGTTGTTGCTTATGGAGGTATATAAGTAATGATGTTAAGATACCCCAGGGATGTTTAAATATTGTGTTGTGTTTATTTCCATGTGCATAATGAGTCATATGATGATACTTTTATGTTCATGTTCATGATGGATATGTATATATAATGTTAATATATGTTTAATGCATTTGAGTACTTGGTTATGTGTGTTGCATCAGTAGTTGTTTAAAAAAAATTCTCTATTTGCATGTTAGTTAGCTTTATTTCTCTAGGGTATTTTGGCGGTGATGCAATCAAGGTAGGGAGATCCAATGAAGGACATCCCCACCTTACAGCCTAAACAAAAACACCATGCAAGATGTACCGGTAATCGGTAACACAATACTAGATAAAGCAGAAAGAGCAACCGCTAATACCACAAAATACTTAACCGGTAAACAGTATGAACAATTCTTATAATAGTTTAATGAATTACATATGCCACATGCTACACTGCAACCCAGGATTACAAAACAACTCTTCCAAATTAGATCTATGATCCACATATCATCCTCTCAACAAATCTGGTGCAGGGGCACCTCATGTCCAAGGCAATAATGAAAAAGGAAATGAAGGTTCAAAATATCCATAATGATTTGATTCATCCATATTTACAATAAGATAGATTGTTTTGTTGACTTTTGTAATAAACCCCACCTTGTTACCCAATGTCATGGATTTGGCAGGATGATAAGCCACCATGGGCATATGGGCCTAGGGGTATCATGGCAAGTATTTTATGTGTTTTTGTGTGTTTATAGGTGTCATAGGATGTTTCTAACATGTTTTATTGAGTCACAAACCATTGGATTCAATAGGTGTCAAATTTGGTTAAAATATGTCAAAGTTGTAAACAATTGTCAAAGTTGCTAATAACCATTTTTGGTTAAAAAGTGCAACTTCTTTCCAAATGGTTCCCACAGTTCAAAAAGTGGTTGATAACTAATTGGAATGGTATAAATAATGATTCCAACCACCGTTTGGGGGTTGTTGAGTCGTTTGTAATCATTTGGCATCTTTGAAGCAATAGAAATTCTGTGATTTTCCTGCAATTTGCTGCTATTTTACATTTTCCGTACAGTACGGATTTCTTGGGGGCATAAAACCTCTTGAATGTGAAAGGCACATGTCTTACCTTTCCAATGCAACAAGTCTGACCCTCTAACTCTTCCGGAGCCGTGAGAAAAGTGGTTTTTTGTGAAGGTAACCCGGATTTGGCAGTCTACCTAGGTTTTGACAGCAAATATGAGTTTTTCTTGCTGATACCTCATGGGATTTGTATGGCCTTTGGGGTACAGAAAGTGAAGACAATGTATTTTAATATTTCCAAGTCCTTTTGTAGGGAAGTGACAGGTAAAGGTGAGGGTTTGAAGTTTTAAAGGTGGGCATCTCTATGTGACCACCCAGGCTGATTATGCATCCGACCCAAAATTTGAGGACAGCGGTGGAACCAAGGGCTATAACTTGGTAATTGGTGTTGTATCAATGTCCCCCACATGTCTCAGTTCTTATTTTGCTAGGGCAGCAGGTATTTAACATACTTCCTTTGTTAGGGTGGCCTAATTAGAACTACTTGGCCTAGGAGTGAAATTGGGTTTATAACCAAAAGACATTGGATCTGCCCAAACCCTTTTGGAATATTTTGGAACTCACTTGAATTAAACAAAATACACTCTCAGTTGTAGAGGTCATTTGGGAAATTAGGGAAAAATCTTAATTTTTCAGACTGGCAGGGCTACTAGGCATGACAGTCCCATTTATAGCAGCAGCACTAAACTTTGTTAGTGACTCAATTCAAATAATTGGATAGTGGTTTTTTGGCTTAGGGGATGGTAGAACAAAGCCCTAGAAGTAATATTTACCTTGGGAAGTGTCTCAACTCTTATTAGGTGGTGTGGTCCTAAAGAGTCTTGGATGATCATTGGAGAAGGGTGTGGGGTTTGAGCATTGTCAAAGATGATTAAGAGAAGGAATGGTATGTAATCAAAGAAACCCAGTCTAAACTACCCCTTAGAGTCTTGATATGATTGCTGGAGTCCTTGTTTGTATCCCAAGTGGAAGGGATTATCTCAGTGGTCACAAGGGCTCTGCATCAAATTGGTATCAGAGCGAAGGAGTGTCCTTTGGGTAAGAAGATTAAGGCACCATGTCAGAAGGAGATGAAGAAATTCCAGGAAGGATGACCAATGTGGAATTGGCCAAGGTTGTGAGAGAACAATTGGCAGAAAATAGAGCCATGAAAAGGGAGATAGAAAGGTTGAAGGGCAGAATGGATAAGAGGGAAGTGGAAGACTCTGGAGATGGAGATGATGGGGATGAGGATGAGACCCCAAGGCAGGAAGAAGAAGAGGTTCCTGCAGACCAGAGACCCCTCTTAAATGCTCTTAGATCCATGGAGAGGAGAACCATGGATGGGAAACTAGACCTACCTATTTTCAGTGGCAAGATGGATCCAGACTTGGTCATGGATTGGATAGAGGCTTTAACTAGCTTCTTTGAATGTGAGGAGATCCCTGAGCACCAAAAGGTAAAGATAGCAAAGTCCAAGTTGAAGGGGGCAGCCTTAACTTGGTGGAACTTCATCCAGGCAGAGAAGGTGAGGAATGGCAAGAGTATGATCAATTCATGGAATAAGATGATTGCTTTGGTCAAGGAAACCTATGTACCTGAGGACTATGGAGTGCAACTTCATAGAAGAAAACAAAATCTGAAACAAAAAGACATGGATGTAAGCACATATACTGAGGAATTCTTGAAGTTGTGCATAAAGGCCAAGACCATAGAGACTGAGGAAGAGAAGTTGGCAAGATACATCAATGGTCTGAAATTTTCCATACAAGATGAGTTGAATCTTCACACCCCTGGAAGTGTACACAAATGCTATCAAATGGCATTGAAGGTGGAAGAAAAATTCAAGAAGAAACAAGATCAGAACAGCAGGGGCAGAGGTAGATTCCAAAAAGGAAGAGGTTCCTTTAGAGGAAGGGGATACAATGGTGGTTCACAAGGAGACACAAATCAAGAGGACAGCAAAGGTGAAGGCAGCAGTAGAGGAAATTTCAGAGGTAGAAGACCAAACTCCAGAGGTAGATCACAAGGGAGAGGCCCCATAAGATGCTACAATTGTAACCAAGAAGGTCACATTGCTAGTAGGTGTCCTGAGAAGGCAAACCACAACGCCATGGGAGAAAGGAGGAGCAATCTGATCCAAGAATCTGATTGCCAAAGTGTGAACAGCAGCAACACTTTTCAAAGTGTGAATGCACCTGATTCTTATGGATATCCAGAAAGAGGTGAAGCCTTGATGATGAGGAGAGCACTCCTAAAGGTTCCTATCACAAAAGAACCCCCACAAAGGAAGGCAATATTCAAGACAACTTGCAAATCAGGAGGTAAAGTCTGCAAGGTTATAATAGACTCAGGTTCAACTGAAAACTTTGTGTCCATGGAGATGGTGGAGAAGCTTAAGCTTAAGAGGATACCACATCCTTATCCATACAAGGTGTCATGGCTCACTCAAGGGCAGCAAGCTCTTGTAGAAGAACAATCTTGGGTTGAATTTCAGATTGGTACCTACAAGGACAAACTTCTTTTTGATATAGCTAAGATGGATGCTTGTCATCTATTATTTGGTAGACCTTGGCAATATGACTTGAAGGCACATCATGATGGTTTTAGGAACACCTATTCTATCACCAAGGATGGGAAGGTCATAGAGTTGTTACCTTTGATGGAAGATGAAGAAGAACCCAAGGAGAAAGGGGCTAAGGTGATGCTGATGGAAAGTAAAGAATTCATGAAAGATGTGAAAGAGGATGGAGGAGTATGTTTTGCATTGATACCTATTCCTAAGAAGGAGGTTGCTGATGTAGGAGCAGCAGATCAACAAAGGAGACCTAGGATGGTTCCTTATGAAGTGCAAGAGCTTCTTGATAAGTACAAAGGTGTGATTTCAGAGGGTATGCCTAAAACCCTCCCCCCAATTAGAGAGATAAGTCATTGCATTGACTTCATACCAGGAGCAAACCTTCCTAACAAAGCTGCATACAAACTGACCCCACAACAAAATGAAGAGATGGCCAGGCAGATTGCTGATCTACTTGATGCAGGTCTGATTGGAAAAAGTCTTAGTCCTTGTGCAGTACCAGCAGTACTTGCACCCAAGAAGGAAGGCACTTGGAGGCTTTGCACGGACTCAAGAGCAATCAATAAAATAACTATAAGGTATAGATTTCCCATGCCTAGAATTGAAGATCTACTTGATTGTTTAGGAGGTGCAAAATATTTTTCTAAAATTGATCTTAAAAGTGGATATCATCAAATTAGGATAAGGCCAGGAGATGAATGGAAAACAGCCTTCAAGACTAATGAGGGTTTATATGAGTGGAAAGTGATGCCATTTGGCTTATCAAATGCTCCTAGTACTTTTATGAGGCTAATGAATGAAGTGTTGAGTGATTTTATCAGCAAGTTTGTGATTGTCTACCTAGATGATATTCTGATTTTTAGCAGCACAAAAGAAGAGCACATGCAGCACCTAGAGTTGGTTTTGAGGAGGTTACATAAAGAGCAACTAATGATCAATTTGGACAAGTGTTTGTTCATGCAGGAGGAGATCACTTACCTTGGTTTTGTTATCTCACAGGGTGAACTCAAAATGGATCAGGATAAGGTAAAAGCAATTCTCACTTGGCCTACTCCTAGAAGTGTGAATGATGTTAGGAGTTTTCATGGTTTGGCAACATTTTATAGGAAGTTTATCAGAGGTTTTAGTCAGATTTGTGCACCTATGCTTGACACCATAAAAGGGGGACAAAAATGTAAGTTTATGTGGAGTCAAGCAGCAAATGAGTCTTTTGAACTTCTTAAAAGAAAAGTTGTTGAGCAACCAGTATTAGCCCTCCCCGATTTTAATAAGGTCTTTCAAATTGAGTGTGATGCTAGTCATGTGGCTATAGGGGCTGTTTTGAGTCAAGAAGAGAGACCTATTGCCTTTTATAGTGAAAAACTTAATGATGCCAAGAAGAGATATTCTTCCTATGATCTTGAAATGTATGCATTGGTTCAGTCCATAAAGAAATGGAGGCACTACCTTTTACCAAGGGAATTTGTGGTCTTTACTGATAATAAAGCCTTAAGTTTCATAAATAGCCAAGACAAGTTGAGTCACAGGCATATGAAGTGGGTAGAAACCTTACAAGCTTTCACATTTTCCTTGAAGCATAAGAAGGGTGTCACCAATAAGGTTGCTGATGCTCTCAGCCGTAGGGTACTCACTTTGTCCCATATTCAATTGGAAAGTGTTGGGATTGATGCTTTGAAGACCATGTATGAACATGATATAGATTTTGGTGAGATTTATGCCTCTTGTATCAATTTGGATGACAGATATAATATGGAATTTTCTGAGTTTTTGCTGCAGGAAGGATTGTTGTTCAAAGGAGGTCAATTGTGTATTCCTAGATGCTCAATGAGGATGAATATTATCAAGGAGAAACACAATGGGGCTATGGCAGGTCATTTTGGGTTAGATAAGACCCTAGAACTTGTAAGGAGACACTACTTTTGGCCAAGGATGCAGACTGAAATCAGAAAATATGTGGAATCTTGTGTGGTATGCCAAAAGGCAAAAGGAAGATCTACAAATGCAGGGTTGTATCAACCACTTCCCATTCCATCTAGACCATGGGAGAGTGTAAGTATGGATTTTGTCATGGGGCTGCCTAGAACTCAAAAAGGTTTTGATAGTATTTTTGTTGTTGTGGACAGATTTAGCAAGATGGCACATTTCATTCCTTGCAAGTCAACAAATGATGCTTCATACATTGCAGCACTCTTCTTCAAAGAGGTGGTAAGAATCCATGGGTTGCCTCTTAATATTGTTTCAGATAGAGATGTAAAGTTTGTAGGACATTTTTGGCGTACTCTATGGAGAAAGTTAGGTACAAATTTGTCTTTTTCATCTGCATACCATCCCCAAACAGATGGTCAAACTGAAGTTGTTAATAGAACCCTTGGAAACCTTTTGAGATGTTTGACAAGAGAGCATGGAGAAAAGTGGGATACTATCCTACCACAAGCTGAGTTCTCATACAATGATACCATCAATAGGAGTACTGGTAAGTCTCCTTTTCAAATTGTTTATGGTTTGAACCCAAGAGGTGTTTTGGAACTTAGAAATCTGCCTTCTAATAGTCCAATTAGTGCTGATGGAGAAGCTTTTGCTGAAGCAATCAAGGAAGTTCATGAACAAGTTAGGTTGAGTCTTCAAAAATCTAGTGAACAATATAAAAAACATGCAGATCAGAAAAGAAGAGATTTGAGTTTTGATGTTGGAGATCTTGTATGGGTCTATCTCAGGAAGGAGAGGTTGCCAAAGGGGAAACACACAAAATTGATGCAAAAGAAGATTGGCCCTTGTTCCATTTTGAAGAAATGTGGATCTAATGCTTATGAAGTGCAATTACCCAATGGGTTGGGGTTGTCACCCATATTTAATGTTTGTGATCTAACACCATATAAAAGTTCTAATGTTGCAGCTGTAGGTGATGATGTTTTGGAGCAGCAAGCTGATGACAACTTTCCCAAGCATGAACCACCTACTCTAGAGAAGGTGTTGGATACTGGAGTGGTTAAGAAGACAAGGAACAAAGAATACAAACAATATTTGGTTAAATGGAGAGGTAAACCTGATACTGAGGCTGTATGGCTGGATGAACAGCAGATCAAACAATATGGCACCACCTTACATGAACTCCCTTGATTCTCTCATAGGTCAAGATGGATCCACTTGTTTATTAAGGTGTGGCTTTGCCCCTTCTATGTGAGGATAACATGTGATGACACTCTTCCCTTACATGTGTCCATGGTCCTTATGCCTTGATTGGTTGGTACAACTTTGGGAATTTTTTACGTTTTATGATTAGCCATGTGATATGATTTGGCTTATTGCATTTGGTTGCTTCTTGATTATGGTTCTTGAGTTGTAAATTTCTCTTGGTTATTAGGTGTTAGAATAGGTCTAGAGTGTGTGTGGGACCTTTTATCATCTCCTAGCACAGAGGGTGGTTCCTTTGGTTCCACATGGTCAGATGTTTTGATACCTTCTTCCATTGGGATGTTCTTTCTTGGATGTGCTTGAGCGTGGATGTGGATTCTTGTCTCTTTAGCTATTGGACAGATATTGTAGTAGATGGATGTACTTGATTTATATGATATTATAGATTTCATGAGATCATTATACGTGTACTTGAGAGCTATTCTCCTTCGTGTAAATGGATATGTATGTATGTAATGATAGTTGATGTATTAGAAGGAGGTTGTGACTCTTGGAAGAGAACATATCAATGCATCATGTTGTATATTGGATGTTGATTAGTTAATGGAAATAATGTATCTAGTCTATTGATGTGCATTTGATATCATGTGGATGTTTATTATGTTGGGGTATTGAATTTGGCAATGTGATAGTTCATATTGAAAGGAATAAGGATGCTAGGTAATTATTAAGTGGGATTAAGAACATTTGGTATTAGTGCCCTAAAATGAACTTAAGAATAAATGGGAAGTGAAATAAAATAGTTTTCATTCATGATAGATAGACTAGGAAATGATCATATGTATGTGCATGAAAAAAGTAAATGATAGTTGTTTTATTATGCATTGGATAATGGTAGTGGTTATATTGTTGTTGCTTATGGAGGTATATAAGTAATGATGTTAAGATACCCCAGGGATGTTTAAATATTGTGTTGTGTTTATTTCCATGTGCATAATGAGTCATATGATGATACTTTTATGTTCATGTTCATGATGGATATGTATATATAATGTTAATATATGTTTAATGCATTTGAGTACTTGGTTATGTGTGTTGCATCAGTAGTTGTTTAAAAAAAATTCTCTATTTGCATGTTAGTTAGCTTTATTTCTCTAGGGTATTTTGGCGGTGATGCAATCAAGGTAGGGAGATCCAATGAAGGACATCCCCACCTTACAGCCTAAACAAAAACACCATGCAAGATGTACCGGTAATCGGTAACACAATACTAGATAAAGCAGAAAGAGCAACCGCTAATACCACAAAATACTTAACCGGTAAACAGTATGAACAATTCTTATAATAGTTTAATGAATTACATATGCCACATGCTACACTGCAACCCAGGATTACAAAACAACTCTTCCAAATTAGATCTATGATCCACATATCATCCTCTCAACAAATCTGGTGCAGGGGCACCTCATGTCCAAGGCAATAATGAAAAAGGAAATGAAGGTTCAAAATATCCATAATGATTTGATTCATCCATATTTACAATAAGATAGCTTGTTTTGTTGACTTTTGTAATAAACCCCACCTTGTTACCCAATGTCATGGATTTGGCAGGATGATAAGCCACCATGGGCATATGGGCCTAGGGGTATCATGGCAAGTATTTTATGTGTTTTTGTGTGTTTATAGGTGTCATAGGATGTTTCTAACATGTTTTATTGAGTCACAAACCATTGGATTCAATAGGTGTCAAATTTGGTTAAAATATGTCAAAGTTGTAAACAATTGTCAAAGTTGCTAATAACCATTTTTGGTTAAAAAGTGCAACTTCTTTCCAAATGGTTCCCACAGTTCAAAAAGTGGTTGATAACTAATTGGAATGGTATAAATAATGATTCCAACCACCGTTTGGGGGTTGTTGAGTCGTTTGTAATCATTTGGCATCTTTGAAGCAATAGAAATTCTGTGATTTTCCTGCAATTTGCTGCTATTTTACATTTTCCGTACAGTACGGATTTCTTGGGGGCATAAAACCTCTTGAATGTGAAAGGCACATGTCTTACCTTTCCAATGCAACAAGTCTGACCCTCTAACTCTTCCGGAGCCGTGAGAAAAGTGGTTTTTTGTGAAGGTAACCCGGATTTGGCAGTCTACCTAGGTTTTGACAGCAAATATGAGTTTTTCTTGCTGATACCTCATGGGATTTGTATGGCCTTTGGGGTACAGAAAGTGAAGACAATGTATTTTAATATTTCCAAGTCCTTTTGTAGGGAAGTGACAGGTAAAGGTGAGGGTTTGAAGTTTTAAAGGTGGGCATCTCTATGTGACCACCCAGGCTGATTATGCATCCGACCCAAAATTTGAGGACAGCGGTGGAACCAAGGGCTATAACTTGGTAATTGGTGTTGTATCAATGTCCCCCACATGTCTCAGTTCTTATTTTGCTAGGGCAGCAGGTATTTAACATACTTCCTTTGTTAGGGTGGCCTAATTAGAACTACTTGGCCTAGGAGTGAAATTGGGTTTATAACCAAAAGACATTGGATCTGCCCAAACCCTTTTGGAATATTTTGGAACTCACTTGAATTAAACAAAATACACTCTCAGTTGTAGAGGTCATTTGGGAAATTAGGGAAAAATCTTAATTTTTCAGACTGGCAGGGCTACTAGGCATGACAGTCCCATTTATAGCAGCAGCACTAAACTTTGTTAGTGACTCAATTCAAATAATTGGATAGTGGTTTTTTGGCTTAGGGGATGGTAGAACAAAGCCCTAGAAGTAATATTTACCTTGGGAAGTGTCTCAACTCTTATTAGGTGGTGTGGTCCTAAAGAGTCTTGGATGATCATTGGAGAAGGGTGTGGGGTTTGAGCATTGTCAAAGATGATTAAGAGAAGGAATGGTATGTAATCAAAGAAACCCAGTCTAAACTACCCCTTAGAGTCTTGATATGATTTCTGGAGTCCTTGTTTGTATCCCAAGTGGAAGGGATTATCTCAGTGGTCACAAGGGCTCTGCATCAAAATCATCATCTAGTAACAACTTCCACTGTTTTGCACTGATCTAGACCTCAGCCATCCCGAATTCAATCCTATTGGACCAGAATCTCACCAGAATCTACATATTCACTCAATCTCTTCCATCTCCAACCTCTATCCTCTGTCTTTTGTCCTGAAATGAATCTCTAAACTTTCTCTTTATACCATCTGCAAACAATAACAACTTGATCAAGTCGGCCAAATACCAACCGGTTCATGATGGAATGTGTAAACAATAACACGTCGGCCTAAATCACCAAGAACATCACCAAAATGATTAGAACTTCACGCAGTCCTTCAGGAACATCAGGCAAGGCTCAAGCAACATCAATCAATGATCCACAAGTCACAAGAATCAACCGCAACCCAATTCGGCTTCGCTCCACACACTGCAAGACTAACCGGTAAGAACACACCAATACTGGACCAATACTAGAATTGATATCTCACAAGAATCAAATCCAAATGCCATGAATTTTGAATATGATATAGACAATGAATTCAAGGTGATAAATCCAAATCCACAATGCTAAATTCTCAAACATGAAGAAATGCCACGATCTCCAAGCAATTCCATAGTTAACTACTCCAGCCAGTTTGAACTACTTTGGTGCTGCTGCATTAGACTCTCAGGGTTAATTGAAAAGTTAGTCCCATCACTTGATCTAGTTTGATGATAGGTTAGTAGGTACTTGCAACTGCCATAGGGATTCGATGGTTTGACTACAGATTCTGGTTGCCTCTCCTTGGTGATCTAACAGTCCAACCTGCAGCCTGCCTCAATCGACGATCTGTTCAAGTCTCCACCCACTAACTGCCTCAAACTCAAGCTCTAGGTTCAGTTGTTTGCATGCAAGCCTTGTACTGCCTCACGTTCGGCAATTTGAATAAGTCCACAAGATGCCTCAACTTCCTTTCCAACCAACCGGTACATAACTGAGTCTTCCTTGATCAATAGGTTCAGAAACATGCTCTCATACGATTTGATGCAGTCAAGGTAGGGAGATCCAATGAAGGACATCCCCACCTTGCAGACTAAACACAAACACCATGCAAGATATACTAATAACCGATAACACAACACCAGATAAAGCAAAAAGAGCAACCGGTAAGACCACAAAATACATAATTGATAAATAGTATGAACAATTCTTATAATAGTTTAATGAATTACATATGCCACATGTTGGACCACAACCCAGGATTACAAAACAACTCTTAAAACTTAGATCTATGATCCCCAGATCATACTCTCACCAAATCATCATCCGGTAACAACTTCCATTGTTCTGCAGTGATCCAGACCTCAACCATCCTGACTTCACTCCTACCAGACTAGAATCTCATCAGAATCTATATCTTCACTCGATCTCTTCCTTCTCCAACCTTTGTCCTCTATCTTTTGTCCTAAAATGAATCTCTAAACTTTCCCTTTATACCATCCACAAGAAATAACAACTTGATCAAGACAACCAAAGACCAACCAGTTCATGATGAAACGTGTAAACAATAACATATCAGCCCAAATCACCAAGAACCTCACCACAATGCTCAGAACTTCACGCGGTCCTCCAGGAACATCGGACAAGGCTCAAGCAACATCAATCAATGATCTACAAGTCACAAGAATCAACCATAACCCAATTCATCTTTGCTCCACACACTGCAAGACTAACCAGTAAGAACACACCAATACCGGACCAATATCAGAATTGATATCTCACTAGAATCAAATCCAAATGCCATGAATTTTTAATATGATAAAGACAATGAACTCAAGGTGATAAATCCAAACCCACAATGCTAAATTCTCAAACATGAAGAAATGCCACGATCTCCAAGCAATTCCACAGTTAACTGCTCCAACTAGTTTGAACTACTCGGGTGCTCCTGCATCAGGTGGGCATTACATATTTGATCAAAAAATAATTTTTTTAACTCCCTTGTCATAAAAATGCCATGAATAGAATTATTCTTGTCATAGAGTAAATTTTCAACTTCCATGTCATAGTATTTGCTAAATATAATATTTATTCCTTCCAAAATAAATAAATATTGAAGCTTCCACTTGTCATAGAATATGCTTATAACAAATTTCATCTTCTATTATGCCAAGTATCTTGGCCTTCCCCCTTTTCTCCTACACCATGTGCCCAATTAATTTGTTGAGTAAACAAGTAATTTCCTAGTTTTACATTTGGTTGAAGTAACTACAAAATAATAATCTCAAGTATGTGTCACCATTTGTTATTCCTTTTTATTTAAAATTTTGACCTTATTCAATATATCATTTCTATCTAGCATTACTCATAAAATTAATAGTAGTAGTAGTAGTATACACTAAAATTTGGTCGGAAGAATTAATTAAATACAAGTTATTTAATTAATAGATTCTTATTTCTTCTACCTATAAATAAATTGAATTGAATTTATTTATATGGTTCACTTTTCTAAAATATCTTCCTATCGTAAATCATTTTCTCCATTTTTTAATTAAATGGACAAATTTAATTAATTTTCTCTATTTAATTATTCTTCTCATGTAATTTGAATTTTTAATTCAAATTGACTTGCATGTTTTCCACTCATTTAATTTGAATTTTTAAATTCAAATTGTCATATGATTCCTAATCTTAACCACCTTCTAACCTATCTCCAACTCAACCTCTAGTCTAACTATGGGTTGAACTAACCTCATCTCCTCTAACCAATTCTATCCTAACTTCCTATGTTATCTCTCCTCTCATGAGAAAACTTGGATTTCTTGCTAGATGTCCTCTTCCTCTAAGCCACTTGCCCTCTTGTAGGACATGTGTGGATTTCTTAGAAATTCCCCTATGCCACTTGTCCTCTTTAGGATGACAAGTGTCCTATCTTCTTGATTCTCCTCTAACTTCCTCATCTCCCGCCATCCATATCTCTAGATCAAATCCAAACCATTGAATCCTATCACCTCATCCCACATCTTGGAAAGACTATAAATATCCTCAATTTTTATTCATGGTCTCTCTCTTGCATTTTTACTTCTACATTTTAGCTTATATCTTGCATCCTTAATCCGAGATCTTGCATCCATTTAGAATAGTAATTTAGCATTTGCATTTAGCATAGTTTTTTATCATACTATCATAGAAATTATCTAGATCCTAGAATCACGTAGGTAGTCATTCTTCAAGTAGTCATCTTGTAGATCATGAAGTTGTTTAGAGCCAATCCATAGATCTACAAGGTCCTTGAAGATAGAAATGTAGACATGATACCATTTCCACAAAACTGTGAAATTCCTAAATATGATAAATGTTGGCATTTTTGATGATTAATGCTGTGATTGTCATTGATGGACACACACTTGACTTGAGATCACTTTTTGTATGTATAAGTTAAAGCTCAACCGGTATGATGTATTATAGTCTTTAGACTATCAGTGTTTTGGAGAAAGTGTTTACCGATCTGAAGCAGTATGAAGACCCCAAGCAGTTTGAGGATCTCAAGCGGTATGAAGGAACAAAGCGGCACAACTCATATTTCCTAGTCTTCATTTTGTCAAATCGGCAATTGGTATTTTGCTTAAACTGGTATTCTGTATGAACCGGTAATACTCTGTGATGAGTTACCAACCAACATTTTGTGATGATTTACCATCCACCGATTGTTTGGCGGTGTCAACACTTTAACAGTGTTTTTTGTGTCATGTTACCAGATATGTCTAGATGCATTGAACCTAGGAAATTATATTGTAATCCTATTGGACAGACATGAAATTAGATTCCTTTATAAGGACATCATGTCTAGGGTTTTAGGTTATTGCTAGGGTTTAAGGTGGTTGAATAATTTTTGTAAGTGTGAACACAGGAGAGAAGTTGAGGTCTGTGAGAAGAGGCAGAGTATGAATGTGTTGAAGACTGAAGTAATGCTGGAATGAATTAGGAATGAGCTATCAAGGATCTAACCAAGAAATATATGCTATTTTCTAGATCACTCACTTGTTGATTACTCACATCTTTGACAAGTCTGAAGCCCTTAACTAGGTAGGCCCAAAAGCCTTTTGTAAAGCCTCTAACAAGGTGGTTCACATCTGTGGATCTAAAACCCTCTAGCAAGGTAGTCTTTAATCGGACTTATCTCCTAACAGAGATTGAGATTCCTAACAGGATCTATTCTAGTAAAGAACATTGTATGACCTTAACCAGTTTGGTTCCTATTCTGCAGATAGTTACTTGTGTGTTCCATCTCACCGTGGTTTTTCCCATTTGGGTTTCTACATCAAAATCTCTCATGTTATGGTGTTTGTGCTTCTGTGGGCGAATACATTATTTTCTATTTGGTTTGCATGTGTGCTAACCGGTTTGTTTACTAAACTATTTTACCGGTTTACTGGTAGTCTAGTGAAGTGCTTAAGTACAGTAATTTTTGGCATACTAATTCACCCCCCTCTTAGTATTCATCAATTGGTATAAGAGCCAACCTTTCTATAAGTCTAACCACTTGGAAAGAGATATGGGGGAATACACTATTAGGGAACCTACTCATCGGCTCACTCAGTTTGAGAAAGCCTATGATGATCTTAGGGTCAAATATAAGGCCTCTCAGGCAAAAAGGAGAGAACATGCTGAAAAACTGATGGAGCTATTTGAAAATAGTTCTTCTGATGAAGCGGACATGGAAGCCCTGATTCAAGAAGTAGAAAAGATAAATGAATCCAATTCCAACCTAAGAAAGGAGTTGGAAGGACTGACTATTCGAATGTGCCAAGAGCTTGAGAACCAGAGGAAAGCTGCAGATCTAGTAAAAGACAAAGATCATGAAATCTCCAAGTTGAAGCAAGAGATCAATGCCCTAACCGCTCAACTCCATGCAAGCAAAGTGGAAAAGGAAGACATGCAAGGAGAACTAAATAGGACCATCTCTGAGAATGCAAATTTGACAGAATCAAATGCTGCTATTTCCAAAGAACTCTCTGAGTCAAAGGAAATACTTGCTAAGTTCAACAAGAGTACTGTTAAGCTAGAGAAAAAGCTTAAATTGGCCAAACCTGTCAAGAATACTGATGGACTTGGTTACTCTAGTCATGAGCAAGGAGAGACCTCTGGTGCAAATGCTGAAGCATCAAAGAAGCAACTGACATTCAAAGGTAAAGGTAAGCAAAAGTTCAAACCTGTTTGCTTTAACTGTCTTAAAGAAGGACATACTGCTAATGTGTGTAGGAGCAAAGCCTACAATAATTTTCCTTACTTTATAAACAATGTACCTAGATCCAATAAGTTCAATGGTAATTGTTATGCATGCAACAAGTTTTGACATAAAGCATCTGAATGTAGGTTTGTTATGAACAACATTGGAAGATATCCCCAGAGGACTCAAGGAGTTGGTCCGAAACCTTTTGCGAACCAGAATCACAACCGGTTTAATGCCTTTAATCATCAATCAAGAAGCGGTGGCTATTAAGCAGCAACCGGATGGAGAGAAAACTATTTGATCTATCATTGTCATGGTCACACTGCTGCAACATGCAGGAGGAGGAATGGTAACATGAATAATGGACCTTGGAGAGGACATGGAATGGCTTGCTATCATTGCAACAAACCGGGTCACATTGCCAAATTCTGTAGAACAAGAAAGAACATATCGGATGACATAACGGTCACTTCAGAAGGAAAGATTGATATTGACATTGTTCAAGCGGATATGAACAAAACGTGGAAAAGGAAACCAGGAGTGTTGCAAGAAGAACCGGTTTCTACACGTAGTGTGGAAATCACAAAATCAGCAAACTAAGCATCAGAAAAGCTTGGGGGGGGGCAAATGATGAAATACTTCAAACCCCTAGTTTACACTGGTAAAAGACCTTAACTAGTATGAGATACCTGTCAGTCGACAAAAGATCGGAAATGGTAAAAGGCAAATTAGGGTTTACGCCCTAATATTGGAGCATTTATTATGGTAGGTGGAGAACCTATTTAAAAGGAATTTTGAAATCATTTCTCACTTATCATTTTTTGAGCAAAGAAGTTTTTCAAGTGCAGAGTGAAGGAAAACGATTTACACTGCGAATCAAATAATTTATCAAATTCCTGAAGAAGAATCTAAAGCAAACATCTATTGGAGGAGTGTAGAACGCAAAGCGTTATCTCTACAATCGAAGGAGTGTCAAGTGAAGTTCAAATTGGGAAGCCCTAAATTTCAATCTATGAAGGTATTTTTAATAATTCTTTGTTTATCATGGCTTCCACATCTCATGATAGTTCTAGTGAAACTATTGATTCTATGGACTTCATTAAGCGAAAGTCAAAATATAATGCCTTGTCTCAAGTACCGGCTGGTGTTATAGTAGAAGAAGGGATTTCTAATTACATAGACTGCAAAATTGAAGACCTAGGGTCTCTTGTGATCCATTCCTAACTGAGCCTATTCTATGGAAAGGATAAGAAGATTAAACTAGAATTCAACATTCTCGAAAAGAAGAAACTCCAAAATTCAGTTTACTTTCTTGAAGAATTTTTGGATAATCACATTTGCATTATTCTAAGAAGGGTACATGGTGACAAGATGTACCTAGAGCAGACGCATGATATAACACCAGAAGCAATTGATGTCATCACTGGTTTTTGTAACACAGGGGAAGTGCCAGCCCTAAGGAAGGTCAGCAAGACTGAAATGTCCAAGCTCATCAGTTTAGTGAGCAACTGTCATGCCCCTCCAGGGAACCCGGTAGGACAAGAACAAAAGTTCCAAAATATGCTACAATTTTTTTTTTAATATAACATACATCTACCACCTCTAGAAGGTAAACATACTTAATGCCCTTACAGGTTCCCTTTAATGTTCATCAACATAATTGAAAGATATAACAGCTTAACACATAACATAATGTGCATAAAATAAACATACAATGATCTTCTTAATTATGAGCATGATATAATATTTCACAACACATTAACTTTACTATCTATTGAATACGCTACAAAGCTTTTATCATTTCATTTGAGACAAAAGAAAAAGTACATAACAATCCCATTCCCACTATAGGATGAATAACTATCCTTTGCATCATTTCCCCCATGATTATTATTTACAACATCCATATAATTAATACTTTTCATTTGATAACAACATATATAATAATGCAATTGCAATTTCTATTAATGCCTTCTACTCAATTTTCATAACAACACAATAAGATCATAAAGGGATAGGTTAGGAAGGGTAACATAACTTTTAAAAACATTGTTTCAAATACAAAGAAGTCATCCCTTATCATAGTTCCTATAAACTACCCTCCCTTTTACAATGCTTTTCATAAAATTACATGTTTATTATAAGGTCAATCATGGCTTACAAATAATATTTACAATATTTGAATGTACTAGCTCAAAAGAAAGGTCTTCAACATCTTCAATCAAGGATCAAGAAGCATAATCAAACGAGATCACGAATACACCTCAAAAAATATTTACCACCAAACCATGTGGAACCACAAAGGTCCACTCCCCCTTGCTAGGAGATAAAACCAAGGTCCACGCAAGTACTAGGGAAATACTAAGGCCAAGAGACATGTTTCCCCAAAACAATAAACAAGAACCACATATCACATAACAATATCAAATAACATCACAAGAGAGAGAGAGAACCAGAACACCTACTAGGTGGGTGTCATCATATAGCCTTAATGTCGGGATCCACCCTGCCTACCATGTACCATGGTCCCCTCTCAAAAGGATCTACCCAACCTGTAACAATGGTCATGGTACTCCAGTAGGCCTATATGGACTAAAATAATCATTTATCTTGTATTAGTGTGTTATAGCCCAACCCAACCCAAGTTCATTTTTAAAATGGTTATCACTTGAATTAAACCCACTCATAGGATCTCCTAGCAACCACTTTGGGTCCTGGCAACCTATAGTGAGCCACCCACCAAGGGTATCTAGTTACCCTACTCAAACATTCATCAAATAAAAATAATAATAATTCATCTCACACAATAAGCATATAAGTTCAAGTACTCTCCCATGTCCTCCAAATCATAAGGATGAGTCTGACCCTTATCTCTAAGCAATAATCAAGCATGAGAAGGAGGTGGCCAATGCATAACATATATAAAACATCTTATTTTATTTTTATCATGAACGTCTCACATACATTAATTAGAGGTCTTTAAAAATACAGGTACCTACTATAAAAAACACCCAAACCCCTAAGAAGGAAAAGAAACCCAAAGAACAACTCAAAAACCCATAAAAATTGAACCATGTTTCCATAGATATTTATCTTCATAATGGTTTGAGTGAAGACTAAAATATATTTGAGAAAATAGTATAATGATTTATATTTAATTTTATCCTCAACCAAATATTATAATAAAAGTTTAAATAAATTTTCTTAAAACTATTTAAAACCCTATTTGATAGAGTTGTGTAAAAGAGTATGTTCATAAATTCATTTTAAACCATTAAAAGATGAAATATTTTGGATTATCATAATATTTGGAGTTACCTTTCATATCTATTTATTTTAGAATCATTTTGTTTTAGTTTGAGGAAGATATTTGATGCCCTAGTGACACAAACAATAATTTTTTTTGAGTTTTGATTGACAGAAAATTAGTCTCGGTATGGGTAACTTAACTTTCAAACTAACTGTTGGATGATCCTAAATTGTGGATATGTTTTAGCAAGCCTAGATTTCTATGTTTTCAATGAAGCGATTTGACAAATAATATCCATAGTGAAAGTTATGAATAACATAATCAGAACTAACAAAACTGGGAAAATCACAAGAATGGAAATCCTGTTTGTGGGGTTGATACTTGACACTGGAAGAATAGTTGTTGGTTGAAATATGAAATTTAATTATAGATGTATTTTTATATTTGAATCACTACAGATCATAAATAATTTTTATCTATAAAAAAAATAAAAATAAAGCTAAAAACAAATAGAAGAGTTATTACTCCCAACATGACACTCATTTTCTCCAGGTTGAATTTCCCAGCCAAAGCATATCCCTTACACAAACAAGGAAAGAAGCAGAAGAAAGTATTTCCAGAATAACACTCAAATTTTTAAATTTAAATTTTCATCTAATATTTATTAAAATTATGCAAGCATAGCACAAGAAAGCCACATGGATTCTTCCTGGAATGAGGCCTACCTTGGTTCCTGCGAAGAAAATCCTTTGAGAAAGAACAAGCAAAAGTCCAACCTCTTCGTGTGCAAATATCTCTTCATACTCCTAAACCTTCAAATTCCTTCTGATTACCTTCCCAGAAAATACCAACCCCCTTCCCAAAAAATACAAACTTCAATAAATAATACCAACTTGTATAGTTGGAGAAGTTGTTTTACGAGAAGCAACCGTTCCAACCTCTATGGTTGGTATTATTTATTAACACTAACTATAATAGTTTATTTAAAATTTAATAGATACCCCACGTAAATAAGCATACTAAATACTAGATAGCTAATAAAAATATCAAATAACACATATAGCTCAACGGTAACTATCAAGACTCATACAAGAGAAGTCATAGGTTCAAAACTCATTGACTAATATAACATTATTTTAAACCTAGATCTTTTAATTTTATCGTCTTTTTTTTTATAGATATAGAATTAATCAAAACAAATCTTATATTACACATACATACAATATATATATATATATAGACATATATGTGTGCACCCATATATGTGAAAATATATATGTAGACATATATGTGTGCACCCATATATGCGAATATATATATATATATATATATATATATATTACTTTTGTTTCATCTTTTTAATGCAACATAACATAAACCACTTAAATCATTTAATGTGTAGGTATCCTATCAAAGAAATAATCAAACATTCTATAAAAATCATTACGAACAATATAAATCATAACCAATCAAAATACTCAACCCAATACCCATCATAAACATGACATTACCCAACCCTCAAGATAGGGTGATCTTCCTAAACAGGAGACCTACATCAAATAGGTTTACTTGGGGGAACCTTGGTGTTATCTCCGCAACAACAACATTTGAGTATTTAGAGGCATGCTCAGACCTGTGTAGCCAGGCAGAGTCGATGCCCAATACATGCAATCCTGCATCACCAAAATATATATCCATATAGAAATGATAAACAAGGAGGGGGAGTGTGACATCGTGTGGGTCTCCATAGAGTAACTACGACTACCTCCCCTCATCCTACAGAAATCTCATATAGTAATCTATTCCAAGCATGGTTGGGTTAGCATTTTAGCTCGAGATAATAAATATAAAATATAGCAGCCATATGAAAAGATTATCATAATGAAATCATGTACATAAACCAATGAAACCCCTAACTCACTAATGCGTCAGATAACATACTGAACCATAAAGGTGTAAATATAACTAAATATGTCTCATCATCTACTCTAACAAGGAAATATAGAGTCCAACATCACCAAATATAACAAATAATGTCCATGCCAAGAAAAGTCGCTAGGGTGGGTATTGCATCCTCCCCCCCTAGAACTAGGCTTACTCCTAGAAGCCTATAAACAAATAGGGGTAAGTAGCTCTAAGTCTG
This sequence comes from Cryptomeria japonica, assembly GCF_030272615.1. Taxonomy (NCBI): domain Eukaryota; kingdom Viridiplantae; phylum Streptophyta; class Pinopsida; order Cupressales; family Cupressaceae; genus Cryptomeria; species Cryptomeria japonica. The sequence goes on along the minus strand of NC_081409.1, from coordinate 412,277,516 downwards.
CCCAAATCCTCCCATGTAGCTGGAGTTTCATCATTTGGGTTCCATTGGACCCTTGCCTACTCTATGTTGCACCCCCGAGGGTCAGGGTCTACTGCTGTAGTATTCGTACTGGCTCCAAAGCCAACTGCCTGTCCACGACCTGTAAAGAAGTCCAATCCAATACATGTGTCAAATTTGGAATATATTTTCTAAGAACATAAACATGAAATATGTCATGAATACATGCAAGGCTAGGCAGCAAGGCAAGTTGATAAGCAACTGGTCCTATCCTCTCTAGGATCTCAAATGGACTTACAAATCTAGGTGCCACCTTAGAACCTTTTCCATAATGAATTGGGCTCTTACTAGGGAGGACCCTCAAAAATACCCTATCACCAACTACGAATTGCCTATCAACCCTATGAGCATTTGCATACTTCTTCTGTCTATCTTGTGCAGTTGCCAAATGTTCTCTGATACCCTAAACCTGTACTTCCATATCATGTAACATTTCTGATCCAAGAAGTATCCTATCATCCAATCTATCCCAACTCAAGGGTGTGGGACAAGGTCTACCATACAAGGCTTGATACGGTGACATGCCGATGGAACTATGATACCCATTGTTATATGCAAACTCGACTAGATATAAGTAATCCTCTCAAGTGGACTGTCAATCCATCACATACATCCTCAACATGTCCTCCAAAATCTAATTAACTCACTCTGTCTGACCATTAGTATCAGGATGCTAAGTAGTACTATAGTTTAGCTAAGTCCCTATATCATGTTGCAAGGCTGTCCAAAAAGACGAAGCGAACACTGGATCCTGATCTAAAATAATCTTACGTGGAATTCCATGTAATCTAACAATGTCTCTGACAAAAACTTGTGCTACTGAAGATGCTATATACGAAGATCTAAGAGGAGAAAAATGAGTGACCTTAGTCAACTGATCAATGGTAACCACAATGGCATCATGACGTCATGAAGATGTAGGCAAGCCAACTATTAAATCCATAGAAATGATGTCCCATTTCCATTCTGGAACTGCATGGGACTGTAAATATCCTCCTGGATGTTGGTGCTCTGCCTTCACCCTTTGACACTCAAGGAAACAAGATACAAAGTCTGCTATGTCTCTCATCATTCCTGCCCAATAGTAGAGTTTCCTCAAATCTGCATGCATCTTCTTGACACCAGGATGTTCCAAGTAAGGTGCACGATGGGCTTCCACTAAAATTAACCTTCATTTTCCATTGGAGGGTGGAACATAAATAAGTCCCATACACCTAAGAAGACCATCAATATCCATTGAATATCCAGTATATCTACCTTCTAGTGTTCTTCCTGAAGCAATCTGTGATCGGACCTCTTGATACCAGTCATTTGATGGGAGTGCATTAAGTATCCTACTCTTCAAATTGACTTCAATTATTACTATTGATATCTCATGCCTCCTACGGCTCAATGCATCGGCAACTATATTTTCTTTTCCTTGAATGTATTTTACTTCAAAATCATATTCACACAAAAATTCCATCCACCTGCAATGCCTGGCATTGAGATTAGGCTGAGTAAATATGTATTGAAGGCTGTGGTGATCTATATGGAGTTCAAATTGATGTCCTAACAAGAAATGTCTCCATCGATTCAAGGCATGAACTATAGCCGCTAACTCTAAATCATGAGTAGGATAGTTGAGTTCATGGTTTTTCAACTTCCTAGACTCATAACCAATAACTCTACCTTCCTGCATTAATACTACCCCTATGCCTTCCAAGGAAGCGTTTGTGCAAACCATAAAATCTTCTGAGGGGTTAGGAATTGCCAAAATTGGAGCACTGGTTAGCTTCTCCTTTAAACATTGAAAAGCTTCTTCACATTTTTTGGTCCAAATAAACTTCTTCCCCTTCCTTTGCAAGGAAGTGATAGGATGAGCTATCTTGGAAAAACTCATAACAAAACATTGGTAATAGCTAGCTAGGCCCATGAAACTGCAAACTTCTGAGACATTAGCGGGTGTTGGCCATTCTACTATGGATTGAATCTTTGTTGGGTCCATAGATATTCCTTCCCCATAGATAATGTGACCAAGATACTTAACTTCAGTTTGAAAGAACTCACATTTCTCAACATTAGCATATAACTGATTTTCTCATAGGCATTGTAACACTTGGCGTAGATGTTGTTCATTCTCTTCCATTGTTTTTTAGTACACCAATATATCATCTAAGAAAACTATCACAAAATTATCCAAGTAAGTTCTGAACACTCCATTCATAAGGCTCATGAATACTGAAGGAGTATTAGTTAGACCAAAAGGCATCACAGTGAATTCATAGTGGCCATATCAAGTACGAAAGGTTGTACGATAGATGTCGGTCTCAAGGATCCTTAGCTAGTGGTATCCTGACATAAGGTCAATTTTGGAAAATACCTTTGCCCCTTTCATCTGATCAAACAAGTCATCAATACGGGGTAGTGGGTATCGATTCTTAATGGTAACTTTATTGAGTTGTTGATAGTCAATACAAAGCCTGACAGAACCATCCTTCTTCTTCACAAATATCACTGGAGCACCCCATGGTGATACACTCAGCTTGATAAAAACCTTTTCAAATAGTTCCTCTAATTGTAACTTTAACTCACTTAGTTCCTGAGTAGTCATGCGATATGGAGAATTTGGAGATGGGTTCTGCTCCCGGTACCAAGTCTATACGAAAATCAATATCCCTTTTTGGAGGCATTCCTGCTATTTCCTTAGGAAATACATCAACAAACTCTTGAAGCAAGGGGTGATCAAGTGTTACTTCCTTACTTTCCTCTTCATCAAGATCATTAATTGAGACTGCAAAAATTTGACATCCCTTTCGCATACATCGCTTGAGTTGCATTGCAGATATCATACAGAGAGACATGGGTCGCTGAATACCTACTATCACTCTATGCTCACCAGAATCATCAATACAATATATAGTTTTCTTTCTGCACTCTATGTTGGATTCATTCTCTTCTAGCCAATCCATACCTAAAACAACCCCATAAGAGCCAAGAGGGATTACATGAAGGTCTACCTTTGTAGTGAAGGGTCCTAATCCCAATTCACATTCTTGGACACATAAATCCATGGTCATTTTGGTCCTAGAGGCTAGTTCTACCTACCACTTAACTCCTTGCCCTTTTACCACTAGCCCACACTTTTCTACTAAGGATGGAGATATGAAGGAATCAGTTGCTCCAGAATCAAATAAAATAGATATAGTTATACCCTTTAACGAACCTGTGGTTTCAATAACTGTGCCTTGGTGATCAGTTTTCTTTTGCTCTATTGAGGCAAATATTCTATGGGACTGGCCTGCATTTCCTACTATGGGTTCGAAGGCTACCTGATTCTGGTTTGTGAGGGACTTGGTGCTTTGAGGATAATGTATTGCAATATGACCATGCTTCCCGCAAGAATAACAACCCGTGTTTCTCATAAAATTTCTTGTAGATGGTGCACTCGATTGCTGGTAATTCCCTTTATTAATGTTCTGAGAATTTTGGGATGGCTGAGGGGTATACTTCTGCTGGGTGCGAGAATTACCACGATTTTTTTGGTATTGAAATTTTCTACCACTCTGATTGTAATTTTGGGACTTTTTCTTGTGTGAGAAATGCCCTCCTTTGAGAGTTGATTGTTGATTCTTAGAGCCCGACGTCCCTTGATATTGGTTCCCCTTAGAGATGGCCCCAACACTATTACCTCGATTGTTGGAATGGCCTCCTAAACCCAAATTAACATTCCTCTCCACCAGAAAGGCTTTGGTTATTGCATCTCAAAGACTCTTTGGTTCAAAGACTGCTACATCCCCAGAAATATGGCCATTCAATCCTCTAATAAAACATTGCACCAACATAGGTCCATCCTATTTGTAATCTGAGAAGGGATTAAGTTCATATAACTTTCACTCATAATCTTCAACCGACATGTTGTTTTGCTTTAGGTGATGGAATTCTTCTGCTCTACCCTATCTCCATTGATCTAACATGAATCTATCTTTAAAGCTTTCTAAAAATAATTCCCATGAAATGGTGTCTATGCTAACCTAGAGTTTTTCTTCCTCCATTCGCCACCATGTTGAAGCAAACTTTCTTAAGTGCATAATGGCACATCTAGCTTTAACATTTCTACTAAAAGGGTGCATGGTGAAACATCTTTCAAGATCAAATATCCAAGTTTCTATCATAGATCCCCCCTCATTGACAAAGAAAAGAGGTATCTTTGCCCTAAGTAAATCTCTCATGTGAGCAATAGAATCACTATCTAGTCTTCTTGTCTCTCTCCTAGGGATCCTATCTCTTTCCCTGTCATGATGTTGAGAGTTATTTCCTTCCTCTTGCTTTTCTTTATTTTCAATTGTATCTAACCTCTGTAGGATCTCCCCCATCATGTGCCTCAATTGAACCCATTCCGATTCATTATTCTGACTTTCATCTCTCTCTTCCCTATGGGTATCTTGGGATTGTTCTCTCTCATGGTCCCCTTGGAAACTCTCTTGCTGAGACCTAGAGGCAGAGTTTTGGTTTCCATCCCTAGTTGCTCTATGAGTAATAGGGGCCATCTGGGAGAGTAACACAACATAAGAATGGATATATATAGATACAAAATATAATCTAACTAAGCATAATAGACCCTAGAGTTCCTAGTGTAGCAACCTAGGGCTCTGATACCAAATTGTCATGACCCATCAGTCAACCTAGTAGGACAAGAACAAAAGTTCCAAAATATGCTACAATTTTTTTTTTAATATAACATACATCTACCACCTCTAGAAAGTAAACATACTTAATGCCCTTACAGGTTCCCTTTAATGTTCATCAACATAATTGAAAGATATAACAACTTAACACATAACATACTATGCATAAAATAAACATACAATGATCTTCTTAATTATGAGCATGATATAATATTTCACAACACATTAACTTTACTATCTATTGAATACGGTACAAATCTTTTATCATTTCATTTGAGACCAAAGTAAAATTACATAACAATCCTATTCCCACTATAGGATGAATAACTATCCTTTGCATCATTTTCCCCTTGATTATTATTTACAGCATTTATACAATTAATACTTTTCATTTGATAACAACATATATAATAATGCAATTGCAATTTCTATTAATGCCTTCTACTAATTTTTCATAACAACACAATAAGATCACAAAGGGATAGGTTAGGAAGGGTAACATAACTTTTAAAAACATTGTTTCAAATACAAAGTAGTCATCCCTTATCATAGTTCCTATAAACTACCCTCCCTTTTACAATGCTTTTCTTAAAATTACATTTTTATTATGAGGCCATTCATGGCTTACTAATAATATTTACAATATTTGAATGTACTAGCTCAAAAGAAAGGTCTTCAACATCTTCAATCAAGGATCAAGAAGCATCATCAAAAGAGATCACGAATACACCTCAAAAAATATTTACCACCGAGCCACGTGGAACCACAAAGGTGCACTCCCCTATGCTACGAGATAAAACCAAGGTCCACGCAAGTACTAGGGAAATACTAAGGCCAAGAGACATGTTTCCCCAAAAAAATAAACAAGAACCACATATCACATAACAATATCAAATAACATCATGAGATATCTCAGTAACTTCGACTACCTCCCCTCATCCTACAGATATCTCATATAGTAATCTATTCCAAGCATGGTTGGGTTAGCATTGTTAGCTCGAGATAATAAATATAAAATCTAGCAGCCATATGAAAAGATTATCATAATGAAATCATGTACATCAAAAAATGAAACCCCTAACTCACTAATGCATCAGATAATATACTGAACCATAAAGGTGCAAATATAACTAAATATGTCTCATCATATACTCTAACAAGGAAATATAGAGTCCAACATCACAAAACATAACAAATAATGTCCATGCCAAGAAAAGTTGCTAGGGTGGGTATTACATCCTCCCCCCTAGAACTAGGCTTACTCCTGGAAGCCTATAAACAAATAGGTGTAAGTAGCTCTAAGTCTGCCCAAGTCCTCCCATGTAGCTAAAGTTTGATCATTTGGGTCCCATTGGACCCTTGCCTGCTCTATGGTGTGCCCCCTGAGGGTCAGTGTCCGCTGCTATAGTATACGTACTGGCTCCAAAGCCAACTACCCATCCGTGACCTGTAAAGAAGTCCAATCCAATACATGTGTCAAATCCGGAATATATTTTCTAAGAACAAAAACATTAAATACGTCATGAATACGTGCAAGGCTAGGAGGCAGGGCGAGTTGATAAGCAACTGGTCCTATCCTCTCCAAGATCTCAAATGGACTTACAAATCTAGGCGCCAGCTTAGAACCTTTTCCATAATGAATTGGGCTCTTATGAGGGTGGATCCTCAAAAATACCCTATCACCAACTACGAATTGCCTATCAACGCTATGAGCATCTGCATACTTCTTCTGTCTATCTTGTGCAGTTGCCAAATGTTCTCTGATACCCTGAACGTGTACTTCCATATCCTGTAACATTTCTGATCCAATAAGTATCCTATCATCCAATCTATCCCAACTCAAGGGTGTGTGACAAGGTCTACCATACAAGGCCTGATACGGTGACATGCCGATGGAACTGTGATACCCATTGTTATATGTAAACTCGACTAGATACAAGTAATCCTCCCAAGTGGACTATCGATCCATCACATACATCCTCAACATGTCCTCCAAAATCTGATTAACTCACTCTATCTGATCATCGATCTCACAATGGTAAGCAGTACTATAGTTTAGCTGAGTCCCTAAATCATGTTGCAAGGCTGTCCAAAAAGATGAAGTGAACACTGGATCCCGATCTGAAATAATCTTACATGGAATTCCATGTAATCTAACAATGTCTCTGACAAAAACTTGTGCTACTGAAGATTCTATATATTAAGATCTAAGAGGAGAAAAATGAGCGACCTTAGTCAACCGATCAACGGTAAGCATAATGGCGTCATGATGTCGCGAAGATGTAGGCAAGCCAACTATGAAATCCATAGAAATGATGTCCTATTTCCATTCTTGAACTACATGGGACTGTAAATATCCTGCTGGATGTTGGTGCTTTTCCTTCACCCTTTGACACTCAAGGTAACAAGAAACAAAGTCTGCTATGTCTCTCCTCATTCCTACCCAATAATAGAGTTTCCTCAAATCGGCATGCATCTTCTTGACACCAGGATGTTCCGAGTAAGATGCATGATAGGCTTCCACTAAAATTAACCTTCAAAGTCCATTGGAGGGTGGAACATAAATACGCTCCATACACCTAAGAAGACCATCAATATCCATTGAATATCCAGTATATCTACCTTCTAGCGTTCTGCCTGAAGCAATCTCTAATCGGACCTCTTGATACCAGTCATCTGATGGGAGTGCATTAAGTATCTTACTCTTAAAATCAGCTTCAACTATTACTATCGATATCTCATGCCTCCTACGGCTCAAGGCATCGGCAACTATATTTTCTTTTCCTTGAATGTATTTTACTTCAAAATCATATTCACACAAAAATTCCATCCACCTACGCTGCCAGGCATTGAGATTAGGCTGAGTAAATATGTACTAAAGGCTGTAGTGATCTGTATGGAGTTCAAATCGATGTCCTAAAAAGAAATGTCTCCATCAGTTCAAGGCATGAACTACAGCCGCTAACTCTAAATCATGAGTAGGATAGTTGAGTTCATGGCTTTTCAACTTCCTAGACTCATAAGCAGTAACTCTACTTTACTGCATTAATACTGCCCCTATGCCTTCCAAGGAAGCATCTATGCAGACCATAAAATCTTCTGAGGGGTTAGGTATTGCCAAAATTGGAGCACTGGTTAGCTTCTCCTTTAAACATTGAAAAGATTCTTCACATTTTTCGGTCCAAATAAACTTCTTCCCCTTCCTCTGCAAGGAAGTGATAGGATGAGTTATCTTGGAAAAACTCATAACAAAACATCGATAATAGCTAGCTCGGCAGATGAAATTGCAAACTTTTGAGACATTAGCGGGTGTTGGCCATTCTACTATGGATTGAATCTTTGTTGGGTCCACAGATATTCCTTCCCCTAAGATAACATGACCAAGATACTTAACTTCAGTTTGAAAGAAGTTAGATTTCTCAACATTAGCATATAACTGATTTTCTCGTAGGCATTGTAACACTTGGCATAGATGTTATTGATGCTCTTCCATTGTTTTTGAGTACACCAATATATCATCTAAGAAAACTATCACAAACTTATCTAAGTTCTGAATACTCCATTCATAAGGCTCATGAATACTAAAGGAGCATTAGTTAGACCAAAAGGCACCACAGTGAATTCATAGTGGCCATATTGAGTATGGAAGGTTGTACAATAGATGTCGATCTCAAGGATCCTTATCTGGTGGTATCTTGACTTAAGGTCAATTTTGGAAAAAACCTTTGCCCCTTTCATCTGATCAAACAAGTCATCAATATGGGGTAGTGGGTATCGATTCTTAATGGTAACTTTATTGAATTGTTGATAGTCAATACAAAGCCTTAGAGAACCATCCTTCTTCTTCACAAAAATCACTAGAGCACCCCATGGTGATACACTCGGCCTGATAAAACCCTTTTCCAATAGTTCCTCTAATTGTAACTTTAACTCACTTAGTTCCTGAGTAGTCATGTGACATGGAGTTTTGGAGATGGGTTCCGCTCCCGGTACCAAGTCTATACGAAAATCAATATCCCTATTTGGAGGCATTCCTAGGATTTCCTTAGGAAATACATCAACAAACTCTTGAAGCAAGGGGTGATCAAATGTTACTTCCTTACTTTCCTCTTCATCAAGATCATTAATTGAGACTGCAAAAAGTTGACATCCCTTTCGCATACATCGCTTGAGTTGAATTCCAGATATCATACAGAGAGATATGGGTCGCTAAATACCTACTATCACTCTATACTCACCAGAATCATCAATACAATATATAGCTTTCTTTTTGCAGTCTATGTTGGATTCATGCTCTTCTAGCCAATCTATACCTAAAACAACCCCATAAGAGCCAAGAGGGATTACATGAAGGTCTACCTTTGTAGTGAAGGGTCCTAATCCCAATTCACATTCTTGGACACATAAATCCGTGGTCATTTTGGTCCTAGAGGCTAGTTCTACCTGCCACTTAACTCCTTGCCCTTTTGCCACTAGCCCATACTTTTCTACTAAGGATGGAGATATGAAGGATTCAGTTGCTCCAGAATCAAATAAAATAGATATAGTTTTACCCTTTAATGAAACTATGGTTTCAATAACTGTGCCTTGGTGATTAGTTTACTTTTTCTCTATTGTGGCAAATATTCTATGGGACTGGCCTGCATTTCCTACTGTGGGTTGAGAGTCTACCTGATTCTGGTTTGCGAGGGACTTGGTGCATTGAGGACAATGTACTGCAATATGCCCATGCTTCCTTCAAGAATAACAATCTGTGTTTCTCATAAAATTTCTTGTAGATGGTGCACTTGATTGCTAGTAACTCCCTTTATTAATGTTCTGAGAATTTTGGGATGGGTGAGGGGTATACTCTGTTGGGTGCAAGAATTAACATGATTTTGTTGGTATTGAAATTTTCTACCACTCTGACTGTAATTCTGGGACTTTTTCTTGTGTGAGAAATGTCCTCCTTTGAGAGTTGATTGTTGGTTCTTAGAGCCTGATGTCCCTTGATATTGGTTCCCCTTAGAGATGGCCCCAACACTATTACCTTGATTTCTGGAATGGCCTCCTAAACCCAAATTAACATTCCTCTCCACCAGAAAGGCTTTGGCTATTGCATCTCGAAGACTCTTTGGTTCAAAGACTGCTACATCCCTAGAAATATGGCCATTAAATCCCCTAATAAAATGTTGCACCAACATATGTCCATCCTCCTTGTAACTTGACAAGGGCTTAAGTTCAAAGAACTTTCGATCATAATCTTCAACCAACATGTTGTTTTTCTTTAGGTGATGGAATTATTCTACTCTACCCTGCCTCCATTGATCTAACATGAATCTATCTTTAAAGCTTTCTAAAAATAATTCCCAAGAAATGGTGTCTGTGCTTACCTGGAGTTTTTCTTCCTTCATTTGCCACCATGTTGAAGAAAACTTTCTTAAGTGCACAATGGCACATCTAGCTTTAACATTGCTACTAAAAGGGTGCATGGTGAAACATCTTTCAAGATCAAATATGTAAGTTTCTGCCATAGATCCCACCTCATTGCCAAAGAAAAGAGGTATTTTAGCCCTAAGTAAATCCCTCATGTGAGCAATAGAAACACTATTTGGTCTTCTTGTCTCTCTCCTAGGGCTCCTATCTCTTTCCCTATCATGATGTTGAGAGTTATTTCCTTCCTCATGGTTTTGTTTATTTTCAATTGTATCTAACCTCTGTAGGATCTCCCCCATCATGCACCTCAATTGAACCCATTCTGATTCATATTCTGAATTTCATGTCTCTCTTCCCTATGGGTATCTTGGGATTGTTCTCCATCATGGTCCCCTTGGAAACTCTCTTGCTGAGACCTAGAGGCAGAGTTTCAGTTTCCATCCCTAGCTACTCTACGGGTAACAGGGGCCATCTTGGAGAGTAACACAACATAAGAAAGGATATATATAGATGCAAAATATAATCTAACTAAGCATAATAGACCCTAGAGTTCCCAGTGTAGCAACCTAGGGCTCTGATACCAAATTGTTATGCCTCGCCAGGGAACCCGGTAGGACAAGAACAAAAGTTCCAAAATATGCTACAATTTTTTTTTTAATATAACATACATCTACCACCTCTAGAAAGTAAACATACTTAATGCCCTTACAGGTTCCCTTTAATGTTCATCAACATAATTGAAAGATATAACAACTTAACACATAACATACTATGCATAAAATAAACATACAATGATCTTCTTAATTATGAGCATGATATAATATTTCACAACTCATTAACTTTACTATCTATTGAATACGGTACAAATCTTTTATCATTTCATTTGAGACCAAAGTAAAAGTACATAACAATTCCATTCCCACTATAGGATGAATAACTATCCTTTGCATCATTTTCCCCTTGATTATTATTTACAACATCCATACAATTAATACTTTTCATTTGATAACAACATATATAATAATGCAATTGCAATTTCTATTAATACCTTCTACTCAATTTTCATAACAACACAATAATATCATAAAGGTATAGGTTAGGAAGGGTAACATAACTTTTAAAAACATTGTTTCAAATACAAAGTAGTCATCCCTTATCATAGTTCCTATAAACTACCCTCCCTTTTACAATGTTTTTCATAAAATTACATTTTTATTATGAGGCCATTCATGGCTTACAAATAATATTTACAATATTTGAATGTACTAGCTCAAAAGTAAGGTCTTCAACATCTTCAATCAAGGATCAAGAAGCATCATCAAAAGAGATCACGAATACACCTCGAAAAATATTTACCACCCAACCACGTGGAACCACAAAGGTCCACTTCCCCATGCAAGGAGATAAAACCAAGGTCCATGCAAGTACTAGGGCAATACTAAGGCCAAGAGACATGTTTCCCCCAAAAAATAAACAAGAACAATATATCACATAACAATATCAAATAACATCACAAGAGAGAGAGAGAACCAAAACAACTACTAGGTGATTGTCATCAGATAGCCTTAATGTTCGGATCCACCCTACCTACCATGTACCACGGTCCCCTCTCAAAAGGATCCACGCGGCCTGTAACAATGGTCATGGTACTCCAACAGGCCTATATGGACTAAAATAATCATTTATCTTGTATTAGTGTGTTATAGCCCAACCCAACCCAAGTTCATTTTTAAAAAGGTTATCACTTGAATTAAACCCACTCATAGGATCTCCTAGGAACCACATTGGGTCCTAGAAACCTATATTGAGCCACCCACCAAGGGTATCTAGTTACCCCACTCAAACATTCATCAAATAAAAATAATAATAATTCATCTCACACAATAAGCATATAAGTTCAAGTACTCTTCCATGTCCTCCAAATCATAAGGATGAGTCTGACCCTTATCTCTAAGCCACAATCAAGCATGAGAAGGAGGTGGCCAATGCATAACATATATAATACATTTTATTTTATTTTTATCATGAACGTCTCACATACATGAATTAGAGGTCTTTAAAAATACAGGTACCTACTATAGAAAACACCCAAAACCCTAAGAAGGAAAAGCAACCCAAAGAACAACTCAAAACCCCATAAAAATTGAACCGTGTTTCCATAGATATTTATCTTGATAATGGTTTGAGTGAAGACTAAAATATATTTGAGAAAATAGTATAATGATTTATATTTAATTTTATCCTCAACCAAAGATTATAATAAAAGTTTAAATAAATTTTCTTAAAACTATTTAAAACCCTATTTGATAGAGTTGTGTAAAAGAGTATGTTCATAAATTCATTTTAAACCATTAAAAGATGAAATATTTTGGATTATTATAATATTTGGAGTTATCTTTCATATCTATTAATTTTAGAATCATTTGGTTTTTTTTTTAGGAAGATATTTGATGCCCTAGTGACACAAACAATAAATGTTTTTGAGTTTTGATTGACAGAAAATTAGTCTCGGTATGGGTAACTTAACTATCAAACGAACCATTGGATGATCCTAAATTTTGGATATATTTTAGTATGCCTAGATTTCTACGTTTTCACTGAAGAGATTTAACAAATAATAGCCATAGTGAAAGGTATGAATAACAGAATCAGAACTAACAAAACTGGGACAATCACAAGAATGGAAATCTTGTTTGTTGGGTTGATACTTGACACTCGAAGAATAGTTGTTGGTTGAAATATGAAATTTAATTATAGATGTATTTTTATATTTGAATCACTACAGACCATAAATAATTTTTATATATAAAAAAAATAAAAATAAAACTAAAAACAAATACAAGAGTTATTACTCCCAACATGACACTCATTTTCTCCTGGTTGAATTTGCCAGCCAAAGCATATCCCTTACACAAACAAGCAAAGAAGCAGAAGAAATTATTTCCATAATAACACTCAGATTTTTAAATTTAAATTTTCATCTAATATTTATTAAAATTATGCAATCATAGCACAAGCAAGCCACATGGATTCTTCCTGGAATGAGGCCTACCTTGGTTCCTGTGGAGAAAATCCTTTGAGAAAGAACAAGCAAAAATCCAACCTCTTCCTGTGCAAATCTCTCTTCCTGCTCCTAAACCTTCAAATTCCTTCTGATTACCTTCCGAGAAAATACCAACCCCCTTCCCCAAAAATACAAGCTTCAATAAATAATACCAACTTGTATAGTTGGAGAGGTTGTTTTACGGGAAGCAACCATTCCAACCTCTATGGTTGGTATTATTTGTTAACACTAACTATAATAGTTTATTTAAAATTTAATAGATACCCCACGTAAATAAGCATACTAAATACTAGATAGCTAATAAAAATCTCAAATAACACATATAGCTCAACGGTAACTATCAAGACTCATACAAGAGAAGTCATAGGTTCAAAACTCATTGACTAATATAGCATTATTTTAAACCTCGATCTTTTAATTCTATCCTCTTTTATATATATATATATAGAATTAATAAAAACAAATCTTATATTACACATACATACAATATATATATATATATATGTAGGCATATATGTGTGCACCCATATATGCAAATATATATATATATATATATATATATATATATATATATATATATATATGTTCATAAATATAACATAAAAAATCTATATTACTTTTGTTTCATCTTTTTAATGCAACATAACATAGACCACTTAAATCATTTAATGTGTAGGTATCCTATCAAAGAAATAATCAAACATTATATAAAAATCATTACGATCAATATAAATCAGAACCAATCAAAATACTCAACCCAATACCCATCATAAACATGACATTGCCCAACCCTCAAGATAGGGTGATCTTCCTAAATAGGAGACCTACGTCCAATAGGTTTACTTGTGGGAACCTTGGTGTTATCTCCGCAACAACTAAATTAATTAAATGGGCTACACTGCTCTGGTGTTCAATATCTCTAACAATTTTGACCTTATTACAAACTAGAAACTCTTTGTTTTCGATAACACATCTTCTAGTCAAGGTGGTGCCAAATCTATCAGTTGTAAAAATAAAAGAAATAAATCAAATATCAGATCTAATGCTAAAAACCATTTACCAACAACATTAGATCAAGGAAAAGTAAAAAGGCAAGATGCATCTGATGCTGAAAACCTCCTGGAGGCACCAAAGGATGAGAGATTTGACACTCTTGTTGAATATTATCAAAAGAGATCCTTAATATTGATTGAACCAACAAAAGCAGTCAAACATTGGTACATCAGACAATCCAAAGATTCTACATCCAACAACATCACTATTAGAACAAGAGAAGAAAAATTACATTGAATTTTTTAAAAAGAGAAAAATAAACTTTGCCTTGTCATATTCAAACATGCCAAGGTTAGATCCTGATCTCATAATGCATCACTTAAATGTCTCTCCAGTAGGTAAACCAGTGAAACAAAAACTAAGAAAAATGTATCCTCACATAGCTCTGCTACCAAATTTTGCACATGCCAAATTTAGTTCCCTAATGAAGCCTTGCATTCATTCATTTTGAAAAGATCAAATCATGAACCAGGGAGAAATACACTATTTTTATCTAACTTGTTTGATTCATGTGCAGATACAGGAAAGTAAGATAGCATGTGCGTTAAAATGTGGCTCCCATGAGGGTTGAGCTCAGCATGCTGTAGATCACAAAGATATTATGCTCCATTGCATATGAAGTGGCATAGCTATTAAAACCTTAATGCCAAAAGAAACTCAGAGCAAATGCAATCGGCCTCTGTAAAGTTTTCACTTGGGCGGCAAAGAGGGTTTAAAAGGCTAGAGAACTTCCAAGCATTTTTAGTCACCAAGCAGGAGGACCTTTTATCCCACATTGGCCGCATGGAGGGAGTTTATAATATTTAAATATGAAGTCACATATAACTATAGTGTCAAAGCTTATGAGCTTTTGACAAAAAGTGTCTTGTCCCCCTGTGGACTCCCCATGTGTGCGCATCTTAAGGCGTCTTAATTTTGTGATTGGCTGGCAGGAAGAGGTTAAAGGTTGAGCAAGTCAGTAAAGATCAGACGCATATCGCAGAGATCTAATGACTATCGCTATGTCGCAATGAAAAGATGCACACCGGATTATTGTCAGGACTTGGTGAGTGATGATGTGGCAAAATAAGGAGTAAAGATCGACCATCAAATCAAGAGAGATCGAATGACAAAGTGACATTCCGAGGCTATCCACAATTGTCACTGTACCACCATTGTGAAGTGCCCAAAATGAATACCCTCGCGATAGGTGGCCATCCAGGTGGGCTTAGAGAAAATGAGGATGTGCCACATAGTAGAGAGAAGATGAAGAACCATGAGTAGACCAAGAGTAAAGATCGAGCGATTGATCACATCCAACAGTTGGGTGGATAGATCTGATGGTGGTCTCTAAGCTGCAAGGAAAAGTTGCTTACCCAGGTTATCATTGCGACTTGGTGACAAGGTGGGTCTAGGTCCAGATGGAAGACAAAGTGGACCCATGAGAAAATCAGAGGGTGACACACACTAATGAAATGACCCAAGAACAAAGATTAGCCAAAGTAAAGATCGAGCAGATTTGATCACATCCAACGGTGATCACACAGATCTAACGGTGGTCGCTAAGCTGCAAGAAAAAGTTGCTAAAGAAGAAATTTGGAGGAAGAAATAAAGAATGAAGATTAAGGTTGATCAGATGAAAGAGATTCATTCCAACAGTTAGTCCAAGCCATGCTAAGATGACAGGGTAGGAACCCCAGAACTAACCAGGATGTGACATGTGGCCGACCTGATAGAAAAGTAGGTGAAATGGAGTGTATCATCGGCCATCAAAATAAGCATTTCAGTGCTAACTCGATGAAGAAAGCAATGCTAGTTATAGTCAGAAGCTAAAAGTGGTGGCAAGCAGAGTAGTGTCCAGGGATCCATGCAAAATGAGAAGAAAAAGCCATCAGGTAGTTTGAGGTCCGGTTACTCAGCTCAGAGAAAGTCTTCATGAGTCTTTCTCATGATCTTTAGGTGACAAGGATTGATTTTGAGCACCATATGGGTCAAATTTAGTTGACTAAGAGTTTGAACTGAATTGCATGAGTTTTTCTCATGATTTTGAGCCTTTTTGATGACTCTTTTATTTCTACGAGAGGATCAATTTTCAGAGGAGATATTTTTAGTGGGAGTTCATATTCAGTCATTCTAGAGTAATCTTTCCTCTACCTTTTGGAAGGTTTTTTTATAAAGTGAAAAAGTTTTATCTTTCTTCACTAGTTATTGATGATTCTCTGGCTAGTTTTAGTAGAGAATACATTCTTGTAGCTCATGCATTTTTATGATAGAATTTTGAATAAAAGTTACCAGCTTATGCCTTATGTCTTTGCAGTTAATTTTCTTATCCTTGATTGAGAGTTAGTTTATTGTGTTATTGTTTAAATAACCTTTAAATTTTCTATCTCATTTTTAAGTCACGTGTTATGCATTGTGATAAATTGGTTCATTTGGTTGATTGTGATTTCTCTTTCCTTTCAATTTCTTGAAGTTTTAAATCCTTTGCATGAAATATTTATGTGTTATGAACCAGAAGTCTATTTGTGTTGATTGGTGTTTTTGGGAGTGTATCTCTATCATTTCGAGATATCTTATTGATGCTTCACCTTGGTTTAGCATTCACAAGTCATTCTATTTTCATTTTTTAGTTTTTCTACCCCTTTTCTTAGTAAAGATTTAGAGTTATTCACAAGGAACCAACCCTTCATCTGGAGGTTAATTTTCACTATAGGCAACCCATAGGCCTGAGAATTATCCCATGTATCACCAAGTTGCTTGAGCTTTCATCTTGTGCACTACAGGTGCAATTTGAGTGACAACAATTTTTGGCACGCCCGGTGGGACATCTTTGGATTGATCAATCCAAATTTTTTTCCACAAAATTCTGATTTTTGGTGTGAAAATTAGAAATTACAGCCTTTGGAGGCAAAATCTACCCACACCTGGTGACTCCGATTTATAAGTTTGTTGGTTTCAGCAGTCCGAGTGCTGGTATGTTTCAAAAACATTTTGTATTTTGAATTCCAGCTATTTAAATGAGAAAATATGTCTCATTTTCAAGGACACTATCATTATCCACCACCCTATTATGAAGGTATTTCTCCTGCACCTTCTTATCAGCCATACCCAAATAGCCATAATGTTGGTTTTAATCCAAATAGCCATATTACTGCCAATAATCAGCAAGTTTATCCTTCTTATCACCCACTCACCACAACTCAGTTCACATGGCAGCCTAATCCAACTTATAATCAGCCTCAAGAAGGTTATATTGATGCAAATCGATATAGTTCAAAGCTTAGAGAGATAAAATGCATGGTACAAAAGCAACATGAGTTGCAGAAAAAAGTGTTGACTGATCAAGCTTATCATTATGAGAAAGAGTTGGAGGCACAAAAGATATATTATGAAGAAAATTTTGCAAACGAGATTGTTGCTAAAGAGGAACAACTTGCTGCGAAAGATGAGGAAATGAAAATGTTGGAAGAAGAGGTAACAAAGGAGTTTGAGGGATTTGTTGACAGGGTAAACAATTCTAATGCTGCTGTCAAGGAAGAATTTGTTGTAAGAGAAAAGATTATGAGCATGTTGTTTGCCAAGGTACAAGAGTTGATGGCCCAATTAGCCCCTTGCATCTCAGGTCAGCCCACAAATGTAAATCCATTACATTTGGCTATGGAGGAATACCAGTTACGACAAATTGTTTATCCACCAAAAAAGCAAGGTGAAAAGAAAGAGTTGGCTTACTAGGACCAGGATCAACAACATGAAATGCAGAAAAGACAGTTTGAGGAAAATATTAAGCAATAGACCGCTGCAAAGGAGAAAGGAAAAGCTTCTGAGATCAAAATACCAAGCTTTAAACAAGGCGAGTCTCTTAAATGTCCAAAACTCAAAATTCCAAGTTTTAGGAATCTTTAATCATTTCAAGAACCTATTATTGAACAAGTGCATCCCTATAAAAAGATCATTCAAGAAGATCCCATCATGAATCAACCTATTAAAGAAGAGCCTCATAGATTTGCGTTCCCAAATTTTAGACAACCTCTTTTAGTTCAAGAGCCTCAACAATTCATTCCTGAAGAACCCATTGATATCTTGGTTCCTCAAGATATTCAAGTTGAAGATCAAGAAAAAGAGGTACTTAGTGAAAATAAATCAGATCTCTCACCTATTAAGATGCATGCTTACGATATTCAAGATGATAGGTTAGATTTGTTACAAAAAAAAGAAGAGGTTATAAATGAAGAACTGCAGGTTCAAAATCTAGAAAAAGTTGATAATTGTCAAGTTCTAACTAATTTGTTTGATGAGCTACCACTTTTTGCTAAAGATGAGGAAAATGAACTTCAGATTGCAGTCATACCAACTGTACCACAACAAGAAGAGGCCCAAAACATTGTTGTTTTGATCACACAAGAGAGCTGCAACAAGGTAGCAAACAATCCCCTCTTAGAGAAAAATGAAAATTATGATGAAGAGGACTCGTTTTGGGATGATCTAGAGGTTTTTGTTTCAGATTTAGATAATAAGGGGTCTTTTTCTGAAGACATTCGGTTGAAACGACAGGGTTGTGATCAACAAGAGCATGCACATGATAGTCACAAAGTGTTGATTCATGAGCATGAAAGAGAGGACAATGTTGTTGAGCAGGTTCAGGAGGTTGATCTAGATGCAAATTTGGTTCAAGTAGAGCAAGAAAATCA
The DNA here is from genome assembly GCF_030272615.1 of Cryptomeria japonica. Classification (NCBI taxonomy): domain Eukaryota; kingdom Viridiplantae; phylum Streptophyta; class Pinopsida; order Cupressales; family Cupressaceae; genus Cryptomeria; species Cryptomeria japonica. The sequence continues at coordinate 412,258,593 of NC_081409.1, read as the reverse complement.
GCAAGACATGGATTTCCATGGTAAAATCCTTGAAAGAAATCAACAAAGTGTAGTAAACAATAATCAGCATAGTGAAATTAACCAAGAGGAGAGTATTTTCTCAAGCATCATTGAAGATTTTTGTTCTATTCTTGCTGATAACTTGATACCTTTGGAAAGAAAATTTTTTGATCACATACTCAGGTGGAGTAAATAGTTATGGTTTAGGAGATAGTTGACAGAGTAGAAACCAGCAAGGAGAGACCAAGCTTTGTTCACACAAGGGGCTATCCTATAAGATATCTTTCCAGATTGGAGGCCAAAAAGACAATACAAGATGAGCTTATGCCTAAAAATGAAGCTTCAGTAAAAGGTTATCATCTTACCTATAACCTCACTAATAGCAGTATATATGAGCAAACAAAAGAGGTAGGCCATGTTATTTTCATACTTACAATACTCTTACAACATTATGTGAGGCACCTCTTCCTACTATATTTCTTCTTAGTTGTTCATAAGATTTTGAAACTTCCTAATCTGGAAAGAAAATGATGTTATTTCTCAAAACTAGTGAATGGTTTTGTATAACCATGTTTCACACTTGGTTAGGGTAGGATAGAGTAGTTTTTCAGTTTCATTTGAGTTTTCCATAAGTGCACGAGATGCACATGTTCTCTAACTCTGTCTTAAACAGAGTTACAAAGGTTTGTTTTTAGTTTATTTTATTGTTGTTTTGTTGTGAAATGTTGAGCTACAGAAGAGGGTTTATAAAATTCAAGAAGTTTTTAGTGTTGGAAGGGCTGAAATGACTCCATAAGCCCAATGGATAAGCCATGATTGGTCTATAGTGTTTAGCAGGCAAACACTCCGCAGAAGTCGCCAAAAATGTTACCAAATTTTGCACATGCCAAATTTAGTGCCCTAATGAATCCTTGCATTCATTCACTTTGAAAAGATAAAATCATGAACCAGGGAGAAATGCACTATTTTTATCTAACTTGTTTGCTTCATGTGTAGATATAGGAAAGTAAGAAAACATGTGGGTTAAAATGTGGCTCCCATGAGGGTTGAGCTCAGCATGTTGTAGATCACAAAGATATTATGCTCCATTGCAGATGAAGTGGCGTAGGTATTAAAACCTTAATGCTAAAAGAAACTCAGAGCAAATGCAATCGGCCTATGTAAAGTTTTCACTTGGGCGCCAAAGAGGGTTTTAGAAGGCTAGAGAACTTCCAAGCATTTTCAGTCGCCAAGTAGGAGGACCTTTTATCCCACATGTGTCGCATGGAGGGAGTTTACAATATTTAAATATGAAGTCACATATAATTATAGTGTCAAAGATTATGAGATTTTGACAAGAAGTGTTTTGTCGCCCCGTGGACCCCGCATGAGTGTGCATCTCAAGGTGTCTTAATTTTATGACCAGTTGGTAGGAAGAGGTTAAAGGTCGAGCAAGTCAGTAAAGATCAGACACAGATCATGGAGATCTAACGGCTGTCCCTATGTCGCAATAAAAAGATGCACACCAGATTATCGCCGCGATTTGGCAACTGATGACATGGTAGAACAAGGAGTAAAGATTGACCATCAAATCAAGAGAGATCAAATGACAGAGTGACATTTTGGGGCTATCCATGATTGTCACTATACTACGGTTGTGAAGTGCCCGAAATGAATACCCTCGCAATAGATGGTAGTCCAGGTGGCCGTCCAGGCGGGCTCAGAGCAAATGAGGATGCGCCACATGGTAGAGAGAAGATGAAAAACTATGAGCTGACCAAGAGTAAAGATCGAGCGATTGATCACATCCAAGGGTCGGGTGGACAGATCTAACAGTGGTCGCTGAGCCGCAAGGAAAAGTTGCTCACCCAAGTTATCACTGCGACTTGGTGACAAGGTGGGTCCAAGTCCAGATGGAAGACAAAGTGGACCCGTGAGAAAACCAGAGGGTGACACACACTGATGATGTGGCACAAGAACAAAGATCAACTGGAGTAAAGATCGAGCAGATTTGATCACATCCAACAATGATCACACAGATCTGACGGTGGTCGCTAAACCACAAGGAAAAGTTGCTCACCCAGCCATCTCATGCAACTTGGTGACCAAGTAGTGGGGCTCGCTAAAGAAGCAATTCAAAGGAAGAAATAAAGAATGCAAATTAAGGTTGATCAGATGGAAGAGCTTCATTCCGATGGTGAGACCAGGTCATATTAAGATGGCAGTGTAGGAACCCCAGAACCAACCAGGATGTGACACGTGGTCAGCTCAATAGAAAAGTAGGTGAAATTGAGCATATCATTGACCATCAGAATAAGAATTTCAGTGCTAACCTGATGACCTGATGAAGAAAGCAATGCTAGTTACAGTCAGAAGTTGAAAGTGGTGGTAGGCAGAGTAGCGTCAAGGGATCCATGCAAAATGAGAAGAAAAAGCCATCAGGTAGTTTGAGGCCTGGTTACTCAGCTCAGAGTAAGTCTGCGTGAGTCTTTCTCATGATCTTGAGGTGATAAAGATTGATTTTGAGTTCCATATGGGTCAAATTTTATTTGACTAAGAGCTTGAATTGAATTGCATGAGTTTTTCTCACGATTTTGAGCCTTTTTGATGACTTTTTTAAATTTCTACGAGAGGATCAGTTTTCAGAGGAGATATTTTTAGTGGGAGTTCATCTTCATTCATTCTAGAGTTATCTTTCCTCTACCTTTTGGAAGGTTTTTGTATAAAGTGAAAAAGTTTTATCTTTCTTCACTAGTTCTTGATGATTCTCTGGCTAGTTTTAGCAAAGAATACATTCTTGTACCTCATATGCAATTTTATGACAGAATTCTGAATAAAAGTTACCAGCTTATGCCTTATATCTTTGTAGTTCATTTTCTTATCCTTGATTGAGAGTTAGTTTATTGTGTTATTGTTTAAATAACCTTTAAATTTTTTGTCTCATTTATAAGTCACAGGTTATGCATTGTGATAAATTGGTTCATTTGGTTTATTGTGAAAGTTTCTCTTTCCTTTCAATTTCTTGAAGTTTTAAATCCTTTGCATGAAATATTTATGTGTTATGAACCAGAAGTCTATTTGTGCAGATTGGTGTTTTTGGGAGTGTATCTCTGTCATTTCGAGATATCTTATTGATGCTTCACCTTGGTTTAGCATTCACAAGTCATTTTATTTTCATTTTTTAGTTTTTCTACCCCTTTTCTCAATAAAGATTTAGAGATATTCATAGGGAACCAGCCCTTCATCTGGAGGTTAATTATCACTATAGGCAACCCACAGCCTAAGAATTATCCCATGTGTCACCAAGCTGCTTGAGATTTCAGCTTGTGCACTACGGGTGCAATTTGAGTGACAACAAGCTCTACTTGTAAAAGCTAAATTGAAGAAATTGTTAGATGTGGGGTTCATAAGACTAGCTGCCTATCCAGAATGGGTGTCAAACATTTTACCTATTTCCAAGATAGATAAAAGTATCAAGGTCTGCACATATTTCAAAGACCTTAACAAGGCATGCCGAAAGGATAACTTTCATTTGCCAGACATAGACATCATTATGGATTTAACAACTGGATACACCGTGTTTTATCTAATGGATGGTTTTTCAGGCTATAATCAAATCAAAATAGCACCTAAATATTAGGAGAAGACAAATTTCACATGTCCTTGGGGTACTTTCTACTGGAATATCATGCCTTTCAAACTAAAGAACACATGTGCTCCATATTAAAGAGTAATGACAACAATTTTCCATGACATGATGCACACATTCATGGAAGATTATGTCGATGACCTATTAGAAAAATAATACACCAAAGAAGCACATCTTGAGATCCTAGATAATATTTTTCAAAGGCTAGAACAATATAAGTTACATCTCAATCCAAATAAATGCGCTTTTGGAATCACATTTGGAAAAAAATTGCGGTATATTGTTTCAGCTCGAGGCATAGAAGTGGATCCGACTAAGGTAAATCCAATCATGGAAATGGAATAACCTAATAAAATTAGCCAACTAAGATCCCTACAAGGAAGGCTACAGTCCATTAGAAGATTCATTTCTCAATTAGCAGATATATGTCATCCTTTCACCCATTTTCTACACAAGAATGTTCCATTCAGATGGGACGACAAGTGTGAAGAAGCCTTTGAGAAAATAAAAGAATATTTGATGAATCCATCTATGTTGATATCACCAATTGAAAGAAAACCATTGTTGCTTTATATATCATCCATAGAGGCATCATTGGGAGCTCTTCTAGAGTAACAAGATCATGAAGGAAAAGAGAGAGCTATATATTATATCAGCAAAACCTTAGTTGGCTATGAGCTCAACTACACCTCTATTAAAAAAGCATGTTTAGCTGGTGTGTTCGCATCTCAAAAACTATGACACTATATGCTAACACACTTAGTCAAGCTGATAGCCAAAATAGACCCATTGAAGTATCTTCTCAACAAAGCAACGTTAACAGACAGATTAGCAAAATGGGTCATGATCCTGAGTGAATTCGATATTGAGTATGTTGACAGAAAAAGCTATAAAAGGTCAAGTGATTGTAGATCGGCTAGAAGAAGCACCCTTGCATGATGACAACCCTATGAACATTGAATTTCTAGATGTAGATGTCCTCATAGTCACCAAGAAAACTTGGAAATTATGTTTTGATAGATCTTATACAGAATGTGGATCGGGAGCCGACATACTATTTACAACACCTCAAGGTTATACCATTCCAAAGTCATACAACTTGAGATTTCCTTGCACAAATAATATGGTAGAATATGAGGCATTAGTCATAGGAATAAAAATGGCCATATAATGGAACATCACAAAGCTACATGTTTATGGAGATTCTTAGCTAGTAATCAATCAATTCAACGATGATTACCAGATAAAAGATGATAAATTGATGCCTTATTAAAGAATGGTTGATGACTTCAAAAAGTATTTTGTTGATATCACTTTTACACAAATCTCAAGGACAAATAACAAAGCTGGAGATGCAATGGCAACAATTGTTTCTCTCCTACAGACTCAAGAACATCAAGCTCATTATGAATTCCTAGTGGAAGAACTATTTTATCCTGCCTATGACTATCCTGATACCCAAATCATTTGCCACCTAGTCGGACCTAATTCATCTCATTATGGTCAAATTTATATTTATCTAAAAGATAATACCCTTCCTCCCGACCTATCAAAAAATCAAAAGTGAAATTTCATCTATCAATCTGCTCATTATGCTATCATTGCCAATACACTGTATCGATGCAGTCTGGATAGTACTCTCCTCAGGTGTCTTGAACATGAAGAATCTAAGAAGGCCTTGAAATAAATTCATGAGGCTATTTGTGGCCCTCATTCAAGTGGTCTTACTCTTACGAAGAAACTCATATGATTGGGAGCTATTATTGGCCGACTATGGAGAAAGACTCTTTTCAATTTGCCAAGCAATCTAAAAAATGTTAAATTCAAGGAAATCTCATACATGCACTAGCTTAGGAGCTACATACTCTCACAACTTATTGGCCTTTTTGTCAGGTGGGGTCTTGATCTATTCAGGAAAAATCATCCTCCTTCTTCTAATGACCAAAAATTCATCCTCACAGCTACAGAATACTTCACAAAGTAGATTGAAGTGGTGCCTCTAACTAATGTCACAGGGAAACAAATTGCTTCTTTTCAACTTAATTACATCATTTGTTTCTATGACATTCCTATTTACATTCTCACTAATAATGGGTGACCTTTCAAAAATCAAGATGTACAAGAGCTTTGTGAGAGAATTCATATTCAACACAGACTCTCCACACCTGATTACCCTAGGGAAATGGTCAACCTGAAGCATCTAATAAAACTATTTTGAAAATCTTGAAAAAGACCCCCAATGATGTTGGCAGAGATTGGCATGTCTAGTTGAATCTTACTTTGTGGGCCTAACGAACTAGTATCCGCACACCCACATGAGCCACACCATATTCCCTTGTTTACAAATCCAAAGCAATATTTCCCATTGAGGTAGAGATACCTTACTTGCGAGTGTCACTCAAAGGCCTAATTCTAGATGAAGAACATTGAGTCTTTGGGCTACAAGAGCTGGAATTGTCGCAAGAACACTGCTAGAATGATTCCAACCATTTGAAAGCATATTAGTAGAGAACATCAAGGAGCTATTTCAAGTTAGGAAATCAACAGGATCGTGAGAAGAAAGGAAAATTTGAACCAAATTGGCTGGGTCCTTTTGTCATTGTAGCTGCATACAGATATGGTGTTTATCAACTATCAACACCCAAAGGGGATCTGCTCGAGGAACTAATCAATAGCCTACATCTCAAAAAAAATTATACCTAAAAATTACAAAAAAAATATAAAAAATTTAGAAATGCAAAAAAAAATAGAAAAAGCAAAAAAATACAAAAAAATAAAAAAAAGCAAAAAAAAAAAAAAAAAAAAATCAAATATGAGAAAAAGTGCAATAAGAACAAATAGTGAAAACTTGGCAATAGGTGCTATTTATGAACTAGATCTTCCATCTATTAGTGCATGCATCTTTCTACATTTCTACTACCATTGTACATATGTATAATAAAGCTTGCTTGTACATACTCATGGCATCACATCTAAATTTCTCACCATGGTTTGGATCATTGTATATATCCATAATAAAGGTTTGTTTCTAGACTAGGGGCAAAATCTTGAACCTAGTTTGGGCAATCCACATTGAACTTAAACACAATAAATGAACAACAATGAGACAACACTCGTAAAACAAAGATCACAAAGATCCAACATTGAACACAAAGAGTTTTTTAGTGGCGAATCTTCACCAATTAGCGAATTCCGCATATTTTTTTGTAGTTTTTTTTTACGAAATGATGAATAGTCTGGGGAAACATCCTTGGTCAAATCACCCAAAATTTTGGGGTTAACGGTACACTGTATTCTATCTTTGCCATTGACCACACATCGTTCGATGTGCATGCCCATAATATTCACCTGGAATCACTCGGACGTGGGTATTAGATCACCTCCATTATTTGCCAACAATAGTAAAATGACCACGTACTCAGGACCTAATTCACCAATGCTAAATTACATGTTCATTGCATGCGTCGGCCAAATTCACCAAAAAAGCAATCATGGATTGATATAAATACACTCTTTGACTTTCTTACAATCTGTTCGTGTCTGATTAGTAAATTTGGGAGCTCTCAATTTGCATTCTGCAATTTGAGTTGGAGTGTCGAAGTTCATTATAGGGTAGAGGGCCAGAGTTAGAATCCTGCAACACAGGCCCAGGCATTCCTGATTCCTAATTCAGAGAATTGAGAAGGCATAAAGGTGAGTAATCATTTCTTCATACTTGATAGTATTAGTTTTAACTTTTAATTCGTAGTGAGAGGTCAAGACTCAAGATGTCACAGTCAGACATGGGTGAGACTTCTTAGGGTGGTGAAGGGATTGAGATGTCATACAAGGGTGAGAGTGAGTCTCCTCAGGGTGGTGAAGGGATTGGGATGTCAAATAAGGGTAAGAATCCTCAGGGGAGTGAAACTGAAGGGATTGGGAGGCCATCAAAATGCCCAAAACCTAAACGTAGAGATACTACCATAAAGTATTTCTTTGGAATTGACAAAGTTTCTGGTCCATCAACTTCTGCAGTTGCAGAAGCCATTCACGATAGATCACCACCACCACAAGGTGGGATTGTCATTGAGTTAAATGCATCAAATGAGGATGACAATACCGACATGACAGAAGATGTTCTAAGGGATACACATGATGAGATAATTCACTCGGATGCAAATGCTAGTATTGAAGATGATGTTCTAGGGCGAGAGTGGGAGATGACAAGGAGTTTTAAGATTGATTGGGTAGAAAAGTACCCATTCATTAAACCAGTCCCAAACAATGATGAACAACCAATAGAATGCAGGTGTAAGATTTTTAGCTGGAAAACTAAAAGAGAGAAGAAGATGCAACTAAAGCTTGACACCATAGAAAAGCATATTGGTAAGTTTTATGAAAAATAGATCATAGATGGAAAGGAAACACCAGTAGTAAGATGGAAATCAAAGGAAGAATGTCTTCATGTTAAGTATGTCATGGAATATGATGAGCATAACCACAAAATGACATTGATTGGTAATAGTGGATTTGGAAATACAATCAAGGCTGGCTTGAACATGCAGTGAAAGATGCAAACTTGGCAAAGACTGTTCAGATGAGTGCTATTTTTTATATTCTATCGAGAGGGCATCCTATGAAATATTTCCCAAAATTTAGTAATTTATTATCTTTATTGAATGTTCCTCACTATCCTATGTCACATTGGTCAATAAATGCTGGATGGGAAATGGCAAACTGTCTCGCTGAGGTGGAAAAGCAAAATTTACAAGAGAGTATAAAAGAGTCAAATTTCATTTCATTATCTATAGATGAAGTTAATGCAGTAGATAACACTGCTTGGGTTTGTATGCATGTGTATACCGTAAAAGAACACGTCTGCCAAGCTCATCTACTCTGTGTTCATAAAATGAGGGGCAATTCAATAGTAGAAAATTTATATTTTGAACTTAAGAAAGATTTGAATGAAATTGCTGGTATAGATAACTTGACAATTGCCAAGAAGTTGGTGTGTGTTGGAGTTGATGGAGCTGCAGTAATGCAAGGTCAAAGGACCGGTCTTTGCACAAGATTACAAACTAGTATTGCACCATACATGCTTGGGATTCACTCCATGGCCCATCGAATGAATTTAGCATATAGAATTGTAAATAATTTCCCTACAGTGTCAAAAGTTGAAGATCTGGTCCATGAGCTCCACTCATACTTCTTTCGAAATCCTAAATGTTTTGCAGAATTTTAGATTTTTGCTGAGGGAGTAACATTAGGAAACAAGCTTCTCAGGGATGGTGAGACCAAATGGATCTCCTTGCATAGACCAATGGAATGAGTTCTAACAAAATATCGATCCTTGATCGGACTAATGTATGAGCAACACCTCATAGTAGACAAAGCTCCTGATCTCTTACATAAGTTAAGTGATATAGAGACTCTGCTAACTTTAGCTAGTCTTCTCCCCATGCTTGATTCAATGAACAAACTTATTAAGAAAGCCCAAGATAGAACTATGTATATCAATGAGTATAGCACTCTACGTAAAATGACATGCTTGAGCCTGGATGGTCTATATTCAGATCTAATAGGGCGAAGCCCAAATTTTTTTAGGTGGCAGATAATTATAGATTTGAATCATGCTAATTTTTTTTTACATTTCAATACAAAAAATGTGTTATGTGTCTTTGCAAAATGATTTCTGATACCAATGCACCAATCTAAGACGAGCAAGCGAGGCAGAGCACTACTAGTTAAAAAGGAAGATTTTGACAGGATTGTTAAATCTGTTAGTGATAATTTGAAGTCTATTGCATATGAACTTTCAACTAAGATTCGTGAAATATTCCCTTGAGAAGAAATACTTGAAGCCATGGGTTGTGTGTATCCTCAATTTTGACATTCAATTGGAGATAATCCAAATGACGCAAAGATGTTTCATTAAAAATTAGAGGAATTGATATTGACATTTACAAAAGATGCACATTGCAATGGACAGCCAATAGAAGAAATTTTAAATTCAAATCATCTTAAAAAACAATGTAAACACTTTGCATTGTTTATGAAACAACAATTGGTTGACCTGGAGAATCCATTTGAACCTGGATCAAGCATAAGGCTTTGGAAAAGGATAGATCAAAGTGAAGCATTGCGTATTGCAATACCAAAATATTTGAAACTTGTTGATTTATGTCAAACAATGATATTCAGGTCAGTGGAAGATGAGAGAGTTTTAAGTGCATTAGGGATTTTGAAATCAAAGATCAGAAACAAATTAGACAAAAAATTGGAAACTTGCATGAGGTTGTTTGTAACTTAGTATAATTTTAGAGATTTTCCATATGATAGGGCACTAGCAATCTGAAATTCCATGCATGAAAGACGAGGGTTGTGCAATACTTTAAAAGATGGTGGTGCTATTGCTAGTGCTAGTGCTGAGACAAATGATGGATCGCAGACTCAGAGTCAGCATGAAGATGAATAAATTTTTGAATACTCAACTCAGAATGAAGATGAACCTGTTAGTACTAGTCAGTTCCTAGATCTTGAGTCCATTTGGGATATAGAAGCCTCAGACTGAGTCTCTGAAGTGAATTAGTAGTAAGTTTATAGGTATTTATAATTATACTACAGTTCTTGAGTCATATTACAATTTCAATTTGCAATACTATAGTTGTCATTGATGATTTTTGATATTGTATTTCTTGAATTTGTCAATCAGAACGGATACTTATTTCATATTTTTAATTGTGAATTTGAATTATTAGTAAACAATTAGAATTTATTTTTTGAATTATTAGTAAACAATTGAATTATTAGTAAATTGGTTCCACATTATGTTGAACATGAAATGCAACAATTTGTGTCACAAGATCCATAAAATGAATCATATTGCATAACTGTTAGAACCTTTCTACTGTTCTACATTAAATTCTTAACATGATGTTCATGGTGATTAGGGTTTTGTGTTTGTTTTTTGTCTTAGTTGGCTAGTAAACCGAAGTTGTCGTGCATTGAAAATTTGAGTTGTCCTCTCTTTATTTGTCCATGTCCATGTCAAGTGTGGTCAACCGGTTGGTCAAACAATGAGACATGTTTAATGTTTCATCTCTAACTCACAGATAAATTTCATGTTTAAAAATTTAAGTGGTGAGTTAGTGAGTGTTGGTTTGGGTTTAAATCATGAGGTATCTAGTTTTTTGAGTGTTAGCATTTTATGTTAGCGAGCTGGAGATTGTTAATGAAATTTCTTTGGTCACGAGGTCTCGAATTGGTTTGATTCCATGCATTATAGCTGCGAGAGTTAGCGAGTGAGTCATTACTCATTAATGGTCTGTGTGCCACTACTTGCACTTGTTTATGATGGTAATTAACATAAAACATCAATTTTTGTTGGTACTCGTTGGGTCGCTGCGGTCAAGAGATAAAAAGCTGAGATTTTATGGTTATCTCTAGCTTGCAGGTCCTTTATCATCAAGTTAGTTTAAGTCGCGAGCTTGTGAGTACTGGGAGATTTTAGTTGTTGCTACCTCGTAAGATGTTTCGCACTTGACCATTTTTTGTTGCAAGGTTGCGTCTGGGTGTGATTTTATGTTATCACAAGGTCGCAAGGTGTTCGCGGTTAAGTCATTTTAATTTGCAATCATGTGATGTGGTTGGTATCGCAGCTTAGTTGGTTTCATCGCTTGCTCATAGGTTTTGAATTTGTTTAGCATTTTATGTTGTGATCTGGTGACAAGTAAGTTTTGGTCTGATTTTGTGGTCATCATATGCTCGTGGGTTTGTAAGTCTTAAGTCAAAAAGTGTTGCGAGCATGCGATGGTGATTAAGTGTCTTGTTGTCGCGGGATCCCAAGGGTTTAATTGTTTAAGTCAAGTTAAATTTTGAGTTGTGATCTTGCGATGAAATAAGTTGATTTGTTAGATTTGCAGTGGTCGCCAACTCGTAGGTAAAGAAAGAATATTACAAATATTGTTGCGAGGTTGCGACTGAAGGGCTTGATGAAGATCAACGGTTGTCGCTCACTCATGAGATTCTTCGAGGATTCGTAAAAGGGGTTGCGAGCTTGCGATTAAGAGGATTTGGTAGCATTGTCACTAACTCGCCGGTTACTTTCCAAATTGTTATAACCGGTTGCGAGTGTGCGATTAAAGATGGGGATTGACACGTGGACTTGTTTGTCGGGTTGTGTAAAAGTTTTGAATGGCAATTGCCAATCAAAAAGAAGGGAATGAATTCAAATTTCACTCGAGTACTTCAGCTTTGAATTAATGCCACAGTAGCTAGTTCATGCAAGTGTGACAATTAATGAGACTTGAGAGAAGTGATGACGCCCAAATACCATAAATTGTATGATCGAGCCGAGATTTTGTATAATTGCATTAATTCATTCTATCTTTGAGGAAATCCAATGAATTGAGCTCCACAACAATGTTGGAGAATTCAGAGTGTTTTGATTAAGTAAAAATAGGTATTTGAAAGGTACTCGAACCTTTTACAAGCCAGAAGAATAGAATAGCATAAAAAAGTGCCTGATCACTTCAAAAAGTTAAAATGAACCCATTGAAAGAGCACAACTTAAAACCTCATTACATAATTACCTAAAACTTAGAATAGGCAGCAACAAGAAAGCAAAAGATAGCAAAGAGACAGAACCAAGGACAACAAATGGAACTAAATACTATTAAGGATCTCCTCAGCGTGAAAAACCATTTGTTTCATGTTGTTCATTGAGGTCTTCATATCCTCTAGCTCACGACCTTCGATGTCAACCTTATTCTTTATGTTGGCTCTGGTCCTCCTTTCATGACCCTTCTTGTTCACCTACTCTTTATCACCTTCCTTCTCTGCATTGTTCTCATACCTGTTGATAAAGATGTTCATGTTGTCCACCAAAGATTTAAGAATTTGGAAATTTTGATCAGCAAGCTGCTTGACATTGTGCTCTAGCTTGTCAATTCTGCTACCAAAATCTTTCAGTTTGTTGTCCATTTCCTTTCTATCTCCCATCTCATTTACCTTTTTCTCTGTGGCTAATATTTTTCCAACCATACATTCAATAGCTTGTGTATTATACAGAAAGCCTTAATGGTATCTTTGTAACCACTATCACTTTGACCCCCTTTTTCCTTGTTATACAGTCTAGTGGTTTTCACGGTCTCCGCGGTTTCCAAATTATCCTTAACCGGGTTACCCTCCCCTTCTTTGTCCAGACTATCAATCCTCTTATTATCATCATCCTCCTCCTCAAACTCAACCAGAACATAATTGAGAGATCATAATTGCTACCCTTTTTAGTGTTCTTTTTCTGAGCCTTCTTTCCAGAGGCTTTCCCTTTCCTCTTTTTAACAGGTTTTTCCTCAAGGGAATCAGTTTCAGAGTCTGACATTTTAGATTCCACAATAATCCTCCTCTTCTTAGCCCTAATCCTCCCTTTTTTGCTAGTTTCTTCTGACTCTCCCTCGGTCTCATAATCAAAGTTGAAACCACTATCCTTACTTTTCATAGTCTCATCTCTGGCATTTTTGCCTTTAATATGATTTTCAATGCACTTCCCCTTTAGCATTTTATAAACCAGGACCATGAGCCCCTGGTGGAGGGCATGATCGCCTTTAGGGTCCTTCTAGATCTCCTTTATAGTATGATCCATTGAACAGGCCAGGTAATAGGGAAGGCTAACCCTTTCACCATGACAGAAATGGTTAAGAAGGACGAAGTGATGCCCATAAGCCCTAGTAAACCTACCATCTAAGGTAATATATTCAATAGAAGCAAATAAGACAAACCTCCATGGCCTGCAAATTCTCTTTGGGGAGTGGTAGGAGTTGCCAATTTTGATCATCTTTCTTCTCTCACCATCCATAACAGGAAAATTGTCTGCAACCTTATCTGATATCCCTCTATCCCTGTAAAATTTCATACCCTCGGTAGTCATCCCCATGGCCTCAGCGATAACCTCTTCATCTACATTCATCATATGTGATCCAATCAGAACTTTTCCATTTTTCTAGTTCTTGATGAAGTAGCTAGTAATTGTGGGGTCCTTCCCATTTAGTCGTTCCATGAAAACATTGAGTCCCCCTTGCTGAAGGATACTCTAGACTTCTTCGTTCTTTCTTCATTCAGAGCAGGATGCAGGTTCAAATCTCTTCTTGTTTCCTCCCATTTTTCCAGCACCTTCCTTGCAATGCCTTCTCTCATTTTGATAACTTTTCCTCTAGTTTCTGTGGTTATTCTATAAGAGTGCCCATAATCCGTGCCAAATAATGATGATATGACACCTATTTAATAGTTCATTATCTTCAAGCAAGCCCTACATCGAAAAAGGTGGAAAGGTCATTAGAAATAATGATTAAAAGTACCACATTGCCTTGTATAGCTTCGGTCCTGATTGAGCAAGGATTTCATTTCACTTGCAATCTCCTTTCACCATAACTAGTGATGATGTCTCCCAATTGGCAAGCCAGGTTGGCTGCCCAGTCAGCACAAGAGTTGGCCTCCCCATAAACACGTGTAAAAACACACATTTCAAACTCTTTGCTGGTTTTCCTTGTTGCTTTAATAGCATTACTAATCGACCATGATGGCGGGAATTTCGTATTTAAATAATTGATAATGTTTAAGGAGTCTCCTTCACACCAAACTTTAGTGCATTTGGCTTCTTTGGCAAGGATAATCCCATGATGAGCTGCCATGGCTTCGACAACATGGTTGGTCTATTTTCCTATAGGAATACATTTTATGATTTTACATATTCCCCATTCATCCCTTAGGACCACTCCACATCTTGCAACCCCCGGGTTTCCCTTAGAGGCCCCATCAAAATTGATTTTCATCCATCCCCTAGGTGGGCTAGTCCATATCACTCCCTCTCTAGGGTTACTCTGGATACTCTCTTGAGCTTTTAATCTCCATTTTTAATAGACAAATTGATCCTCCTTAGTGTTAGGATTATCAATACCACCTATAATATTCATATTTTCCACTATGCTTCTTCTTATTTTTTCAAACATAATGTTAGCCTTAGTATACTTTTCTCTGAAAATCTTATCATTTCTCTCTTTCCATATACCCCAACACATGTGTGGTAAAGCAATTCTCCATAGCAAGGTAGTAGTTCTATTTTTTGAAGGATGATGCCAAGACTTGAAAATCTCCTGAATCGAGTTGGGGAAGCTCTAACTGATATTGAATTGATCCAAACAACTTCCCCAAACATCAACTGAGAAGGGCCAATGAAAGAGCATATGATTTATTGTCTCCTCATTCTGCTTACAGAGTGTACAAAAACTTGGTATGCTGATACCTATTTTTCTTATATTCTTTGTTGTAAGAATTTTGTCTTGGAGGAATATCCAAAAGAAAATGTTGATCTTGGGGGTAAGGCCTTTCACCCATGCTTTAGCCTAGCAAGGACTTTCCATATTATTGTACTGTTGATGATAAAGCGATGTCATAGTAAAAGTACCACTAGCAGTGAGTTTCCAAATTAATTGGTCTTCTTCTTCAATCCTCACCATTGAGTTCATGACTTTGTTCAAACTACCCAAAGATTGATCCACTTGAGATAAGTCTTTCCACTATCCATCTTTCCAATAATCCTCCACCTTGGTTCCAAATCTTTCCTTGCATTGGTTTTGATATCTGTTCCACTCAGGCTTTTCATTTAAAGGGATCTCCATAAGCCAAGGATCCTCCCAGAACTGAATAAGATTCCCTTTCCCCAACTTCCATTTTGTACCTTTGATAATTAAGTCTCTAGTCCTAGAGATATTTTTCCAAATATTGGATCCAATTGGGATAATCTCCGCTTTGAGGAAACTTTGAAGATTTGGACATTGGCTTTTATATTTGTTGTCCCATATTTTTTTCCACTCTCCTTGATTTCTATATCCTCTCCAAATCTGCTTAGCCATAAGGTATTCATTTATGTCTCTTATTCTTCTAAGGCCTAGACCGCCTTTATTCATAGGCTTATAGACCTTCTCCCAAGCAATTAAGTTCATTCTCTTCTTCTCCTCAACCCCTGTCCATAAAAAGGATCTCTGTATTTTTTCAATGGCCTCAGCATACTTAGTAGGAATCCTGAATAGACTGATGGCATAGAGAGGGATACTTTGAAGAGTGGTTTTTAGCATTTGAACCTTACCTGCTTGACTAAGTAGAGCTCCCTTCCATCCAGATAGCTTTTTATGGAATTTATCCACCAAGGCTCCCCAAAAGGTATCTAGAGGATCTTGACCTAAAGGGAGCCCCAAATAGGAGGCAGGAAAGCTACCAATTTGGCCACCTAGAATGTTACTAATTTTAATCCTCCTTCTCTCTGGGGTATTGATAAAATAAACAAAGCTTTTAGACCAATTTATAAGCTGACCAGTAGCCTCTCCATAGATATCCAAAGCTTTTTTTAGTCTTCTAGCATCCTTCATAGTGGCTTTTCCCATTATTATAGAATCATCAACAAACTGTTGATGAGAGCATATTTGATTTGCCGAAGAAGGTTTCAAACCACAAAACTCCCTTTTCTCAACCAGTTTTCCAATACATCTCCCCAAAAATTCTACCATGATGATAAAGATCATTGGAGATAGGGGTTCCCCTTGCCTGAGACCTCTTGAGGCTTTAGAGAAAGGAGAGGGGGAGCCATTCATTAGCACAGAGAAGGTGGCCGAAGAAACAAGTTGCTTGATAAGTCCAACACTCCTAGGATTAAAACCAAAAGCTGAAAGAATATCCATCATAAAATCCCAATCCCTTCTATCATAGGCTTTAGAAAGGTCAAGCTTCATAAAAAAACCTTCTTTTTTAGAAAAGGCCAGAGAATGGATATTTTCATGAACAGAGATGATAGAGTCCAAAATTTTCCTTCCCGGGAGAAAACCACTTTGCTGAGGCGATATAATGGAAGGAAGCAACTTGAGAATTCTAGAGGTAAGGACCTTAGAGATAATCTTGTAGAGAGAGTTGCATAAGCTTATAGGTCTAAAAAGATCCATTGAATCAACCCCCATCTTTTTGGGTATAAGAGCTATAAAAGTACCATTAACTTCTTTCAAAAGTTTTCTAGCACCAAAAAAGTCTTTCACAACTTTGGTAACATCATCTCCAATAATATGCCAGTACATTTGGAAGAAGAACATGGGAAAGCCATCCAGACCTGGGGCTTTGCTGCCCTCAAAGGACTTAATAGTTGTCAAAATTTCATCATGGGAGGGAATGGCAGTTAAACAGTCATTGTGATCTTCCCCCATAATGGTAGGTATAAAGTCAAGAAGTTCCCTTTGGGCCTGTTTATTCAGATTCTGATCCTTAGTAAGTAGATTAGAGAAAAAATCCATTGTAACCTTGCTCATGGAATCATCATCTTCAACACATCTGCCATTCACTTTAATCTGTACAATTCTATTTATGGCCTTATGTCTAAGTGTGGGCATATGGAAGTATTTTGTGTTCCTATCCCCCTCCTTTAACCAGACATTTCTCAATCTTTGTTTCCAGTAGGTTTCCTCTTTAGCTATTATTTCATGATATCTCATTAGAATAGCATCTTCAGTATTTCTAGACATATAGGTATAACCATTGTGTTGTATCTCATCCTAGATCTCCTTGAGTTCTAAGAGGGTCAATGCTTTTGAGGTAAAGATGTTCCCAAAGCAGTCCTTATTCCACTTCTTGACATTATCTTTAACATTTTTCAGATTTTTGACACTTTATACATGGCATTGCCTTCAATACTGACTTGCCACCAGTCCTTAATCTTACTTTCCAGATACGGGTGTCTATTCCACATTTTTTCAAATCTATAAGGGAAATGTCTCCTTCTATTTTTTACTTCAGCCATTAAGGTTATAGGGTAATGATCTGATCCTACCCTTATGTGAGAAGATAAAGAACATTCATGAAGATTAAACCAGTCTAAGGAAAGTAGAGCTCTATTCAGTCTGACCTGAATCAAATTCTCACCACTTCTTCGATTAGTCCAGGTGTATTTGACTCCTTGCAACTCCAGATCATGAATGACATTATTGTTTATAAAGTCCATTAGGTCCAATTTGCTATCCAGATTAGCATGACTCCCTCCCTTTTTCTCATTTTCCTTCAGGGGTTGAAATCTCCCATAATTATCCAGCTATCCTCAGCAAATCTTCTTCTCAGCCCAGTAAGATATCTCCACATCTCACTTCATCTAGTCTTAGTGTTAGGAGCATAAACATTTGCTAGGACCCACATAGTGCAATTCTCAATATGCTTACATCTAATACAAGCCAAGTTGTTGTCCTGAATTAACACCTCTCCTTCTATATTGTTTTTGTTCCAGAATGTAACAATTCCTCCCGAGGCACCTTCTGAACTACCTCCGCTGACTCCTCCATTTTTGAAAATATTCAAACTTTCAACTTTATCTTTCACCATCTTAGTTTCTTGAATCAAAAAAATGTCAAGGTTTTTGTCTCTAATCATGTTTCTAACTAAATTATGTTTGTGAGGACTATTAAGTCCCCTAATATTCCAGGAGATGATTTTCATGGATTTTTAGAAATTCCTGCCTCAAAGATGGTTCTTTGGGTACCATCTGCTAAATTCTTGCTTGTTTCCAATGTTCTTTTTTTGGCATTTGAGTGTCTTCCTCAAGAAGTGTGTTGCACTCCCACATCACCAAGCCTGCTTCTGGTGTTCCTAGTCAACGTACTATTTACTGGGTTATTGTTATTCTTTTTCTTTTGCTTGTTCTTTCTTTTATCCTCTGCAACTTCTTTGTCCCCCTGCTTTGATTCATTCTTCCCCAGTGCCTTTTTTATGTCCTCTTCATCTCCCCATTTTGGATCTTGTTCCTCTAAATAAGCCAACTTTCCCTTTGCTGGGGTGGTTAATGAGATTTCTGATAGCCCTTGGCCCAAAATGGTATCAGGTTGGGCTTCTTGGAACCAGTCTATTTCTTTATCTTGATCTTGAGATTTTGAGACAAGGTTGAAGTTATCTCCTTCCTCTTTATTATCTGTGGGATGTTTATTTGTTTTCTCTACCTCTGTCTTGTCCTCTTTCTGATCCTCTTGCTGAGTGTTGTCTTTTTCTTTGTGTACAAAACCCTGTTCCAACATCTAAATCTTTGGTTCATTACCCACTTTACTAGTGATTTCTTCCTCCACCCTTACTATCTAGGGCTACTTCTCCTGATTAGGGTCATTGGAATCCTAAACTTTTAGTGGCTTGTCCACTTTTTTCCAAACCTTAGTTTGGGTATGGGGTTTATCCTCTTTAGATGGACATTTTTTAGCCCAATGTCCGACTTTTTTACAATGATAACAGGCGAAGGGGATTATTTCATAAACAATGTTCTGCTTCCACTTCCCCAGTTTTGATTCTATCTCTATTTCCTCTGGCAAGTTCATTTCAGGTCCAACTCCAACACAGATCCTTGCATAGATTAGCCTTCTTCTAGAAGACATGATCTGATCAATGGCAATTAGCTCCCCAAAGGTATTGGCAATTCCTGCAAAAACCTCTTCCTCCTAGAATTCCATTGGGAGCCCAGGGAGTTTGACCCACATCGGGACTTGGGCCAAAAATTCTTTCCTTTCGCTACATTAGGGTACCACTTTTGGATGTTCATGATGTATTTGCCTATTGCCCAAGACCCACTACATAGAATGTTTCTTCTATCCTCATCACAAGAAAAGGAGAAGGTTAGACAACCTTTTTTCATTGCTACCACATCAACCTGACTTTTCAGGTTCCACTTTCGTTTGACAAATCCACAAACTATTTCTATGTTAGGTCTAGATCCAAAGAAATAACCAATTAAAGTTTTTTCCATTCTAGCGATGTTTTGATCAATGATTTGGTCAAGAACAACAATAGCAAACTTACCCTGAGACACATTCGAGGAGTTTTTAACAGGAGGCAATGGGGACTTACCTTTGGGCTTGACCCCAAACAACGAGGACCACTTGCGTGTCTATCCATTGGGTCCCCCTTTAGGGTCTATTGACAAAAGAACCTTTTCTAGATGATCTTTACCTTCCACCGTGTTCTCTAAAACACAAGTCGTTTGCTGTCCTTTGGCTCCTTCCGAGTTGCCATCTTCTATTTTTGAAGTTTGAACCTACCCTTTCCTGCTCTCTAGTGCTAACTTCTCTTCATGTGGTATTGTTCCTGCCCCTGGGTCCCCCAAGTTCATGGGATCATCGAGGTCCTTACCATCTAAACCTTTTCCTTCTGTAGGAATCTCTGAAACATCTGCCGCATGCTGTCCCAATGCCGATCTAGAATTCCCGCTCGAATTTGAATCCTGGAACCGCCCACCTTGGGTGTGGGAAAATTTTAGAAAACTGGTTAAGTTTTTCTCTTGCAGCTAAAATGAGAAAGGTGGCAAGTGGAACTAGAGGTTCCAAGCCCAAGCCCATGACAAGTGGAGGACCTAGAGGTTCCAAGCCCAAGGCCATTGAGGAAAAGTTAGTTAAGAAATACAAAGAAGAATTTGTAGATTTGCTGCAAGGGACTTCCGTTGCTTTGAATACAAATGATTTGGCATGGAAAGATTTATGGAGCCAATGTAGAAACCCGACCACACTTCACATGACTTGTTATGCTCTGTTTCATTATTTCTAGAATAATAGGGTTAATGGTGTCCCGATGTCAAACCCTTGGGATTTAAATATGGCAAAGTTAATTGTGCCAGATGTGTATGTTGATGTGGATTTGATCAAAGAGTTGGCCAAATGCTATTGCCCAGTATCTAGGGTAATCAGAAGAAAGAACTAGTCTGCCCTAGTTTCAATTAACAGAGATAGCTTTGTTGAAGCTTTCCAGATTACTGGTGCTGCATGTACAGATATAGATTTGGAGCGGATTACAGAGGATTATGACAAATAAAAAGGTGTTATCAAGAAGCATGCAATGCCCAGATACATTCCTAGGGTGAATAAGAAACCAATTATAATTCCAGATAGTATCCAACCACCATTTGACATCACACCTTTCCACCATTATATGCATTGTACAATCTATGGATTATGCAGAGTGTTGGGTTTTGATGGAGATTCAATAGTGTCAACTGAATTACTGATGATGGCTATGGACATTCAACACCCAGATGTTAACAAAGATTACAATTATGTGGGCTATGTGGTTGAACACATTCATAATGCTCTAGTTGAAATTCAGAGTGGTGCACCCAACCCTACATTCAAGCATTATTCATTGCTGATGCATTTACTCTTGTTCTATAATTTTGAGTTCATGGATAAAGAATTGGAGCTTTTCAGAGAAGAATTGGGTGTCTTAATGCCAATACAAAGATGGAACCAAGTTTGGGATAGTATTTCTCCCCATTCTTCTTTCCTTTTCTTTGAAAATTGGATTGTTTTGCCAATTATGGAAATGTTAGGAATAGGGAACACTTGTCAATTAATGTTAGGAGAGTTTTGAGACCTTACCAGTATGTTCCAAACTAGTCTATTTCACATAAGTGGGGGGACTTTTTCTTTTTTGATAACTTTACTATGATTAGAGTCTATGGGTGTCCTCAGCCTCCCCATATTTTACCAAAATTTGTTCCAATTAGGATTGCTTTTATGGAGTTTATTTGGCAATTGAACCTAGTTGAAAAAGAATACCTTGATAGACACAGGAAGGGTTCTCTTCTTCCTAGGCTTTGGGTTGCATCTGATTTTATCATTGGTAGGAGTTCCTTTGATGAAGTAAACAATTTCCTTTAATAGTATAGGTTGGTTAATGTTGTGTCTAGATTTTGTGATCCTGAACAATTTATAAAACGCACATTGCCAAAAATGACACCTTGGGCCACAATAAAGGACCACGAACCATTGGATGATGAAGATGTAGTTATAGATTTGCTAAGAAAAGAGGAAGTACAAGAAAGGAGAAGAAAATGGAAAAATTTGATGAGAGTTGAAGCAGAATTGAAGGCTGCTGATCCTAGTTTCTCAGGTTTTTGTCCTGATAACCCGTACCTGGAGAGGATTAATAGAATGCTGAGTTTATATGAAACTCTGATGGAACAAATGCCTCAAATTCTAGAAGTGGCTCAACAAAAAGACCCCCAAGATGGACATTCTTCACATAGCAAGAGGCCACTTAGTGTGTCTGCTGATGATGTAGAGAGTGGGGATGAAGTTCAATCTACCTGAGTGCCAGCTGCAAAGAAACAAAAAACCAAAGAGGTCAGTACAATAGTGAGGAGAGACGCTGCTAGAGCAATTGTTATGGAACAAGGACACTACTTTCATCAAATAAGAACACATCTTAGAGAAGAAGGGCAGAATGAAGAACAAGAAGACACAAACAAAGTCCTTGCTCAAGGCTTTGATGAGCATGTGATGTTGTCAAATGAGTTCATGAAAGATGATGACTTTATTAAGTCAGATGAATTTAAAATTTTTTGACAAGGTTGAAACAAAATTAATTAAGAGGAAGGAAATGTAGAAAAGAAAGAGGAGATCATCAAGGCACTGTAGGAATATGATCCTGACAGGGAGAAAATATCTATGGAATAGGAAAGACAATTGATTAAGAGTACTGGTATGATTATGATGCCTGACTGGGACATCCAGTCTATTTTTATTATTGATCAAATTAGGAATCAAGAGGACCCAATGTTTAAAACTGAATTTGAAATTGGAGATGTAATAAAAGGATCAGGATTTAATCCTAAGTCAAAGACACTTGTTGTTTGGTCTTTGGCCCCTTCCACTCAAAATCCCCACCTTCTAAATATCCAAGTAGAAAAGAAAGTTGATAGAATGATCTGGAATTTGTAGAACACAACTAACATGGAGATTGCCTCATTTTTTACTCAAGCTTCTTTCATGAATTTATCAAAAATAAAGGATTTGTCAAGAAGATACATAGAAACATATAGCCAATTGATTGCATTATCTAAAAAATATGAAGAGACATTGATGAAGAAGGGCGCTCTGGAGGAAGAGCTAGTGGAGTTGAAAGAAAAAATTGCAAATGAGCCTCCTCCAATACAGATTAGAGAACAAGTACAAGAAATACCAGGTGATGTGACAACAAAAATGGAGGAATACACAAAGAAAATTGAAAAGATTGAAAAGGAGCAAAATGTTAAGGCTATCTTTGTTGTGTCAGGAATTTTGAAACACAAGATTAATGTATTGACAAGAAAATTAATGGTAGTGCATGATTTGCACATTTCTTTGAAAGAGGCAAGTAAAACATCCTCTGAGGTTGTCACTTTTCTTGGAAATTTGTTCAATGTTTGGTCAGGAAGAAGCAGATTAATGGATAAGCTAGATACTGCAATGATGTATAGTGATGAGTTCCCTCCCAAGATCAGTGACACTAAAGACATGGTGGAGGTAATGAATGGAGCTTATGCATTTTTCACAGGGAAGCATGTGCTTATAAATTAAAAATTGCAAACATTTGGGGAAGGTTATAGTAAATTAGTGCCTTCAATTTATGGTAGTAATGGAGATTTGAAATTAGTTTCTAATTGGACTAGCGAATTTGATTTGATTATGGAGCAAGAAGAAATAATCATGCATATAGATGAACAGGTTGATGCTGATTTCCTTAACAGTATGCTTGATTCACTGTTCAAGGTTGAGGTTGACCATGCAAATTTTATTGTTGAGGCTAGGGCAATTACAGATGCCAGATGGATAGATTCAGTTGCAAAGTTGGAAGAGGTAAAGGCATTCAGTTGGCCAACAGACAAAGAGGTGGACAAGTGGCAAGCCATGCTAAAGCAAAAGAAGAAATGTCAGGTTGAGGTTGCTACCCAAGATTCCTCACAGTAATTCTAAGCTTGTTGAATCCTCATCTTATAAAAGAATTCCAAGATTAATTTGAGAGGGATGGCCACTTTTTCTTTCTGATCGGTAGAGAGGGATGGCCAGTTGGCCACTTTTATTGTTGTTGAAAACTCTTATATAGTTATAATAGTTCAACTGTTCAAGAGTTTGATATGTGCATAGCTGAATTGTATTTTGAATTTACTTTCTGATATCATTATGATTATAATATCAATATCATTTTTAGTTTGAGATCTTCACATAACTGTCTTTGTGTTGAATTTATGTTTTCACTATGAATTGAATAGTCAAGGGTTTTTCAGTTTTCGTATGAATATAGGTTGTGTATGTAATGGCATATTCATTCCTATTTTCTGCAAATGAATCTTATTGAAGTTTATTATCAGGTTGTCTTTGATATTTAAGTGACTTTATGCCCTACGATAAGGCACTGGTTTGTTGTCTTGATGTTGACTTGGTGAAGTGACCTTCCAATTATAATAGTTGATTCATTGTAGGTGAATATGTTTTCTTGTTTGCCTTTGATTATGAAATTGTGATTTGTCTATAACATCTATCATGGAATTGGATCCTCAAAAGATATTCCCTTAAACCTTTAATTGAGTTGCATGCATGTTTTACTAATTATGTTGTATTCCTATCTATTGTGGTGTTTGATACTTTCATTCTTAATACTCTTATGATTTTATATGCTATGGATGTTTATGTAATATATATGGAGGTGTTCTATGACTATCATGTACATGTTTTCCCTCCTCCATAAAGTTGGCATTTACTCATACCTATAATCCACCCACCAATTACAATGACGTGAATCCTTAATATGATTCCAGACTAACAAAAAATTTGCATTACTGGGCATAATAGGAAGCATTAAATAAAAAATTACATACATGATAACAATGCGACAAATGAAAAAAGTTAAAACTCATGATTCTGATCATTTGAAATAGATAAAATTATACACTGGAGAGAAATAGACCAGAATTTAACTTCTATTGAATAAAATTATTACTTTTGTCGACTGTCACAAAATAAATTTATATATAACTCCTTAGTCCTTCATGAACCTTCACAAAGCTTGACACTAAATGCTTTTCATTTTCTCTATAAATGACTATACAACTTGCTCCCTTCACCTAGAGTCTAGAATCACAACTGGAACCAGAAAAGGAACCCCAATAAATATACAACTTGCAAAATTGCTTGAGCCATGCCATTATCAACCTGATGCCTTCAGATGGAATGTGAGATGTTACGTTCTATCCAACATATCATTTCCAAATAGAGGAGGAAGCCTTCATGTCCAGGAACAGAGAAAATGGAAAGAGGAGCTCGAGCCTTCATGCCCATGATCATGGAAAGTGGAAAGAGGAGCTTTAGGGTAAATGTAATATGTTGGGGAGGGGTTGCAACTTCCATGTCATCACAAAGATGACTTGCTACCACTCCCCACCCAAACAAATCCTTCTTTCACTCCTCTGCGGGCTCCTTCTTCAAACCCCCTTCTATCCTGTGGCAGAGTAGAAGCAGAAGATGTGCCATGCTTGGCCTTTCTTGATAAGAAAAGGCTTTCACACCCCCTTTGGCATTCCTTCTCACTTTCACAACCCCTCTGACAATAAACAAACTCACATAGGAGAAAACCAAAAAACACCCATCCGATATCACAGAGAACACAACAACTCCATGCACGATCCTACTCAAACATCATCTTCCTTTCTGAGGAAAAAACCACTCTTAGAAAATGAAAATGGTTTCTTTTCTCTTGTACCAATTAAGTCACCACCCATTGTATTTATAACCTTTTAACACTTCATTTGGTGATGCTCATTCACGTGAAAAATAATCATTTTGGTCTTTTTCAACATGAGTCATGCCTATCAAATCCATTGTATCCTGCTAAGGCTCATCTATTGTGAATGATTTTGTTCTGATTTTATTCCTCCTTGATTGGAAAAATTCTACTTCAAAATCCCTGACAACAAGCAAACTGAGCTCTAGTTTCTCAGAGAGATCCGTGATCTCCCATCTCTAACTCAGAAGATATCCAATCCTTTTATGCCTTTGAAACCATTAGCCTCACTTGTCTACTCAACCTCAACTTAGGAGAAACCTGTTGGCATTTCAATAAGGATATTGAGAAGGTTGTTGATGATTATGGATATAACTAATTAAGGATGTTTTACTATCTTAATATTACTATTTTGTCATTGATGTCAAGAAATTGATTTTCCAATTCAGTATGATGTTGCCATATCTTGAGAAGTATGATTTGATGAGTATAAAGATGTCGGTAAAAGACACAGAAAGAATATGATGAATAAGGGAAGAAATAAGTTATTCAATGGGCAACTATTACCTAGTTAGACAATGATGAGATCATGATGTTTAGATTTTTTTGATATCATACATATGTTATTGATTGTAAGGTTAATACTATACTATGTTACCGAGCAAAGAACCTAGTCGGTAAACCCTAAGGAACCTAGTCGGTAAACCCTAAGGTTATCGCTATTGGTTAATGAAGGTGGTATGTCTACCGGGTGAAGTTTAGTATTTACCGAGTTGCAACCAAGCAATAACAAAATGCATTGAATGAATAAAAGCATTATTTAATGAAGGAAGCTGATGAGCTGGCTATGATTAAATGATTGGTATTCCGTGAATGATGTTTGTTAAAGAATCTATGGCAAAGGAAAATCGACAGGAAGATCTATAGCTCAGATTGAACCGCAATACCCTAGCACAAGTTCCAAGAAATGTATGCAAGTTCCAAGATGGGGTAAAACATTTTCAGATCGAAGGATACATTGAACCTGGTCAAAGTTTCAAGATCTGATGGTTATGATTGATCATGGGAAATGTGATCAAGGAGATTAAGCGGTTGGCAAATTGTTTATAAATAAGGAACTGATTGATAAACAATGTATGCGGGCAAGTGTATGCACAGGGATGCTACATAGTGTTTACCAAGCATAGAATCTTGAAGACCTATTTGAATAACAGAGTATAGAGTTGAGCAGATGGACAAGATTAGTTCTATGTCTACATTGTATTGAGCAAATAAAAATCTGCTTTAGCATTTTTAGATGTGAAGTTGCAGATAGATTTTTATTACTATTATTTTGTAAAGTGATAGAAAATCTCTTAACCGAGTGGACTTGAGAGTCTTATTTGTAAAACCCTCTAGCAAGGTGACATTTTGAGTGAGTGTTTGAAATCCTTTAACAAGGTCACTTCTAACAAGGTGAAGATCCTAACAGATCTGAGGGAAATCCCTTAACCGGGTCACATCTAGCAATGTGTTTGTAATCTTTAACAGGATTTGCTTTTAACCGAGCATACTATAGAAGAGTATATTTCTTAGTGGGTCTAAAATCCCACAGTGGTTTTTCCCTATTTGGGTTTCCATGTTAAATCTAGTGTTATGAGTGTTATGATGTTTATATGCTTTTGAGTTTGCATGTTTAGCAGTTTTGGTTATATTACTGAAGTATAGGTTATTGAGGTTGAATCTGATGTTTTTATGGAAGATTTTAAGTTTGTATGATTCACCCCCCCTCTCATCTTATTAGTTTGGCATCTGTACTTAACATTAAGTATCAGAACTATCAATTGGTATCAGAGCATTGGACTTCGGAAGAAAAAGTTTAAAGGCACTTGAGGCAAAGATCCAAAGATGTATAAGAGGGATGCACCGAAGCTGAACAAGTCAAGTTTCTCTACATGGTAGAAAAGGATGAAGCTGCACCTATCAGAAGTTGGAGAATATGCTGTATATTATCTAGAGAATGATTTCATCACACCGAGCACCTATCCATTGACAATGGAAGAGATAAAGGAAAAGAAAGAACATATTCAAGCAATGATTGAAATAGCATCTGCATTGACCGATTCAGAGTTTAATGGTCTAGAAGGCTGCAATGATGCAAAGGCAATGTGGGACAAGCTCATATCTGTGTATGGTGGAGATGAACATGTTCAAAGAGAAAAAGTGGATAGTCTAAGAGGACAACTTGAATCTATGAGGATGAATGAAGGTGAGAACATAACCCAGTACAGTACAAGACTAAAGGAGATTGTCAATCAAATCAAAGGAGCAGGTGGAATCATTGAAGAAAAGGATATAACAAGTAAGTTGTTAAGAACCCTTCTACCAGTTTATGCAATCTGAGTCTCTGCAATCAATGAATTGAGGTTTGTACCCAATATGCTAGTTTCTTTAGATGCTACTATTGGTAAGCTACATGCATTTGAGTTAAGTAATTTTGATAACAGTGGGTCATCAGTAAATAAAGTTGAATCTGCATTTAGTTCTTTTCATATTGGTGAATCTGATTATTACAATGATAGAATGAGTAAGTACACTAAACCGGATCATAGTGGAGCAAGTGAAAGATTTCGCAAGAACATGGAGGAAGTACACAAACTATATGAGGAAATCAAAAAGCAAGAAGAGTTTAAAGCACTTTTAGCTAGAAGGTTACCGAGAGGCAAAGGTAAGTATAAAGGAAAACTACCTTTGAAATGTTTCAATTGTGATAAGATAGGACATATGGCTTCTAACTATCCTGACAAAGATTCTACTGAAAAGAGAGATTACCCAGATGATAGATAGAAAGATAATCATTATAGAGGACATCGAGACTTCAGAAGAAGAGATAGAAAGTCATGCTTAATAGCCGATGAGGAATCCAATGATGATAAATCAGATGAAACTGATACAGAGGAAGTAGTTTATGTGGCTATCAAAGATGGATCAGATGAAGAAAGGTATGAAGAAAAAGCCCTAATATCTCACATAAATACTAATGATTCTTGGATCATAGATAGTGGATGCTCACATCACATGACAGGTGATAAAAATAGGTTTGTTATGCTAGAAGACTATGATGGAGGCTATGTAAGATTTGGTAATGATGCACCATGTTCGGTAAAAGGTAAAGGATCCATAACACTTCTTGACAATGCAAAGTGCAATGATGTTTATTGGGTTGAAGGTTTGAAATATAATTTGTTGAGTGTAGCACAGCTAAACAACACAGGATATCGAATAGAATTTCAGAAAGGAATTGTCAAAGTGCATGACAAGCATGGAAAGTTAACTACTACCAGGACACAAACAAAAGGTAACACATTTTACCTTGACTCAACTCAGAATAAATGTCTGTATGCAAAGATAGATGATACCCGGTTATGGCATAAAAGGTTTTGTCATGTAAATTTTGATAATCTGATCAAAATAAGCAAGAAGCACTGAGTAAGAGGTCTATCGAGTCTTGAAAAACCTGAGAATGCTATATGTCGAGGATGCCAGATGGGTAAAATGACAAGATCAAGCTTTACAAGTAAGTCTTACACCTCTAAGGGAATTTTAGATCTTGTATACACTGATCTTTGTGGTCCTATGAAAGTTCAAAGTTATTATGGTGATAAATATTTCATATTATTTGTGGATGATTACTCAAGGATGATGTCAGTTATGTTTTTAAAAGAAAAATCAGAAGCTTTTCAAATGTTTAAATTGTACAAGGCAAGAGTTGAAAATGAAACAGGAAGACAAATGAAATGTCCTAGATCAGATAGAGGAGGAGAGTTCACATCTAATGAGTTCAACTTATTCTGCAATGATCATGGTATAAAAAGACAAGTCTCTACACTGAGAACTCCGCAACAAAATGGAATTACTGAGAGAAGAAACAAATCTATTGTGGATTGTGCCAGAACTTTGATGATTGAAAAGAAAGTGCCACAAACATTTTGGAGAGAAGAAATAAGCACAATAGTTTACACCCTAAACCGAGTACAACTGAAGAAAGGAACTTTGAAGACACCATATGACATCTGGTATGACAAGAAACCTAATGTAAGTTATTTTAAAATCTTTGGAAGTAGATGCTATGTACACAAAGATGATAGAAATGACAAGTTTGATTAGAAAAGTGAAGAAGAAACATTTCTTGATTATTCTTCTAGAAGCAAAGCATTTAAATGTTTGATCAAATCATCTAACAAAATAGTAGAAAGTGAAAATGTGAAAATTGATGAATTTGCAGAAAGAAATGATGAAGGAAATTCCAAGGAACCAAAAGATTATGATGAATTTCTCTATGTTCAAGCGACAAGTCCTATCAAGAAAACTGCAGAAGGAAATGAAGAAAATATTCAGTTACTGAGTGATGAAGAAGATCATGCATAGCCTACCAAGCCTGTATTAGCCAAGTATGTCAGAAGACATCATGCATCAAGTCAGATTATAGGAGATAAGGATGATCCAGTGATGAAAAGGAACAAACTGAGATAGAACAGATGTCTGATATCTGGATTTGAACCGAGAATAGTGAAAGAGGCATTTAATAGTGAAGATTGGATAAATGCTATGACAGAAGAGATTGATCAAATCAAGAAGAATGACACATGGACACTGGTCCCAAGACCGAAGAACAAAAATGTAATCGGTACAAAGTGGATTTCAGAAACAAGCTGAATGAAAAAGGTGAGGTCATTCGAAATAAAGCAAGACTAGTTTGCAAAGGTTATGCTCAAGAAGAAGGAATTGATTATGGTGAAACTTTTGCACCTGTGGCTAGACTTGAAGTAGTAAGAACATTGTTGGCATATGTTGCTTTCAAAAATTTCAAGGTATATCAAATGGATGTCAAATTTGCATTTCTAAATGGCATATTAGAAGAAGAAGTTTTTATTGAACAACCTGAAGGATTTGTTGAAGAGAAGAATAAAGATCAGGTATGTAAATTGAACAAAGCTTTATATGGTCTGAAACAAGCACCTAGAGCATGGTATGAAAGATTACACTCTTATTTAATCAAGAATGGTTTTATAAGGACAAGTGAAAACAGTAACATGTACATGAAGAATGATGAAAATGGAATACTAATCTCAGCCATATTTGTTGATGATATTATCTTTTGTGGAAATGACTCTTTATGCAAGAACTTTGGAAATGAAATGAGCAAATAATTTGAGATGTCATTAATCAGTGAGATAAAGTATTTTATAGGTTTACAGATACTACAAATGAAAAATGAGATTTTCATTACTCAATCCAAGTAGATAAAGGAAATATTGAAGAAATTTGGAATGGAGGATTCAAAACCAGTAAGTACTCCTATGACTACCAACTGTAAACTATCAAAGAATGATGAATCTGCATCTATTGATGAGACACTTTACCGATCCATGATTGGAAAATTGCAATATGTTGTTCACAATAGGCCAGACATAGAAAATGTAGTAGGTATAGTTGCAAGATTCTCTGCAGATCCTAAGGAAACACACATGACAGCAATGAAGAGAATTTTTAGATACTTGAAAGGCACTAAGGATTATGGCTTAGTATATCAAAGAGGAAATGACTTTGATTTAAAAGTTTATACTGATGCTGATTGGGTAGGCAACATTGATGACAGGAAAAACACAAGTGGAGGAGCATTCTTTTTAGGAGAAAGACTAGTGAGCTGGCTTAGCAAGAAACAAGGATGTGTTTCACAGTCAACAACAGAAGCTGAATACATTACTACAGCATTGAATTGTTCCAACATAGCATGGATCAAACAACTGTTGGAAGGTATAAATGAGAAAGTTACCGAGCTAGTAACTATATTCTGTGACAATACTAGTGCCATTAACATTTCAAAGAATCCTATGATGCACTCTAAGACAAAGGACATCTCTATCAAATATCATTATCTTAGAGAAGAAGCTCAAGAGAAGAAAGTGGTGTTGGAATATGTTAGCACAAAGGAACAACTAGCAGATATCTTCACCAAGCCACTGCCAAGGGACACTTTTGAGTATCTCAGAAGTAAGTTAGGGGTCCTACCCCTATCTTCTACTCACTAACCGAGTTCGGTGAAAGCATCAATTCGACGACTCTACAGAATATCTTTTAGGAGTTGATGCTGATTTACACACTTTAGGAGGTTTTTTTAAGGTGTACATGAAACAATATAGGAAACAAGAATTGATGACATAAATGCTCTGACCAAGACTAAGTTGACACACAACAACAGGAGATCACTTCATACAGGAAGAAATTATGTTCTTTACTTTTTGGCATTGTTGTCAAAGGGGGAGAAGACTGTAGAAAAGAGGAGAAGACTAATGTATGGGGGAGAATTCTGATGATAGGGGGAGAGCATTTCAGCATTTCAGAATCTCACAGCAATCCGAATCAATCAGGTCAAATCAATTGGTTTTGCCATCAATGCCAAAGGGGGAGATTGTTGGCATTTCAATAAGGATATTGAGAAGGTTGTTGATGATTATGGATATAACTGATTAAGGATGTTTTACTGTCTTAATATTATTATTTTGTCATTGATGTCAAGAAATTGATTTTCTAATTCAGTATGATGTTGCCATATCTTGAGAAGTATGATTTGATGAGTACAAAGATGTCGATAAAAGACACAGAAAGAATATGATGAATAAGGGGAGAAATAAGTTATTCAATGGGCAACTATTACCGAGTTAGACAGTGATGAGATCATGATGTTTAGATTTTTTTGATATCATACATATGTTATTGATTGTAAGGTTAATACTATACTATGTTACCAAGCAAAGAACCTAGTTAGTAAACCCTAAGGAACCTAGTCGGTAAACCCTAAGGTTATCGCTATCGGTTAATGAAGGCGAAATGTCTATCAAGTGAAGTTTAGTATTTACCGAGTTGCAATCGAGCAATAACAAAATGTATTAAATGAATAAAAGCATTATTTAATGAAGGAAGCTGATGAGATGGCTATGATTAAATGATTGGTATGTCGTGAATGAAGTTTGTTAAAGAATCTATGGCAAAGAAAAATCGGCAGGAAGATCTACAACTCAGATTGAATCGCAATACCCTAGCACAAGTTCCAAGAAATGTATGAAAGTTCCAAGGTGGGGTAAAACATTTTCAGATTGAAGGATACATTGAACCTGGTCAAAGTTTCAAGATCTGATGGCTATGATTGATCATGGGAAATGTGATCAAGGAGATTAAGCAGTTGGCGAATTGTTTATAAATAAGGAACTGATTGATAAACAATGTATGCGGGCAAGTGTATGCACAAGGATGCTACATAGTGATTACCGAGCACAAAAGCTTGAAGACCTGGTTGAATAATAGAGTATAGAGCCCAGCAGATGGACAAGATTAGTTCTATGTCTATATTGTATTGAGCAAATAAGACTCTGCTTTAGCAGTTTTAGATGTGAAGTTGCAGATAGATTTTTATTACTGTTATTTTATAAAGTGACAGAAAATCTCTTAACCGAGTGGACTTAACAGTCTTATTTTTAAAACCCTCTAGCAAGGTGACATTCTGAGTGAGTGTTTGAAATCCTTTAACAAGGTCACTTCTAACAAGGTGAAGATCCTAACAGATCTAAGGGAAATCCCTTAACTGGGTCACATCTAGCAATGTGTTTGTAATCTTTAACAGGATTTGCTTTTAACCGAGCATACTCTAGAAGAGTATATTTCTTAGTGGGTCTGAAATCCCACAGTGGTTTTTCCCTATTTGGGTTTCCATGTTAAATCTGGTGTTATGAGTGTTATGATGTTTATATGCTTTTGAGTTTGCAAGTTTAGCAGTTTTGGTTATATTACTGAAGTATAGGTTATCGAGGTTGAATCCGATGTTTTTATGGAAGATTAAGTTTGTATGATGCAGCCCCCCCTCTCATCTTATTAGTTTGGCATCTATACTTAACATTAAGTATCAGAACTATCAAAACCTTCCAACTGGTCCCTTAGGAATGAGTCAGCATCCAAGCCTTAAAATGTTAAAAATTTGTCATACATATTAGCTTGCCACCACAATTGTCGCTAGCTCTCATGTTTGTTTAATGTTAGCATTTTTAGGTTGCGAGCTAGCGACCAGATAGTTTGTGGTTAAGTTTTATGGTTATCACCAACTTGCGAGGTAAAATGTCTGAAGACGTGATCAAGTTGCGAGCTAGCAACAAGTTGGTTTGGGTTTACATCGTGAGGTCTCTAGCTTTTTAAGTGCTAGTGTTTTATGTTACCGAGCTGGAGATTATTAATGAAATTGCTTTGGTCGCGAGGTCTCGAGTTGGTCTGATGTCATACATTATAGCCATGAGAGTTAGTGAGTAACTCATTTCATACAGTTGTCGCTAGCTCTCATTTTTGTTTAATGTTAGCATTTTTAGGTCGCGAGCTAGTGACTAGACAGTTTGTGGTTAAGTTTTATGGTTATCGCCAGCTCGCAAAGTTAAATGTCTGAAGACCTGATCAAGTCGTGAGCTTGCGAGTGAAGTGCTAGTGGTTAAGAGATAAACAATTTTATGTTGTTGAGTACGCGACAAGGGTTAAAGTTACCACTATCTCCAAGTCACTGCGGTGACAAGGACTTAACATTTTGTGGTCGAGAATTGGCGAGTGGTAGTTCAGTTTCCCTCAGTCGCTAGATCTCGAGGTTATGAAGGCTTAGTATTTTTATCTTGTGAGTTGGAGATAGAGTCATAAGGGCTTCTCGCTAGGTCGTGATATTTTCTAATGGGTAGTCTTTCAGGCAGAGAGTTGATGACTATGTGCCACGTGTTTTAATGACTTAATATCTTGAAATCGCCAATATTTTTTTTTTATGGTTTGAAAATAGCTTGAAATCGCCAATATATATTTTTTATGGTTTGAAAATAGCTTGAAATCGCCAATATTTTATTTTTATGGTTTGAAAATAGGTTGAAATCACCAATATTTTTTTCAATGGTTTGAAAATAGGTTGAAATCACCAATGCAAATATTTTTCTGGTTTCAAAAACATTACAATTCGCCCATGCAAATATTTTTTTGGTAAAAATATTACAATTCGCCATGATTTTTCACAAACTTTGAGCGATCATGACTAATTTGCCAATGGAGATTATTATTTTTTCTTCGTAAACTGCAAAAATTCGCCTCAAAAATTAAAATTTTCCTTGGGAATTATACAGCTTTTGCCAGGTTTTTACACCTTGTCCAAGGGGGGGCAGGGGGGGTTTCTTAAAGTTTTCCCTGATTGAACATCAATCAAACTTTAACAAATTTCAAAATCAACATCAAAATTTAGCTCAACATTAAACAAATATCAATGGATGATATCTTATGAATCATGGTTTAAATACTTTAGCAAAAATGTTCAACAGTTGGATCTTGATTTTGCATTATCATGCTTCCTGAGTGACTCAAGGATGTCTTGAACTAGAGGAGCAAGGAAGGAGCATAATATTTTTTGTCTATTGTCTGTGAGTTAATTAGTAGTACTGTGAGAATTTATCATGGGACGTGATTAGTAAAACATCACCGAAGACATTTTAGGATTTGCATAGGACAATGATTAACTCTTGTCTATTTTTATGCAAGCAACACTCAAGTCATCTTGGTTTATTTATACCTCAATGCTTTTGTTAACTTGTAGTATCAAAATCTATATCAGTGGTACTCAAATCATCATGATTTAATCATACCATCGATGTTTTTACTAACTTACAACATTTCAAAGGCTCAATGATGATGATAGAAAGCATGACAACTTGACTAATAAGATGACCACATTGCATTTGTAGGTTTAAGATAAGTTGCATTCATAATAGGTCTTACATTAGCATTTCATTCATATGGATCACATGGATTTTCCAAGGTTTTGAAATGATATTATCTCTCTTATTAAGTGATTGAGTACACTTAGCATTAACAAAAAGATCAAAAATCACATCATTACATTTAGTTGCATTTATTTCGATTTCATTTAGTTTCATGTAGGTCCATTTCAATTCATTTTAATCCATATATTTTCAATTAAGAGCATTTGCATTCATTATCAATCATATCATTTGCATTCATATCATTCATTAGGTTATAGCATTATATCATGGTCATATTCCATCACAAGCACATAAGATCATTGCATTAATGCACACATAATGTAAAGATAAGTAACATGCATCATCACATAAGCATAAATGTAAACATACAAAGCATGATCCATAAACACCATCATGATCCATAAAGTGTAATCATAATCATCTACAAATCTCATCATTGCATCCATATATCATATGTATTAGTATACCATAAGCATACACAACATCTGAAGTAGACATCACATCCATCATCATGTAAACAAATAATATAGACATCTAAAGCATATAGAATAAACATCACATGCATGTATCTATCATCGTATAAAAGCATATAAGCATCACATCATAAAACATGTAGGCATATCATCAATAGTCTCTGTTGCATCTCATATAATAAAAAATGATCAATGTCAAGTGTACAATGATATCACATCAATATGAGAGATACATAAAAAAATGGTAGGAATCATTTAATATTTGAATGAATGTGTGTATACATTAAAATGGAACAAAAGGTCAATATAACAAGCTAAGTTGTGCTCCCTCCATAAGTAGTAGGCCTATCTACACTTGCTACTCCACTAGATGGACCAGTATCTAGATCCCTACGAAGTGGCCTAATGACACCCCTACTCTTAGTCCATGACTGACTTCATCTTCACCTAGTAATAGAATATTGTGCATAACTCGAGGCTCGTTGATCTGCAAGAACGATATCATATTATAACTTTATATAATACTCTACCTCCCAGGTTTAGTGTTGGATCTCCATGATGGTATCACCTGTGATAGTCCCCTCAACTAATCTCTATAATATCTAAGCTAGGGCCTCCGCACACCTGTATCTCTTGATAGATACATCTCTCTCTGATGTCAAAGAGGCAATCTATCCCTGTGCCTGGGCTAGCTGACCCTATGCCTGGGCTAGCTGACCCTATGCCTAAGATAGCTGACCATGTGCCTGAGCCAACTATCCCTATAAACCATGTAGCATGGACTGTAAAGAAGCTATATGTGCTTGTTGCTAATGAGATGACATGTGGATCTATATCTATCTTTGTCTTGCCTGCTGATGTGTTGGGGCCTTCCTAGAAACACCTATTGTACTTCGATCTTGCCTAGGAGCTCCTATTTTACTTGTTCCTTGTGAAGGAGGGATCCCAGATATCCTCCTTTAATGTACCTTGGTCTCCCATCCAATAGGTTGATTCTCTTTCCCTCTTTGTCATCTAGAGATGCTAGCCCCAACCTCTCCATGACCCTCTCCGCCATCCCACCATCTCCCTCATCATCATCATCATCATCATCATCATCATCATCATCATCATCATCATCATCAACAACAACATCATCATCATCATCATCCTCATCGTCATCATCATCATCATCATCATCATCATCATCATCATCATCATCATCATCATCATCATCATCATCATCATCATCATCATCATCGCCATATCCCCCATCATCCCCATCTCTCCTCTATCGAGATCCCCAAAGTTGTGGTCTATCCTCATCATCATCATCAAAATTAGGCATTAGCTCCTCTAGGAATGATAATATGGGCACTACATGTGCCACAAAATAATGCGAGTACTCTATAGTAATCTCTCTATCAATCACCTCTCAAGCATAATCCCATGTCTGAGTTGTTAATCCAAAGTACTCTGCACAAGTTGCCTTATATGATATGGTTGGTTCCCAATCTGAAACATGTTGTTTGCAAGCATATAGAGCTGCTCTGTGGGGTACCCCCTATACTCGGTCGTACTATTTGAACACTGGCATGTGTATGAATCTCTCAATAATAAAAGGTGTCCATCTAATCAAGAACACATAGGGCATCTCAATATAATCCTCCAACCATGGCTCTTAGTCTAAGTAAGTGAAGCCATCACCGATGAGGAGGGACCTCAAAGAGATCAATCTGGACCGGTTAGCAAGAGATAACACAATGGAAACACAAAGATATGATGGAGGCAATTGATAACAGATTATTTTTATTGTATGAAAATTGATTGCATCCAACCGGTAACAACTGAGTTACAACATATTGGCTCATAGGCCTAGTAGAACATATAGAATAGGTCACAACTGGGACCTTGAATCATGAGATCTATCTTCTATGCACAGTTTGTTGGAAATTGGAGGAATTGATTATGTGTTGCATTTATGTTTTGTCATTGATGGCAACACAAACTATTTTGGTTGTTTACCGACTTTCGGTAGGTTCCGATAGAGTGGTTGGTTTATGATATTGATCGAGTATGCTCCAGTATGCTTTGGCTTATGGATTTGGTTTAGATCTATTATTCATGCTATTCAGATGGGTATCACAATCAGTTGGTTTGGGATTTGATGATTCAGGAGCTATCATTTGTTCTAGTAAGCATTTTGGTCACCAGTAAGAGTTTTGCCAATAGAGCTTTGTTGAAGACCTTATGATGCACGTGATAAGTGGTGTTGGTGCAGCTTCTAGATGGATTTTAGGATGCTGTTGGTTATCTTGTTTGTGTTCCTATTGATCGGTGGTGTTGGATTTGGGTTCGGACCTAATGCTATCTTACTCAGCTAGGTTATGGACCAGTTTATGTAACGTGTTGGTGGATGATCCCAATGCATTATCGGTTGGGTTTGTTGATTGGATTATGTTGTTTCGGTCTCAGGCCAACTTGGTTGATCATTAGATTATGAGTTTAAGTTATGAATTTATTGTATTATCTTTTAGGTGGCCAACCCAATTGTTTAGGTCCCAGGTTTGTATAAATATGATGTAAGATCTCTTTGTAGATCATGGGGATTTCATGGGATTAATGTGGTCATAGGTTATGGGATTATCTGTGTGTGAATAGTGTTGTAATAATATGAAGAGTTTTTTGGTCGATCATAGGTGATCGAATTGGGTTGGTGAAAGAGGTTTAAGACCTTCGGTACTGAGCTTAACCGGAACTGTACTCAAGCATAAGAGATGCTATTCTTGTAGTTCATTCTTCTTCCGTATTGTAGTCTAGATTTATTTTGTAGTCAGTGAGGCTCCTTTTATGATGAGCAGTGTGCTCTAGGCTGTTGGCCTTCCTACATGTGCAGGCCCCTCTTATTGTAATCACATACTTACTGCAGAAGTATTATTTGACTATGGGTACGCTTCCCACTATGGTTTTTCCCTTTATTGGGTTTTTCATGTACAAATATTGGTGTTATCTTTTGTGGATGGCTGGTAAATGTTATGTGGTTTATATTTGTGCTCAAATATTATATCTGATGTTTCGGTATTTGGTTTATGTACTCTAGCAATAAGGTTTTAATGCTTAAAGTTTTATAATCTACTGACAACTAATTCACCCTCCCCCCTCTCAGTTGTCCTTTGGTTATCTGAGTTGTCTAACAATTGGTATTAGAGCCTGGTCCTCTCTGTAGAATCTTAATCACTTGAGGAAGATCCTATGGCATCTAATAGTGCAAGTCCATCAAGTTCATTTGCTGTTGTTTTTCAGAGAGAAATTCCTAGGCTTGATGGAACAAATTACAAAGTATGGAAGATTCAGATGGAGACTCATCTGAGATGTCTTGGCAAGGAGATTTGGGAGATCACTGAGAATGGCTATGCACCTCATAATCCAACATATGGCAATCCTCCTCCGACAGGCTTGGATAAGGACATTGAAAATAATTTTAGATCTAGAGAAGACCTTTTGTGTGTACTTTTTTATCAACAAATTATGGGACTATCTGACAAATCAACTGCAAAGTCTATATGGAATAAATTGGAGACTTTAAATGAATGTGACCCTACTGTTAAAATTGCTAAAATTGATGGTTACTAGGTGAGATATGAGAACTTGAAGATGGAAGAAGATGAAAGGATTACTGCTTTTATGGAGAGAGTTAATGAGATTGTCATGGGAATTCAGTGTTGTGGTGGATCTCTAAGCAAAGATGAAATAGTTTTTAAAGTATTGAGAGCTTTTCCACTGGCTTATAAGATGAAGGCTACTACAATTAATGAGTTGAGAACTATGGAAAACACCTCCATTAATAGGGATACCTTGGTTGGAAAGTTATCTTCTTTTTAGCTTAAGGAATTTGGTCCTTTTGGAGCTGCCAAATATGAACCTACTTTTCATGCATCTACATTATATATCGAAAAGAGTGATTGAAAAGCCTTATATGCTAAGGAACAGGAGGAAATGAAGAAAGAAGATGAAGAGTTTGATAAACTTGAAGCCCTATTTGCTATAAAAGTACCTAAAGCTCCCGTAGGAAGTAAGTATGAAGGAAAACCACCTTTTAAATGTTTTGCATGTAATAAGATAGGTCATTTTGCATCTAGATGTACTGAAAGGAATTCAATATTTGAGGAAAGAGTTAGAAGATATTTTATACCTAACCATGATTATCAGAACAAGCATAAGTCTAGGAGAAAAAAAGACAAATCATGCTACTATGTTGATGAGAAAGTTGTGACTGATTCTGATGATGAACCAACACAAGATTCAGTTAGTGGATTCGATAATGGAAAGGAATGGGTATTTTCAGCTATCAAGGAAGATGATCCGGTACCTAAATAAAATTCCCTTACTGCTAAAATTGAAGCCAAGGATGAATGGGTGATAGACAGTGGATGTTCACATCATATGACTGGATATAAAAGGAGTTTCTATCTTTGCGAGAATTTGATAGCGGTCTGGTTAGATTTGGAGATGACAAAGTATGCATGATCAAGGGAAGAGGAACTATATCACTAGATGGTAAGCATGATACTGATAATGTTTATTATGTTGAAGGTTTAAGGAATTATATTTTGAGTGTAGGACAGTTGGTGGATAAGGGATTTCAATTACAGTTCAAGGATGGAAAATGCAAGATTATCAATAGATCTAGATTGGAGATTGCAACTGGTACTCAGACTAAAGGTAATGTCTTTCATTTGAACTTTGGTGAGAAGACATGTTTGATTGCACAAATTGATGAGAGTTGGTTATGGAATTAGAGGTTGTGTCATGTGAATTTTGATTGCATTGTAAAGATCAATTCTACTAAGGCAATTAGAGATATACCTAAGATTGTGAAGCCCTATAATCCGGTATGTAAGGAGTGTGAAATGGGAAAGGAAGTCATAACTTATTTTAAGAGTATAAAAGACAAATCTAATGATGTTCTTGATCTTATTCATACTAATTTGTGTGGTCCTACTAGAATCAAAATTTTCTCAAGGTGATAGATATTTTATGCTAATCATTGATGACTATTCTAGAATGATGTGGGTTACTTTTCTAAGGGAGAAATCTGAAGCATTTGAAAAGTTTAAAATATTTAAAGCTAAAGTTGAGATAGAGATAGGATTGAAGATTAAATGCTTAAGGTCTAATCAGGGTGGAGAATTCACATCCGGTGAATTTAACAGTTATTGTGAAAAAAGTGGAATAAGGAGACAGTTATCTGCACCCTGGACACCTCAGTAAAATGGAGTTGTCGAAAGGAAGAACATAACTATCTTGGATGTGGCTAGAACTATGATGATGGAAGCTAAACTTCCTCATATCTACTAGAGAGAAGCTATGAGAACGATGATATACACATTCAATAGAGTTCATATCAAAGGAGACACTGGTAAGACACCTTATGAGTTATGGTTTGGTCATACACCTATAGTTAAGTATTTTAGAATCTTTGGTAGTAAATGCTATATCAAAGAGATGATTCCATTGGAAAGTTTGATCCTAGATGTGATGAAGGGATATTTATTAGTTATTCTAATGAAATTAAAGCATATATATGTTATAACAAAAGATTGCAGAGAATTATGGAGAGCACTAATGTCAAGGTGGATGAGCAAAACATAAATTAAATCAGAACTTATGAGAGAGAACCGGTAGTGGAGATGATCATAACTGAACCGGTAGCACCTGCACCAGAATAGGATGTTGAACAAGTTACTCCAATAGTATCAAAAAAATCAATAGTAACTAAAGATCAGAGTAGAGGAACAGAAAGTCAGAAGACTCCTC
The DNA here is from genome assembly GCF_030272615.1 of Cryptomeria japonica. Lineage (NCBI taxonomy): Eukaryota > Viridiplantae > Streptophyta > Pinopsida > Cupressales > Cupressaceae > Cryptomeria > Cryptomeria japonica. The sequence goes on along the minus strand of NC_081409.1, from coordinate 412,217,302 downwards.
GGTATGTAAGGTTGAATCATTCAGAAAATCAGATCATTGGAGACAAGAACAAGAGAGTGATGACAAGAAGAAGGTTGGCAACTGATGAGGTATGTTTAATTTCTCAAATTGAACCGCCATAAGTAATTGAAGCATGTAAAGATGAAATTTGGATGGAAGCTATGGAAGAGTAATTGGATCTGTAGCTAGGAAATCAGAAATCATCAAAGCAAATATAAACATTAGTCATAGCTCAATCACAAAAGCTCAAATGCAATGATCAATCCTAATTACATCCAATAGAGACATGAAAGAAAAACATTCAAGATTAAAAACTAAGAAAACCAAATGCAGACTTGAATGTCTCCTTCATGTGGCTCCATTGTCCTTCTTTCTTCTTCAAATAGCTTTGTTTGTGGATCTCACCTACAAGTGCATACACATGATATGAAAGCAAGTAGACAAGATAGTAGCGCAAGAATACTCGAAGCGTGATTGATTCGACAAAGTGATTCGAAAAAGTGATTAAAATTGGGATTGAAGAAATTCATCCAATTTATAAACAAATTGGAGAAAAGATCAAATTAGCATGAAGAGATTCAAATGGAAATTGCAAATCAAGAATGTCAATTATGACAAATTATGACAAATTTGCACTTTCTATGCAAAATTGATTGATTGATAATTCATGACAAGATTATGACAAATTTCTATGTCAAAAATTGATTGATTGTCAATTATGACAAATTTCTATGTCATTCCCATGAAATTAGGAGAAAAATAGGAGAGAATTGAAAAATAGATGAAATAGAAATTAGGAAATTAGGAATTAGAAATTGATGAAAATTAGGAAATTAGGAATTAAGTGAATTAATTAACAATTTTTCCATTTATTAATTAATTCAAAAAGAGGGAAGAATTAATTAGCCAATTAAATAAACATTTAATTGTGATAAGAAGACCTAGGATAAATAAATAAATTATTTAGCCTAGAGGGAGAATGCCAAACAAGGTTAAATGAATAAATCATGAAACCCTAGAAGATGAATTAGAAATGCAAGGATGACAATTAGGTCTTGACAAAAGATAATTGATGTCGATTCGATCATGATTTTGAATTGATAAATGATTTGATTGATAAATGTGCCAATTGACATGATTGAAGAGGACAAGGATTGATGACAAATCGATTGCAAAATTGACAAGATTAACAAGGACGAGGATCGATGACAAATCGATCTCAAAATGACAAGATTGATAAGAGGACAAAACCCTAATTCAAAAGCGATAAAAATGAGGAATGCAGAAGAAGGACTCAATGCTTGCAAATGATAAAGACCAAGTGCGCAACATAGAAGAAATGTTAATGTGACGCAAAAACCTAAAATAAGGCAATGCGCCAATGTTAAAGTATGACTCCGCAAGCGTTGACCATTTTTAGGTGTCTACAAAATCAGATAAAAAAGAATAATACATGGACTTTAGTTTCCCGACCTAAAAATAAGAATGTTATTGCAACTAAATGGGTTTTTAGGAATAATTTGAATGAAGATGGACAATCTGTGAAAAATAAAGCTAGATTGGTTTGTAAAAGGATATTCTCAGAAGGAAGGAATTGATTATGATAAAAAAAATTCTGCGGTAGCTAGGATTGAAGCTGTGATATTATTTCTTTCTTATGTTGCCCATAAGAACTACAAGGTTTATCAGATGGATGTTAAGTGTGCATTTCTGAATGGAGATCTTGAAGAGGAAGTTTACATTGAGAAACCTGATGGATTTTCACTTTCAGATGACAAAAACATGGTTTGCGGGCTAAGGAAAGCTTTATATGGATTAAAACAAGCCCTAGAGCTTGGTATGCAAGATTGGATAAATATATTTTGAAGCTTGGTTTCACTAAAGGTAATGTTGATAGTAATTTATACTATAAGATCACTGATGATGAAATATTGATTGTTGAAGTCTTTGTTGATGATATCATTTTTGGAGGTGAGGATAAGTTATGCATGGAATTCTCTAAAAATATAAAGAATGAATTTGAGATGTCTATGATTGGGGACATGAAATTTTTCTTAGGTTTGCAAATTACTCAGACTGATAAAGGTATTTTCAACTATCAAACTAAGTGTGCTAGAGAGTTGTTAAAGAAATTTGGTATGGAAGATTCTAAATCAGTTGGTACAACTATGGTTACAAGTGAGAAGTTGACTAAGAAAGATGCATCAACACTCGTAAATCCTGATGAATACTAAGAGGGGGGGTGAATTAGTATACCAAAAAATACTGTAATCAATATTTTAAATAGTTTAGCAGATAACCGGTGCAACAGATGCACTAATAAACTGGTTAAGATAAGTGCAAACCAAATAGCAAACAAAGCATTCACCCACAAAAGCACAATCACCATAACACAAGATATTTGATGTGAAAACCCAAATGGGAAAAACCACGGTGAGTAGAAACTCACAAGTAACTATCTACAGAATAGTTACCAGATCAGTTAAGGTCATACAATGTTCTTCACCAGAACAGATCCTGTTAAGAATCTAGATCTTTGTTAGGAGATAAGTCCTGTTAAAGACTACCTTGTTAAAGGATTTCAGATCCACAGTTGTGAATCACCTTGTTAGAGGATTTACAAAGGCTTTGCTAAGCCTACCTAGTTAAGGGTTTCAGACTTGTCGAAGATATTAGTAATCAACAAGTGAATAATCTAGATAATAGCATAGTATGCTTAATTACATCCTTGACATCTCATTGTTAATGCATTTCAACATTACTTCAATCTTCAATATCTCCACACTCTATCTCTTCACATAGACCTAATCTTCTCTTCAATGATCACACATAAACTTTTATGTTCTATGTCTCACACATGCAAACCCTAGACATGATGTCCTTATAAGGGAATCTGATTTCATGTCGGTCCAATAGAATTAGACTACAAGTTCCTAGGTACAATGCATCTAGACACATTTGGTAACGTGACACAAACACACCGCCAAAGTGTCAGTGGATGATAACTCATCACACATTACAGTAATACCGGTTGGTAACTCATCATAGATATATACCAGTTAATACAATATATCGATTATCAGTTGTCAAAAATTAAGACTAGAAAATCATAGTGTTCCGATCAAAAGTTAACTACCACTTGGGTCCTTCGTACCACTTGAGATCCTCGAACCGCTTGAGGTCTTCATACCACTTGGGATCTTCAGTTAATCTATGACCGGTAAACCATCTTTTGCAAAATACCGATAGTCTAAAGACTATACATTCAATAATACACAATATCGGTTGGAACAATTACCGGTTGAGCATAACTCATACATCAAGAAAGTGTGTGTCCATCAATGACAATCAAAACACCATCAAAATGCCAACAAATCCTACAAGGTACAAGTCTATGATTGGAGGTTTGTTATATCTGACTCAGACTAGACCATATATAATGAATGTAATTTGTATTATATCAAGATATTCGAGTGATCCTAGAGAGAATCATGAGAGTGCGGTGAAAAGGATTTTCAGTTATTTGCAGGGAACAACTGAACTTGGTTTGTGGTATCCTAAAAATGATGAATTTACACTATGTACATATGTAGGTGATGATTGGGATAGAGATGTTGATGACCAAAAGAGCACATCCAGTGGAGCTTTCTTTCTTGGAAAGATACACTAGTACATTTGGAGCGGTTTTCCGATGACCGTTCGTCGGAAATCAAACAACTAAATGTCAGAATTCTAACGTATTTGCTCGTCACTATTTTTTTGTTGATGATTCCGACGATGGGATTCAAGTCAAAATTTAGATGACACCACATCAAAAATTTCTATGCACCCGCGTCATGTTTTTTTGATGAGGATACGTCAAAATTATGACCTCATTGCACATCCTTTATTGTCGTAACCTTTGCCAAAGACCCTTTATTTATCGTCATAACCTTTACCGATGCATTTTACTTTGGTAGTGTCCATTGGGATAAGTCTTACCGATAGCCTCATCGGCTATCAGCAAGACAAGATTTCCCCATTGCTGCTAGGCGGCATGTTTGTTTGACAAGGAGACGTCAAAATCTGACCTCGTTGCATCCTTTATTGTCGTAACCTTTATCGATGACCCTTTAATGTCGTAACCTTTGCTAATGCATTTTACTTTTGCTAGTTTCCATTGGGATAAGTCTTACCGATAGCCTCATTAGCTATTGGCAAGATATGATTGCTCCATTGCCACTAGTGTATGTTCTGTCGATGGACCATCTTTAAAGAGATGTCATAATTTCAACGATTACGATGATGGATGAGGATGCATTTTGTGATGGTTTTGTCGTCATAGGTATGGTAACATCATCAGTTGTATTGTGTTGTTCGTCGGAATTCCGACCTTCCCCAACATTTAAAAACAATAAAAACATCCCAACTAGTTTTTTCTACATCAACGACCCTTTATCGCCGTAATGTTTGCCGATGCATTTTACTTTTTGTGAGTGTCCATTAGGATAAATCGTACCGATAGCCTCATCAACTATCGGCAAGACAAGATTTCTCCATTGCCACTAGTGTGTGTTCTGTCGATTGAATTAAACGGTGTATGCTATCCTGATCACAAGCTTCTACTTGTCAGTGTTACCATCGGGTTGAATTTTGTTGATTACAAAGGATTAATATCAGCAATATTAATATTAGTGAGCTTACAAAGGATTAAGTGCAGTAGGTACTTCATTATCAAGAAGATAAAGATGAAATAGCTACAAGAATGCATGAGAAGACTTATCATAAGGAATCATAATAGTAAATGCCAAAAATGTCTTGCAGCCAGTACATAAAGCATTCATAAATAGTCATACAGATAGTCATATTGTTGTTTAAAAATACTATCAAAGGAAGATATTGTTGGGTTTCAAATCAACATATTGGATAGGTTCTAAGGAAATTCCAACTCCTATGATCAAACCCTCCAATTGACTTGGCCAACTTATAGAGTGAACCTATTTGGTTACCAACTCTCTCACTTTAGGCTCTGCAGGACCTAGGCGAGTATACCTACTCACTAGTTGTTCCTTCAACTAATGCTTTTTATAGCAGATTTAGTGTCTTAATCTGATATCTCCTAGTCTCAGAATGGCATAAGTTTCTTAAACAGAATGATTTCATATGTGTGTATTGTTATATGTATCTTACAAAGGTATATATGTCACACTTTGTCTAAATTACCGACTATACCTACTCTACTAATCCTAATGCTTAAAAGTAAAGGGTAATTGGTATGGTTAAAAGGTTTGTTTACAAATGATCAGTGCCTTTCCTCTTATTTGGGATACAGAGTCTTATATTTCTTTAGGACTTATTGTGTAAAATTATGAGATAGTTTTTAAACCCACCCCCTCTCGACGAGTCTGTCAGTTACTATTTCTTATGAGCTCTACTTCAATGTCTATATTGTAAACCACTTGAATGAATTTAACCCTAACTTTAAGAGAGCATCCAAGGAAGAAATACAGGGAACAATTACAATTCACAAGTAAATCTTTTTTATCCAAATCTACAATTGAAACATAGAATTTCACTGGAAGAACACAAATAACCTTATCTCCTTTAGATAATATCACAAGCAACTGCCTTTTGAAAATATGTTAACTCTCAACACATATGACAAAGAAAATGCAACTAGTTATTTTTGATAAAAAGTTTAGAAGTACAAAATTGCCTCCACCTCTAGTCTCTCTATTCTCTCCTCTTTACATTTTACATCACACATATATATGTGGTTGAATGGCTTTCATACCCCTTTGGGTGAAAAGACACCCCCCTTTTAAATAAAAATAATTCCAAATCCCAAAATTACCCTAGTTTATGTAACTAATTGTCACTTTACAAGTTGTTTAGGCATATTAGAGGTGTTTTAAGGCTATTTTATGGGTATATAATGGGTGAATGGTCTTTAAATGATGTAAATACCCCTTTGGTGCTTCACAATCCATTTTTTATGCCCATTATTGTGTTTATGTTATGGTTTCATATTGTGCAACAAATATAAAACATATTACTTGTACCTATTCAATATATGATAGTGCACATGCCTAAGGAAAACTCTACAAAATAGTGAGCAACAAGACCATCAAGAATAATATTTCAGTCTTAGGCATACACAACTCAAGGAGATAATGATTAACAAAGAAATCACTTACAAAGATATATCTAGTCAGAAAAGATAATCATCTGAGTTGGAGACATGAGAATATTGTAGAACACAAAGTAGATAGTGTCATCATAAGGCGTACACTCTATTTCAAGGCTCTAAGCTTAATAGAAATACAAGGAGATTCCATCAATGGCAATTGTAGTCCATAAAAGCCTTTTCGCAAAGCAAATCAAAGACAAAGTACAATCATAGAGAGATAAGAAGATCAAGTCTATCAAAGAAAAAAAGAACTCAAAGGCATTCAAAGATGTAATAGTCATAAGGCATGCACAAAGGGTTAGTACAATGGTGACACAATGTTGCAAACTAGGAATGAGGAGTGAAGAATAAGGATTGTGATAGAAATTAGGTTCTAAATATAGAGGCACATGATAGTTAGTTTGAGATTAGACAATGCAACATGGAGATATGATCACCTTCTATGAGAAATGAAAGTGCAGTCATGATAGTATTTTTTAGTAGATTGGACTACCATAAACATGTACATGGAAATGACTAAAGGGTGGGAGTTTCAGTTAAGTGAAATTCAAGTTAGAATGCAAGTTGTTAGTGTCATTCATCACTTCAGGCATTAGTTTTTAGAGAAAATGTGGATTTCTAAGTTCATCGTCAGTTTGAGTCCTGAAAAGGTGGAGTTTTGAGGATAATTTCATCAGTTAGAAGTACCTCATAGGTCATACATAAGACAAGATGGATTTTAGATAATTTAACAACTAATTTACTGATTCAGGTACGGATTCACAAAATTGGCAAAAAATATATCCTTGGGTATGGGTATGAGTATGTCCGTACACACACACACATATATATATATGACATAAAATCTACTCTAATGATATAAAAGCAGCTGAGAGAAATGTAATCTTGAATTTATTTAGTTTATGAAAGACTAAAATAAAATCAAAGTAAACACTCATGCAGTGATATGCATAGATGCAAAAACTGATTTGATTAATGATGCTCAATTAGGTCTTGAAACCCTCAGAAAAATATTGACAATACTAGATCTAGTCATCAAGATAGTAGGATGACAAAATCTAGTGGTAAATAATGGCACTATAACTATTGGAAGATCTCAGAGCTGATTACTAATCAATATGATAACCAATTGACCAATAAGCAATCACTAATAGCAGTTTCACATCCTTATGACAGTATGAAGAAATCAACAAAAATAGAAATAAAGATCAGATTGCACCAATGATGACAGGTTGTGTATTTATGACAATTGCAATTTCAATAGTAGTTTGGGTCAAATCACACCCCTTACAAAAGGTTGCAGCATATATGAGATAGCAATTTAAACTATACACTTTGCAGCCAACAATACTTTATTAATTTGCCCCCAAATTAGGCACAATAGATGATGAATAATCACTAAGGACCCAACCACCTAAGAAGGACCTTGGAGAAATAGAAGGGGAATCAGGCTCAGATCAGGACCCAGGCATAATCAAAATCAGGATCCAAGGGTTTTAGTGAAGAATAAGTAACTTAGTTTAACAATCAGTTTCCAGTAGTTCCACCTCCTTTTATGCATGCTCTTTCTTCAAATTCAACCCAAAATAAACTCAAAATGAGCAATGAATGAATAAAATGAGGGAGTGTGTCTATTCTAAAATAAAATGAACAAATGTTAAGGAATGAACAGAGAAAGTATGTCTATTCTAGAAAAAAATAAACTCACAAAACAATGATGCATGCATTCACTTGTAATGGGGAACTATCTCATAGAAGCATGTTCACAACCTGCAACACTGAATATGTAACCTGCAAACACCATGCTTAGCATCAATAAGATTAATAGTGGAGCATAATGAAATATTGAAAAGTGTGTTACCTTATTGAGCTTCTCTTTGTTTCAAGAATAGTTTAATATTCTCTACTTAACAGGGCCAACCACGCGAAGGTGGAAGCTCATTTAGCTCCTCCCCCCCATAATATCACTCTAAATTAGCCATTAATGTCTAACATTCTTTCATCCATTAACGAAATGTAACATTCATTCATTATCACGTAACATTCATTAACACATAACATTCATTAACATTCATCAACATTCATTAACACATATCATTCATTAACATTCATTAACACATAATTAAATTCATTAACACATAAAATCCAGTTGTTAACATATAATAAGATTACAATCATTTTTTTTCTTTCTTTTTGAAGCTTGGAGGTAAAGACTAATTGGACCATCATTGTCATCATCATGTATCCCCTCTTTGGTTCTTCTGCCTTGTGGTCGCGATCTAGTTAATGTATGCCTAGTCATGTACTCATGATGAGGATGTGTATGCAAAGGGGGGTTCGCTGCAATAACAAAGAAATGAGTTAAATTCATGAGTTTTATTATTATTGTTACAAGTATTCCATTAATTAAAAGAAAATTACATGGGTGGTCTTTACCTAATGGGGCCACATCATCTTCCTGATCATTTTGTCCAGCCTCATCCTCAACATCCTGAACACCCTCTAAATTCTCTAGAGTTGAAACATGAAAGGTTACATTAATCAATACACCAATTGCAATTAAATTCATTTAAAGAAATAACAGTGGTCCTCTTTACCTAGTGGGGCCCCATCACATTCATGATGTTGTCTACCTAGATCATGTTCAACTTGCTCACCAGGGTCTACATGCTCTAAAATATAAACAAAAAAGGTTACATTAATTACTACATCAATTTCAATTAAAGATGTTTAATTGTAATAATCATTACATAAAAAAATCATTTAGCACATGAATACCTCCAGTACTGGGATGCACACCACGACCTTCATCATGTGCAGGTTGTGTTCCACCCTGTGCAGACTGCATTCTAATGTCATGTGTATTGTCATGATTGCTTGATTATTTAAAACAAATTTAGTCACATTATGTTGGAAATTAACATCGAATAGATTATTGCTCAAGTATTCAATTTTAAATAATTTTCATTTAACTTATTTACATGATTGACAGATGCACCGGATTCTTCTATTTGCCCACTCAATCATTTTAGACATTTAGCCATGGCTCTGTCACCCTCCTAGAAGGCAATTTTCATGTCATCTTCTATGGGCACTCTATTGAATTCAGAGCCCCGCATTTTTTGCTTAATATCATGAATTTTGCTTGTATTATTTAATGATTAAAAAAGTTGTTTACAATTTATTATTTCGATGTGATATTTCATTTATTGATACTTACAATTCATGCGACAACTTTCATATAACCACCAAAGCCAAGTTTGTGTTGCTCGTGCTTTTCTAGTTTTTCCTTGGTTGCCTTTGATGTGTCGAGCAGTCTATGAAAAGTTTGAAATCTGTTAGATTATATAAATATAAATAGTACTTTTTGGAATCATGGGGGATGCTCATACTTTTTGTTCTTCTCTAAGTGTGTCCTATACTAGTCCCTCACATACTTTAGATGTTTGCCAACTTGGTCAAGGACCTTGCTTTTCTCGAATGTGTCATTTCCGAACAACCCATCCAAACGGTTTATGAGCTCATCTTTTAACTTTTTTTCTTGCTCATTCCACCATTTATGTATGGTGGGCCCGAAGATCTCCAATGTAATTTCATTAAGATTTTTATAAAAAATATCATTTCCTACAAATAAATCATGGGATGATTAGTCCAAAATGAGCGATCAATAAGTAAATTACAATTACTCTATATAGCATAGTAATTTTAAAGTACCTAAAACCTTCTCTATCTTTATAGGAAGCAAATCTTCGGTCACCACAAATGTGACCGACAACATTCCCATAATAGAAATGCGGGAAGATCCAGGAAATGTTGTTATGGTATCACCACTAGTGGCCTCTACATCCTCATGTACACGTCTTGCTACAGAAAATGAATCCACTATGAAATGCCCCCAAGAAAGAACACTTCAAGGGAAATAAACACATAACAAAAGAGAAAGAAAAAAAGGGATCTACCAGCTCTAGGGTCAATATGATGTGCACTGGTGGATGTCTGCATGTTACATGTTGCCAACATTGCAGTTGGCAATATACATGGGGACGATGACCTCTGATGAGGCGATGTTTGCACAGGAACATGGACATCACTTGAAGAATAATAAATTAAATATACAAAACATTAAACATATGAGAAATAACATAGTGGTACAAGAGCACCAAGAGAACAATGAGGAACTAGGACCAATTTTTTAAAGCAGAACAGTCAATTTTAGAGCCTTTGAATAATAAAACTTTTGAATTCCGTGCACTCTTTCTCAGTTTTCTAAATATTGTAGTCTATTATCCACATGTTTTCCACCATCAAATACATTGATTGGCTTTGGAAACTGGTTGGAGATTGAAGTGGCATGAATATACTTTCATTTCCTTTCGGTTTCATTAATTTTGGATCTGTATTTGAAAAGTTATAGGCATTTTGGTGAAAATTGTCCAAACCCTACCTAGGGCTGGCAGGAAGCACTCAAAATGTAATATCTTTTATTTTCTTTGCCAAATAAGCCCACAAATGGGCATAAATCTGTATTATATTGTTTAATTTCATTTCATAAAGTGTGCAGGGTTTTCACTCCAAGTTTGCCATGTGATTTGAAGACTTTTGGGACTATTTTGGGTGTTTCAATCCAAGAAGGATAGTGAAAAGGAAGATTTGTGAGGGTTTAGTGCAAAATTACATATGAATGAGTGTTGGTATATTGTTGGGGGTTGAATAAGGTGTGTGGGGAGTCATCTTAGATATTTAAAAGGAGTTTTGAAGCCTTAAAAGATCTTGAACCAAAGATGTGATGTGGGTGTCCTCTTGTATTACCTCATGACAACAAACTTGAAAACAGTGATAAAAAGTTTTTGACATGTGAGGGTTGAATGAAAAATAGTCTTGGAAGATAGTGTGGATGGAAACATCAGTGTGTGGTGTATTTTTGGAAGGAGGGTTGAGTGTCTTGAGTCAAGATTGAGTGTTTATGACAAATGGTTGTTTAATTCCTTTGTGACTATCCTAAACTTTACATAGACTGTAAACTTATGAAAATAGTGAGAATATTGTCGCTAACGTGCAAACCAAGTAATGTGTCGGTATGTGGTGGTCTAAGTAAACCCTAGGAGTAATGTTGAATTCCATTGGGAGTGACTGAGAGTTCCAAAGTGAGGGTATGGAGTCCTAGATAATGATTGTCCTAATTGGTATGTTTGAGTCAATGAATTGTGACTTGGCAACCTGGGTGTTGTGAAACCTTGAAGGATGTATGAATGAATTGTGCCATGTATGGAGGCATAAAAAATAGAGTCAAATGGTGTGTTATTCAGATGACCTTGAGTGGAATGTTGTCCCTAGTTGATGAGTTATAGTGTGGATGCTCTACAACAATTATAAACTATGCAGGGAAGTCACATGTTTGATAACAACAAGGAGCCTGTGAAAACATAAAAAATATATCATAGCATCAAATTAGTTTTAATGTATGGAACATGGTCATCACCTAACCGACCTAGAGTACCCCAATCATGGCCACTAGCTTGATGAGGATGCAATATTTCCTATAAAAACAACACATACATATTTTAGTTCCTGACATAAAAGAGTATAAACTATAAACCTTTTTTGAACTTATGTTATAATTAAAGATTTCATTACTACTTACTTGCAAGTTTTGTGCTCTAAGCATCAATTGTTGCAACCTCTCTTTTATTGCATCAGTTTGAGGGACTTGGTATGCCAAAGCAATAATTTCTCTATTAACTTTTTTTTGGATCTTTCTCATCATTGCGACAGGGTTTGTGGAATATTCTATGTCATCATCGCATAATAGTGAGTCCACCACTGTATTGTCATAAGGTAATGCAGGTGCCTTTCCTCGAACATCCATCCATGACAAGAATATTAGTAACATTATCAAAATTATTCAAAAACCCTAAAGAAAAGAACATAATAATATAACATTTTGCTTCTATCTAATTTGTACAATTACAATGAGGTTTACCTACTGGGTAGAAGGGTTGGGAGCTACATCCTTGTCTGTTTTATGTGTCGGATGAATGTTGTCCTATGACAAAGATTAAATATAAAAAAAAACATTAGCGAAATGAAACCAATAGACTTAGCAAAAAAACTTACTAATAAAATGGTATATTGGAGTCATTAATTGAAGGTTGGTTTAAATGGTATATAGTATGTACCACCCCAATGATAGTAACTTTGTTTGTATCTATGTGATTCAAATTGTAATCGATTAATAGCTCTTCCCCTGCACTTATTAATTTTATTGCACATACAAATACACGATTTCCCTTGTGCGCCTCAAATATGCAATTGAGTTGCTTATTAGTTGACCCAGGTCATGTACTATTTATAAAACCTGCAATATTCCCTATTGCTTTTGGTCTTTCATCATTGTACATAGCCACTCTTTTACTTTGATCATTATCTTTTTGTTGTATATAATTCACTGAGAGTGCATACCTACACATACTTTTTTTAATATCAAACAATCTACATCCAATTTTTATAATTGTAACAAGGTCTGACATACTCCATCAATTCAACAACTTTTTTTTAATAGACCTTTTATGCCATCCATGAAAAATAGGCCCAAACCATGTAATGTCGATGGTGCTATAAGATATATCCTCTCGTTAACACAAAAATCAATGTTTATTGGAGGAAGTTCCTTGGGTACCCATTGTTTCTGTAGATGTTTGTACCTCAAGGGAACCTTGATGTCGCCTATGCTCTCATCATCATAAGAACATGATCCCCCTTGAGCAAGAAAAAATTGCACGTGTTTACTGAATTTTCTCCTAATCTTTTGACCTCTAGTTGATCTCCCTCTTTTAGACGCACTACATGTCTCACTTTCATCTCCTCTTCCTAAATTTCCCTCACTTGAGGAAGACAGATCTGGCAAATACCTATTTGGTGGTACCTACACTCCATCAAATGAAGAAGTCAGCCCTAAAGTTGATTTTGAGATTAAAAATTGAATAAGACCAATTGGGGCCTCAAGTGTTGATAATTGTATTAGATTTGTTGCATATAGGAGGGCCGAGAAGGTGGAATGAGCTATAACATGTGATTTTGATGAGAAAAAAATCAAAGTTTTGATAAAATATTGTTTCTAAAACTTGGCTTATTATTAAAGAGAAAGCAAGCAATTAATAAATGGTTTCTATAGGGTGTATTGACTTAAAACTGTCATTCCATGACACTATGTAGGAACCTCGTCAAAGGGGTTTAGGTTCCTACATATGTAATTCATTTATCGTATGTTAGCTAAAAATTACATGATACGTATGCTAAAAATTACATAGTAAGCAACATGAACAATATGCAGACATCATAATCATTGTATTTTTTTTTTCCTTACCTTTCATTTATCTAGAAAGTGCAGGATCCTCAACAAAAAGGTTGATGATGTCTGTAGTCAATTGCCTATTTCCACCAAGGATGACAGAATCAGACAAAATATATACATATAATCAGCACCAACAATTGAGCACCATAAGCATTACATGATATGTACGCTAAACATTACATAGTAGACAACATGAACAATATGTAGGCATCATAAATATCATTATTTATTTTTCTCCTTACCTTTTGTTTATCTAGAAAGTGCAGGGTCCTCAACAAAAGGGTTGAGCATCATTAGCATTACATTTGCAATTTGATAAACAATAAATACATGAAATATATGAGTAATAATAGAAACATATGTATCATAAATCACATATGTATCATCATACACATGTTTTAATCCATCATATATGTTGTAACCCATCACATATGTATCATAAATCACCATCCATCACATAGCTAATAAACAACACATTCAATAAATATATACAAACTTAAAAAAATGTCACACAAAATGAGGGCTAGTCAACAGTCTATCTATCTCCATCTCCTACGGGTGGCATGGTTCTACTATTAGGATATCATGAATAAATTATGTAATGAAATTAGAATTTAAAACACAATGAATTAATTATGTGACCATATATATAAGTGAAATAAATTTCTATCAAGAAATCAATATCAAATAAATAATAGTCTAATTGCATACCAATACATTTCATTCATGTCATTGATCTTCTTATTCATCCAACTCATCATCATGACCATCATCATCGTCGCTATCATCATCATCATCATCATCATCATCATCATCATCATCATCATCATCATCATCATCATCATCATCATCATCATCATCATCATCATCATCATCATCATCATCAACAACATCTTGTTCTTCTTCATGAATATTTTCATCAGGAACATCATCAACTAACTAGCGATTGTGATCATCATCTACTTCTTTGGTATCTTCTTCTTTCATCACATTATACCTTACCGACCTTCGTGTTGGATCATGTCTAACAACAAATGACCAACCCAGTTTATGAGGAACCTTTGAGTAAAATACCTGCTCACATTGGCTTGGAAGAACATAGAGCTCATTTCTAGCTCGCTCAAATGACCTTGTATTAACCATTATAAATCCATTATCATGTTCAATGACAGTTCTTTCAAGATCATTTTCATTCAATCGTAGCCTGTACCATTGGATGATGAAAATAAATAATTTGAAGGACCTAAAGTCACACTCAAGTATATCATCCAAAATCCCATAATATTGATTTTCTAAGACTCGAGGATGTATGTCACTTCTAGACAAAACATTAGTCACTTGAAATACTGCACTTATTCCAGAATCACAAGTTTTCTTGGTGTCATCTAACTTTTTGATGCGAAATTTATGACCATTGCACCACATAGCCTTGTGGTGTTTCACCTACAAAATGTCAAACATATATAATATGTACATCATTACAATTGGAAGAAAATTAAATAATATGGGTGATTAATATATTTATAGGTACATGTTTATCTCTTAAACCATATGCTAAATCAATTTCCCTTTGTGTAACAATAGAATCTCTATTACGGTGAGTTTCTTTAACCAATGAAGTCGCACCTTCTCATGTTAAGGTGCGACCAGATTGTTGACATTGTTGAGTCCATACAGTCATCCAATCAAGATTGTTTGCAACATACAAATGTAGTGCATCCCACTCTTGAGCGACTATACAAAAAATAACTAAAAATTTACAATTGAAGTATATTGAAGATTATGAATAAATTAACTGCAATATGTATAAAAATAACTGCAATATCGAATAATTACCTCTCACTTCCCTCATTGTACCTTTCCCAATTAGGATTTGTTAATGGAGTTGGGATCCCAAATATGATCTACACGGATTTTTGTCATGAACTTAGGAAGGTATTTAGTAATGTACACCATAGTCTGGTATACCATATATCCCTCCACCATAAAACCCTCAGGATGTGCTTTTTGTCGAACCAAAGACTTCAAAAATTTTAAGTGCCTCTCAACCATCCACATTGACCTTATGTGTACAGGTTCACACAATTCATTCTCCTCAACTTGGTGTATGAGGTAGTGTTCTTGTGCATTGAAAAAAGTTGAAGGTAGACACTTTTGCATTTCACACATTAGATGAGGAATTTTTCTCTTCCAATATTTTATATCTCCTTTATAAATTTCTTTAGATGACAACTACCTACAAGAGATTCAAGTCACAAATATATTAAAGAGACTTTATAGAATAATATACAATATATTACATAATAAGTAATATCACTACAAATTGAACAAATATCACTACTTACCTCATGTATTTTCCAAGATCATATATAACTTTCTTGACATTATTGTTGAAGTGGTCTGGGAGAGATAGAGGTAGAACGTACTGCAACAATTATAAAATGATCTGTTTCATTATTTTCTAACATAATACAATGAAAAGTACATGCAGTATACAAATATATAGTAAATACACAAGAACATGAATTACCTTAATGAAGGTATGCCAATCATGTGTTTTCATCCCTGGCACAAATTGACTTTTCTTTGTTATGAGATTGTTTATGTTTCCAGTAAATCCTGTGGGAAATCAAATTTTTCGTATGACTTCTTTTATAGCATTGCTTTTCTACTCTATTAATAACCAAGGAAGGGCACTTATATTAATTTGGTCTCCATCGCTATTTGATTGAATGACAATTTTCATTGCATGATTGGATTCCTGAATGTCACTACCAATTTTGACAATTTTTTCTTTGTCACGCCTTCCATCCAATATTTTCCATAATGTCTCTGTTGTATTCTTTCCAATATGCATAGTATCAAACAAATGCACAATTTATATCTGCTCGTAGGAGGGCAACCTACTAAATTGTTTGGGATAACTCTTGTCCCTTTGGAAGATGGTCATTAATTCCTTGATGACCTTCACAAGGCATATAATATGTTAAAAAAGTTAACAACAACGATTATCATCAATTACATCATCAGTAAACAAAACACAATATAAAAATATAAATTCCAAACATAAACCATTAGATGGAATGACATTACCTTGATGATTAATTCTATTATATTCCAACTTCCATAGGCGAGGTCTCATTCTTCGTGGCTTTGATGTAGTCTCTTCTTTCCCAATGAAAATATGTTTTTCAATATTTTGATACTTATTACTTTTGTGGAGGAAGTGCCTATACTCATCAAACACCTTCTTTCCTAAACTTTTTGAATAATGAGATTTCATCTTTAAACCACAAGCTAGACATGCAAATTTTACCTTTGTTTGAAGACCTACAAGATCATGTATAATTGGATTAAATATGATCATTTTTATATTTATAATTATGCGCAAGTTGATTACTATAACATACCACAAAAATGTGTTAGCCCTGGGGCATCATGAATTTTCCATACAAACATTGCATGGATTAAAATTGTCTTTGTCCTATTGGTCTAGAGATGTCATACATAGTGACACCATTCCATAACTCCAACAACTCGTCGATAAGAGGCTCAATATATACATTCATATCTTTAACTTGGTACTTACCTAGTTGAATGAACAAAAACATTACATAATTATTATGACCATTTTGATGCAATATTTATAATTTAATATGGATGACTATTAAATAAAAAAGTACCTAGAACAATCATTACCAACATTATGTGCTCCCTCTTTACTGACATCCATGGAGGAATGTTATTGTTGATAACAAAAACAGGCCACACCGAGTAAGTAGATCTCAACTCTCCAAATGGATTGACACCGTCTGCTGCCAATGAAAGCCTGAGATTACGAGGTTCTTCTTTAAAGTGTGACCACTTTTCATCTATGTCCATAAATGCAGAACCATCTACAGGTATTCAAATAATGTCATCTCAACTTCTATTGCGTGCATGGTAATCCATAAATTGTGCCAAGCTTTCGCGCCTTAATAATCTTTGGAAATGTGGAAAAATGGGAATATAACGAACAACCTTGTGAGGAATCTTTTTTAGTTGATCTATTCGATATCTACTCATATGACATTCAGGGCATTCTATTGCAAATTCATGTTGTTTATAATATATAATATGATCATTGGGACATGCATCTATTGTTTGATACTCCATTCCGATATCTTTCATGATGGCAAATAATTCTCAATATGAGTGAGGTAGAATATTTGATGGTGGTAACAAAAACTCACCAATCAATCTACAACCAAAAATATAATTTTTTAATATATAGAATCTTAATGGTGCATGTTTCACCCTTTATTAACTATAAAGAAATAACAACAAAAATAGATGAAAAAAGATGACATATATAACATATGTTAACATACGTGAGATTGTTATGTTGGATAAATTGTTCATAACCTTCAAATTCACCAACAACAATACAATGGAGAGAAGAGTTGTTTGGGAGCCTTCGTAAAGTGGCCCGTACGCCTTCTCAAGTAGAGGTACATCATGAACAACATCAAAGTCATCTTGATCATCATGATCAGTTGTAATAGCACTAAATTTGTTGTGGATCAATGTATCAGTATCATCATCTTCAATTATTTTTTCTCGCGCATGATCATCTTCTTCCATAGGATCATTATCTTCAGCTTCTATATTCACACCTCCATGTTCCTCCAATTGGAAAACCACATTCTCCAAGTTGTGGTAGTCCATATCATGTTCCCTAGGCCGCTCCACCTATATAAAAATGATCGACATAAATATACCATGATCATGATTTTATCAAGTGATTTCTTATGTATATAAATCGTTAAAACGATGTACAACCTAAGTTGGCCTAGTGGTAGAGAACTTGTGTTCTTAAAAGAGAGGTCACAAGTTCAAATCTCAAAGGGAGTAAGGTATGTACACCTCATCGACTTTGGCCCATTACCTATTAAAAAAAATAATTTTTTTTAAAATGATATAATGAACAACTTACCAATGGACGATAATCGCGCCCCCCTTCAATGTGACCATGTTGCCTACAATGTTTCTCAATTGTTGTGATTAGAAGTCTTCTAGTCCTTAAGCCTTTACAATTTTTGCAAGGACAATAACATTTTATATCACCTTTTCTTTTCAAGCTAGACCATAATCTAGCAATTGTCTCCTTATTTTGTTCTTTGCTATTATTATCTGACATGATCTTTCTTCATAGGCAAAAAAAATCGAGCAATGGAAACTTTGGTCTATAACCTTCACAAACTAAGCAAAATGATGTCGCAAGTATGGAGTCTTCTTAGAACTAGTTATAAAGAACTTGAAATGTTAGTTATGAAATGATGTTTCAATATAATATACCAAATTGATATACTTAAACATAAAAAAATTGCAAAATTAACCAAAACCATTGAACATTCAACACAGTAAGATCATGAAAAATAGGCATTGACAGATCACAAGATTAGCAACTATATTACAACAATGTCAAAACACTCTAATAGGATCAAAGTAGTGATAAGGTCAGGAAGGTTCACAAAGATTTGAGGGATCCTATAGCCTCTCTGCATCACTAGGATTCTCTAGAGTTTGCAAACTAGGCCATGTAGTAAGTCAAGAGTAGCTACATTTAAAGGAGCTTGAAGGTGACCAGCTCCCATCCATCTGTGATTTGGATCCTGTAAACCAACAATCGGTGGGGCAGCTTCAAGGTGGCACTAAGATGAGACAAGGTAGACAAAGATCCTCTCAAGGTGCAGATTGGAGGATAGAAAGCTTATCAGACATTTCTTGGAGATAAAAAATGAAAATGTGATTGTGACTACTTATCAATTGGTTTTCAAGATTCCTTTGAAGCAAAAACATGTGTTTTTATCGGATGGTAGATATGGATGAGCTTTCACTTTGACAATTTTTGCCAAAATGTATGCTTCAAAAGTATCTTAAAGAATAACTAGGAATAGTGGAGTCCATTTTTGTGTTAGAGGTTTTGTTCAGTTTATTGTTGGTGTAAATAAATATTCATTATAGATATTATTACACTTTACTTAAGTTAACTTAGGATTATGCATCTCTTCATAGTTTGGATTTGAGACACTTAGGGAAGTGTGCACATAGGAATATAGCTTGTAGGAGAAATTCCACCTTTTGTGGTCTTATTTTTCTATTACACTCCACATTCGGTGGGTCATCCACCTCTTGTAGAATATTATATTATTTCTCCTACCTACCCCTAGTATTTCCTACCTACCCTTGTTTCTCATTGAGCCACATGTCATGATTGTGTGCTCGTATATCCATATGGCCTTGCCTATATAAGAAAGCCTATATTCATTGTATTGTGTAATGCCCCACCAGGAAACCTCGAAGGGTTAAAGCTAAAACACTCAAATGGAGTGTAAATATTTTTTTTTTATAATAATAATAAGAGTGTTAATATTAAGTCACAACATTAAGATACATTGGAGTTATCTAATGCTTGGATAACACAGCGGAAGACTAAACAAACCTAAGGAGTTTCCCAATGTGATTACATAACTTAACACCTAACTCAACTCACGACAATAGATCCAATTAAACTGGATAACTTAGTTACATGTTATTACTTGGAACATGGATATAATTTGTTTAGTGAATTAACATTATAGAGATTATGAAGCGTTCATCTATTATGGTCGCAGAAGCGGCTATCAAGAGGGATTTTACCCAATGAAGTTAAAACATAGTTAACTTAAGAATTCACCCATTACGGTTTAAGTATGGTTAACTTGACGAGTCCATCCATTTAGATACAATGTAACTAATATATCGAGGTTCATTTATTTAGGTTTAAAAATAACCGACCAAATGAGATCATCCTTTATAGTTAAAATATGCCTAATAAGGTGAAATTCATTCATCAAGGATTAAGATGTAAACCAACGAAATGAAGTTCATTCATTAGGGTTTAAACATAACCAACTATTAAATCGTAGTTCATTTATAGAGGATAAAATGTAAATAGCCCAATGAAGATCATCCATTAGGGTTAAGATATAGGTAACTTAAATAGTACACTCATTTTAGTTAAAATAAAGTTAATATGAAGAAATACATTTGCTAAGATTAAGAGATACACAACTAAATGAGTTCTCCCATTTTAGTTCAATTATAGCTATTATGATGAAGTTCATTTATAAAGGTTAAAATGTGGGTAACCAATTGAGTTCATCCAATTATAAAACTAATTTGGTGAGGATTATTTGTTTAGAATAAAACGTAAACAACTAAATAAATTCATCCAATTTAGTGAAATATAGCTAACATGATGATGTTCATTTATTAAGATAATACGGTAAGTAGCCAAATGAGATTCATCCATTAGATTTCAATTTAGATATTATGACAGTTAATCCAATATTTGTTACCCATTCAATATGTTCAAATTACAAGCTTTATAACAAGTTAATCCAATAATTGTAACCTAGCGAGTTTCTTTCCATGCTTACTTCTTTTCATTAACATTAACAAAATACTTTCCATAATCATATTTACAATATTTTATGACCCTAATTACTACATTTAACAAGATGACTATATTCATGCATTCAAGAATTAACTTCATTAAATCCCCATTATACACTTACAAAATGCAACCATACATGCTAGCTCTAAGTAAGAAACATGAGAGACAAAAGCATCACATAACACAAAAATGATCTCGGAGTTCACCCCTAGAGGGCTACATCTCTGGGTCTGCTCAACTGTAAGACCCCTCTGGCAATTAATATAGTTAATATTACATAAATTTCATGTCATTTACATCTCTTCCTTATAGGCGAACACAACCACTATACAACGACCACTTCGGACAATAAATACATAAATGATCCCTTCATAGAAGCGGATCCAACTGATCACATCTAAAGAAATTTCAAAGGTCTCTTGTCTGATGGTACCCTAACTAGGGACTTGACCCCCTATGGTGAACCATGGACCCACCAGACGACAGGGTCCTAGCAAGCATATCAAGTCTTACCATTACATAACCAAAATCGAATATAGAAATTTAAATCTGCATAGGCATTAACCGGTAGTGGCATTCGTTTACCATATTGATTTAACTATTAAAGTCGATCAAGTTTATGGATTTTCTAAATTAACTTTTATTTAAAATCCACATTAATCCACAATTAATACTTAATCTATGTTAATAATATGTATTAACCCGAGTATGGCATAATCAATAACTAATTAATAACATGTATTAAAGTATGGAATTCCTAAATATCAATTATCTAAAATCCAAGTATTATTTCATAACCAGGAATTTAAATACCATAAAAGAAAACTAAATTTAAATCACTTAAACTTAATTTAAATTTAGTTATTAATTTGATATTCTTAATATTTTTCTTTTTTTAAAACAATATATAAAAAAAAATATAAAGAAAATAACTTTCTAACTTTCAAAAAAAATGAAAGGGGAGGTACCCACATGGGCCCCCACTTGGTAGCCCACGCTACCATTGGTAGCGCTGCTACCAAATGGTAGCAGACCACTACCTTGGTAGCGTTGCTACCATTTGGTAGCAGTTCGCTACCATTGGTAGCGCTGCTACCAACTGGTAGCAATTGCTACCTGATACCTCCCAGCCATGTGAGGTTTTCATAAAATTTATTTTATTATATTTTTTTTTTAATAATATATACAGAAAATAATAAAAAGATAAACCAAAACCCCAATACAACCCACACAATCGGGGACAGGGACTTAAATCATTTTCCAGCAACCCCTGTTTTTTGTTTTTTTTTTAAATCACAATCTCATATTTTTTCCAGATTTCTCAAAAAATATCAAATGGGGAAACAATATTTTTTTTGAAATAAGCATGAATGAAATAACCAAAACAATACGTAAAACCCCCATTTTCCATTTGTCATAGTTTCAATACTGTTGACTTTGTTTTTATTCCCCCCCCCACCTTTTTTTTTCTTCCAGAATGATCGAAACAACAAAATGGGAAAAATTTTCCAGCAGTCATGATTTTCTAAATACCCAAAACAAACTTCTAGATGGGTAGGATTTATTCAATACCCATAACCCTTTAAACATTCTTGATCCAAAAACAACCAATATTCTCAACTAAAAACTTAAATCTTAAGAGCATTCATGGATATTTTAAAACCAGCATTTCATGAAGAACAACCAAATAGCATTTTTTTTTTTATTTAGCAAAGAACAAAAGGGTAAACCGGAATTCTACCTCTTTAGCATTCCTGGTAAGATTCGAAGAAGAGCTCCCAATCCTGCAGCTGTAGAAATTCATCCTTGCAAAAATCCCCAAATCTCCATCCCCATATTTTTTTTTTCTTTTCCAAAAATTCAAAAAAAAACCCCAACAATATTTTTCAACCTAGGTTAAATGGGAACCAATTTTGACCTAATTTCTAACTTTGAAATTTAAGCATTTTTTAAATAAAAAGGAAATAAAAATTCTTTTCAACTATTGAATTAATTTAACTTGATTTTCTAATTAATATACTTCTCTCTTATTTAATCTTAATTTTAATTTCTCAATATTAATTAAGCCAACATTTATATTTCGAACTATTGACAAGGGTAAAGTATTTAAATTAAATTAATTTCCAAAATCAATCTTTTACACTATATCAAACTTTACAAATTAAAAATGATTTTCTTTAAATAATTAAAATTAACCTTTCTTTTCCAAAATGCAAAAGAGGTTAAAATTAATTATATTTCAAATAACTTTAAATATTTCCTTTTTCTTTTTAAACGCATAAACTAATTAAATTTATTATTTAAAACTAACCATTTAATTAAATTTGCTACAACATAAATAAAGCGATCCTTTTAATTAATGATTAATCGCCTAAAAGAAACCTATTTATTTTGATTTCTCAACTACTAATGCGTAAAAGAACACATTAATTCAAATTAAATACTTTAAGCTTGCTACAATTATAAATAAAGCGATCTCTTAAATTAACGATTAATCATATAAAAGAAACCTATCTATTTTAAATTTCTCAATTACTAATGCGTAAATCAACACATTAAATTGAATTAAATACTTAGGATAAAATACTCCATTTACCACACGCAAGACACACAAACCAAGAAAGTCCACCAATCACACGATATGCAACCCAAACGACAAAGGAACCCTACAGACCACACACGATGCTCACCTGATCATGGCTAAGGCAAGACAAGAGTTTTATGACCACCTAATCCGAATTCTAAGGATGAAGGAGGTATACCCCACCCTGTGAATTCTGATGGAGACAAACCTCGCACCTAGGCAACACTGTACCTGAAATCTCCTGCAACCATGAGTCACGCAAGCATACATATATATACATATTCAATGAAGGCATTAGCTCAAGATTTATAACTAGAATTAGGGAAACAATTACATTTACACAAGAATCGATGCAATAGCACAATAATAGGTACACACAATATTCATATAGTCTAATCTACAACATTACATAATGGTAAATCCACCATTCAAGAATGCCACTTAGGAAGTCAACCAAGGTCAAACTGGTTTTACAAGGCCGACTAGGGTAGGGGCATTACATATTGGTTGTTCCAGTTGATCATTTGCATATTGATGAGAATATAGTTTGTTCTTGTCATTCTTTTGTCTCTCTTTTATACTTTTCATTGTGCCCTTGATCTTGGCAAAATCTCACATGGTATTAGAGCCATTGGGGCTTCATTGATTGGTTTTTGGAGACATCTTTGAAGGCTTCTATTTTTGGATCTGATGGACAAGCATTTTTGGAGGCATCTTAGAGCGTTTTCAACCTCACCATTGTGTCTGGGAGGCTGTTTCCATAAAAATTGAGTATAAACTCGACCTGTTTGGCGAAAATCATTTTTGGGGTGTGGAGGAATCTTTTGCCCAATTCAGGTGGCACAGTACGGAATTTTCCGATTTAAAAAAAAAATTATTTTTTTCAAAAAATTATTTTCCAATTTGAAAAGTTTTTTTTTCGAAAAAAATAAAAATAAAAATAAAAAAATTGGAAAAGGCGAAAGGGGGTTTTATTTTTCAAAAAAAAAAAGAAAAGAAAAATCCATTTTTGGGGGTTTGTAGACCCCCCCCCTTCCCTTGGTCCCGCTGTCCTTTCCGCAACATGCAGGTGCCATGCAGACTGCCATCGTACACCACCGCCGAGTCGGCCCCGTTCGCAGCAACCCGCGCCGCCCAATCTCTGGCAGCCCTGGGACCACCAGCCCCGGTAGCCCTGTGACCACCGGTCCCGACAGCCCTCCATTGCTACTCCAACAGCCCTATGACCACCGCCATCGGCAGCCGCCCAAAAAGCCTCCGACGGCCCCGCCTCCAGCCCTGGCGGCCCCTTTGCCTCCCGCCAGCCCTGCCTCCTACTGGCCGCCTTTCGCCACTGGTGACCCAGCTCCATCGGCAATCGTGCCCACCCACCAGCCACGTCACCTGGCCATGACTTCTGCCATGTCAGCTGCCACACGGATCTTCTGCCCAGTCATCTGTACCCTCTGCCACATCATCAGTGCACAGTTAGTTGCCACGTAAGCACCTAGTTAGCCTAGTCAAGGGTGCGACGGCCATTTTGACGATCATATGACTGAAATTTAGCATAGTGGTTTGCTGACCTCAGCATTTTTTGGAAATTTTTAGACCCCTCTCTATTGAGCAGTTTGGTTTTTTGGGTCAACTTTGGAGGCCCATAACTTGCTCAATTTTGCTCCTTTTTGGATGCAAATTTTTTTTATTTGGGCTAATATTTTGTGCTCTTCACAGTGGTGTGGTTATTTTCTGATTTTGGTGCATAGGCTTTTCAAAATTTTTGGATTCTCTCAACTGTACCTATCCAATCCTTAATTCTGCAACTTCAAAGGCTTCGTTTGAGCTCATACAACCTCCTTTTCAGGTGCCGTTTTTTTTTAAAAGTGCATGTTTTTTTGTCTACTTTCATGATCTATGATCAGATTTCAAATATTTTGAGTTGAAATTGTACTTTTAGATATTGGTCTTATTTGGCCTATTTGGTACTTGTGAATTGCTTGGATCTTAGTTTAGATCTCTTGCATTAATAGTTTGAGTCTCTTTTGGCCTTATTGAGGCAGTTGTAAAATTGAAATCAGAAGTCCACTTTTCCATTTTTCTTAAGTGGCCCATTGTACACGCACTAAGTATAAAGAGTCAAACCATCACTTTTTGGGGGGTTCTTTGATTGAGTGAATTTGGGGGGGTGTCTTGTGTGATTGTGCCTCTCTTTCCTTGTTCTCTTTCATTTTTGTTTCAATGAGTCCTCATAAATTTCCACCTGTAACTCCACATAATTATGCATCATGGAAAATTAAAGTATGGAGCAAATTAACGAAAAAAGGTCTCATGCATTACATAGATGGAACAATAGCAACACCACCTGATCCTAAGGCTAATCCTAATGCTTAGTTAGAATGGCTCACTAAGAATTGCATGGCTCTTGGAAATTTGCATAAGTATGTATCAGATGACCTAATATTTCATATTGAGAAGTATACTACAATCAAAGATGCTTGGGATATGTTTCAGAAATTGTATGGTCAAGTTGATGAAATCAGAGGTTACAAGATTGACAATGAGCTCACCAACTTGGATCCCAAGAGTTTTGATACAATCCAAGATTATGTCACCAAAGAAAATGAGCTAAGAGCAAAGCTTAAGGATTGTGGATTGACAAAAAGGATTCTCAGTTGATATTCAACTTATTGGACAAGCTTGCACAAGAATATGCAGCATTTGTGTCTAGATTCCAAACTCATCATTTGATAATGGGGAGTTCCTACGTTATGCCTTCATTTGATTCTTTCACAGAAATGTTGATATTAGAACAATCTAAGTTGTTGAACATGGGGCTTCTCAAGTCTTCAAAGTCCAAGGCTTTGGTGGCTAATCAAGGGAATCAAGGAGGCCAAGGCAAAGATTCCAACAACAACAAGAAGCAATCTAAGTCAAAGCCACAATAGGAAAAAGGGCAATCATCCTCTCCATTACAAGGTGATTTTTCATCCTCTTCCAAGAAGGGGACACCACCTAAGAAGGATAAACCAACTTGTGCATATTGCAAGAAGTATGGTCATGATGAGCATCGATGCCACACCAAGCAAGTTGATGAGTTAACAAATATTCTTAAGAAAAACAACATCAACTTGCCATCCGCCTACACAAAGAAGGATTCATCTCCTTCCTCTTCCTCATAGTCTAAGGGAAAAGGGCAAGCATTTGTGGCTACAATAGGTTCTTCACAGCAGTGGATACTTGACTCAGGTGCCTCATATCACATGGGTTCTACAAAGGAGCAGGTTTCTTAATTGGAGCCATCTAAGGTACCTCACATTTACGTAGGTGATGATACACAAGTTGAGGTTGAAGGGAAAGGTTCAGTTGACATGGATGATGGAACATTTGAGAATGTTCTTTATGTTCCTAACTTGTCTACCAACCTTCTCTCTATCTACCAAATCACTCACTATGGGAATGGGAAAAAGGTTGAGTTTACACCTGATTTAGTTGTGGTAAAGGAACTTGATGATGATGCCTTGGTAGAAGTGGGACAAGTCAAGGCTTTATTCATTCTCCCACTTTGTGCCAAGTTCTCCTTCTAGGGCCTTTCTTACTCATTCAAATTCAGAAAGTAAGCTATGGCATGAGTGGTTTGGTCACCTCAACTACCGCTATCTTCAGCAGCTCAGCACGAAAGACATGGTCACAAATCTACCTTGAATCAGTTTTTCAGAGGGTGTATGTTCAGGTTGTTCCATGGGCAAGAATCTCGAGGAGAAGTTTGATAAGGAGAAAGCTTGGAGAGCTTTGGAAGTTCTTCAACTTGTTCACAACGATGTAGCAGGTCCATTTCTAGTACCTTCATTTCGCAAGGCCCGCTATGTCCTCACCTTCATTGATGACTACTCCCGCTTCACTTGGGTCTACTTTATCATTCATAAGAGTGAAGTATTTGATAGATTTCAGGACTTCAAGACTCGTGTGGAGAAGCAATTATTGGCATATGTGTAGAGTATGTTGACATGATGATATTGTGTTGTCATCGATGTCAATATGCTAAAGAGTGAACCGGTAAATTGTAGCCAAGCAACTGACAAGGTCAACCGGTATACTGTTGAGAACTGGTATATGTGAAACAGTGAAGCGGTATGTTTGTTCAAGTGAACCGATATATTGTAAGATGAACCAGCATATGGAATGTTTTTATCAAGGCTTAATATGGTATGACTAATGGTTGGTAGTCTCAGCTTCAGGGTTTTTGGTTGAAGTGTTTCGAGCCTATGTTATTCAACCAATGGCATTGTGTGATGAGTTAGCATTGTATTGGAGATCTAATGGAGATCAGATTGTGTTGCCATGTTAGCCTCATGCGCATGAAGGATCTTGCATGAAGGAGATTGATCCTATCTACCTCGAGAATGTGCGAAGTCTCTGCAAATGGTGGAGAACGCGTGATGGGTTATGGCCTCCATGAAGCGGTGGAGAATGTCTTGAGATCTGTTCAAGACCATTGTATTCAAATGCATAGTGTTCAATGGTCAGGATTGAACTGGCTGAATGGCTCAACCTAAAGGTTTAGGGTTTATGTTGCCGACCTATTTGTTTCCTATAAGGTCAATGTTGTGTTTCATGTTGAAGTTGTTGGCAAATGTTGTGTGTGTATCTAAATGAAAAGATACATGGTTCTTGCCAGACCAGATAAGAGGAGTGATACCTGCAGAGTGTGTATGCAGAAGGAAGGAACCTAAGTGGACCTGCATTGGCATTGAGTGCTATTACCAAATCATTGTAATACTTGTTGATTTCTAATCACTTCAATAGTTGTAAAATCCCTTAATAGGGCAGCTTTAACCAGCTTACTGTAAATCCTTTAATAGGGTGACTCAAAGCCATTGAGTTCATGAAATCCTCTGACAAGGTAACCTCTAACAGGGTTTAACCCTTAACCAAGTATTCTATCCATCCCTTAACTAGGTGATCCCTAATAGGATTGGTTCCTAATAGAACCTATTGTAACAGTCTTTAACTAGACTAGGCTCCTAACAAAGCGAACTTCTAAAGCGTTCAAAAATAGCTTGTGGGTATTCATCCCCACCGTGGTTTTTCCCAACTGGGTTTCTACGTGAAAATATCTGTGTCATGTGTGATGTCTCTTTCTTGTGATGTTTTGTTATTTCTAGTTTAAGTGGTGATGCATGTTGATTTTGCAAACTATTATATTTCTGATGTTAGATTACCTATTTATGCACAAGGATAATATGGAAATGAGGAAATAGGTTGTGTGGAAAGATAAGTGTTTCTGGTTTATATCTTTCACAATCTCATCATGCTTAACTGGTAGTAATCTGGTTCAGACCAATGTTAGTGATTGCTAGTCAAGTTCACTGTTTGTAGTCAAACCGGTTCAGGAAAAGTTTTTGTGCCTATACTGATTCACCTCCCCCCTCTCAGTACCAGTTTGGCACTCACTGTTCATCATTGAGTTATCAGCAATCCGAGAAAGTGGTCAAGATTCTTCGTACAGATAATGGAAGGGAATATGTGAACAAGACACTTGAGGATTTTTGTACATTTGAGGGGATTGATCTTCAGCACTCTATTGCATACACTCCATAGCAGAATGGAGTTGCAGAACTCAAGAATAGAACTCTCAAAGAAATGGCTAGATGTATGATACATGCACGTTCTCTTGATCCCGCCTTTTGGGTGGAGGCTATTGGTTGTGCCACACAAATCCAGAATTGGGTTCCTCACAAAGATTTGCAAGGTATTACTCCTTTTAAGGCTTGGGCTGGTAGGAAACCGATTGTGAGACATTTTAGAGTCTTTGGGTGTCCAGCATGGGCTCGCATACCTCCACAGAAATGAAAGGCATTGGAACCTCAGAGTCGGCCTTGCATATTTGTTGGATATCCTAAGGGTGTTAAGGCATATAGATTGATGAATCCTGAGGCACATGAGGTGTTTATTGAGAGGAGTGCTCACTTTGAGGAAATCTCTCCTAGCTTAGCCTCTATACCTCTTCCACCTTCCTCCATTGTGGATAGTGATGCTAGTGATTCAGATGATGAAACTCCTTCAACTTCAACTCGCAGGGTTACACCTCTGCAGGGTCTACTTGCAGTTGAGGAGCCTCATTCTCCACCTCCACCTAGACCTCGTTGGGCTCGACAAACACTTGAGTCAATGGGTTCTCTTATTGGGAATCCTTCAGATATACTGAGGATTCGATTACAGCATCAGTATCTTCCACATGCATTCATTGCTACCGCTTCTGATCCACAGACACTTCGGGAAGCATCAGGGGTTTCTAAGTGGGACCACGCTATGGAGGAAGAGTATAGTTCCTTGATGAGGAACAACAGATGGGATTTAGTCCATCTCCCTAAGGGGAGAAAGATGGTTTGATGTAAGTGGATCTATCAAACCAAGTTTGCATCGAATGGTAGTGTAGATAAGTATAAGGCTTGACTTATTGTAAAAGGTTTCTCTCAGGTTCCAGGTGTTGACTATACTGAGACCTTTGCACCCGTAGCCAAGATGAACTCCATTTGCTTGACACTTGCTATTGTTGCAGCTCATGGTTGGGTTGTACATCAGATAGATGTGAAGAGTTCTTTTCTTCATGCTGATCTTGATGAGGAGATTTATATGGAGCAGCCACAGGGTTTCATCCAGGATACTTCCTTGGTTTGCAGACTAAGGAAATCTCTCTATGGCCTTAAGCAGGCCCCTAGGGCTTGGTATGCCAAGATGGATTCCTTTCTTCTCTCAGTAGGGTTCACTAGGTGTCATTCCGATCCAAATGTCTACATTTTGCAACAGGATGACTCTCACTTGATACGTGTGCTCTATGTTGATTATTTGATCATTATAGGGAGCACCACATCCATCATTAGCATGGTCAAATCTGCTTTGCATGACAAATTTACTATGACTGACTTGGGTTTTTTGCACTACTTTCTCAAGATAGATATTTCACAGTCACCTTCTGGGATTACACTATCACAGCCCAAGTTTGCTCTTGATCTACTTGCACACTTTCATATGGTTGATTGTAAGCCTGCACCGACTCCCTTTCTTTTAGGAGTCAAGCTTGAGGCTCAGTGTTCTTCTCCACTAGTTGATGCCACATTGTATCATCAGCTTGTGGGTAGTCTCATCTACTTGACTCATACATGCCTTGAAATTTCATTTGAAGTTGGCATGGTTTCCTGCTTCATGCAAGAACCACATGAGCTTCATTGGAAAGCTGCCAAATGCATCCTTCATTACATCCAGGGTACACATCACTATGGGATTCACTATGCAACAAGCACAGGACTTCGCTTGGCTGGTTACACAAACTTTGATTGGGTTGGCGATCTTGATGATCGTAAGTCTACTTTAGGTTATAGTTTTCACCTTGGTTCAAGCCCCATTTGTTGGCAGAGCAAGAAGAAGCGTGCTATTGCTCTCTCTTCAATTGAGGCTGAGTATTGAGGAGCTATTAACGCAGCGACTGAGACCATTTGGCTTCAATAGATTCTCATAGAGTTTGGGTTCACCACTCCATGACCGACAGTTCTACATTATGACAATCAGAGTGTTATTGCAATCTCAAAGAACCCGGTCTAGCACTAGTGGACCTAACACATCAAGATCCATATGCACTACATCCGTGAGCTAATTTAGGAGCAGGTCATTGATTAGCAGTATTGTCCTATAGTGGAGCAAGTTGCAGACATATTCACCAAACCTTTCACCAAGAGTAAGTTCCAGTAGTTGTGAGCTTTCTTAGGGGTGAGGGAATTGTCATTAGGGGGGTCAGTTGACTTCTCCTTCCTCTCTTATGGGGGGGACTTTTTCCTCTTTGAGGTTTTTTCCTTCTTCTTTGAGAGTCTTTTGTGCATTCATCTCTCTTTTGGGGGGTAGTTTTTTCCCACTAGGTTTTCTCCCTTTCTTCGTTTGTGAGAGATTGCATTGCATAGTTTGCTTGCATTTGCATATTGTACATGGGTACCTATCATGGCCTTGTAACTGGGACCCATCTTGCATTGTTGACTTGAGTCTTCATTCCCCTAAGTTGCACTTAAGGGGGGGTGTTGGTGTAAATAAATATTCATTAAGGATATTATTACACTTTACTTAAGTTAACTTAGGATTATGCATCTCTTCGTAGTTTGGATTTGAGACAGTTAGGGAAGTGTGAACATAGGGATATAGCTTGTAGAATAAATTCCACCTTTTGTGGTTTTATTTTTCTGTTACACTCCACATTCGATGGGTCATCCACCTCTTGTGGAATATTATATTATTTCTCCTACCTACCCCTAATATTTCCTACCTACCCTTGTTTCTCATTGAGCCACATGTCATTATTGTGTGCTCGTACATCCATATGGCCTTGCCTATATAAGCAGGCCTATACTCATTGTATTGGTTGCTTTAGTTGATCATTTGCATATTGATGAGAATACAGTTTGTTCTTGTCATTCTTTTGTCTCTCTTTTATACTTTTCATTGTGCCCTTGATCTTGGTAAAATCTCACATTTATATTGAACCCATTAAGCAGATTATAAAAATTTGTATTCATAAGGAAAAACAAAAGTTACAAAAAAATTGAAATCTACACTATCGGCAAAATTAAACTTGATGGTAACACTTAAGACAAGTAGAAGCATGTGATCAGAATAGAATACATCGATGAAGTCCATCGGTAGAACACACACAAGCGGCAATGGATAAATCATCTCTTGCTGATAGCCGACGAGGCTATCGGTAAGACTATTCCCGATGAGAATGTTGGCAAAGCTTATGATGAGGAGACATAACGTATCGGGAGGAGCTACACCAAGGGGAAAAGACATTGGGAAAATTATGCCCATCGCCTGAACATATTTTAAGCTATCCCGATGTCCGATGAGACTAGCAGGATAACTCACACCCATCAGCAGGAAGAGAGGTCATCATCTTATTTTATCCCAATGTGTAAGAAGAAATTAGGAGGCTGTGAAAATCATCGGACCAACATATGCCAATCAACAAGTAATCTCACTATATTGAAGAAAGGGAGAGAGTTATGTCGATGGTGCCAAAATAAAATTACATTGGGGAGACCTATGCCTATGAGCCATTATCAAATCAAATTTCAAAACTAAAGAAGATGACTCTTATTAAATGCTTGCATCAGGTTCACATGCAATTTATGGGATGCTAATCATTGTGAGTTTGGCATTGAATACATTTTTTATATAATTAAAGTTGCCTGACATAAATCTCACACAATGAAGGAAATTGGCAGAATAGAGACTTCTACTTCGTAAAGGGTAGAGTGAAAAAATTGCAGTTGCAAAAATGGAGGCATCTAGTTCTACAGGGAAAAATAGATCAGCCAAGAGTTCGGAGTCAAGATCCAAGAAATCAAAAATAGGAGAAGATGCCCCAGTTAGAAAATTGAACAAGGATATGATTGATCAAATACAAGCGCTCGACCCTTAGTCTAGAAGATCAAAACAACATCTACCTAGTCAGGATCAATTGGAAGATAGATACAATGTCAGGGATGTTTGGACTAGGGTAAGGGGCTATGAATTATTTTTATTCCATTACTTGAGGAGAAATAGGGAACTTCCGCTTTGCAACCCTTGGGTTACAAATCTAGGTAAGCTAATTGTCCCTAATGCTTTTGTAAATTTGAAAGTTTTAGAGATTCTAGTGAGAAATTATAATTCTGTGGGCAGATAAATTCAGACTGCAAATGGAGAAGCCTTCATAAGGTTTTCAGTAAACACTATAAATGAAGTGTTCAACCTAGATTCTGGTTTTGATAAAACTCTGTCTTTTGGGGAATTGGAAGAGGAATATCAAATAATGGACACTACATACCTTGGGTGGAAACTAGCTATCCATAAAGAAGAAGTAGGAGAACTTACAAAATAGGATGGGCCACCATTTAACATTGATTTGTTCAAACATTACCTTCAGTACACCTATATGTCTTGTGGGCAGTTAGGAGACGTTGAGTTTCCAGACCTCATGAGTATTGGGCCATTATTTTTAGCTTCATAAATTCAAATGTATGAACCCAGGATGTTTGATTATGTGTCATATTTGGTGGAGAGATTGCATGAGGGTTTTTTGAACCTCAGGGTTATAATTACCCTAATTTTAAGTTTTACTCATTATTGATGCATTTAATATTATTCTATTCATGTTTTAGGGGTATGTGGCCATAGGAATTGAGGATTAACGCCAGAAATAGGCAAGGGGAGGAGCAACCTATTCAAATATGGACTTCTGTTTGGGATTCTCATTACACAAGATCAAATTATATCAAATTTGAGGAATGGATATTAAAGCCAATTTATTGGATGTGTGGATTTCCTTGTGATGGATCAATCTTAGATGATATTAAAATATTTTTAAGACCTTAAGATTTTGATGATAGAAAGATAGTGAATCATAACTAGGGAGATTGGTATGTCCATAAGGACTTCACATGTTTTAGGATATATGGGTTTGAAGGAACTCCCTATATGTTTCCAAAATGTGTTTGTGACCGAATAGCATACTTGGAGATTGTTAGACAATTGAGTGTCTCAAATGCTAAAAACTTTGGGGATCTGTGTAAGCACGCTTTCTTGCCAGGTACTCTCAGCTTTGGAGATTTCACAGTTGTTTCAACAAAAGCCTATGATGTAATTGACAAGGAAATTAATGGAAGAATTTAATTCATTCAAACATTTTTCAAGAAAGAATTATGATCCGGAAGGATATATTCACTGCTGCAAGAAAAGGCCAAATCTAGGTGATTATTTGCATGTGAGTCTAGAAGCGGAAGATATATTTGGGAACATGGAAGATGCAGAGGCTCAAGAAGTGATTGATAACCTAAACAAACAATTGGAGGAGAAAAGAAAGAGGTTAATGGAGATGGAGTCAGAAGAAGGAATGTTACAAAATGAACCAGAAGACACTGAAGCCATTTCTAGGTCACAGGCAAAAGATGTGGAAGAAGAGTTCAATGAAGATGATAAAATTGTAATTTATAAAGATGCAAGATTGGATGGACATGCTTCTTTTGTGGCAGATGATATATTTGTTAAATCCAAATAATTTAAGTCTTTTCTTTATAATTTCAAAGGCAAAAGGCTGAGGGAGTCTATCCCAAATGTGACACCTGAAAATGAGGCATAATTATTGAAGAAACTAAAAGAGGATATATAAGAAGAATTGGTGAATATGACTCCACAAAGAGGGAGACAATTACTGATAGAGGCCGGAGTAATTCTTTTTCCAGGATGGGACATGAGTACCTCTATTATTTTTGATATTTTATTGCACTCTGATAATAAGGAATTCAAATTGGATATTCAAGGAGTTAATGACATTTTTATTGGGTCAAGGTTTGATCTAGATGAGGAAGAACTAATGCTATGGGCACTGTATCCACCAAACAAGAGACTAACCATCATTGATGTGGATAGGGATTTTGGATGCATGATGAAATTAAAGGTGGGAGAAATTGATCCTATTGTCTTAGCAGATATAGGAGTAGATATTTCCAAATTGAATAGGGCACAAATGGTTAGAGTGGTAAGGGAAAGGAATCAGTACAAAAATATGTAGGAGGAGGCCATCGGAAGAAGTAGACAGTCTGAACCCATGTTGCTTTCTCTTGAAAATTCAAAATGGAAGAATAAATGTGAGGAATTGCAGTAGGAAAGTCAAAGAATTCTCAAACATATGCAAAGTGTAATAATTGATACTGCTTCTTTCTTATTGAATAAAATATTTGAAAAGTTGCAGGGTCACTTGGAAGACTTTTGGGTTGTGTTTGAGAAAAATGTGGACAATTCAATATCACATAACATGATAAAAAACAAACTGGGGGTCAAGCTACATGAAAAGAATTTGGAGGGAGAAGATGCCAAAGAGATTGAGAAAATTGAAAGGCTACTTGCAAAGCATGATAAATTCGATGCATAATTACAAAATGAATATGATGAGTGTAAAGATGTAATCCAAAATGGTATTCCTATGTTACTTGATCAAAAAGGTGAAATTAAGGATAAGGAAAAATGGATTGCTAAATGCCAAAGTCTCCTCAGTGTTGCCCTTGATGCTGCTCGGACAGATGGAATAGAGTTAAAGAAAACCACTGCACAGATGGAGTAGTTTGTCACATTGGAGATTGTTTTCAGGGATGTGATTTATGATGCAGATACCTATAAGTCAGAAAAGTATTTTGAGCATGTTAAGAACTGTGGCGAAGTGCTTGGAAATTATCTCTTGTTCCGAATGTTTGAAATTTTTGTCTTTTAAAGTCTTATGTAATATGTTTGTTATGTTGGTAGTTGTGTTAGGGTCAGTTAGTTGGTTTTTTTTAGTTAAGAGATTAGTTAGTGTAATCTTGAATGAAAGGGTACGCCCTTTCATTTTGAAACTGAATCCTCATCTGTATATATAGAGGATCTTTTGATGAAATGAGAGATAGATTTGGAGATGCAATTATATGCAATACTCTCGGGGTTTATTTTCTGGAAATGCCAAACTAATGAAAAGACATTGTGCTATATGTAATCAATTGATTATCTTATGTTTATTTCAATACAAAGATCAAGTGTTTTTCATCTCTGATGGTATTTATCTTTTTTATTGTTTGATTAGTTCCCTATGATAAATCTATTCATTTATATTGTTTTAATGTGCTATCCTATGTTATTATAGTTTGGGTTAAGTTTCAGTTTGATTATTAGCTTGAAGGATTGGATGCCAAGCTTCATTCTATCTTATTGGTCTTTCAGAGAAAAGTTAAATTTAGTAAGACAAACTGCAACATTATGTCAGGGATGAAAGCACTGTTCTACTATTGTTTGAAGATAATTTAATCAGGTGTTTTCAGAGTAATCTCAATTAAGAAATCATACTTATAATAAAGTAACCTTTTATGTAAAGCATTCATTTACAAGAAAGCAATTCAAAGTTTTTAGTAATTATTTAATTGAAGTGACAATATCAGGAATCATTTGCCCTCTAATGCACATAAAGCTTGGAAACATTCAATTCCAATCAGGCATACTTGACAACAATGGGATTAATACCCATCAAAAGTCTCTTCTCAATCTTAAAAACACCCTTACAAGACAACCACTTAATAGACACCAACCAAACTTTGAGGAAGACAAACATGACAAAGGCTGCTCTTACCTTGTAATGAAGCCAATCACTTCGGTCAATCTCTTGATATCATTGTTACAGGCTTATCATCCAATTTATAGAAAGATCCAATGGTTCAAATGAAAGATGATAATTCTTCCAAAACTGATACAGGATACAAGAAAGACAATATTAAGATAAACTATACAAGATACACGTTATGAAGAAAACTAGTCAAAATTCTTGATAACATCAAATGAAATATAGTGTTTGATTAGATTCTACTTTCTTTTAAAGTTCTATACAATACCTAGATTTCTATTAACCCATAACAAAATATGCAACTAACAAATAAAATGAGATAAATTATTCATATTTCAAGCCTCCAACTCAAAATGATTATGCATGATAGAACCAATATCCATTAGGACTCGTTTCACCTTGTTTTTATGATGATGAATTCAATGTGTAGGAAAAAATTTATGGACTGGATCACTCAGTAGCATATCATTTTGATTTTAAGGCTAGTTGATAAGAGGATGATAGATGACATATTGGTGCTTGGAATTGGATAGAATGAATGTTAGTAGGCACATGGGAATATTTTAACACTTTAGTAAGGATCTCTTGATGGATAGATGATAATTTTAAAATATCAAAAATAGATCAATCAATCCTTCTGGGAGAAGAACATCTACAATAGGGATTGTGAGGCATGTTATGGCTCTTGGTCGGTATCTTCTAAATCCATTGGTAATGGTTGCAACATTATGTGGTCTTGGAAAAGAGATATTATCATTGAAGCTTCATTCATTGGAACATTTCCTTAGTCCAAATGACAAGTATGAATTTGTCGAACAGGTAATGGTTACAGTAACCAACCAAGTTGGTGTTAACATAAACCTAGAAGCATCACATGAATGGATATTTTCTCGTATGTAATTTGTAGCTGGCCTTGGACCTAGAAAAGTTGATTCCATACAAAGGGCTATTTTGAGGGTTGGAAGGATTTACAGTCGCAGAGAATTGTTGACCCCTCTAGAAGCTATGAAGCAACTTGTCTTTATAACTGGCAGCCGCATAATGAAGAGGTTAAGGAGGTTGAGGATCCATATTTTGCCAAAGCAAATAGATGGCATACTGGTGCTTGGAATTGGGTAGGATGAATGTTAGTAGGCACATGGGCATCTTTTAACACTTTAGTAAGGATCTCTTAATAGATATATGATAATTTTAAAATATCAAAATGGATCAATCAATCCTTCTGGGAGAAGAACACCTACAATAGGGATCGTGAGGCATGTTGTGGCTCTTGGTTGGTATCTTCTCAATCCATTGGCCATGGTTACAACATTATGTGGTCCTGGCAAAGAGATATTATCATTGAAGATTCATTCATTGGAACATTTCCTTAGTCCAGATGACAAGTATGAAGTTGTCGAACAGGTAATGGTTATAGTAACCAACCAAGTTGGTGCTGACATAAACCTAGCAGCATCACATGAATGGATGTTTTCTCCTCTGCAATTTGTAGTTGGCCTTGGACCTAGAAAAGATGCTTCCATACAAAGGACTATTTTGAGGGCTGGAAGGGTTTACAATTGCAGAGAATTGTTGACCCCTCTAGAAGCTATGAAGCGGCTTGTCTTTATAACTGGCAGCCACAAAATGGAGAGGTTAAGGAAGTTGAGGATCCATATTTTGCAGCCGATGTGGTGGGACCAAAACCCCACATGGTGGGATTGCAGCCCCACACCATGGGTTGCAGCCACCACATGGTGGGTCCATACACCATGTAGTGGGTTGCAGACCTCACACATGGGCCTCTAGCCTCACTTCGTGGTGTTGTAGCTCACAGAAGGGGAGGGGGGCGGCTATGGGGTTGAGCCATGACTCCCCCTCCGCTCACCAATTTCGACATTTAATTTTTTTTAAAACATTTTTCCAATCATTTTTTTTAAAACATTTTTCCAATCATTTTTTTTATAACTATTTTTTTAATATAAATCTTTTGAAAGACCCAGTTCAATTCAAACACAGAACTGGTAAAAAAAAGTTTAGAACAAGAAACCTATTAATTTTAAAATGAACTGGTAAAAACAAAAAAAAATTTAACAGAGACCCCCAATTTGATGAGATTTGGTTGACATTTCCCCCTTATTTTTTCTAAAAATTTACATCAGCAACCTAGATTTTAAAAGAACACATGAAATTAATTTTCATATTGTGATGTTGGAAAAAGGTGAATGATGGAGATATTGAGAGGAAATCTTTTCTTCCCTCCAAGGAGAGATGAAAGTTTCACTTCGGATTTCTCTTCAAACACATTTTCCACATTACATTGGAAGAGGGAGGAAAAAACACTAGATTCAACCTCTAGAGAGAGAGATTGAATCCTGAGTGATGGTAAGTGAATCCCCTCTTCTGAGACTGAGATTTGAATTGATTGAATTGTGTACTTATCATCAAGTATAAAAGTGACATATTTTTCCAAAGAGGATACCATTAAACAATAGAGAGGCTAAGGAGGTTGAGGATCCATATTTTGCCAAAGTGGATACCATTAAACAAAGTGAACAAGAGAATGCAAGGAAAGCAAAGGAACTTGCAAAAAAATCTTGATGACAAGAATGAAAGGACCAACCTCTTGTATAGTTTCTTCCAAGAATCTATCTGTAGAAATTGTGCCCACTTCC
Organism: Cryptomeria japonica; assembly: GCF_030272615.1. Lineage (NCBI taxonomy): Eukaryota > Viridiplantae > Streptophyta > Pinopsida > Cupressales > Cupressaceae > Cryptomeria > Cryptomeria japonica. The sequence goes on along the minus strand of NC_081409.1, from coordinate 412,177,923 downwards.
TCCCAATTTTTGCACCCGGAGCCCGCATATAATGATGGCGCGTAATTACTTTTTTTTTAAAATACCACGTGTTCGTCAGAATTCCTATGTGAAATACGAAATTTGCACTACCGGAAAAAGTCAACCCGGTCGTAACACACAAGCAGAAGCATATGATTAGGATAGAATACACTAATGAAGTCCATTGGCAGAATGCACACTAGTGGCAATAGAGAAATATTATATTGTCGATAGTCGATGATGCTATCGGTAAGACTTATCCGATAGACACTGGCAAAAGTAAAATGCATCGACAAAGGTTATGATGATAAAGGGTCAAAGCTTATGGTGAGGAGACATAATGTATCAGGAGGAGCTACACTGGGGGAAAAGACATTGAGGAAATTATGCCCATCACCTAAACACATTTTAAGCTATCCCAATGCCCGATGAGACTAGCGGGATGACTCGCACCGATCAACAGGAAGAGAGGTCATCAACTTATGTTATTCCAATGAGTAAGAAGAAATCAAGAGGCTGTGAATATCATCAGACAAACATATGGCGATCAATAGGTAAAATCTATTGGAATTATGCCTTTAATTCACTTGAACTTTGTTCATACTGATTGGGTTAACTTTGGTCGATGAAATAGTGTGAAGAAAATCTGTGAACTCTATTGGTATATCCTTTGCCGATGAACTCGACATATCGAAGCTCAGAGTAGCAGGTTTGAAGTCATCCTAATGACCCGATGAAGTCATCTTCAGTCATCGGGGTAGCATTGGTTATTGGATGCACGAAAGGATAAAAGACTTGCAGTTTAGATCCTGATCCAATGGTAATAACTTTATTGTTATGGAAAGATGCACATATGTTATTTCCTATGACTTGGTGACCATGGTGGGGCTCGACATAAGTGAATGGTCCAGGTGAGATAAAGGTCATGCAGATCAGAGATGATCAAACGACGATCAAGGTTGATCCAATGGTGGTCATTATGTCGTGATGGGAAACTTCTTGTTAGTATATTCCTCGTGACATGGTGACCAAGTGGTGGGACCCAGCAGGAGAGTGGCTAAGACAAATTAAAGGCCGAGTAGATCAAAATGATTAGACGGTGATCGCAGAAGATCCGATGGTGGTCGCCAAGTCACAATGGGAAATTTCTTGTGAGACTTTCCATCGCAACCCAGTAACAAAGAAGAAATCTTGGTAGATAGTGAGGTCATGTTAAGATGTCAGAGCAAGGACCCAGAACCAATCAGGGGGTGCCACATGGCGGAGCGCAGAGAGAAAGATCAAACATTCAGGATAGTTGATTGTTTGTCTTCCTGATACCCGATGGAGTCGACTTGTTTGAGCCAAGGTTTTTGAACATGAACTGGTTTGATTCCTAGATGCATGTGGGATAATTGTTTTCTCACAAATGTAGACCGACACAAATAGTTAGATGTCTAATCGATTGGTGCAAGCTGATAGTTGAACGGTCAACATGAAAATGTATATGAAGCCAAGAGGAGACTCGAACATGGTCATTGTTCTGATGATAAGCCATATACTATGGGGTGTAACCGAAGTGATCAGAGTGAACATCTGTGATGTGATAACTAGCTTTATTTTAAAGTTTCTTTGCTGAGAATAAAGTGATCTTGTTGTTGGTGGTGGGTTTTTTCCCGAAAGGGTTTCCCACATAAATTCATGGTGTTTATCTCTATGTATATTTGAATTTTGACATTGTCTCTGTTTCATATATGCTAATCTTAGTATTATGTAAAGTTATAAAACACACTAGTCTTGTTTCTCCTACAAATTGACATTAGGGAAGCATTTTTCTGCATTGTGATTTCCTTACAAAATCCGTGAAATTTTAACACGTTGGAATTCCGACGAACATGGGGTAATTTAAAAAAACAAAACAAATTAATTTGACAAAGCAAAAAAAAATCCCATAGCTCATTAGAAATGCTCATCGAAAAACTGCTCCAAATGTACTAGTGTTGGAATTCCGACGAATGCGGGCAAGGTTTCAAAAAACAAAAGGAAAATTGACACAAATTGCGTTCTAAAATCCAACAAAGAAAAAGAAATCCCATAGTTTGTCAGAAATCTTCGTCGAAAAATGCACCCAAATGAGTTAGTGAAACTTGTTTCTTGGATCAGCAAGAAGTAGTCATGTACATCTTTGTCTACTGCTAAAGCTAAGTATGTTGTTGCTGCTACTAACTGTACACAAGTTCTATGGATGAAGCAAATGTTGAAGGATATAAGGGTAGATTTTAATGAACTGGTAGTTACTCACTGTGATAACTCTGTTGCTATTGATATATCAAAGAATCCAGTATTTCATTCTAAGACAAAGCACATATCTATCAATTATAACTTTTTGAAGGAGAAGGTGGAAGCAAATGAAGTCAGACTAGTTTATGTGACCACTAAAGAGCAGAATGTAGATATCTTCACTAAAATTTTGCCTAAGGAATCATTTGAGTACTTCAGAGATAGATTGGGGGTTTCTGCCCCTCCGGTAGAGACCTGAATGATGTTGACTGGCATTATTCTATCATGCACTTACAGAGCTACTATTCATACTAGATTGATATGTTGGCGCTACTACTCAGGGGGAGTAGTCAACTGTGTTGTTCAGTGGATTTATGATTTTTCTTTGATGTTCATGTCAGATTCCTCGCATTGATGTCAAATGGGGAGAGATATATGTGAAAACAGAGCTTAACAGAACATCAGTCAAGGGGAGAAATCATATCTTAACAAAGATATCATTCACAGGGGGAGTTTGTTAACTTCATTGTTATATCATCTTTAGGGAGATTGTTGACTATCTTCCTTTGGGGGAGACCTGTTTGGCATTTCTTGGCACTTGTATGTTTTTCACATCTAGTGTTGCCATCAATGCCAAAGGGAGAGATTGTTGGTAATTGGAGGAATTGATTATGTGTTGCATTGATGTTTTGTCATTGATGGCAACACTGGCTATTTTGGTTGTTTACCGGCTTCTGGTAGGTTCTAATAGCGTGGTTGGTTTATGATATTGATCTGGTATGCTCTGGTACACTTTAGACTATGGATTTGGATTAGATATGTCATTCATGCTATTCAGATGGGTATCATGATCAGTTGGTTCATGATTTGATGACTCAAGAGCTATCATCTATTCTAGTAAGCCTTTTGGTCACCGGTAAGGGTTCTGCTAACAGAGATTTGTTGAAGACCTTTTCATGCAAGAGATAAGTGGTGTTGGTGCGGCTTCTAGATGGACTTCAAGATGTTGTTGGTTATCTTGTTCATGTTCTTGTTAATCGGTGGTGTTGGATTTGGGTCTGGACCTAATGCTATCTTATTCAGCTAGGTTATGGACCAGTTTATGTAACGTGTTGGTGAATGATCCTGATGCATTACCGGTTGGGTTTATTGATTGGATTATGTTGTTTCAATCTCAGGATGACTTGGTTTGATAATTAGATTGTGGGTTTGAGTTATGAATTTATTGTATTATCTTTTAGGTGGCCGACCTAATTGTTTAGGTCCTGGGTTGGTATAAATATGATGTAAGATCTCTTTATAGATCATGGGGATTTCATGGGATTAATGTGGTCAAAGGTTATGGGATTATCTGTGTGCAAATAAAGTTGTAATCATATGCAGAGGTTTTTGGTCAATCATAGGTGATCGAATTGGGTTGGTGAAAGAGGTTTCAGACCTCTGGTACTAAGCTTAACCGGAACTATACTCAGGCATAGGAGATGTTATTCTTGCAGTTCATTCTTCTTTCGGATTGTAGTCTTGATTTATTTTGTAGTCAATAAGGATCCTTTTGTGATGAGAAGTGCGCTCTAGGTTGTTGGCCTTCCTGCATGTGTAGGCCCCTCTTATTGTAATCACATACTTACTGCAGATGTATTATTTGACTATGGGGAGGCTTTTGACCGTGGTTTTTCCCTTTACCAAGTTTTCCACGTACAAATATTGGTGTTATCTTTTGTGGATGGTTGGTAAATGTTCTATGGTTTATATTTGTGCTTAACTATTATATATGATATTTTGGTATTTGTTTATGTATTTCGGTAGTAAGGTTTTAATGCTTAAAGTTCTATAATCTGCTGACAACTGACTCACTCCCCCCTCTCAATTTTCCTCTAGTTATCTGAGTTCTCTAACATAATATAGCTACTTGATTCTCTAATTGATTACATTATAATGTGCAATTAAAATTATATATATCAATCCAAAGGATCCAGCCGGCCCAAAAGGATCAAAACCCGAAGAACAAGACCTAATGTGTAGAATAACAAGGTTAGCCTCTGCTAAGATATTCCTCTGAAAAATCCAAAGGATGAAACTTAGATTGTGGGAAAAGGTCAACCACACACCAAGGAACATCAAAATCAATTCCCAAGGCTCCACAAGCTTCGGTAGGGGTTTCGGTAGATCACCAAAATAGGTCCAAGCAACCGGTAGCAATAATTGCCCACCAATAACAAAAAATTGTCAAGGAAACTGATAGTGATATCTTGCTAGAAAATTATCCAAAAGCGATGTGGTCTGGAAGAAAGAAAGATGATCATTTTTAAGAAGAATCCAACTCCATAGGATCCAGTGAGCCAAAACTAGGACACACAAAAAGGAAAACTGAAATTGCAAACAGAAAACAAAACAGAAAGGAAAATGTTTTTGGTTGATGCAAGATTGCTATGAACCGGGGATGCTCCTGCATCAGTAAGGCCGCCATGTAACTAAGTCTAGGTCATCAAGAACTTGCCACCAATACTCCAATTTGTCCAACTTGCACTAGACAACAACACCAGCATATCCAAACACATAAGGCTAGCCAGCTAATCTCTCCCTATCTGCCAAAGGATGGGTGATAGCTATATGCTCCAAGGACCAAATCTACAACAATGTGACTCTGGCTAATATACTAGTGGCTCCAAGATAGACCACCTGATGAAGATCATGATATAGATGTGCAAGAATACAATATCCCCACACATACCAAAAAACCTCTATAATCATACTCTCGAGAACACATCCCTAGTCGACTGATATTCACTTTGACTTACGATCGGGACATAGGAAACCTCCAACAAATCCAACTAGCACTAATGGTAGTGGCTTGTACAAATATAACATATCTTGCCATGGGATCTCATAGTAACTAATCTCATCATCATCAAAGATCCTCCTTAGTGCATTAGTGCCTCCCTACTCAGTGTGATCATATATAACCAAATCTCCAACCATGAGGATCTTCATAATCCAGTAGATGTCCTTTGGAATCACTATCATCTCACTGGTTTCCAAATGGAAGGTGTTGGTGCTGCTATGCCACCTCTCCGCCAATGTAGTCAATAATCCCCTATTAATCCTATCTTGGGGCATCTCAACTAAAGAGGACAAACCATATCTTGCAATGATATCTAAATCCACCTACACTAGATGGGGAATTAATCGCCAAGCCTTCAAGTATCTCTCTCAAAACTGTAGTACTCTCAAATTATCCTATAATCATAACATATCACAAAGTCAATATTTGATCAATTATTTTATCTATCAATCTAATCAGCTCATGAGAGCTTTCAATCAAATCTCATTAAGTGCCTATCATTGATTCTCATTTATCATGAGATCAAATTTCATCTATTCTATCAAAAATCAACATGACAAAAGCTGACGTCATTGACAAATATCAAAAAGCAAGGAGAAATATCAAATTCTAGCTCTCTGGTATTGATGAGCTAATTTGCGCCATCATTGTGCTAGAATAGTGCTTCCATACACTGAAATCATCAATGTGCTAATTTGCATCATCATTGCACAGTGCTTCTTTGTGCTGAAATCATTAATGCGTTGATCTGGGCCACCTATGCGCTAGAAAAGTGCATGCACTAAAGCATGAAAAAATCAAGCTAAAAACTATAAAAACATGCAAAAAAAGGGTACGTATTGGAGGTCCATATGCTGTTGGTCGCTGGTATCGACTAACTCACTCAAATCTGTGAGTATGGTAGGGGATAACCATTTTTTCTCAAAGCTCTCTTCTTCAATCACAAGGCACAAATGAAGTCAAATGGTAAATCTTTTTCACTTTTTCACCTTATTAAGGGGTAAAAAGGGGGGGTAATTAAGTGGCGATGAATTTTCCACTTTCTCAAGCTAATTAATCAGCAACATCATTTCTTCATTTTTTTTGAGAGATGAATCGGCCAAAAATTATAAAAATTTAAAAATCTTCAAAAATACAAAAAAACAAATCAAATTTTTTTTAAAATATTAAATTTCAAAAATAGTCGAAAAATCATATAAATTCAAAAAATTTCCCCGATTCATCTCCTGAGGGGGCATGCACACATCATCACTCAACAAATAGTGTATGAGGTTGAATTAAAACTTTTATCAGCGTTATCAGGATCTGGCCATCGAGTAAATTTTTCCTTGAGCCAACACGTCGCCAATACATTCCTTCAAAGAGGGGCAAAATGTATACACTAAAATTTCGTCTAGAGAATTAATTAAATATAAGTTATTTAATTAATAAATTTTTAATTCTTCTACCTATAAATAAATTGAATAATTTATTTATATGGTTCAGTTTTCTAAAATTTCTTCCTACCAAAAATCATTTTCTTCATTTTTTAATTAAATGGACAAATTTAATTAATTTTCTGTATTAATTATTCTTCTCATTTAATTTGAATTTTTATTTCAAATTGACTTGCATGTTTTCCACTCATTTAATTTGAATTTTTAAATTCAAATTGTCACATGCTTCCTAATTTTAACTACCTTCTAACCTATCTCCAACTCAACCTCTAGTCTAACTATGGGTTGAACTAACCTCATCTCATCTAACCAATTCTATCCTCACTTCCTATGGTATCTCTCCTCTCATGAGGATTCTTGGCTTTCTTTCCACATGTCCTCTTATTCTATGCCACTTGCCCTCTTGTAGGACATGTGTGTCTTTCTTAGAAATCCCCTATGCCACTTATTTTCTCTAGGATGACAATTGTCATATCTTCTTGATTCTCCTCTAACTTCCTCATCTCCCACCATCCATCTCTCTAGATCAAAACCAAACCATCAAATCCTGCCACCTCATCCCACATCTTGGAAAGGCTATAAATATCCTCAAGTTGCATTCATGGTCTCTCTCCTACATTTTTACTCTTGAATTTTAGCTTATATCATCTTGCATTCTTAAGCTGAGATCTTGCACTTTTAGAATAGTAAATTAGCATTTGCATTTAGCCTAGTTTTGATCATACTATCATAGAAATCATTTAGATTCTAAAATCATGTAGCTACTCATTCTTCAAGTAGTCATCTTGTAGATCATGTAGCTACTGAGAGCCAATCCATACATCCACAAGGTCCTTGAAGATAGAGGACAATGGGATGATATCAAAGAGGGGTTCACTAATTTTGTTTATTATTTTCTTCCTTGATATAATGTTTCATTGAATGCGTGTTTAATGATTTTTATTGACTGATTCACATATTTTTACATATAATAATAATAATAATAATAATAATAATAATAATAATAATAATAATAATAATAATAATAATGGCAAGTCTTATCAAGGACCAAAAAGAGGGTTACGATAGGATCTCCATCAACATACATCTTCGAGCCTACATCTTTGGCATTGGAGCTTCTCTTTTATGGGCGGATACTTCATCTCTTCTTCTCTCTTAGGGAGGGGATATTCACTGTACTTATGTGCCCAATTTAATACCTAAGGGGACATATTGAGTCCTTCATCTTAGTCACATGTAGTACCTTTCTCTTTTTTATTGCATCTCTCATTTTTTTAGAGTGGTTTTTTCCCATGTTGTTTTTCTCCTTTTCTCCTTTTAGAGAGACCTCATTGGTGTGATTTGCACTGCTTTGCATTGATTTGTACTTGAGTACCTAATCAGACCTTTGTTGTTAGGATGCATTCACACATGCACTCTACATTCATCGTTCCCTTATCCCTAATCTAGTCTTAAGGAGGGTTTTGGAGTAATATTAGGATAATTATCTAATTTTTTATTAATTAGGTCCTTTAATTGCTTTTTCACTTAAGCTAAATTTAGGTGCTTTATTTTATCTAGGTGTTATGCTTTTTTATTTTGAGCTCAGTTAGAGGCACTTCTAGTTAGATTTTTTAGCTTGTAGTTGAGCTTAATTTAGCTTCTACTTTGCATTGCTTTAGCTCTTCTAATTTTAGGTTTAGGGAGCCTCTTTCTTTCTATAAATAAATTCATTCATTCATTGTAATTATATATCCATTATTGTATAATTCTTTGGTTGTTATAGACCATACAATCTTTGCTTGATCAAAACTTGTTTTGTTGCAGATGATTGTTGGCTCCCGTGGTCAATCATCAACTTCTACAAAAACCCTTTCAAGTAAAATATCCCACACTTAAAATCATCAAACAAATGAATTTATCTGCAACTATCTATTACAATATACTTGTAAGCTCTAAGCCTTTAACTAGAGTCTACATCTTTCTCTTCTATAGGAAAACCAACAACATAACCCTACAAAGAACAATAAACTCTCACTACTCTCTTTAGACCCACATCAAAGACATAAAATTTATAAAGAAATAAAAGTTTGAGGTAGCTTCTAAACAAATCCAAAAAAGGGGGTCATGCAAATCCTTGTGGCACATTTTCCAACCCCCTGTAAGCATGCAAATGACACTTGTACATCATATTCTAACCCCTCTCACATACCACAAAACTTGGGCACTTATTTTTTGCTAATAATAGGCATCGTGGATTCTCTTACACACCTTACAGCTATCACATATGACAACACTTATAGTTGTAAGAGAATCTATCATAAATAACTATAATTAAGTGATTCTCTTACAACTTGTCATAACCCAATATGCCTTCTAACACTTGTGAAACCTGTTAATGGAATCTGTCATAACTTGTCATAAGAATCTACCATACAATTATGTTTAACACAAGTTTCTAAGATATTCACACATGGAAATGTATCTATATCAAAGTGGGACACCTACTTGTAGCCCATATAAGGACAAAATACATTCTTGTCATCTTCCATGTCACCTCCCAATCTAAAAACAACTCAACATGTCATGTCACACTATATGACAAAATATGACGACAAAAAAAATGCATTTAAGGAATTAAATAAATAAATACAATGCAAGAAATAGCTAAGGTTGAGACACCTTAATTCCCAATGTACATATGATATCATGCTCACATTATAGAAGGCATAATGTGTTTTTGTTATTGTACACTCATTGTAATGCCCGCCAAAATACCCTAGAGGAAATAACTAAACTAACCAACAAATAGAGATGTTTTGTTTTTTAATATCTATTAATGCAACATAATAAGAAAAGGTGTTCCTCGGGCTGGCGTTTCTACAAGGAATAGATCAAAGGTTGAAGTTGGGACTCCAAAGTCCCCATTAGGTATAAGATCTGCTAAATGGCATAGAGAACATGAGTGCCAACAAAATCTAGCGGATGGTAGGAAAAAAAAACCATCTTTGAGGCATATTCCCCAAGTAAGAAATGAAATTTATCTCATGGAACATCAAGGTGCGCAACGACTTCCATAAGTAAGATATTCTTCAAAATCTAGTTAGAGATCATAAACATGATATTGTTGTGATCTAGGAGACTCAAATGGCTAAGGAAAAGGTGAAAAACATTAAGTTTTTCAAAAACTGGGGTAATTGGCAACAATTTTGAGGGTGCTTCAGGAGGGACTGCCATATTTTGGAACACTAACTTTATTAGGGGAGAGCCTCTTGAAGTAGAGGATAATATTGTTTATGTTAGGTTTAATCATATTAGGGATGACTTCTCTTGGGTTTTTATCTTATATTTATGCTCCTAATACAAAAAGATTCCAGAAGCAAATTTTGAAAAAGGCTTGAATCTGATTGTTTGAAATTTCTGGAAGACAACTGGATAATTATGGGAGATTTTAACATGCCTCTTCAAGAAACAATTTTATTTTGGAGGATCCCAAGTTTATATGGAGAGAATAATGGATCTAATGGATTTCACCAACAACCAAGTGTTGCATGATGTTGCTCTTCAGGATGCAAGCTACACTTGGACTAATAGGAGGGTTGAAAATGAGTTGATACAAGTATGCCTAGACTAGGCCCTAATTTCAAATGATTGGATGGTTAAGTTTTTCTGCTCCCTTTCAGCTCTTCCTAGGATTGGCTCGGACCTTTTTCCCATTACTTTTGTGGTTGATGTTGTTTTGGGAAAGTGAAATTTCCCATTTAGGTTTGAAAAAATGTGGCTATCTCACCCTAAGCTTGAGGATTGCATTAAGAAATGGTGGAACATCTCTATGTATGGATCTGATATGTTCAAGATTGTAAGAAAATTAAGATTTGTGAAAGAGAGTATTAAGCGTTGGAATAAAGAGGTGTTTGGAGATATTTTTGCTTTGAAAACTGCCATTCAACTCAAGCTTAAAGAGATCCAAGATAAGATTCAATTGGAGGGGTATATTTATGTCTCTCTTGCCATGGAGAATGAGATTTTAGTCAAATATCATGACATTATTTCCAAGGAGGAATCATTTTGGAAGCAAAGATCAAGATCGCTATGGCTTTCTGATGGAGATAAAAATACCAGGTTTTTTCATATGACAACACTTAAAAACAGAGAAGCTAATAGGATCTCTCACATTTCCATTGATGGTGTGGTTCTAGATAGGGAAGAGGTCATTTGGGGGGAAGCTATTCATTTCTTCTCCTCTCTCCTTTCTATTGATCCTAACTTGAATGTGGAAGATCAAGACAATTTGTTAAAAGCTATCCCCTTTGTTTTGGGAGAAGATGAGAACAGATTTTTTATTGTCATTCCATTTAAGGAGGAGATTAAGAAAGTTGTATTTTCTTTTGAAGGTAAGAAAGCTATGGGTGTTGACAGTTTTCCCATGTGTTTTTTTCTAGAAGTTTTGGCATGTTGTGGATTTGGATGTTGTAAATGATGTCAAGGAGTTCTTTGGAGCCAATAATTTACTTTAAGAGTTGAATTATACTTTTATAGTTTTGGTTCCTAAATCTTGAGGAGCTTCTTCTATTGATTACTTCCACCCTATTAGCCTTTGCAATTCATTTTACAAGATTATCTTGAACTTTTTAACCTCAAGACTTCTGGTCCTTTTGCCTTCAGTTATATCCCCTCAACAAAATGGTTTTGTTCTAGGCAAATTGATCCTTGATTCGATTATTATTGTGTATGAAAATATACATTCCTTGGAGACTTCTAAAAAGAAGGGATTCCTTATGAAATTGGACTTATCTAAAGCCTATGATTGGGTGGACTGGCATTTTTTATTTAAAATTCTAAGGGCATTTGGCTTTGGAAATAGAGTTTTGCAACTCATTTGGTAGCTGCTTTCTACTTCTTCTCTTGTTGTGATTGTTAATGACTCTCTATCTCATTTTTAAAAGCCTTCTAGAGGCCTCATACAGGGTGACCCCATCTCTCCTATTCTATTTACTATTATGGTGAAAAGTTTGGGGAGATACTTGCAGATGTTGGTTTCTGAAGGGATGGTTCAGGGCTTGAATACTTCATCCTCAAACTTGGTGTGCTCTAGCCAATAGTTTGTTAATGATACTGTTATGTTGGGTAGCTCTACCATCAAGGAAGATAGGATGTTGAAGAACATTTTGATCCTTTATGGTCAAGCTTCAGGGAAGCTAATCAATTGGGAAACATTTCTCTCTTTTTCATTAATGCTCCTGAGGAAAGACAAAGAAGGATTGCTAAAATCCTTGGCTATGAGATTGGATCTCTTCCTTCTACTTATCTTGGTCTCCCCATATTCTCAAAGTCATTAGATTCCTTTTTGAAATCTTTGATTGATAGGTTTAATAAGAAGCTTTCTGGATGGAAAGGATCACTACTCCATCAGGCTGGTAAGATTCAACTTTTGAAATATTCACTCCAAAATTTGCTTCTCTATGCTTTAAGTCTGTTCAAGATTTCTTCACAATTTCTGGATATCATTGATAAAATTCAAAAATGTTTTCTCTGGTCGGGAGTTGAGGAGAGGAATCACATTCTTTTGCTTGCTTGGGAGTGTATTTGTAAGCCTAAAATATTGGGGGGACTTGGTATCAGAAGTATCAAGATCAATAGTAAGGCCCTTCTTGCTAAGTAGATTTGGAGAATCTTTGGAGAGAAAAGGGAGTGGAATTCTATCTGAAAAAGTAAGTATTTGCATTGTATTTCTTCATTGAAGGATTTTATTGATTCCTCTACTATTCCTTTTGGGTCTTGGCTCTGGAATAATGTTCTTAAGGCAAGAAATGTGGCAGCTTTAGGTGTGGGATGGAAGGTTGGTGATGATAGAAAGATCAGGTTTTAGGAAGATCTTTGGCTTTTTGATGAGCTGTTATGTGTATTTTTTCCTTCTCCCCTTTTGTGGATGATTGAAAATCTATTTTTGGTTTGTTTTTGGCTGATTATAGGAGAGATCATCTTTGGGTCAACCTCTCAATGGTGAGCGATGCTCTTCTTCTCATTCAACTCTCTCTTAATTCTCATACTCTTAGCTCTGCTCTTGAGGACATTTTGATCTGGAAAATAACTTCCTCTAGTTGTTTTTCAGTGGCTTTTGTTGTCTCTTTGCTGACTTACTCCTTATCTCCCCTCCTTTTTGGACAAGAGCCTGGGTGAAAGATTTCATTCCAAAAGTCAATATCTTTTTTTGGCCTATTCTTCAAAATAAGGTTCTCACTACGAACAATCTTTATTACAGAGGTTTCATGACCCCCAATAGGTTCTATTTGTGTATGCAGGTTGAAGAATCTATCTCTCATATCTTGCTCCACTGTTCATATACTTTTGAAATTTGGAGTAGAATCTTGCAAAAATGGAAACTTGGTTGGGTGTTCCCTGAATCGATCCAAGATCTATTCATTCAATGGTTTTTTCATTCTTCCCATCATGTCATTAAATTTCTTTGGTCTTTTATATTTCCTCACCTCTCATGGGGGGTCTGGAAGGAGAGAAATAAAAGAATTTTTAGGGACGTTGCCCTTCCATCTGAGGTGGTTTTTGAGAAAATTTGCAGGGCTATTGGGGAAAATATTAATTTTTTGGGTGGAACTCTAAGAAAAATTCCTTGTATCCCTTGCAAGGATGTCAATCTTTCAGTATCCAAGGAGTGACAGTTAAAATTTTATTTACCTGATCCAACAGGTCAGACAAAGAAGACTACAGAGGGTCTGGTTTGGCAGTTTCCTCCTAGAGGATGGGTGAAGATTGACTTTAATGGGGCAGCTAAGGGTAAACTAGGGCCGGCTAGGTGTGGGGGAGTGATTAGAGATGAGAATGGTAGATGTCTTGTAGTGGTGGCACTCCCCATGGGTAGCCAGACCAACCACCTTGTGGAAGCCATGGGTGACACCAAATGCTAGAAATTGCAAGGCATCTTAATTACAGAATGGTATGGACTGAAGGTGATTCTAACAATATTATAAAATGTCTTAAAGAGGAGTATAAAGCTTCATGGACTATTGAAAATATTATAAATTCCTTAACTGAGATAACTCAATCCTTCAAAAGATGCTTCATTTCTCATTCCTATAGGGAAATCAACAATGTGGTTGATTGTCTTGCTAATATGGGGGTGAAATCTAAATCAAAATGCCCATGGTACATGGAGGACACCCTAGCGGGAGACGTTAAAGCCCTTTTATGAAATGATCAAACACGATATTATTAGAAACATACCCATTTCTTTTAATAATGCAAATCATTGATGATGTGATCATTAGTGTGAATGACAATTGTCAGAAAGCCCTAGATATTTGCATCTTCATATTGATTTCGCATGATTTTTGGGTTATTCCTGGCTTTAGCAGGTTTTTTGGTTCTTCTCGGTGTGGTTTGGTTTTCTACCTATCTTGGGATTATCTTTATCTATTATTCAAGATGGGAGGGAATAGAAGGAGAGTGGATCCTGTGAACTGTGAGGTGTAGAAAAATAATGCTACCATTTGGTATCGGCTGCAGTAAGGATGAGTTACACCTTTCCTGGAGAGGCTTCACAAAAATGACTAGAGGGTGACTAAGATTTTTGTGAAGGAATGGAAGAATGGGAAGGTAAATCTTTTTGGCAAGGCGTTTGTGGTGGATGAGAACCTTATTGCTGAGGTCACCGAGCTTTCTATGGAAGGAATTAAATTTTACAGGGATAGGAAGCTTTCCAATGGTGCTATTAAAAAATTCCCTAAGATGACAAAGGAGAAGGAAGATTTGGTTAATATTAACAAATCTAAATTTGATCCAAATAAAATTAAGCCCATTTGGAGGGAACTTCTGAAAGCCATCATGGAGTTCTTCACTTTGGATGATAGTTTTACAAAAATTTATGGTTACCACTTTGTCCTGCTAAATCACTTTAGGCATAAGGTGAAGATTTCTTTCCTCTTTTACTTTCTTTCTTCTTTGAATTACAACATTAATGAACATAGAGAGAGCACCCACATTAATCTGGTCCTACATCAAGGCTTAATTTTGCTTATCTACAAGCATTGTAAGGCTAGGGCTTCTAAAAACAATAATAAGGCTCCTTCAGTCTCTGATAATGATGGGGAGGGTAGTGGTAGTTATAAGAAAGGGGGATGAGACACTGGGGATGATGATGAAGAGGCCACTCCCCCCCTCCCAAGAAACCTAAAAGGGAATAGAAGCATTTATCTATTGGGATGAGTAAAGGAAAGGGTTCTCCTTCAGCGGGGGGAGATAAGTATGTGAAATACACTAAGGGGAAAGGTAAAGGTTCCGCTTTTGTGATTTTCGATAGCTTCATGGAGCAGGATGACCCTATTTTCCCTTCTCACTCTAAGGAATCTCTTTCTCCTCATGATAGGGAGGGGAATTCTTAGGAGTTTGTGGATGTGAGTTTCTAGGACATTTTGCCCAAGCAAGAGATGGCTATTGGGGTTTTGGAGACTGCTAAAAACAACTTTGTTTATCTCTTCTGACTCTTTAGATGGGCTTTCTATGAGATTAAAAGTATCAACCTAAAATAGAGAGCCCTTTCCTCAAAACTAGAAGACTTACAAGGCAAGGGGGATTTGGCCCAGAGAAGCTGCAAGCGACCGCTGAGACAATGCAATTTGGTGGAATGAAGGAGAAACTTTAGGGGACCTCTATTTGCACCATCTAGAATGAAAATGAAAAGAAAATGATGATGAACTGTCTAACCAAGAATGTGGAGACCATTGAGAAAATTAAAGATATGTATGATAGAAGGTTCAAGGAAGTAGAACAGAGGATTAACAAATGTGAAGCCACCCTACAAAAAATCATGGAAGACAATCATAAAATTGTCAAGTTTGCAATAGAGAACATGAGAACTGTGGTGGCAAAAATAGAAAAGTTGCATAAGGATAACGTATTTGTCAACCTGAACCAGGATAAGGACTTGGGAACTGAGGACACTTTAGGATCGAGCAAGAGAACTAGGGCCAACACAAAAAAGAGGTCTGCTAGTATGCCCCAGGATATCCTGGACCTGAAGGATACAACCAATAAGATGGAACGAATCAAAATTGAAGTCGTAGAAACCTTAAAGAATCTAGGTTAGTGCCATCACTTTTTCTTGTGTTACCTCACCTCTATGCTGGCTTTATGTTGTTGTTGGGCAGTGTTTTGTTGTTTATCTTTTTTATGTCTGTCCTATTGTTTCTTTGGTTTTCTCTATTTTGATGGGCTTATATGAAATATCTTATGTAATTTTTATGTAAAGGGTTTCGAGTCCCTTCAAAATCTATTTTTGCCTTAATAAAAATAATAATAAACTATCATTACTCAAGATCATAGATTGACATCTACATGAATTCTTAAGACAACATGAACATAACCACATCAAAATATAATGCAAGGGAAAATAATATCATAACAATCATCATCTCAATGCATACATATATTCATTCACTCGTTCATTTGTTCCCTAGGGTACTTCAATGTCACTACTTACTATCAATAACACATAAACACATTCATATCATGGAGCCATTAACGTACATTTTGTTTGGGTTTTTACTCAATTACTTTCTTCCTAGCATGAGAATATTTTAATTTCAATGCATACCTATCATAACCCCATTAACTCTTGGATTCATTTTAAGGCACCAAATCAAATGTTCTTAATTGCCTTTTAAAAACCACCTAGCATGATAATATCTTCCTTTCACATAAAATATCATGTACTTTATTTCCTTTAAGGGTAACCATATAGCCTACAAGCTTCTCAATTATTTTCATATTCTAAAGATAACCAACATAAGGAATAACATATTTTCAATATAGTGCTTTCACTCATAGACATTCATGATCCTTTAACATTCCCACTACTAACCATAGATACACACAAGATAATCCAATCATATTTCTTGATCATTTAACTCCTTTCCAATATATAATCACATAAATAATGATTATTCATTTACAACAATTATAATCTTTTACAACTCATCATGATCTCAACCTACCACAAGTCCTATTACATATAATCACAAGATGCTAGTTTCATAATATTTCTTTATCCATATCTCACAACATAAATCTAAATAACCATATTCTTCGATGGAACTACATCATTTCTTAAGATCACATTACATCTCACCAAGATAAACATATACATAAACATATGCAAAGTCTATACAACAAGTACTAGTCTATACACACAGTTAACCATTTCAAATATTATTCCCATATAGATCTCAATCTCTTATCTACATAATGAATATTCCTACAACATGAACCATACAATGAATACAACATCTTATTTCATTACAAGATCATAGTCTCTACACCATCATGTCCTAATGCTTAGGAATACAAGGTATAAGAGTACATAATCTCTTTGTATTTACAATATCATCATGATACATTATACTATCTCAAATACATAGGAATCAACTCCACAACTATCTGCATAATGAAGAATCATAGAATTCATATCCACACATGCTACCATCCAATGAAGAACATCTCAATGGAAGAAGGCATCAAACCACCCAACCATGTGGAACCAAATAGGAACCACACCTCGTACTAGGAGATGACATGGGGTTCCAACTCACACTTAAGACCTAGGCTGACACCTAATAACCAAGGGACTCAATGTGACATTCACAAGATAATATCCAAGAACAATGAATCAAATCGCATTACAAGGCTAATTGAAAATCAATAAACTCCCAAAGGCATAATCAACAATAAAGACATAAAAATCATGGACACATGTAGGGAAGAGTGTCATCACATGCTATCCTCAACATAGAAGGGGCCAAGACACACCCCGATAGAAATGTGGAACCATCTCCACCTTGGAGCCAAACAAGGGAGATCGGTTTACTACCCCAATGGTCTTCCCAAGCTCATCTCGAGTCAACACTCTAGGGCTATGAGGTGGGGAACCATAAACCAATTTCATTATCTTGATTAATTGAATTCCTAATTACCCAAACCCACTAATCAATTATTAATGTTATCACTTGCAATTACAAAGAAAAACTCTTCATGTGGTTCCTTGGCTGGTATAGACCCTAGTGGTGTATTTCTCATGACCCCAATCCACACATGCAAGATCCCACTCCCCCTAATCATGGACGAATACCTTAGGGTGAAACATAACCAAAATAACATCACAATAACATCATGAAGGCTTTCCAAAGACATAAACAAAGTCACAACATCACTAATACAAACTAAGAGCCTCCACCAAATCAATACAACAATTGACCAAGGCAAATACATGAGATAAAAAGATAATCTAAAATAAATACCAATCTTTAATAGTGAAGCATAATCATCCCACTGGATCTCCCATAACCATTCCTCAACAACAAGGCATTCTTCCTCTTGTTGAAGCTAATCATCATATAAGAAATACCCTCAACCATAAGGCACTAACCATCATACTAGATCATAAATAAACAATGAAATGAAGAATAAAACATAAAATGACCTCTCTAAAAATCAAAAAAATCACACAAAGCCTTTGTAAGACACTCGAAAACCCGAAAAAGTGACCAAAATGGACAAAACTATCAAATTGGCTAGTGCATGGTAGTCCAACATATACATGGTGCAGATTAGTGCATAAATGGTATAGATTTGCACATACATGGTCCATAATAGTGCATACAAGAATTCTTTTAGTGCATCCATGCAGTCTTTTAGTGCATCCAAGCAATTCTGTGGAGCATAGAATCCAGAATGCAAAAATGACTCAAATGGGCAAATGGATTGATGGCACTGCCCAGAATTACTCATGGGATCACAAAATGAATAGATAACACCCTTATAAGGTGAGTATGGACAAAATTAAGCCAAAGGAATTCTCAAAACAAAACTATAATATCTCATAATAAAAAACAACACCATTTCCCAACACCTCCTTTACACAAACTTACTCGGACTTGCCTAGAACTCAAAAAATCAACTCCAAAACATAAAATAGGATTCAATGAAGACTCAATAAACCAAAAGAAGGATGAAAATGGTTCCCACAAATCCAGAGTGAAGAAAAAATCCATACCATCAAACACAGTGCAAGCAAGCATAGAGCAACATATAACATTACAGTCACATATATCTATTCCATAACACTTGATCAAGGAAATCACCACAAATCTCTTACCAATTCAAATAAAAACAACATAATATTAATATCCAATCCCCAACAATCCTTGAAAAGAATCTTTGAGAAGACATAGTGAATACAGAGCTTTTCTGGAAACCAATATGCAGAATAAAGTTCAAGCTCCAACTTGGAAAAATAGAGTGATGGCAAGAAAATTTGAAGTAGAGAAAATCCAAGCAAACAATCTTCAATCCAAGCTCCAACGAAACCAAATTTCCAAATGTAAGCGAAAATTTCTCGAAGGCTAACACGACAACATTCACAGAAAGCTAAATAAATAGATAATTAATTCAAAATTGTAGAAAAACATCAACCAATCAAAATATTATACAAAACTATATAATATACCTACCATGCACAATATCGAGGCAAGTAATATTTAATAATATTATTTACTTACCTCCCACAACTCATCCAATAAGGTAAAAGGGTAGGTAGGTTATATAATATATTTAATAGCCATATAATAACAAAGGTTAATATATATTTTTAATAACAATAATATTATAAACATTATCAAATTAATAATAAATCAAACCCAATTAATAAATAAATAAAATCGAATTAAATATAAAATCAACCAACATAAGGAACAATAATAAACAATAAATAATTAATAATAACCAATAAACAATAAATCGATAAATTAAATAAATCAAACTCAAAAAACATTATTCAAGCCAATACAAATAAATATTAATTAATCATCCGAATAATAATCAAATAATTAGTCTATCAAATAAATCAATTATAATATTATTTCTATATTAATCAAATATTCATTAAATATTATCACATACTCACAACACCTCAAGCGACCCGACATAGGGTCGAACATCAACACAAGACTCTAACCATCCATTTACGCCATGACACAAACTGACTAGGTAGACAACTTAAGCCTGGAGTTTAAGAGGGAAACACATGTCATCTCCAACAACTTGCCATTGGGATAAGACATGCTCAGACTTGTGAGACTAGGTGGAGTTGATGTCTAGTACCTGCAATCCTTCAGCCACCACTAATCATGATGCAACATATACAACAATATATCATAAATGAACATGCAAGTGATAGCGAATCACAATGCCATATCATGCTCACAATGAGTGGTATGGCATTGTCCCTATCGCGAAGCCACTAGAAAACAATCACAATCATCATAACATCAACTCAATCATCATCATAATATGGAATAGGGTTAGCATCATAAGCAATATAATCAATACATGAATAATGAGTGCATCTAGATCACTACACATAAGTCTGATTAACATTTTAGGCCGGGACATAACTTTATCCACATAAATCATAATGAATCCACTAATGTCAAAGAGACTATCAGAGCACAAATCTAAAAGTGCTTATCACATATTCTCATAAAAGATGAGTCGGGGAGGGGCACTACACTCATGTTATGGATTGCATGTGTTTTTCATAACATGAGCATTTTATATCACATAAATGTTTTAACTTTGAATAATCAAATGTTACCCCAAGTCATATAAAAAGTTTGAATTTACCAATTGTAAGGGTTGGACATTATTTTGGGTGCCAAAAATGTGTTTTATAAAAGACGTGCAAAAGATAAACAAATATCTAGTGTTCTCTCTAGACATCAATTCCACATATTTTAGGATAAAATTTTGAAAACATATCACTATGAACTAAAAACTTATCTTAGCTTTCTAATCATGTATTTTTTCTAAAGTTTAAATATATCAATGTCTCGATCTCTATTTAATTTTAGTAGTACTTTATTTTTTACAGAAATACATATATTATTTTTCTACATAATTTTTTATCCATGTTAATCCAAATTGAAAAAAAATACATAGTCACATTCTATATTTTGCTCAAAAAAAATTTAGAATGATTATTTTTTCTCAAAATTATTGGGTACTACACTTAGTTTTCTATTTTAAGAAAATTTTCACTTGAAAATTAGTAACTAGTCTATAACATTATTAGCACAACAACCTAACTCATGAACCTCATAAAATATCCCAAGCATTATTTTATTAACATCTCACCAAAACAAATGCAATTCTAAATGAAGTCTAAATTTCTAGACAAAATGTTTTTATAGTGAAACCTAGTTTATGGGCCTAACATTTTCCTAAAATGAAACCATGGATAAATATAGTCACCACAATGAGTGGGGTTATCCCAAAAGAGTGTGTCTAATTTTTTTATATCACTCATAGCAATTGAACCATTAATAATTTGAAGATGTTCCATAAGAGGGACACACAGTTATTGACCCTTGAACCCCTAGCCCACTATGAACACAAATACAAAAAATTAAACTTATTCATGTAGACTAAGATGAGAATAATAAAACTCAAGACAATAAAATAAGCATGTAAACATGGCATCAATGCAAAGAGTGTGATACACAAAATATCACCTTTTTAATCTAGAGACCTAGTATTAAATAAAAACCACAAAATTATCCAAAATATATGCATAGATAAAATAGTATTAGACCTAATTTATATTTGTTAACATAGCCACAAGGCACCACATAAAGTAGCCTTGTTTTTATAAAAAAATAATAGTAACATAGCGTCTGGTGTGGTGTGCTCCCCTTAAAATGTTAAAAAAATAGCATTTCAAAAATCTCTTTGGTGAAAAATTAGCTAACACCGTGTATTTTATGCTTGGTTTTTTGGTAATTTTTAATGAATACATGATATTTTACTAATTTTCAAACTAGACACATCCTTAAAAATAAAATATTGAGTGTGTAGAAACCTAAATTTAATGAAAACTAACAAAAAATCAAATATTTTTATTGTGTATAGAATACTCTAGTCTCTACAAGTGTAATTTTTTTTAAAAATTGATGAATGGTTAAAAAATAAAGTCAAAAATGTCACACAATGTTTTTTTTAGAAAAATTGATACACTTACAAAATAAATTAAAGATGAAAACCTTAACATATTCAAACATGAAAAAAAATTGGTTAGAAAGATAAGAGAGAGATTAATGTTATTGTGGTATTTTTAACTTTGTACTAAAAGACATGCAAACTTGATGGATATCATGCTCATCATTGTTTCATTTTTCTAAACTTTATCAAAAAACCATCTCTAGTCATTGAAAAGTTAGTCTAAGACTTTGGGTTGGATGCCCAAGGAAAATCCAAACCTAAAGTTGTGGATTTCTCAATGTAGGACATTACAAGAGCATGTAATAATATGCTCACTTGGGAAAAAAATCGCGTTCCTTGTTTTCTCAAAGTTTATCTTCAAAAAAATGTGAGTGCATTATAACATTCTTGTTTTTCTACAAAGATAAACACATTCTTTGGATCGTCATTCCCTTCCTCTCTCTATCCCTATTTTTTTCTCTCACTCCCTTCGTCTCTCCATCCCTCCCTTTCTCTAATGTGCATGAGTGACCCCAATGACACCACTCAACCATGCAAGAGTAAACTACTAGTAAAAAATACATGTATTAATAGTCTAAAGAATGTTGATCAAGATCAATAAAATAATAATCTACATGAGTGCCCCCAACAGAACTACTCAATTATGCAAGAGTAAACCACTAGTCAAGAATATAGGAGCTAACAGTCTAAAGAACTAATCAAATGAGGATAAGTTGCCTCCACAAAATTGGAATGCAAGAGTATCTATATGGTAAAATCTCCATCTCACTAAAATATAGCCACTATATTTGGCTAGTACATAGGAACAAATATTGAATACATAAATTGAAACCAAGGAAGACTTAGCACCAACTATAGAAACATGAGACATGACAAGTCCACTGAAACTATGCATCACCATGAAGTGCGTGAAGGAGAAAAAACATCTAAATGTGCACAATAAATTACCTGCACCTAAAAAAGGGTATGCAACCAATGCACACATGCACGGGACAAGAATCACTAGGATTGCATGTTATCATGGAGGGACACTCACTTGAAAAAGGTGTGTGTTACACCCCGGAGACAACTAAGAGGGGGGGGGAGGGGGGTGAATCAGTTGTCAAACAATTTTAAACCAAAAACAACTTAACCAATTTCCTGCTTAATACTGGTAAACTAGTCTTATATGCCGGTAGACAGTTTTAATAGTTAATTGCAATACCGATAAGGATTAATGCATGAAAAAAAAAGATAAAGTCATCCACAACACACAACACCAATATTTGTATGTGGAAACCCTGTAACGGGAAAAACAATGAGATGATACTACTGCAGATAGTAAGTGTACATAAATGGGGTCTGCACATGCAGAAAGGCCAAGCACTTAGAGCTCACTTCTCAATCACAAATGGGAGTCACACTTACTACAATTGGATGGTTAAATCCAATAAGAATGTACTGTTCAAAATAGCATCTTCATATGTTGGATTCAGTACCGGTGTAGTTCTGATATGCTTTCATAAAAACCTAGCTTCACCTTCAAATGATGTCTGTGTGTATAGATCTGCTTAATCTCGCATATACCTTCTTACAATTCCTTTTCACATTCCATATCCGATCTTGCAAATAAGATCTTACATTTATACCATAACCTAAGACCAATTTTAGTAGGTCGGCTCTACAAGATATTACAATAAAAACATTTTACAAGCAATACAATATCCGATGCAATAACCGATTCAACATGTCGGCTTAATGCATTTACAACAATAATTAATCATCTCCATAGTGTGTCGTGTTGATCTAGAAAAGATAAACCTGTCAGTGCATAACCTGGACCTATTTGTCGGTAACAGCAAATATGCAAATATGAATATACCAATAACCAATTCTCAAGAAAAGATGTCCAAATGATGTCTTCGACATTACCAAGTGCTTTCCATGTCATTCCAAGTGCCGGTGATTATTATATCTTATCAGTGTACCATATACCAGTGACTATGCAAAAGTCATTTGCTTGCCGAAGAATGTTGATTCTCCAAAGTGCCAGAGTTTTAGTAGGTGTTGACATCAATGACAAAACCATACCAAAATACCAACAATCTCCCCCTTTGGTATTGATGGCAACACAAGATGGAAAAACCATCAAAGTGCCAAAACAGAAATGCCAAATACCAAAGTACCAACAATTACTAGAGTATAAGTAAACTCTCCCAAAGTGACAATCTCTCCCCCTAAGAGTAACATGTTTTTCATACCAATATCTCCCCAAAAGATAACGTAGTTTTTCCATAGATATCACTCCCCCTTTGACATCAAATGCCAAAGTTACAACAAAACCAAGTTCATATACAAAATACCAACCAATTCAATATACCAACTACTCCACCTGAGAAGTAGCTTCCTCATCAAAGCCGGAAATAAAAGATTTCTCTGTTAATTCTGTCGGTTGATGACAATCATCAACTATCTAAGTTACTACCAGTGGGGGTATGACTCCAAGTTGATCTCTGAGATATTCAAAAGTCTCCTTAGGCAAAGGTTTAGTGAAAATATTTGCAATCTGCTCTTTAGTATTCACATAAACTAGTTTTATCTCCTCTGCTTCAACATGTTCCCTTAGAAAATTCAGTTTGATGGAAACATGTTTGGTTTTAGAATGTAATACCGAATTCTTAGATATATCAATTGCTGCAGTGTTATCACAATAGATAGTAATAGGTTCTTTGCATTTTACTTTTATGTCTTCAACATTTGCTTAAGCCATAGTACTTATGTACAGTTAGTTGTTGCTGCAACATATTCTGATTCTGCTATTGATAGAGATGTACAACTTTGTTTCTTACTCAGCCAAGAAATCAATCTATTTCCAAGAAAAAATCTCCGTCGGTGGTACTTTTTATATTATCCAAATCTCCTACCCAATTTGCATTTGTATATGCATATAATTCAAAGTTTTCATCTCTAGGATACCATAATCCAAGATCTGAAGTGCCTTGTAAGTACCGGAAAATCCTTTTTACTGTTGATTCATGATTTTCTCTAGGATTACTCTAAAATCTTGAAACAATACATACTGCATTCATGATATTAGGTCTAGTTTGCGTTAAATACAGTAAACCTTCTATCATAGATTTGTACCTAGTTGGATTAACAGGTGTAGATTCATCCCTTAGTGATAATTTGTCATTTGTAGTCATAGGTGTGCTTACCGGTTTAGAGTTCTCCATCCCAAATTTCTTTAGTAACTCTTTTAAGTACTTGGATTGACTCAAGAATATACCTTTATCAGTTTGTGAAATCTGCAATCCTAAAAAGAATTTTATTTCTCCAATCATAGACATTTCAAATTCTTGTTGTATCTCAATGGAAAAGTCTTTACATAATCCATCTTCTCCTCCAAAGATTATATCATCAACAAAAACTTCTATAACCAAGATGTCATCATTAGTCACTTTATAATATAAATTACTATCTGCATTACCTTTAGAAAAACCAAGCTTCAAAAGATACTTATCCAATCTTGCATACCAAGCTCTTGGAGCTTGCTTCAGTCCATACAAAGATTTTCTTAACTTGCAAATCATATCTTTGTTATCTGTCAAAGAAAATCCATCAGGCTATTCAATGTAAACTTCTTCTTCAAGATCTCCATTCAAAAATGCACATTTAATATCCATTTGATATACTTTGTAGTTCTTATGTGCTGCAAAAGCCAAAAATAATCTAACTGCCTCAATTCTAGCTATCGGTGCAAAGGTTTCATTGTAATCAATTCCTTCTTTCTGAGAATATCCCTTACACACTAGTCTTGCTTTATTTCTGATAACCTTACCATCTTCATTAAGTTTGTTTATGAATACCCATTTGGTTCCAATTACATTTTTATCTTTAGGCCAGGGAACTAATGTCCAAGTGTTATTTTTCTCAATTTGTTCCAATTCTTCTTCCATAGCTTTAATCCAATATTTATCTTCACATGCCTCATTAATAGATGATGGTTCAATTTGAGAAATAAGACATACCTCTTCATTTTCCAATCTTCCCCTTGTCATAACTCCTTTATACTTGTTTCCAATTATTTGATCTTCAGAATGATTCAGTCTTACATACCGAGGTGTCTTTGTTTGTTGTTATTCTTCAGTTAGTGTGGAATTTTCAGATGATACCGGTGTAACTGGATCTTCATTCTATACCAGTAGATTTAGTGTAGGTTCATTTGTCAAAAATTTTGTTGCCGGTTCAGAATCTATATACCTTGAAGTTCCTCTGAATTGTTCATCAATCTTCACATTTGTACTCTCAATAATTTTCTACAATCTCTTGTTAAAACATCTATATGCCTTACTCTTAGATGAATAACCAAGAAATATTCCTTCATCACTTCTATGATCAAATTTTCCAATATACTCATCTCTTCTGATATAGCATTTGCTTCAAAATATTCTGAAATATTTAAGAGTAGGAGTAATACCAAACCATAGTTCATGAGGGGTCTTACTGGTTTCACCTTTGATGTGAACTTTGTTGAATGTATAGACCGTTGTACTGACTGCCTCTCTCCAATATACATGTGGTAGGTTTTCTTCTGAAAACATACTTCTAACTGCATCCAAGATACTTCTGTTTTTCCTTTCAACAACTCCATTTTGTTGTGGTGTCCGAGGTGCTAATAGTTGTCTTCTGATTCCATTCACTTCATAGAATGTATTAAATTCCTTAGATGTAAATTCTCCTCCTTGATCTGATCTAATACATTTGATTTTCTTACTGGTTTCATTTTCTACCATAGCTTTGAATAGTTTGAACTTTCCAAGTGCTTCTGATTTTTCTCTGAGAAAAGTAACCCAACACATTCTAGAATAGTCATCAATGATTAGCATGAAATACCTATCACCTTGTAAGATTTTAGTTCTAGCTAGACCACATAAATCAGTATGAATTAAATCAAGAGCATTATTGGATTTTTCTGGAATACTTTTGAAACTAGCTCTAACTTGTTTTCCAAATTGACATTCCTTACATACTGTATTGTGAGGTTTGACAATTTTAGGTAAATCTCTAACGGCCTTAATAGTACTGATTTTCACCATGCAATCAAAGTTTACATGACAAAGTCTCTTATGCCATAGCCAACTTTCATCAATATGTGCAATTAAGCATGTCTTTTCACTGTTATTCAAATGAAAGATATTACCTCTAGTCTGATTACCGGTTGCAATTTCTAAACCAGTTCTATTCATGATTTTCTATTTTCTATTTTTGAATTATAACTGAAATCCTTTCTCAACTAATTGACCAACACTCAAAAGATTATGCTTTAATCCTTCAACATAGTAAACATTGTCACTATTATGCTTACCATCAAGAGATATTGTACCCTTACCTTTGATCAAACAAGCTTTATCATCTCCAAATCTTACTAAGCCTCCATTGTATTCTTGAAAGTTCAAGAAATTTACCTTTCTCTCCTGTCATATGATGTGAGCAACCTGAATCAATGATCCATTCATCCTTTACTTCAACTTTAGCTATCAAGGCCTATTCTACCAGTTGAGCAGTAGGTGTCGGTTGATCTTCTATTATAGCAACAAAAACCCATCCATTGGCTGTCGGATCCTCATCAAAATCATTAGTCACACCTTCATCAGCAATGTAACAAGATTTGTCTTTATTCTTCTTAAATCTATATCTCTGATATTCAGGGTTAGGCTTGTATGTTCTTCTAGCTTCTTCTCTTAGTCTAGCATGTCTATCAGGGCATCTTGAAGCCATATGACCAATCTTATTGCAGTTAAAACATTTAAAGGGTGCTTTACCTTCATACTTACTTCCAATTGGACCTTTAGGCATTTTCCTTGCAAATAGTGCTTCAAGTTCTTCAAGTTCTTCATTTTCTTTCCTGCTTTCTTCAAGTTCTCTTGCATAAAAGGCTTTCCAATCAAATTTTTCAAATGATGATGCAGATGGTATTGATTCTTTAAAAGATAAATATGTCTTTATAGTAGCAACAGGACCAAATTCTTTAATTTCAAAAGCTGAAAGTTTTCCAATCAATGTATCCCTAGTTATTGATATATTAGGCATTGTTCTTAACTCATTTATAGCAGTGACTTTCATTTTATATGCCGGTGGCAATCCCCTTAAAAATTTTGAAACAATTTCATCTTCACTTAGAGTACCTCCACAACATTTAATAC
Organism: Cryptomeria japonica; assembly: GCF_030272615.1. NCBI lineage: Eukaryota > Viridiplantae > Streptophyta > Pinopsida > Cupressales > Cupressaceae > Cryptomeria > Cryptomeria japonica. The sequence continues at coordinate 412,150,162 of NC_081409.1, read as the reverse complement.
CCAAAACAATTTCATTCTCTTTCCATAAAAGCAGAAATCCTTTCATCTTCTTCCATTTTCAGATGTTCATACCTGACCCAAAAGCTTTCAAGTTTTGCAATCTTAACTGTGGAATCTCCTTCATTCAGTGTTTCCAAATGATCCCAAATAGATTTAGCAGTAGACCTATCTGATAATCCCATGATTTGTTGATCTGATAATGCACTCAAAAGTGCTTCTCTTGCTTTGCAATCATTTTCTTCATCTTTAGTCAAGTTAGGTGGATTGGGCTAACTCTGAGTTGGAGCAGTATAACCATTCTTTGTAACATCCCAAATGTCCTTTCCAATGCAATTTAGATGTGTCTCCATTTTGATCTTCCATATGCCATAGTTGGTTCCATCAAGTTTAGGATTGTCCTTCCTGAAATAGTTAGTAGACATTGGATCTCCTCAAGTTGTTAAACTTTTGCAAAAAGAGGACTAGGCTTTGATACCAATTGCTAGGTCCCGGAGACAACTAAGAGAGGGGGGGGGTGGGTGAATCAGTTGTCAAACAATTTTAAACCAAAAAAAACTTAACCAATTTCCTGCTTAATACCGGTAAACTAGTCTTATATGCCAGTAGACAGTTTTAATAGTTAATTGCAATACCGGTAAGGATTAATGCATGAAATAAAAAGATAAAGTCATCCACAACACATAACACTAATAATTGTACATGGAAACCCTGTAAGGGGAAAAACCACGGTGGGAAACCTTACCCACAATCAAATGATACTACTGTAGAAAGTAAGTGTACATAAATGGGATCTGCACATGCAAAAAGGCCAAGCCCCTAGAGCTCATTGCTCAATCACAAATGGGAGTCACACTAACTACAATTGGATGGTTAAATCCAATAAGAATGTACTGTTCAAAATAGCATCTTCATATGTTGGATTCAGTACCAGTGTAGTTCTGATATGCTTTCATAAAAACCTAGCTTCACCTTCAAATGATGTCTACGTGTATAGCTATGCTTAATCTCACATATACCTTCTTACAATTCCTTTTCACATTCCATATCCGATCTTAAAAATAAGATCTTACATTTATACCATAACCTAAGACCAATTTTAATAGGTTGGCTTTACAAGATATTACAATAAAAACATTTTATAAACAATACAATATCTGATGCAATAACTGATTCAACATGTCGGCTTAATGCATTTACAACAATAACTAATCATCTCCATAGCATGCCATGCTGATCTGGAAAAGATAAACCTGCCAGTGCATAACTTGGACCTATTTGCCGGTAACAGCAAATATGCAAATATGAATATACCAATAACCAATTCTCAAGACAAGATGTCCAAACGATGTCTTCGACATTACCAAGTGTTTTCCATGTCATTCCATGTGTCAGTGATCATTATATCCTATCAGTGTACCATATACTGGTGACTGTGCAAAAGTCATTTGCTTGCCGGTGAATGTTGTTGATTCTCCAAAGTGCCAGAGTTTTAGTAGGTGTTGACATCAATGACAAAACCATACCAAAATACCAACAGTGTGATGGCAAAAAAAAGACACTACGCAACTCCGCCATGACACTTTATAATTCAATGCATGTATATAAAATAAGGTAGAATGGAAAGAGAAAAATTCTCAAAAACCATAGACAAAAGTGACACTTTATCTCATTGCATCTACAAACAAATAAGTGCATGTAAAATATACTCAAATACCCAAATTTGGAAAAGTAGTGGAAATACATGTAGAATAGCTCGATTGAAGTCATCCAATGTAAATAGAAGGTTTCTAAGAGCTAAAATGACTAAGTAATGATCTATAATTTGAAAACACAAGAAAAAAAGAATAAAATATACCTAGGGTAAATTGTAGAAAAAAGTGCATGGATAGATGTGAAGAGATCCAAGAGACCTTTCTTACTCTGCAAGAATCACAAAAAATAGAGGAAATGGCAAAAAAATACCGACTGAGGAGTGAAAATACCACATCACACTTTAATAGGATATATAATGTTTCAACAAAAAATTATAATAAAAATTAACAGCATCATCAAATTGGCCTTAAAACCAACTTTCCAACAATATCTCGTTTGCAAAAAACATACACGATATGCAAAAGTTATAGCAAAAAGAAAAATGGGCTAAATTTAGCATGGTGATAACCAACATACATGACCCTTCTAATCTATTTTTTGTAAAATTTTCTCATTGAATGAAAATTCTAATAGGTACCTAGATGGTTTCTTGATATTATGGACAAAATCCTAAAATAATTTTTGACAGAAATCTATAGAGAAAAAGTTATGGCCAATCCTTTTTGTTTTTTGTTTTTATGTGCAATTTTTAGCCTTTTTTTGTTTTTTTGTTTTTCTCACAAATTTTGACAAACTAATAGGTATCCAAATGGTTTTTTTATGTTGAAGAATAAAACCAAAAAAAATTTAAAAAATCCAAGATGAATTGATTTGTAGGTGCTAAAAAAATGCCCACTTCTATATCCAAAAACATCTAAAAAGGCTTAGATCTAGTGATCCTATAATGATCTTGAGAAAATAAACCCTCAAAGATTGAGAATGGGTTTGTTGAATCTACACTCTGATACCATGTTGAATTTTTTAACACAAACCTACAAGATCAAACAACAAATAAAGAACACCTTCCACAAAAGAGCAATGAGAAAATAATTGCTATATTCCTCAAAAGAAAAGATTGTAGAATGGATGCAAAATTAGGAAACTCAAATTAGCTCAAAGAACTAAAGTTTATCTTAACTAAGTTAACTTAAGCTAAATGAGCATGCCCCCCTAAATATAGAATGCACTAATAGTTATTAGCAATGAGAAAGAATTACAACTCAAAATGAAAGGTCCTTAAAGACTTGAGAAGAAAATGAAATTGCTAAACTAGCCCTACAACACTAAATGGAGGAGTAAGAAACCAATGTAAAAGTATTGATAATTCTAGACAAAGTAATCCTAATTAGAAACCATATATATATATGTGTATATATATAATTCTACATGGCTCATACCTCAACTCATTGTGTCATTTCTCTAGAAATGATGAAGGAAGACATTAATTATGAGTATGTTAAAGATAAATAATTTAAAGTAGTATACAAGGATGGTTAGGATAACCAATAAATCAACATGATCCATACTTGAAGATATATTTTTAAGGAAGGAAAATGAATAGTATGTGAGGGAAGTTAGAGGATTTTTAAATTTTATTTCAATGATAATTTTATTCCAAGATGCTTTCCCTAATGATGAGATAGAAGAAATATATTATGTGAGTAATACCAATTTCATAAAACTCAAGAATATGTTTTATAGAAATACAAATTGGAAAAACCAACTAATGAATAAATAAAATATTATATAGTTGTAGTAACTTAGGTCAAAAGTGATTTAATTTAGAGATGTACAAGTTCAAGATGGTACTAGTCCAATTATCTTTGATGAAAAAGAGAGGGGACAAGGAATATTAAAGTAGGTAAAGGAATTTATACCCAAATTAGCTCTAGTTACACAAGATCGTATAGTCGATGTATTAGATAATGAAAAGTCCCTCATTCATATTAGTGCAAATAGTGTCATTATCTAACTAGTTAGTTGCTAGCACTTTCTAGATTGACCTATTCACTCATAAGATTAAGATTAAGTTTACTTAGGAATTTTATTCTTTTGTCTCACATAATATAGTTGAGACATGTGTACTCTCTTTTGGAGGAACCTATTGCATATTGGCTTTCCACATGAGCACATGTCACTTTGCTCACAAGTGTCACACCTATGTAGGGATAGTCAATAGTTGTTGCCTACCATCCCATTGCACTTGCTTGCCTATATATGCAAGCCTATTGTGTAAATTTGAATAAACTCTTTAACATTATTCAATTGGATTTTTTTTCTAATAGTTTGTGGTTTGGTATTTTCTTTGAGATTATGGCTAATCCCAATAGCCTAAACCATCCGACCCTACAAAGGAATTTTTTTCTAAGGATAATGTTTACATTCCTAGTTAAACAATAGTAATTTTTCTAGATACAAAACATAATGCACCCAATAGCCTTAAAAAGTCAACTAAACAATAGTGAAGGTTGTTTCTTGTGGTCCAAATAACTAGGTTATGCCTAGGGTTATCTCAATGCATAATCCAAATGCATGTTTGGCAATCTTTTTCAAATAAATTATCTTTTAAATATTTCATTTTTTTAGTAAATCTAGATTGTTCATCATTAGCTCATTAATTTTAAGGTAGATTTTATGTTAGTATCTTTTTCCCCTGGACAAAAAGCCTCTTTTAGGAGGGGTTTGTATTATGACTATGGATTGTGATAAAGCATTGTGATTGAGAGAGGAGATTGTGAAAGAGTGAAGGGGAGTTTGTAGTGGATGTATCATATATTTTATCCATTCATTTTGTGAGACTGAATAAAGGAAGGATTGGTTGTTTCTCAATAGATATAACCCATATGGGGTGAACCACACATATATTTGTCTCTTGTATATATTTCATGTTCTATTTCTACTTTCATTTTGGTTATTTTATTTCTCTATGATCCTATTCCTAACACATAAACATGGGGATATATCATATAAATTGCATTTGGCCTTATGATAAAAAAAATAGGAAAAAGGAAATCTTATTTTGCCATAAGATATTACTAATAATAGTAAAATCCTAAGGTTTATTTAGGGACAATCCTAGTGAATAATGTCAAACTTCTAAACTATTATATGTGTCATTTCTAATAAGTGGATGGTTTGTTCATAATTTCATCCTTAATTCAATTGCCTCCACTAGTGGCATGTTTTCATAAGTCATGAATGAGCTTGGCCTAAGATCTCTAGGTATTTTGAATTTTTTTTTTTGCAATGACTTCTAAGGAGGTCCCAAGAATTGGAATTTCAAATGTGAATGAGTTTAACTTGGTTGAATTCTTTATTAAATATTACAATATGGATATTATAGTGGTGAATTTTCCTTCTAAATAAAGTTTTTTTCATCAAGAAATTAGGAAATGACTATTAGAGGCTATGTTTTTTTGGACTCCTCTTATGCCACCATCCCCATGAATCAAAAAAGTGTAAAAATAGTAGTGTAAAGGAATAGTTTTCATATAATTCAAGACTCCACAAAATCATATAATGAGGTCTTGTAGATTGATAATGAACAAGATACTTTGTTGGATAATGTACCATAGAGGAAAGGATTACATCCATCTATGTTGTGTGGAAAATAAAATCCCTAGAAATAATAATTTATGGATAATGAAATTCATTAGAGAATGTTCTAAGGAAGGTTTATGGGAAAGAGTTATCCTCATCTTGTAATGCCCTTCAAAATATTGGCAAGAGACATTGTTCCGGTGAAGATTGGTGCATGATTAATTCTTAAGGGTTGTCATTGATGGCAACTCATCTCATGAATCACATCCGGTGTACATAGAATTGGTTTACCAAAAGTCATATTATTCATCAGGCATAAGTCTGGAAGGTGGAACACAGTAACCGGTAGAGCATGAGATTGTTGTGTATATCTTGGTTTTGGTGATGTATTTTTGGTTACAGTGATCAAGGTAGTTGATTCAAAGTTTGAGGTAGATTATATTGTGATTCCGATATCTGGTGTTGACTTGTGAGCAAGTTTAGAGGTCCGGTATCTGGTAATTCAGTTAGGGTAGAGCTATTTTGGTGTAATGTGTGTTGCAGATTTGATGGGTTGATTTCGGTGATTAGTTCCATTGTTGAGGTGATTGGGCCGACTTATGGGAAGGTTATTATCATCTTGTTTTGGTCCGCATTTGGATTTGTGGATGGATTGAGCTGACTTGGTGAAACACATTTCATGTTGCATGTTATGCGGTTTTTGGAAGCCGACTTAGTAAATGATTCTTTTTGTTGGTGCAAATATATAAGATCAAATTGGTTAATCATTTTGATGTATGTGATGAGCGAAGAGAGTCTATATGAGATAATTTGCAAGTTTGGTGAATGTGATTGAAGGTTTTGGTGGTCCAGTGAATGACAAAGTAGGAAAATAAAGCAGAGTGACAGATTAGGTGCAGGAGAGAATCTAAGCCTAACGTAAACTACATTATGGCATAGTTAGATGCTATACTTCAGTTCATTCATTATTGTAATCATTTGTAATAGCTTGTTAGGAAGTGAGCCTTCCTCTAGGTTATACCCCTTTTTTCAATTGAGCAGTGATCCATAGTATAATAATATTGTGGGTTCAAATCCCGTCGTGGTTTTTCATTTTTTTGTTTCCACATAAAAATCTTGGTGTTATGGTTGCATGATTAATTTCTTTATATTTCTGCATTTCACTTTCTTTCTTTCTAGCGAATCCGATAACTAAGGCATGCATAGTGGCCTTGGGGGGAATGTTTTCATGCAGAACTTTAAAACCCCCTTTTGAAGATCTGTAATCAGTCAAGGATGGTTGCAAATGATGGAGATAAGTTGTGTTGTTGATATCCAGAAGATTTCATGGCAGTTTGAGTATTTGGTGATCAATTTATGAAGATGCGGGGTATCCAAAAGCTTATAGGGTTGTGCATTTATTACAAATTAAAGTTAGGTTTTCAGAAGATAAAAAGGCATATCACTCATTCATTCTTCACATTGCAAACAAAGAGTAAGAGTTGAGTAGCAGAGAAAAAGAGATTTAGCAGCGAAATTCGAGCTTGTAGAGATTCGACAAAGATTCCTTGCATCCAGTTGAGAATCAAAAGGTATTTATCCATTCTCGAGGCTATCTATTCATACCCTAATTTTGAAATAGCATATGTATCTAGTGTTATGACCCCATTGGTGGTAGAGATTACTTTGGGGCAAGGCTCATATTCAAGAGGCATCCATTTAAATTTGTTGAAGATGATCTGGAAGGTGCTTTTTCCTATGTTCTTTATGGTGTGCTTCATAACGAGGACATTAGGGAATACATCCACTGCAACATCAAAGATCTTGGAAATGCAGCCATGCTATCCTTGTATACCAAGCATATGATGAATGGATTTGGAAATATGAAGTCAAAATACAAGTCATTGTAGGACAAGGTTTTTATCCAGTTTGTATGGTTCCCAGTGTTTGACGAATCCTAATGGGTCTGATATATTCTGAGTAGAGTCCATGATAAGTTCATATGGCTAGACCGACCTTACAAGATCACCAAGAAAGCCATTCAAGTAGTTACCTATTAAAATGAAATTGATGAGATCCCAAGATTAAGCAAAGTTTAGAACACAATTGTAATAAAGGTTATCGTATCCCAACATGATAGCCGATCAATGACAATCAGTGATATCATAGAGCATGATGTAAGATTTGCTTCAATGGTAACTAGATATAAGGTATATCAATCCAGTAGGTAAAACTTTGTATCTGGCACCACTTTATTTGCAGCCTATGGGATGCTTAAGGAAGGCAAAAGGTATGATCTTTGTGCAGTTCTTCTTAGTGAGTTATTAAGCAATCTGAAGAAGATAAAGCAAGACAAGAAACATGTCTTCAAATTTGGTTCCTTGATTGTTTTCTTAGCACTTTATTTCCTAAATGAAATCCTCGGTATTGTGAAGATTCAATGGGCTGATGATAGACTGGTGGCAGTGATGAGCCAAAAGAATGGCTCCACTTTGTCACATTTTGTCATAAAAACTCTTGTTTTAATCATATGTTTGGATAATGTTTGGGTCATAGAACTTTCCTAGTTGATGTCTTTTTGGTATTATTAGATCTAATTTATCCTAGACCTAAGGATGTTAGCTGATGATATCTATGCAATTCAACTATATGAATTATCTAAATTAATCTTAAATATGGTTTAATTTATTTTATGTTAGCATCAATGGATACACATGCTTTTGTGCACATTAACGCCATGATGTAGGAATGACCAAAATGAGAGGATGAATAAGCTGGTGGTTAAGGAGATACGTCATCATGTCATTGGATGTGGACCCAGTCCATAACCAATTGACCACTTCCTCAGCAGAGCAATTAGTGTAGCATTCATGATTTCTCCTGATGAAGAATAAATTTAGGGAAGGAGGTTGCGCTATATTTTCTCAGTAGTAGGATAGGTGTTTGTTCTACATTTATGCATTGACTTCTTTCTGTAATGTAATAAATCCTACCCAACTATTCGATTGGAATGTGGGCTGATCAGTTGAAAGTTTGTTATAAGTTTTTATTATAAATAAAGGTCTCTACTTCCTCATGATGGTAGACAAAACAACCATACAGTGGATAGTATTTTAGTTCTCAAACTTCTGTATAATGAAATTAACTTCAAATAAATAAGATGATGGCTATGGTATTCTGAGTTTATCAATTGTTGAGTTTTAGATATACTCACTCAAGGGGGCCCACTTGGTGAGTAATTGCTATATATTTGTTAGTTAGTTTCCATTTCAATATAGTTGTTGTTTTGGTGTTCGACTATTCCTGCAGCCACTGGAAACAGTTCTTGTGCTTGTTCCTATAGCCAAAGAAGAAAGAGTAGTTCATGTCTACTAACCAGAACATTGTTACCCATAGTAGTTTATTTAGTTGCTTTTAATTGTGAGTTTTGATAAATTGTTAATTCATTGTGATTCTACATATTTCTTTCAGAAAATTTCCTTTTCCTGCAATAGGGTAGAATGAATTCAACTCAAGCTAAGTGCACATACAATGCTGGCCCATTTCAAGTTCATGACTATGGTCGATAAAGTAAATGAATCTTTGTTGTAGGAAAAGTAGCTACTCAGTAAGGATTTCCAATCCCTAAGCTAAGGTTTTAGAACCTAGTTACTATTCCAATTGTGAGGACCAACATTTTTGGTGTCGTTGTCGGGGATGGTGTCAAACTAAGAACCTGTTGTAGCTATTAGTTTTCAGTCTTTCAGTTTAGGATTAAAATTGGTTGTTAGAGTTCATTCATAAAATCTATATACATAGAAGAAGAAGAGATGCATTAAGAAGATTTCTTCCCTCACAGTCTGCTCATGAAGTAATTCTAGACCAGGCCCTAGATATAAATCATTTTGCTGAAGCTTTTGTGGAAATTAGAAACCAAATTGTTTTTGATCTATCAGAGGGAGACCTTGATTTCTTAAACTAACACCCTGAACAAAATATCTTACCTCTAGTTCCTTATCAACCACATATGGTAGCTCTTACTGGAGGAGGACCACCTTCTAATCCCAACTTTGAATTCCCTTTTCCTTACTAGCATGATAATGCAAATCTGAAGAATATACTAGCCTCCTCTCTTCCAAAGTTCCATGGCCCAATCACAGAAGATCCTGATACCTTTTTGTTTGAATTTCATATCCTTTGTAGAATCTATGATTATAATACTGATGCTCGTAAACTCAAACTATTCTCTGCTACTCTAAAATAAGTTGCTCTTAGATGGTTTATGAGTTTAGGGAGAGATGCAATAACTACCTAGGATGAAATGAAGGAAAAATTCTTGGAGAAGTATATGTTGGCATATGATGAAGAGGTGACAATGTATGTTGTCGCTGATGTCAATATATGTTCAAGCAGGTGAACCAATATGCACCGGTATGAAGATTGGAAGCGGTCATGGTCAACCGGGATGGTGTGAACCAATGTTGGAGTTTGCAGTCAAGGTTCACTAAGTGTGACTACCAGTTGGTAATCTCTATTCAGCTCTAAGGTTTTTGATATGGCCTGTGTGGTGCAACCGATGGTGTTTTGTGAACAATAATGACAAGGATTAGGATACCATGTCAGTTATGTGCATGTGAAGGATTTCCTTGAGGATCTTGCATGTGAAGATCAAATGCATTGAATACCTACCTTGGGAATGCATGATGTTCTGAGCGGTGTGTGAAGTGCGTGTGATGGGTTACTGATTTCTAGGTGTGGTGAAGATTGGACGATGTAGAATGACTTGAGATCTGTTTTAGATCGTTTCACTCTATGCAATATGTTTGGACAGTCAAGATTGGACCGCTTGTATTTGTAAACCTAAAATGTTTAGGGTTTAGGGTTTATGCTACCGACCTAATTGTTTTCTTAAGGTCGATGATGTTTGTTATTGTTTGTGTTGGCAAAATATTTTTTGTGTCTGCATGTTGAGATACTTGCCAAGCCAGAGTGTAGAATTTGCAAAGTGTGATTGTAGAGGAGAGGAGTTGAAAAGGATCTGCCTTAGCAAGTAGTGTTGTTATCAAATCAGAGCTTTACCTGTTGACTTCTAACCATTTCAACAAAAGGAAAATCCCTTGACCGGGTAGCTTTAACGGGCTTGTTGCAAATCTTCTAACCAAGTGACTCAAGTTTATTGAATTCTTTAAATCCTCTAGCGAGGTAACCTTTAACAGGGTTTCAACCTTTAAAAGGGTTTATAGCCATCCCTTAACCAGGTGATCCCTAACAAGATCGATTCCTAACATAACCTTATTGTAAAGTCTTTAACCGGACTAGGCTCCTAACATAGCAGACTTCAAAAGAGTTCAAAACAAGCTTGTGGGTATTCATCCCCACCGTGGTTTTTCCCATTTGGTTTTCCACGTGAAAAATTTGTGTGTTATGGGTTGTGAGTTTTCATGTGATGATTGAGTAGCTTTTTATTAAAGTTGAATATGCATGCAGTGCTAAATGATTGCGGTATTATTGATGCAACTCATGCATGACTAAAATGGTAAAGTAGCTATCAAGATTTGAGATCTGTGGAATGTTGTCTAAAGTATCTATGCTTAACCAATATATCCATGGTTATGCTCAGTGGTGAAGACAACCAGTCAGATGTGTTTTAATATGATAAAATGTTGTGAAGTTTTTGTCTGTACTGATTCACCCCTCCCCCCTCTTAGTATTGATTAGGGTACTAGTTGTTCATAATTATTCATCAATTGGTATCAGAGAAACTCTAGGTCCTTGGTGATATAAGCTTAACCACTTGAGGCAAAAGATCTCACTTTAATGATAAAGAGGGAAGGTGGTGCAGGAGCACCTAGTTGAGTAAAACTCCCCTTTTTGAGTATTTTATGTTTCCATGGTTGTAATGTCTTGTTTCAAGTTGATAATGTTGTTTTAGGTTGTTTTGTGTCATTTTTAGTGGTTTTGATCTCATTTTGAGCTCAAGAGATCAAGTTTTGCCTTTCAGGCTTTGAGTTGACAATTTTTGGTAAAAATGTGCAAAATTGCCAAAAAGGTCTTCTAATGCCTTCAAAAGAATTGAAACATGTTTGTTAGGTGTTTTTAAGCATGTCTAAGTTGTTTAGACAAGTTTACAAGGTTAGGTTGTCAAAAATGCCTCATTGAGCAAGAAAAGTTGTCATTTGGCTTGAAAAGTTGTCAAAGTTGTCATTTTTGGGTTTTTCTTGCAAAATGTAGTTGTGAAAGCTTGAAGTCCATACTGGGCTTGATAAATAATTTTTCACACTATAAAAATACCTTCCTTTGCCTTGGAAAAGGTTGGAAAATGTAATGACAAAGATTTGCTAATGAGAAAAGAACAAAAATCTGGTTTTTACCCTGTTTTTCCTTCCTTTTGAATAACAGTCTGTACTGTAGCTGTGCAAATCCGTACTATAACTTCTTGGAATTGGAAATGTTGATATTATAAAGCTTCCCATGTAATTATTTCATTGGTTTTTCATTTGTAAGGTGGTTGTGTAAAATAGTTTCCTTTTTGTGTAGTTGTTGTCTTGACAAGGATTTTGGGGTTCTAAAATGCATCTAACTTGGTTGATCCAGGTCTGGGATCCCTCCAATGGATTTTTCCAAGTTGATTTGTTTGTATATAGTGTACTTATATTTCATTTTGTGCCAGAGAAGTGTTTTGAAGATGCATTTGAGTGAGAACTAGGCAAGCTAGAGCAACTCCGCTAGTTCATGGTTAAAACTCAAAATTTGCACCCAAAAACAATGGGAATGAGCAAAAAGAGTGTGGTGGGGGTATGGTTATGTTCCCAAGGGAGTTGAAATTTTCTTTTGTGTATTTGAGAAATTTTTACTTATTAGACATTTTTAGTTTGCAAACAAAATAGTGAGTTCATTGATTTTTATGAATTGTTTTGGTGTTCAATGTACCAAGTCTTTCAAGCAACCTTCAAGTTTTGGAAACTGTTCAAAAGCATGGCTACAGAGTCTTTTATGAATGTTTTATGTTTTCACACTCATGAAGTGTTTGGTGAGAAGTATTGATGCTTCAAAATGTTGTCCTAACAGTGAATTGACTATGACAGGGTATATGAAAGTCCCAATTCTTGTTTTTTCAGTTGTATGCCACTTGTTTGGTTTAATGCTTGCAGGGCAGTAATAGAGGAAGGCATTGTTTGGTGTGGCAGAAGTCCTAAGGCAGTTTGAAGGTTTGGTTTGTGGAGTTGGGAAGTATTTTCTATGTTCTTTGGCCTAAACCCTACCAAACCCTACATTTATGCCTATAATGGTGGACAACAGCAAAATAACCCTGTCAAGGACCTAAATCACAAAAATCCTTTAGCTTTGGCATTTGTATGGACATCCAAATTGACTCCCAAGGTGGAAGAGACCATCATTGAGTAGAACAAGAAAAATTTGGCCAATTAGGCCTCCACGGGCTAGTAGCCCTTGACTGCATAACACACACTTTTTTGAACCCGATTGCAAGGAGGACTTGGGAACTTATTAAACCTTATGTGATCATCCTAAGGATAGTGAAACAAATGTCAAATGGAACCTTGGATAGTGTGTAGCCCCTTTTGAGGTTTTTGACCCTTGGTTGCCTAGCTGAGTAAGCCAAGGCTATGGGCCTTAAACTAAACTTTGAGCATCAAAACTGGAATAAAACCTTAATGCCCTTACTTGTCCATGCAAAGACTCCTAAAGCACTCTAAAATAGAGGGTTGAATTCCAAAGATCAGAGATTGAGGGTGTGTAGATGGGTGCAGTGAGCAATTTGAGTAGATTTGAGCATGGGAGTGAGCCTTCACCAAAAGGGGAGTGTGTTAGGAAAGTGATACATGAGATGCTTGGTACTATAGCCACAAGAAGGACTTTACAAACACATACAGCAGACTCAAACAAGTTTTTAGGTAACAAATTGAACCCCTTGAGCAAATTGGCCTTTTGAGCACTTTCCTAGCAATCTCCCTATCAGAAGGTCCTAAGTTCAATAGAGATAACTTCAAAATATGGAAGGACCGAATGAAGATTTATATCAATATTTTGGGTGCTCAAGACTGGAGCTATGTTGAGAATGCCTATGTAATCTCCATTGGCACTCTAACCGATGATCAGAAAAGAGAGATTCAATAAAATGGGCAAGTCATGGAAGCCCTTATTAGCAGCCTATCCGATATTGAGTTCATTGATGTACAAGATAAGGATAATCCTAAGGATGTATGGGACACACTGGAAACCATTTATGGTGGTGATGAGCATGTCAAGAAGGCTAAGGAAGAAATCCTCAGAGGAAAGACATGAGGATGGTTGAAGGTGAGACCATTCAACAGTATGCAATAAGGATCAAGACTGTGGTTGGAGATATCAAGAGCACTGGTGGAACAATTGATGATCCCACCGTTGTCAGTAAAGTTCTGAGATCAATGTTAGCGGTCTATGCAATTAGGGTTGCTTTTATTCAGGAGTTAAGGTCTATCGACAAGACAAAGGTATCTCTAGACTCTATCATTGCAAAGTTGACTGCATATGAATTGAATAGCTATGATGGTAGTGTTCAGAAGACAAAGTCATCCTTTAGAGTGTTTGTTTCCTCCACACCAACTAGAAAAGGAAAAGAGGTCAGCACCAGTTATGAATTCAGGCCAAGCAAAGATATGGATGATGAGGAGATTTTGATGGAGTTTGAAGCTCTTCTTGCCAAGAGACTTCTAAAAGGCATCAGAAAATACAAAGGTAAGCTTCCTCTAAAATATTTTTCCTACAATAAGATAGGACATATAGCTGTTAACTATCCTAAAAATGATAATAAGGATAGACCAAAAAGGTTTAGAAAGTATAAAGGAGGAGGTAGGATAATTGTCTTGTTGCAGTGAATGAAGGTGTTACCGATGAAGAATTTGAGGATGAAGAGAATGAGGACATAGTGTTTGTAGTTGTAAAGGAAGAAGTGTCTGATCAGAAAGCCCTTGTCTCTTGCATTGACAACTCTAATGAGTGGATTATTGATAGCAAGTGTTCTCACCACATGACTAGTTATCAGAGAAAGTTTTTGTCTTTGGAAGAATATGATGGAGGTGTTGTCTGGTTTGGAAATGATGCACCTTGCATGGTGAAAGGAAAAGGATCCATCTTGCTAAATGGAAAGAGCAGTGCGGATGATGTCTACTGGGTGGAAGACCTTAAGAACAACCTTTTGAGTGTTGCTCAGCTGAACAACAAAGGACTCATTCTGGAGTTCAAAGGTGGAGTCTACAGAATAGTTGGAAAAAGTGGTGAACTTATTGCCACCAATAAGAAAACCAAAGGAAACCTGTTTTAGCTGAATGCCAAGATTAGTCAGTGCCTGATGGCGAAGTTTGATGACAATTGGATATGACATAGGAGACTTTATCATATGAATTTTGATAATATTGTAAAGGATAGTAAGATCAAGGCAGTAAGAGGATTGCCTTTGCTGAACAAACCAGAGAATGCTTTATGTAGAGAATGTCAACTTGGGAAGATGTCTTCCTCAACATTCAAAGGTAAGTCTTTTTCAGAAGAGAACTTACTTGATCTAGTGCACACCAATCTATGTGGTCCGATGAAAACTAGAAGAATTTAGGGAGGTCAGTACTTCATGATTCTTACCAATGACTACTCAAGAATGACGTGGGTCACATTCTTGAAAGACAAGTCTAAGGTGTTTGGAAATTTCAAAGCCTTTAGAGCATTGGTGGAGAAGGAGAGTGGTAGAAGAATAAAATGCCTAAGAACCGATCACGGAGGTGAATTCACTTCTAATGAATTCAACAAGTACTGTGAAGAGAATGACATCAAGAGGTAGTTGTCTGCCCCAAGGACACCACAGTAGAATGGCATAGCAAAAAGGAATAACAGGATCATAGTTGAAGTTTCAAGAACTATGTTGATCCAAGGAAAGGTATCTCACACTTTTTGGAGAGAAGTGGTGAGCACTGCAGTCTATACCATGAACCGGGTACTCATTCAGAAAGGTAAAGACAAAACCCCTTATGAGTACTAGAATGGAAGAACTCCTAATGTGAGTTATTTTAAAGTGTTTGGTAGTAAGTGCTAAAAGCAAAGCTCTCAAATGCTACAACAAAAAGACTCAGAAAATTGTTGAGAGTATCAATGTCAGGGTTGATAAATCCCCTGAGGAGCCTGAGGAAACCTATAGCAAGCAAGCGGAAGATGGACCTGATGTAACCTTCTGGGAACTGGTTAAGAAGGAAACAAGTTTCAAACACTAGAAAGACCTTAGTGTTCCTATACTAGTAGAAGCTGCAGCAGGTGAAGAAGAAGATGGAGTGGAAGAAGAAGAGGAAAAGCAAGCAG
Organism: Cryptomeria japonica; assembly: GCF_030272615.1. Taxonomy (NCBI): domain Eukaryota; kingdom Viridiplantae; phylum Streptophyta; class Pinopsida; order Cupressales; family Cupressaceae; genus Cryptomeria; species Cryptomeria japonica. Next base: position 412,134,691 of record NC_081409.1, on the reverse strand, counting down.
AACTAGCTAGGGTCATTCATAGGTATGTGAAACTACATCATGATCTAAAGAAGATTATAGGAGATAAAGATGCAGGGATACTCACAAGGAGAAAGGTGAAAGAAAACTCTTGCATGATTTCAAAATTTGAGCCTAAGACCACTAGAGAGGCACTTACCAGTGAAGATTGGATAAAGGCAATGGAAGAGGAGCTAGACCAGATAGAAAAGAATGAAACATGGTACTTGGTACCCAAACTGGAACACGAGAATGTAATAGGTACCAAATGGGTCTTCGGGAATAAGCTGAATGAAGAAGGCATAGTGGTAAGGAACAAGGCAAGACTTGTATGCAAGGGATATGCTCAGGAAGAGGGAGAAGACTATGGAGAAACCTTTGCCCCAGTGGCTAGACTGGAAGGTGTGCATTTGCATCATTCAAGGGATTTAAGGTATACCAGATGGATGTGAAGTCTAGATTCTTAAATGGAATCCTAGAAGAAGAAGTGTATATTGAGCAACCAGATGGGTTTGCTTTGTTAGAAGATAGTGACATGGTGTGTAGATTACACAAGATCCTGTATGGATTGAAACAAGCACCAAGGGCATGGTATGAATAGTTACACTCTCATCTTTTGAAGATAGGATTTTAGAGAACAAGTGAGGACAACAACATCTACCTGAAATTTGAAGGTGATCAGATTTTGATCTGTGAAGTATTTGTAGATGACATAACCTTCAGAGGAGATGACGAAATGAGGCATGCATTCGCAGATGAAATGAAGAAAGAGTTTGAGATGTCTCTGATTGGAGAGAAAAATTTCTTCATTGGTCTATAGATTTAGCAGATGAAGGAGGGTATCTTTATTATCCAGTCCAAGTATATCAAAGAGGTATTGAAGACCTTTGGCATGGACGAGAGCAAACCAATTGGAACACTGATGGAGACTGGCTGCAAACTGACAAAGGAGGATGATACAACATTGGTGGATGAGAAGGAGTATCGATCAATGATTGGTAAGATACACTATGTGGTGCACAATAGACCATATATTGCTCATGTAGTGGGCATAGTAGCCCATTTTTAGAAGAGTCCAAGAGAATCCCACTTGGTAGCGGTAAAGAGGATTCTTAGATACCTAAAAGGGACAATTGATTATGGATTGTGATATCCATACAATGGCGACTTTGGTCTCAAAGTGTTTACTGATGTAGATTGGGCAGGTAATGTGGACGATATGAAGAGCACAACCGGTGGAGCATTCTTCCTTGGTGGAAGACTAGTCTCATGGAAGAGCAAGAAGCCGAGCTGTATTTCCCAGTCTACAACTAAAGCAAAGTTTGTGGTAATATTTATGAACTACACTCAGGTAATCTGGATGAAGCATGTACTGAATCACTTCAAAGTGCCTGTATCTAAACCGGTGAGTATTTTCTGTGATAATACTAGTGCAATCAATACCTCCGAAAACCCAGTATTGCATGCTAGGAAAAAGCACATTGATCTCAAGTATCATTTCTTGAGAGAAAAGGTTCAGAATAAAGAGGTTGTATTAGAACATGTTTCCAGTAAGGAGCAGCTAGCAAACATATTCACTAAGCCCTTACCAAAGACTATATTTACCTATTTGAGAGGTGAATTAGGGGTTCTTCCCCTTCATGAAGTAAATTAAAAATGTGTGCTCCACATCAGTCAAGTACTATAGTGACAAATCTTATAGGATTGATGTGTTGAAGGATGCTACTCCATAGGGGGAGCAACATAGTGGAGATTGGAAGCTTGTGCCTCCACTTTGGCATTGTCAAAGGGGGAGAAGAGATTTGATGATGTATGGGGGAGAAGATATATTGTTTGGAGAGAAGATATCTCATGATGAAGATATATGGCAGAGTACACACTGGTCAGTCCAAATGGTGGTGGTTGTGATCTTTGAACCGGTATATGTTATTGAGCATGGTGTAGATACTGAGCAATGATACACTAAGTATTGCCATCAATGCCAAAGGGGGAGATTGTTGGCATATGATGAAGTAGTGACAATGTATGTTATCATTGATGTCAATATATGCTTAAGAAGGTAAACTGATATGTACCAATATGAATATTGGAAGTGGTCATGGTCAACCGGGATGGTGTGAACTGATGTCGGAGTTCGTAGTCAAGGTTCACTAAGTGTGACTACCAGTTGGTAATCTTTGTTTAGCTCTAGGGTTTTCGGTATGGCCTGTGCAGTGCAATCGATGGTGTTTTGTGAACAATAAGGATAAGGATCAGGATACCATGTCAGTTATGTGCATGTGAAGGATTTTCTTGAGGATATTGCGTGTGAAGATTGAATGCATTGAATACCTACCTCAGGAATGCACGATTTTCTAAGCGGTGTGTGAAGTGCACGTGATGGGTTACTGATTTCCAGATGAGGTGAAGATTGGACGATGCAAAATGACTTGAGATCTATTTTAGATCATTTCACTCTATGCAATATGTTTGGATGGTCAGGATTGGACCACTTGTAATTGTAAGCCTAAAATGTTTAGAGTTTAGGGTTTATGCTACTGACCTAATTGTTGTCTATAAGGTCAATGATGTTTGTTATTGTTTATGTTGGCAAAAGGATTTTTTTGTGTCCGCATGTTGAGATACTTTCCAAACCAGAGTGTGATTGCAGAGGAGAGGGGCTGAAAAGGATTTGCCTTAGCAAGTAGTGTTGTTATCAGATCAAAGCTTTACCTATTGACTTCTAACCATTTCAACACAAGGAAAATCCCTTGACCGGGTAGCTTGTTGCAAATCCTCTAACCAGGTGACTCAAGTTTATTGAGTTCTTCAAATCCTCTAGCGAGGTAACCTTTAACAAGGTTTCAACCTTTAACAGGGTTTATAGCCATCCCTTAATCGGGTGATCCCTACCAGGATCGGTTCCTAACAGAACCTTATTGTAAAGTCTTTAACCGAACTAGGCTCCTAATAGAGCGGACTTCAAAAGAGTTCAAAACAAGCTTGTGGGTATTCATCCCCACTGTGGTTTTTCCCATCTAGTTTTCCACATAAAAAATCGGTGTGTTATGGGTTGTGAGTTTTCATGTGATGATTGAGTAGTTTTTTATTAAAGTTGAATATGCATGTAGTGCTAACTAATTGCGGTATTTTTTATGCAACTCATGCATGACTAAATTGGTAAAGTAGCTATCAAGATTTGAGATCTATGGAATGTTGTCTGAAGTATCTGTACTTAGCCGGTATAGCCATGCTTATGCTCAGTGGTGAAGACAACCAGTTAGTTGTGTTTTAATATGATAAAATGTTGTGAAGTTTTTATCTGTACCGATTCACCCCCCCTCCTCTCAGTATCGATTAGGGTATTAGTTGTTCATCATTATTCATCAATATAAAGATTACTACAGAGGAATTGATCGACATTGTGATATATATAATGCAATAACTACTTGGGATGAAATGAAGGAAAAATTCTTGGAGAAGTATAAAGATTACTGCAGAGGAATTGATCGACATCATGATGATATCTTTTGCATGACACAAAAAGAAGATGAAAGTCTAGAAGATTATCTTGAGAGGTTTATGTTCAGTGTTAGGAAGTCTAAGCATAGCGCCCTAAGTGAAGAATCCTTGAAATTGATTTTTCTAAGGGGAATCAATGAGGACTAGATTGAATCACTAGATCTTACGGAGGAGGAGATATTACTCAAGCTCAATGGGATGATATCAGGAAGTTCTATCAAAAATACTCTAGGGCCTCTACCAAGAAAGATAGATACTATAGGCCTGGATCTTCAACAGCAAAGGCCTCTTCATCAGTTTCAAGGATGGAGATAACTCATCTGCTAAAGGATTTCAAGGAGGACATTATTAATAACATGGCCACTCAATTGGATACACTTCAAGAAAAGAAGAAGCATGAAGAAGCAGAAGCAATGCATTCTGAATTTTGTCCTCATTGTAGGCAGAAGAAGAAAAACTGCAAATGTAAGCTTCTTGCTAAAATTGACAGTCACCAAGCTCCTCCAGATTTCAATTTATGGCAATGATGAGTAGCTCTTCTATGTTGCACGACGAAGGCCATGGCCTCCAGGACAAGGTATGCCACAAGATCCATTATCTTTTTCTGGTTCTTATATGAATTCTTATGCACAAAATAATCAATGGCAACCTCCATACTCTCAAAATTTTGGGAACTATGTACCTCAGCCTTGGAATAATTCCCCAAATTCTAGGCCCAATTATCAAAATGCTTCCTTTAAGTGGAAGCAACCACAAGGGAATTGATCACAACCTTAGGGTCCATGGAAGCCATTCTAGAGTAATTGGCAGCAGTCACCTCAGTGGAGGGGAAGTCAACAATGGCCAAATCACCTCTCTGGTTTCCTGCAGCCACCACAACAATCCCAACAACCATCCTTAATGCTACTCCACCTAAGTCCACTCAATTACCAACTTAGCCGATGCCAAATCCTAATAATAAACCTCCACAACAATAGCAAGTTTATTTAGCTGATCCTAATCAATACCCTGCATACTCTCTTAACGAAAGAGACATTCACTTGTGGTCAGGAACAACTATACCTACCCCATCTCCTCCAGTTATAACTGAATTACCATCAGAGGAAATTACACAAGGTACTATACCTAACTAGCTTGCAGATCCTAAACAACTACATCAATCTGAACCTTTAGGCACATCTATTAGAACACCCCCATTTCCTCAATAATTGCTTGTAGAAGTAACTAGATAACAAGATGATATAGCCTTTGACCTTATTGACTGGTTAAAGCATATATGTGTAAATATTTCATTATTCCAAGCTATTAAGGATATTCCCATATATGGTAAAGCTATTAAGGAGGCACGTGTAAAGAAACCTGGATGAAAGAAAAAAGATCCACAAGCAGTCCATATAATGGGGCAATTGGCTGATATTATGTTAGGTAGAGTTACTATTCCTGAGTACTCTGATCCTAGCAGTCTTGTTGTGAAAGTGGTCATCAATGGAACTCCAATTAAGAATGCCCTGATAGATTTAAGAGTAGCTATAAATGTTATGACCAAGGATGTCATGCAACAACTCATTATTACTAATCTTAGGTCTAATCCAATAGTCTTGTAGCTTGCAAAAAGTTCCACTGTCTGGCCTGATGGGATGGTTGAGGATATTGTTGTCACTTTAGATTCTTGGGAATATCTAGCTGATTTTATGATACTCTCTCCTAAAGCAACATTGGGAGGATATCCAATTATTCTAGGAACACCTTGGCTTGCTACAGTTGATGCTTACATAGGGTGCAGATCAGGGGATATGACCATTTCAGATGGTATCACCACTAAAACACTTGCACTATATTCGCCTGCACAACCTCAACATGATCAAGAACAAATAGTGTAGCCAGATGTAGGAGAAGAAGAAGAGGAACTTAATTTTGTTCAACAACTTACAGTGCTAACTAGGGAACCGTTCATAGGAATTCAAGAGGATGCTAAGGTACTTTCTAATATCATGGGAAATCATTATGGTTCAACCAACAGTTACATGGTCTACCAGTGTGTCCATTGCATACTCTTTTTCCATCTACTAGTTTTGTGGGTTCTCCTAAAACCATACATATACTTAATACCTTGCTACTGCAGAAAATACAAACTTCTTGTTTAACTAAAGTGTCTAAGACTCAGTCACCTTCTCAAGTAGAGGTTTCTCTAGGAAGATACCTAAATATCAATATTCTGCTAATGACACATCAAATATTGTCTTTGACAAAACTACTCAAGACCCATAAATAGGATTTTGCATGGGATTATCATGATATGAAAATATTAGATCCTAAATTGTGCACTCATTGGATTTATATTAGAGAAGATTGTAAGCCAATTAGACAACCTTAGTAAGGATTAATCCCGCATTAAGGGAAATATTCAAGGAGGAATTGCAAAAGTTTCTCAATGTAGGGCTTATTTATCTTATTTCAGACAGTTCATGGGTATCTCCTTTGGTCATAGTTCCTAAGAAGGGAGGTAAATGGAGAGTTTGTGTCGACTATAGGGAGCTCAAAATTTCTACTAAAAAGGATCATTTCCCACTTCCTTTCATTGAGCAAGTGTTGGATTCTTTAGCAGGAAAGCAATACTTCTAATTTTTGGATGGGTTTAGTGGTTATAATCAAATTAGAATTGCTCCAGAAAATCAAGAAAAGACAACATTCACCTACCCTTGGGGAATGTATTCTTATTCAGTTCTCCCATTTGGTTTGTGTAATACTCCTGCAACCTTTCAGAGGGTAGTCCTAAGTATGTTTTCAGATATTGCTCATGATTGCATGGAAATCTATATGGATGACTTCACTGCTTATGGAATTACTTTTGAGGAAGAATTGCACAATCTTGGTAAGGTGTTGCAGCAGTGTGAAGATCATAATTTGTCCCTAAATAGTGAAAAATAATTCATGATGATGCAGGAAGGCGTAGTGTTGGGGCATCATATTTCTGAAGCAGACATTCAGGTTGACCCTGCTAAGATTGAGGTAATAATTAACCTCCCTGTACCTACAAAACAATAGGATTTTAGGAGTTTCTTAGGCCATGCAGGGTACTATAGAAGATTTATAAAGGACTTTAGTAAGATGGCAGGGCCTTTGTATTCTCTTTTGACAAAGGATGTTGAGTTTGAATGGATGCCTGCATGTGAAGAGGCATTTTCCAAACTCAAAGAAGCTTTAACCCAAGCTCTGGTGCTCAAAGGACCCGATTGGTCTCTCCCTTTCCACATTCACACCGATGCATCAGACTTTGCAATTGGAGTAGTCTTAGGATAAAAACAAGGAACTCTAGAGAATGCAATTTATTAAATCAACAAAAATTTGCAAGGACCTGAGCTAAACTATACTATTACAAAGAAGGAAATGTTAACTATTATTTATGATATTTGCATAGTACATCTTTTAGCCACCCTTTGCATGTGTGGACACATGTCAAGCCTTAGGTTGGGGGGGAAAGTACAATAGTGATTCTTATGGAATTATTCTTATGTTATCCTAAATAAAAAATGTCATCTCACATAAAGTTTAAATTTAAAGTCATTACGGCTTGATGTGACATTTTGTGCTCTATTATACCTCTTATCACCGCCATTTTTTCATGTGCTTGAGTTACTTTGAAAAATAGGAGTTGTAGTAGGTTTTTTTGCAAACAAGGTATATTTCCTTTTAAGAATTTGCAGAGTTTTAGGCAAAATTGAGCATATTTCTACAGTAGTGTGCTGTGAATTTTGATGAAGTAATGGGTAGTCTACCAATTCATCATGAATCTATAGTGCATGATGTCCTTCTGAAAGATTAGGTTTGTGAACTTGAATTCCACAACAATGGTTGAATAGATTATTTTCTTAAGTTAACTAAGTTTAATGAGGATATTGCAAGAGAATTCACTTGCACATTTTCTGATGGGAAAGTTCAAGTGAAAGGATTGAGAGTTATTGTAACAGAGGAGTGGATTGCAGAATTGACGGGGTTGGTAGCTAACAAAGAGAAATACCCCGAAACAAAAGACACACGAAGTGCTAGGGAAAAATTCATGCAACCAGGTGACCCACCTTTGGTAACAGATAAGCAGGGGACCAGATGAGAATCCTTTCCTCCTAAATGGAAAGAGGTGGCATTGTATATCATGAAGTATTTGACTTGTGAAGGGAGGTACTCATGTCTACATTCACACTATTCTAAGCTCCTAAGTCATCTGTGTCATGGAAGGAGAATGAATGCTCCAAACGTGATGTATAATCTTCTTTCCATCAGTGCAACATAGACACAAAAAGGTAGGCCTCGCTTCGTTACTCATCATTGTTTGATTAAATTATTGGTAGAGAGGTCCTTGAGAGATGTTTCCCAAATGACTTGGGATGAATTTGTAAATGTTAGAAGGTTTAATAATGTGGGTCCAGCAAAGAAGCCCCCGTATCAAGAAAGGGAAAATTTGGAAAGACCTCATCCTATCATTGAATCCTCATCCTCTAGAATGTCACCAATTCAGGAACCTCTTGTAGCAGAGGAATCCCTGCCAAAATAAATCTTGGCAAAGTTAGCAGAAGCCTTAGTAGGGATCTCATCACAAACCCCAATGAGAACTAGGGCTGCTGCGTGAAAGGAGAAAGGTAAGGAAAAGAAAAGTGAAATGGAGAAGAAGAAGGAGCCAAGAAAACTGTCACAAAGAAAAGGAAAATTGTTGAAGAAAGTTCTCTTCCAGCCACTGCAAGAGCTACAAAAACACCTAAGGAGCTGGAAACAAAAAACCCCCCAGAGCCACTAAAGAAATACCTTTAAGAAGAAGCCATGGGCTCCAAGGGGAGCCTAAGAATAAAAATGAGTTAGAGAAGTCGAGTGCCACTATTTTTGTTGAATCCCGAGAATGGGAACCAGGTAGTCCTAACCAGGATGTTTTTTATTACAATAAAAGAAGATTTTGAAGGGACCCAAAACCCTTTACAAAAATATTGCAAAAGATGTATCATAGATAGCCCAAAATAAAATAGACAACCAAAACAACACCACGGGGCTGAGAGACAACAAATACAACAAAAAGATACCCCAACCCAACCATACAACAAAAAGCCAGTAGACCATCCTAGCAAGGATGTTATTTTACCTACCTCACCTGTGAAGCCACAAGAAGGGGTGAGTTTGGGTAGGCTTGACAACTTGGCCTCTATTGTAGAACAAATTGTTAACATGGAAGGTAGAGTTGAGAAGTTGAAACCTAGAGCAAAAATTCATAGTCCGCCCTCTTTTCTTACCAGTCATGTTGTTGCTCTTGCCTTTTACAAGGAATGGGAGTTAGAGAAAGAACATATGCAAAAAATTATTGATTAGCAGAAGAAGGTGATTGAGGAAAAAGATGAGGAAATTGGTCAACTAAAGAACAAAGTGGAAAAACGAGCCACTATGATACCACAACTAATGCAGTGCAAGGCACCACCTCAAATTTACTCCTTGTATTTGAAAGAGTAGCATATTTGTTTCCAATTGATGAGAATTGATAGGGACTTAAGTCCTTCTTTAGAAATGCCTCAGGAGTTTTACCATGTGTACCAAACATCTCCTGCAGCCATAAAAAATCTACTTTGTGAGTTTTATTTACATAATTATGTTATCACTAATGAAAATGACTGGAATCCCTTGCTCTACATTAGAGATATTCAAATAAGGTCTCTCATGTCATGGATTCAAAATGAAATTGCTAGATGAGAAAATTATAGGGTACACAGGAAGGAGGAACTTGACCTTCCACTTGGATTGAGGGTTGAATCTAGGAACCCAAGGAGACTTCATTATGACTAGTAGAGAATTTTGTATAAACCAGATTATAGAGCTAACATTCTACCCTTGAGAGAAGAAGAATTTAGATATTATGAGCGGATATCTACAATTGAGGGACAGGTGGCAATAGAACATTTAGTGCAGTGCTGGAATAGTTTACTTGATGAACTGAAACAATTTGAGCCACATTCCTTACCAAAATATCATGCAACAATAAGGCGAGCACCCAAATATATATATTTGGGCAGAACAAAAGGAAGAAATTGGTTACCCCTCAATTTTTAGCCACCCATTCTTCCATAGCCATTGATGGGATGCAAGGACAATCATCCGCCTTATGATGAAGTAGCAAAGCACTCTAGATGGACACAATTGGAAAAGATGAAAGGATTCTATTGGAGCTTGGCTATAGGAGGCAATGGATAGGTTGCCCTTGGATATTTTAGAGTTAATGGTAGAATTAGGAACTTTCCTATTGCTAGAGGACTAGCAAGAAGCTAGGTTCAAGGGCGATGATGAGCCAAAAGAATGGCTCCATTTTGTCACATTTTGTCATAAAAACTCTTGTTTTGGTCATATTTTTGGATAATGTTTGGTTCATAGAACTTTCCTGGTTGATGTCTTTTTGGTATTATTAGATTTGATGATCAAGAAATAGTTTCAAAAATATCAAATTTGGATTCATTTTGTTGTCATCGGGATAGTTAACCTGATAAAGTGTTATTGCTATAAAAAGTTGTCAATGTTGTCATCACGATAGCTATACCAATAAGGTGTCTCTGTTGTCAATGTTGTCATAGGGATAGCTATCCCAATAAGGTTTCTCCATTGTAAAAAGTGTCAAGTTTGTCATCAGGATAGTTATCCTGATAAAGTGTTATCGGGATAGTTTTCTCTATCAGGTTTGGAAAATGTTGTTTAGCCAATTGTTGATGGCTATGTCGATAGACGTCCAAAGTGTCAAGTCTGCCATTGGGATAGTTATTCTGATAAAGTGTCATCGAGATAGGTTTCTCTATCAAGTTTGCATAAAGTGGTTTCACCACTTGTGTTAGCTACTCCGATGGGTGATCAGGACCTCGGGTCGGGATTGCTATTCTGATGTCGGTGTCCAACAATGGGTTGTCATTTTGAGATTGTAATTTTGATGTCTGTGTCTAGTTTGATTTTTTAGGATTTGGGAGTTGAACAATCATGCATCCTAAAGGTCTATTGTGACCACAAGAAGTTCAAAATTTTGTATAAACTTGATTTTTGAGATAGAATGAAGTACTTGTTTGCTTGCTACAATTCTGAATTAGTTATGTTCTTATAAACAAAATTGATAATATCGCAGGTTTACACAAGGTATTATACTCCGAAGACATAATTTAGATCAGTGGTATCAGAGTAGGTTTTCTCATGTATGTCACATTGCATGTGATCAATATATCAAAGGCTTGGATTGGAGACAAGAAATCCTTCAGAATACCTTCCTCTAAGACACTCACGATCGCAGATGTCAAAATTTCAAAATGATGATGACATCAAAATACTGGTTAAGGACGCATTGAAGAAGCAATGTGAAGAAATGATGGAGCAGTTTAAACAGATGCTGGAAAGTTGTAGGTCACAAGAAAATTCGCCATTCACCGGATACATTTCATTCAAGGTGCAGGTGAATTTTTATATCCCTACGTTCCAGGGAAAGATTGAGGTGGATGTTTTTTATGATTGGTTGTCGAAATTGGAGTGGTATTTTTTTGTTAATCAATTCTCAGATGAAGAAAAAATTACTTTTTCTCTTATCAAAGTTGAGGGTCATGCTAAACATTCATGCGAAGCAAAAGTATCATCTAAAGAGTTACCAACTGGAAATACATTTGTTTTTTATCAAAAACCTACATGGGGAGAGTTTTTGGAACACATAAAGGAAGAATATTTTCCTACAGATACATATGAATAGAAGTATATGAAGTGGCAATTACTTCGATAGAAAAAGGATCAAACAGTTCAGGAATATACCAACACATTCCATGCTCTATCGACAAAGCTTGGCATGAAAGATTCTAAAAAACATCAAGTTCTGAAATATCAAAGTAGACTTCATAGGTATATCCAAACTGAGATGGAGTTTCTGAACATAGAGACTTTATCTAGTACTTACAAGTTCACTTCAAAGACTGAAGAGAAGTTCAAACAAAAAGGAAAAAGGGTTAACTTTGCAACTAGTAAATGGAAGGGTGAAAGTAGAAAAACTGCAGGAAAACAAACGACCAAAGAATCAATCACCACTTTGCCAATAAAAAAGACATGGGGTGTGAAGAAAATACAACAAGATTTAGCTATGTGGTGTGAGGTTCATAAAATCCCCTCTCATAATACAAAAGATTAAATAACTATAAAGAATTTAATGATGGAGACCCATGAGGACAAAGTGGAGCCCGAGGTGGCAAAACTTGCATAGAAAAAGACCATGAATAGGTCATTGAGGCTGATCCATATGCAACAGTAGCTACTGCAAAAATATTGCCTTGGGAGGATGAGGAAAGATTATTCCATGCACAAATGTGGGTTGGGAGAAAAGCCCTACATTTTATTGTTGATAGTGGAAGCCAAACAAACTTAATATCAGTTGAGATTGTAAAGCGGTTGAATTTGAAAACAACAACACACCCATAACCCTACTCCATGGGATGGGTAGGTCAAGGGTGAGACATTCAAGTGAACCAACAATGTTGCCTTCCATATTCTATCAAGCCATTCAAAGATGAAGTAATTTGTGATGTAGCCCCTCTTGATGTTTGTGTTGTTTTGTTGGGACAACCATACATGTATCAACGGAATGGCATATATGAATCTCGTCCACATAGTGTGACAATCAAATTGTGTGGACAAAAATATCGAATACGAGAGGTAAGTCCTACACACTCTATATCTTTAATTATTGCTAAGCAGTGTAGAAGGTTGATTGCTCAAACTAGAACATTTATGTTGTTGATAATTCACCTTGAGGGAGAAAAAAAATTGATATATAATTCCCATACCACTATGAACACCTCTACACAACAGCAAAGGTCAATGGATCAGATTGTAGCAAAATATCAAAATTTATTTAAACTGCCAAGTGGGGTACCCTCACACTGTCAAGTTAGACATTCTATTGATTTGATACCAAGAACTCCATTACCTCATGAACTAGTGTACCATAGGTCAACATTAGAAAATGATGAGATTAAGTAGCCCAATTGTTTTAGCAAAGAAAAAGGATGGGACGTGGAGGTTCTGTATTGATTATTGAGCATTAAATAAAATTACAGTAAAAAATAGATACCCAATCCCTCAGATAGATGACCTTTTGGACCAGCTTAGGGGGGCCAAGTTCTTCACTAAAATTGATCTGAAATCTGGGTACCATCAAGTACCAATTGACCCAGCAGATGTGTGGAAGACAACTTTTAAATCTAAGGAAGGTTTGTTTGAATTGCTAGTAATGGCCTTTGGTCTAACGAATTCTCCAGCTACATTCATGAGGATGATGAATAATGTGTTGGTATTTTGGTATGGTTTTGTCATTGATGTCAACACCTGCTAACACACCTACTTTGGAGATCCAGCAACATTCATCAACAATCAGTAAAATGCTCAAACAATCACCGATATATAGTTAACCGGCAAGATATAATGTTCACCGGTACATACAATGACATGGAAGACACCTGGTAATGTCGAAGACATCATGTGGACACTTTTCCTTGAAGTAATATCATTGGTATATTCTTATTTGCATATTTTCTTTTACCGGCAAATAGGTCCAGGTTATCTAGGGTTACACCAGCAGGTTTATCTTTTCCAGATCAGCATGGCACGCTATGGAGATGATTTATTATTGTTGTAAATGCATTAAGCAAACATGTTCAATCGGTTATTGCATCGGATATTGTATTATTTGTAAAATGTTTTATTGTAATATCTTGTAGAGCCAACCTACTAAAATTGGTCTTAGGGTATGGTATAAATGTAAGATCTTATTTGTAAGATCAAATGTGGAATGCGAAAAATATTTAAGGAAGGGTATATGTGAGATCAAGCAGAGATATACACGAAGACATCATTTGAAAGTGAAGTTAGGTTTTTGGAAAAGCATATCAGCATTACACCAGTACTGAATCCAGCATATGAAGATACTATTTTGTGCAGTACATTCTCATTGGATTTAAACATCCATATGTAGTCAGTGTGACTCCCATTTGTGTTTGAGCAGTGAGCTCTAGGCTGTTGGCCTTTCTACATGTGCAGACCCCTCTTTGTACACTTACTATCTACAGTAGTATCATCTGATTGTGGGTAAGGTTTCCCACCGTGGTTTTTCCCCTTACAAGGTTTCCACGTACAAATATTTGTGTCATGTGTTATGGTTGACTTTGTGCTTATGTTTCATGCATTAATTCTTACCGATACAACATTTCTTGTTAACATTGTTTACCGGCACAATTAACTGTCTTACCGGTATTAAGCAATAAGTTGGTTAATAAGATTTTGGTTTGAATTTATTTGACAACTGATTCACCCCCCCCACTCTCAGTTGTCCCTGGGACCTACAATTGGTATCAGAGCTTAGTCCTCTTTTTGCAGAAGTTTAACAACTTGAGGAGATCCAATGTCTACTAATTATTTCAGGAAGGATAGTCCTAAACTTGATGGAACCAACTATGGAATATGGAAAATCAGAATAGAGACACATCTGAATTGCATTAGTAAAGACATCTGGGAAGTTACTAAGAATGGTTATACTACTGCTATAGTTGGTCAACCTGCTCTAGCTAAAGATGAAGAAAATGATTGCAAAGCAAGAGAAGCACTTTTGAGCGCATTATCAGATCAACAAATAATGGGATTATCAGATAGATCTATTGCAAAAGCTATTTGGGATCATTTGGAAACACTGAATGAAGGGGATTCCACAGTCAAAATTGCAAAACTTGAAAGCTTCCGAGTCAGGTATGAACATCTGAAAATGGAAGAAGATGAAATAATTTCTACCTTTATGGAAAGATTAAATGAAATTGTTTTAGGTATCAAATGTTGTGGAGGAACCTTGAGTGAAGATGAGATTGTTTCAAAAATCTTAAGAGGTTTGCCACCGGCATATAAAATGAAGGTTACTGCTATTAATGAGCTGAGAACAATGCCTAATACATCAGTAACTAGGGATACATTGATTGGAAAACTTTCAATTTTTGAAATAGAGGAATTTGGTCCTGTTGCTATAAAAACTGATTTGGCCTTCAAAGCATCAACATCATCTGCTCCATCTTTTGACAAATTAGACTGGAGAGCCTTTTATGCAAGAGAACTTGAAGAAACCAGGAAGGAGAATGAAGAGCTTGAAGAACTTGAAGCACTATTTGCAAGAAAAATGCCAAAAGGTCCAATTGGAAGTAAGTATGAAGGTAAAGCACCCTTTAAATGTTTCAATTGTAATAAGATTGGTCATATGGCTTCAAGATGCCCTGATAGACATGCTAGACTAAGAGAAGAAGCTAGAAGGACATACAAACCTAATCCTGAATATTAGAGATACAGATTTATGAAAAACAAAGACAAATCCTATTACATTGCTGATGAAGGTGTGACTGATGATTCTGATGAGGATCCAGCAGACAACGGATGGGTCTTTGTTGCTATAACAGAAGATCAACCGGTACCTATTGCTCCACCAGTAAAACAAGCCCTAGTAGCTAAAGTTGAATCAAAGGATGAATGGATTATTGACTCAGGATGCTCACATCACATGACTGGAGACAAAGGCAAATTCTTGAACTTTCAAGAATACAATGGAGGTTTAGTAAGATTCGAAGATGACAAAGCCTGTTCAATCAAAGGTAAGGGTTCAATATCTCTTGATGGTAAACATAACACTGACAATGTTTACTATGTTGAAGGATTAAAACATAATCTTTTAAGTGTTGGTCAATTAGTTGAGAAAGGTTTTCAGTTACAATTTAAAAATGGAAAATGCAAAATCATGAATAGAACTGGTTTGGAAATTGCAACCGGTAATCAAACTAGAGGTAATATCTTTCATTTGAATAACAGTGAAAAGGCATGCTTAATTGCTCATATAGATGAAAGTTGGCTATGGCATAAAAGACTATGTCATGTAAATTTTGATTGCATGGTAAAAATCAGTACTTCTAAGGTAGTTAGAGATCTACCTAAAATTGTGAAACCTCAGAATACAATTTGCAAGGAATGTCAATTTGGAAAACAGGTTAGAGCTAGTTTCAAAAGTATTCCAGAAAAATCCAATAATGCTCTTGATTTAATTCACACTGATTTATGTGGTCCGGCTAGAACTAAAAGCTTACAAGGTGATAGATATTTCATGCTAATTATTGATGATTATTCTAGAATGTGTTGGGTTACTTTTCTCAGAGAAAAGTCAGAAGCACTTGGGAAGTTCAAACTATTCAAAGCAATGGTTGAAAATGAAACTGGTAAGAAAATTAAATGTTTAAGATCAGATCGAGGAGGAGAATTTACATCTAGAGATTTTAATACATTTTGTGAAGTGAATGGAATCAAAAGACAGTTATCAGCACCTCGGACACCACAACAGAATGGAGTTGTTGAAAGGAAAAAATGAACTATTTTGGATGCAGCAAGAAGTATGTTATCAGAAGCAAATCTACCACATGTGTACTGGAGAGAGGCAGTAAGCACTGCTGTCTATACATTCAACAAAGTTCACATCAAAGGTGAAACCGGTAAGACCCCTCATGAACTATGGTTTGGTAATACTCCTACTCTTAGGTATTTCAGAATTTTTGGAAGTAAATGTTATATTAGAAGAGATGAGTATATTGGCAAGTTCGATCCTAGAAGTGATGAAGGAATATTTCTTGGTTATTCATCTAAGAGTAAAGCTTATCGATGTTTTAATAAAAGATTACAAAAAATTGTTGAGAGTACAAATGTAAAGATTGATGAACAATTCAAAGGAACTTCAAGGTATATAGACTCTGAACCGATAACAAAAATTATGACAAATGAACCAACAGTAAATCCACTAGTACAGAATGATGACCCAGTTACTTCGATATCATCAGAGGATACCACAGTAATTGAAGAACAACAATAGACTAAGACACCTCAGTATGTAAGACTGAATCATTCTGAAGATCAGATAATTGGAAGCAAATTTAAAGGAGTCATGACAAGAGGAAGATTGGCAAATGAAGAGGTATGTCTTATTTCTCAAATTGAACCATTATCTATCAATGAGGCATGTGAAAATAAATTTTGGATTAAAGCTATGGAAGAAGAATTAGGACAAATTGAGAAAAATAATACTTGGACATTAGTTCCCCGGCCTGAAAATAAAAATGTAATTGGAACCAAATGGGTATTTAGAAACAAACTCAATGAAGATGGTAAGGTTGTCAGGAATAAAGCAAGACTAGTCTGTAAGGGATATTCTCAAAAAGAAGGAGTTGATTACAATGAAACCTTTGCACCGGTAGCTAGAATTGAAGCAGTTAGATTATTCTTAGCCTTTGCAGCTCACAAGGATTACAAAGTTTATCAAATGGATATCAAATGTGCATTTTTGAATGGAGATCTTGAAGAAGAAGTTTATATTGAACAACCTAATGGATTTTCTTTGACAGATAACAATGATATGGTTTGCAGATTAAGAAAAGCTCTGTATGGACTAAAACAAGCTCCAAGAGCCTCGTATGCAAGATTGGATAAGTATCTCTTAAAAATTGGTTTTACTAAAGGAAATGCAGATAGCAATTTATATTACAAAGTAACTAATGATGACATTTTGATTATGGAAGTATTTGTTGATGATATAATCTTTGGAGGAGAAGATGGACTATGCAAAGAATTTTCTCTTAAAATGCAGCATGAATTTGAAATGTCTATGATTGGAGAAATAAAATTCTTTTTAGGATTGCAGATTTTATAGACTGATAAAGGCATAATTTTGAGTCAATCTAAGTACTTGAAAGAACTACTCAAGAAATTTGGGATGGAGAACTCTAAACCGGTAAGCACACCTATGACTACAAATGACAAATTATCTCAAAGGGATGAATCTACACCTGTTAATCCAACTAGATACAAATCTATGATAGGAGGTTTACTGTATTTGACATAAACCAGACCTGATATTATGAATGCAGTATGTATAGTTTCTAGATTTCAGAGTAATCCCAAGGAAAATCATGAATCAGCAGTAAAAAGGATTTTCCGGTACTTACAAGGCACAGCAAATCTTGGATTATGGTATCCTAAAGATGAAAATTTTGATCTATATGCATACACAGATGTAAATTGGGCAGGAGATGTGGATGATAGAAAGAGCACCACTGGAGGAGCATTCTTTCTTGGAAAGAGATTAGTTTCTTGGTTAAGTAAGAAACAGAGTTGTACATCTTTATCAACAGTAGAATCAGAATATGTTGCAGCAGCAACAAACTGTACATAGGTACTTTGGCTTAAGCAAATGTTGAAAGACATAAAGGTAAAATGCAAGGAACCTATAACTATATATTGTGATAACACTGCAGCAATTGATATATCTAAGAATCCAGTATTACATTCTAAAACAAAACATGTTTCTATCAAACTAAATTTTCTAAGGGAAAAAGTTGAAGAAAAGGAAATAAAATTGGTTTATGTGAATACTAAAGAACAGCATGCAGATATTTTTACAAAACCTTTGCCTAAGGAAACTTTTGAGTATCTCAGAGATCAACTTGGAGTCTTACCTCCACCGGTAGAGACTTAGACAGTTGATGATTGTCATCAACCGGCATAATTAAATGGACAAATCTTTTATTCTGGTATTTGATGAGGAAGCTACTTCTCAGGGGGAGTAGTTGGTATATTGAATTGGTTGGTATTTTGTATGAACTTGACCTTTTTGTGACTTTGGCATTTGATGTCAAAGGGGGAGAGATATATGGAAAAAAATTAAAGAAAAAATATATGGAAAAATGCATTATCTTTTTGAGGAGAGATTGGTATTGTAAATAAATCTTTGTATAAACACATATTACTCCCAGGGGGAGAATTGGTTTTTGTACTTGGCATTTCTATTTTGGCACTTTGATGGTTTTTCCATCTTGTGTTGCCATCAATGCCAAAGGGGGAGATTGTTGGTATTTTGGTATGGTTTTGTCATTGATGTCAACACCTGCTAACACACCTACTTTGGAGATCCAGCAACATTCATCGACAATCAGTAAAATGCTCAAACAATCACCGGTATATAGTTAACCGGCAGGATATAATGTTCACCGGTACATGCAATGACATGGAAGACACCTAGTAATGTCGAAGACATCATGTGGACACTTTTCCTTGAAGTAATATCATTGGTATATTCTTATTTGCATATTTGCTTTTACCGGCAAATAGGTCCAGGTTATCTAGGGTTACACCGGCAGGTTTATCTTTTCCAGATCAGCATGGCACGCTATGGAGATGATTTATTATTGTTGTAAATGCATTAAGCCAACATGTTCAATCGGTTATTGCATCGGATATTGTATTATTTGTAAAATGTTTTATTGTAATATCTTGTAGAGACGACCTACTAAAATTGGTCTTAGGGTATGGTATAAATGTAAGATCTTATTTGTAAGATCAAATGTGGAATGCGAAAAAGATTTAAGGAAGGGTATATGCGAGATCAAGCAGAGATATACATGAAGACATCATTTGAAAGTGAAGTTAGGTTTTTGGAAAAGCATATCAGCATTACACCGGTACTGAATCCAGCATATGAAGATGCTATTTTGTGCAGTACATTCTCATTGGATTTAACCATCCATCTGTAGTTAGTGTGACTCCAATTTGTGTTTGAGCAGTGAGCTCTAGGCTGTTGGCCTTTCTGCATGTGCAGACCCCTCTTTATACACTTACTATCTGCAGTAGTATCATCTAATTGTGGGTAAGGTTTCCCACTGTGGTTTTTCCCCTTACAGGGTTTCCACGTACAAATATTTGTGTCATGTGTTATGGTTGACTTTGTGCTTATGTTTCATGCATTAATTCTTACCGGTACAGCATTTCCTGTTAACATTGTTTACTAGCACAATTAACTGTCTTACCAGTATTAAGCAATAAGTTGGTTAATAAGATTTTAGTTTGAATTTATTTGACAACTGATTCTCCCCCCCCCTCTCAGTTGTCCCCGGGACCTACATGATGTACTTATATCATTCATTGATTCCTTTGTAGTAGTGTACTTGGATGATATACTCATCTTCAGCAAGACTTGGGAGGAGCATCTACAACATGTGGATTAAGTCTTCTCAACTTTGCAAGATCATGGATTATATGAAAATAAAGAGAAGTGTTCCTTTGGTATGCAAATGATTAGATATTTGGGATACATTATTGATAGTGAGGGTGTTCATGTTGATCTTAATAAAATACAAGTAATCAAGGACTGGCCCTCTCCTAAAAACCTTATAGATTTACGTAGTTTTCTTGGACTGGCAATTTTTTATTACAGGTTTGTGCTGGGATTTTTACTTTTATCTTGGCCCTTAAATTAGTCATTGCGAGGAGAAGTGAAATTGAAGTTCAAGTGGACAGGTGCTCAGCAAAAAGCATTCGAGGAGTTAAAATGAAGGTTACATTCTGAACAAATTTTATCTCTTTCTGATCTACAATAGTCATTTGAGATACAAACTGATGCATCTGAATATGCTCTAGGAGAAGTTCTCATGGAACATGGTCATCCAATTACATATCACAGTGAGACTTTTTCTGATATAGTATGTAGGTATCCAACTTATGACAAGGAACTGTATGCCATTGTTCAAGCTTGTAAGTAGTGGAAGCATTATATTTTGCGTAAGGATACTATCATTGACATAGATCACAAACCTCTTCAATTCTTGCAAACACAAGGGAAGTTGCAAAATGATAGACACCAAAGATGGTCAGCATATCTTCAACAATTTTATCTCAATATTCATCATAAGAAGGGAAGCACTAACAAAGTAGCAGATTGTTTGAGCAAGCCTCCAATTGCAGCTGTAAGTATGGTACTAGAATCATGTGGTCATCAAACTGAAACCTGGGCTCACTTATACGAGAATGATAATGATTTTGTAGATGTTTACAATCAGTTGGTAGAGGGAAACCATGTGAATGATTTCTATTTGTAGGATGGTATGCTTTATTACTTTGGCCAAATCTATGTGCCCAATGCAAATTGCTAGAGGTTGATATGGGAAGCTCATTATAGCAAGGTTGTCGGTCATTTTGGAATAGGTAAGAATACTACTATACTCTGGGAGACATTTTTATTGGCCAAAATTGAGGAATGATGTAATTTCATATATTCAGGCTTGTACAACATGTGCTATTGCAAAGCCTACCAATCGTAAACTAGGTTTATATACACCACTTCCTATTCCAGAAAAACCTTGGCATTTTGTTTCTATAGATTTTATGTCTAGTCTCCCTGCCACCAACTGAGGGTATGATTGTGTATATGTTGTGGTTAGTAGGTTTTCAAAAATGGCAAAAATAGTGGCTTGTAAAAAGACAATTTCTGCAAAGGACACTGCAAAGCTTTTCTTCGAAAACATATGGCTTCATTTTGGTCTTCCAAATAGTATTATTTTAGATAGGGATAGCATATTTCTCAATAAGTTTTGGTCTTCATTTTGGGAGAAGATGGACACAAAATTAACTAAGTCTACTACTTTCCATCCTCAAACAGATGGCCAAATAGAGGTAGTCAATCAAATGATCATCCAAATTCTACGCATGTATCACTCAAAGTATTCTCGCACATGGGATGGATGCCTTTTATATGTTCAGCATAGCTACAACAGGGCAATTCACAGTTCGATGTGTCAAAACCCCTTTGAATTTTATCTTGGTTATCAGCCATTAGCACCCATGGATGTTGTTATAGCACATATTCAATCTGATTTGGTCCCAATTGTTGATAAGGAGAAAGACAAGGCAACATGGTTTATTGATAGAATTCATCATCTATAGCAACAAGTTCATGAAATCTTGGAACACACCAATAAAAAATATAAGGAAAGGAATGATGAGCATCACACTCCCCATAATTTTCAAGTTGGGGATAAGGTGTGGTTGCATATTCAAAATGAGAGATTGCAAGGTGCCAACAAGAAGCTTCTCCCTTTGTGTTATGGCCCATATACAATCATCAAGCAAGTTGGTGATAATGCATTTGAGCTCAATTTACCTCCATTTTTGGGTCTTCATCCAGTCTTCAATGTAGAACTGTTGAAACCATATTTTCCTCACTATTGGATGTTTCTGATATTGCAGAAACAATTAATAATACATAATTGAAATTAGAAGCAGTTGCTCCAGTACAATGTGATCAGGTTATGGACACCATGGTGAAAAAATTGAAACAACAACAAATTTATTTGTACAAAGTGATTCAAGCAGGCCATTTTATTCAACAGGGTAAATGACTTACTCGGGATCAGATTCAACTTCATTTTCCTCATCTTCTATAGACTATGAATGCAATGGGGCCCATTACTTTTCAAGGGGGGGGGGAATGATCAGGAACGAATTTCAAAAATATCAAATTTGGAGTCATTTTGTTATCATCGGGATAATTAACCCGATAAAGTGTTATTATTGTAAAAAGTTGTCAATGTTGTCATCGGGATAGCTATATCGATAAGGCGTCTCTATTGTCATCGAGATAGCTATCCCAATAAGGCATCTCCATTGTGAAAAGTGTCAAGTTTGTCATCGAGATAGTTTTCTCTATCAGGTTTGGAAAATGATGTTTATCCGACTGTTGATGGCTATGTCGATAGATGTCCAAAGTGTCAAGTCTATCATCAAGATAGTTATTTCGATAAAGTGTCATAAGGATAGTTTTCTCTACCGGGTTTGCATAAAGTGGTTTCACCGCCTGTGTTAGCTACTCCGATGGGTGATCAAGACCTTGGGTCGGGATTGCTATTCCAACATCGGTGTCTAGTAGTGGATGGTCATTTCAGGATTGTAATTCCGATGTATGTGTCTAGTTTGATTTTTCAGGATTTGGGAGTCGAACAATCATCCATCCCAAAGGTCTGTTGTGACTGCAGGAAGTTCAAAATTTTGTATAAACTTGATTTTGGGATGAAATGAATCACTTTTTGGCTTACTACAATTATGTATTAGTTTTGTTCTTGTAAACAAAATTGATAATACCATAGGTTAACACTAGGTATTGTACTACAGAGCCATAATTCAAATCAATTGATTTATCCTAGACCTAAGGATGTTAGTTGATGATCTTTATGCAATCAAACTATGTGAATTATCTAAATTAATCTTAAAATATGGATTAGTTTATGTTATGTTAGCATCAATGGATACACATGCTTTTGTGCACATTAACACCATAATACAGGAATGACCAAAATGAGAGGATAACTAAGTTGGTGGTTAGGGAGACACATCATCATGTTGTTAGATGTGGACCCAGTCAGAGTGGAGTAGCATTGAAGGAGTCCATAACCAGTTAATTGCTTCCTTAGTAGAGCAATTAATGGATCATTCATGATTGTTCTCGATGAAGCATAAATCTAGGGAAGGAGCTTATGCTATATTTTCTCAGTAGTAGGACAGTTGTTTGTTCTACATTTACGCGCTGACTACTTCTAGTAATGTAATAAATCCTTCCCACCTATTACTTTGGAATGTGGGTTGATTAGTTGAAAGTTTGTTATGAGTTTTTATTATAAATAAAGGTCTCTACTTCCTCATGAGGGTAGATAGAATGACCATATCATGGATAGTATTCTGGTTCTCAAACTTTTGTGTACTAAAATTAACTTCAAATAAATAAGATGATGGCGATGGTATTCTAAGTTTATCAATTGTTATCTAAATTATGGATATACTTACTCAAGGGGGCCCACTTGGTGAGTAATTCCTATGCACTTTTTAATTAGTTTCCATTTCGTTATAGTTGTTGTTTTGGTGTTCGACTATTCCTGCAGCCAAAGAAGACAAAGTAGTTCCTATCCACTAACTAGAACATTGTTACCCATAGTAGTTGCTTTAGTTTCTTTTAATTGTGAGTTTCGATTAAATAGTTAAGTCATTATGATTTTGCATATTTCTTTTAGAAACTTTCCTTTTCCTATAATAGGGTAGAATGGCTTCAACTCGAGCTCAGTGCACATATAGTGTCGACCCATTTCTATTTCATGACCCTGATCGATAAAGTAAATGAATATTTGTCATAGGAAAAGTAGCTACTCAGTAAGGATGTCCAATCCCCGTGCTAAGCTTTTAGAACCTAGTTACTGTTCCAATTGTGAGGACCAACATGTAGAACAAATAAAGGAAGGTTTGCAGGGCTTAGGTGATACAATTGCACAAAAATATGCTTTGTGGGGATATTTGAAATCCTTTCAAGCAACAATGCAAAGCAAAGAGAGGACTCTAAAAGATATTGTTGAGAAATATGAGAAAACTATTTGCTTCATGGTTGATAAGGACCAATGTCACATGGAGGTAGTTGAGCTGAGAACTATTTGGATCATTCTCATGGGGTATGAAGTTGATGCAAACACTCTTGATGCATATTCTTAACACTTGTTGAGTCAGCTGGTGGATGATAAGGAAGAAAGGTTCGGAACATACAAGGAAAAGGACTTAGACTTGCATAAGAAATTCACTGAATCGACAAGCAAGAGGAAAGTAAGAAAGGAGGTTGAGGAGCTGGCAGAACAAATGGGTCTATCTAATGAGGTTGTGCAAATGACAAGAGAAAAAAACATACTGAAGGAGGAGGACATGGCAAAGCCCAAGAAGTCAAAACCTATTCCCACTCCTCCCAAGCAGGTCAAGCCTAGACAGTCTTAGTCTGCACCCACCTCCAGTGTGCAGAAGCCCATTCCTCCACCCAAGTCACAAACAACATCATCTGGTGGAGCGGAGAAAAGGAAGAGGGAGAAATCCCAAAGAGTGTATGTTGTAGGTGGTTCTCTTCTTCACCATGGCTAGGAGGGACCTCAATGAGATCTAGTTGAAACATGCAGCAAGAGTAAACATGACTAAAGCAAGACAAGATCATGGAGGCAATGCAGAACTGAATGAATTAGATCATGAAAACTGATTACAAATAACCGGTAACATCCAGACTACAAGATTTGGCTCACTAGCCTACTACATACATCCTCAATTACAGAATTGGTCAACTTCGGACCTCTAAATCTTATGATACATCTTCTATATTCTTCCTAATGAATTATGATGGTTAATTACATTTATTTATATGGTCTAGAGGGATCCGCGTTAGCCCAAGAGGGATCAAATGTTGAAGAACAAAATCAAATGTGAAAAATCACCAGGTCGGCTTCTGCCAAAGAGAATCCTCCAGAAAATCCAAAGGAAGAAGTGCAGATCAGAGGGAAGGTGGACCACACACCAAGGAATATTGGAATCAATGAACTAAAACTCTGCAAGCAATGGAAAGGATCCACAAGATTCACCAATAGAAAATAGGTCCAAGCAGTCTTGATGTTCTAAACCACAAAACTATCTCGAAATCTCAAAGCGATAACTTGCCAAAAAAGATCCAAACATCTTGCGATTCAGGAATAAGGAAGATAATCGTGTTCACAAGAAAAATCGATATCCGTAAGATCTGGTGAGAAAATGCAAGGAAATGCAGGAAGAAATACTAAAACTGCAAAACAGAAAACAAACTAAAAAGAATTTTTTTTTTGTTGATGCAAGATTGCTAAGAACCCGGGATGCTTCTGCATCAAACATCCAGGGTTGTTGAAAAGTGAGTCCCTCACTTTGCTAGGGTCAGAGGAAAAATAAGGTGGTCCACCTCTTCCTAAGAAATCCAAGATGAATCTTCAACTAGTATGTCCTTCCATTTCACAAGATACTTCTTGTACTGATTGCTTTGGGTGCTACGCCCAATCTTACTATCCAAAATGTCTTCAATCTGATTTGGTTCCTTCTGGGGCAACTATTTCTCCAAGTCTGCAATACTATCTTCACTGAATTCTGATTCATGATACTGATGTAGGTCTGCAATGTTGAATATAGGTGAAATACTCAAACTATCTGGTAACTCCACTTCATATGCATTTCTGGAACTAAATTTCCTCAAGATCTTGCAAGGTCCAAACTTCCTCATCTGTAACTTGTTATAAGTTCCAACTAGAAATATTTTTTTTCTTAGATACACCATCACTTCATCACCAACTTCAAATTCCTTATGTCTTCTCTTCTCATCTGCTTTCTCCTTATATTTTTTATTCATATCCTCCAATTGTTGTTTAACCTGAATATGTAAGGTCGTCATGTGATCTGCAAATTCTTCTGCTTCTGCACTTTTCTTGTCTTCATTACTGATATCCCTCAATTCTGATATACCTCTAGGGTGTGTTCTAGTAACAATCTCAAAAGGTGTTTTTTCCAGTACTCTTGTTTATTGAATTATTGTAGGAAAAATTTGCTTGATAAAGAATCAAATCTCAACTTCTGGTCTTCTCTCCAACTAGGCATCTCAACAAATTTCCCCAACTCTGGTTTACTACCTCTGTCTATCCATCAGTCTATGGGTGAAAAGTAGAATTGAATTTCAAATCTGTCTTCATCTTCTTCCAAAGTGTTCTCCAAAAATAACCAAAAAACCTAGTGTCTCTGTCTGAAACTATGCTCTTAGGTAATCCATATAATCTCACTACCTCCTTGAAAAATAAGTCAACTACATGCACTACATCTGATGTCTTCTTACAAGGTATGAAATGAGCCATCTTCGAGAATCTATCCACCACCACAAATATAGAATCATTTCCTCTATGTGTCTTAGGTAATCCAAGTATGAAATATATCCTTATGTCCTCCCAAGGTCTCTCTGGTATCATCAAAGGCTTATACAATCCCATATTTCGACTACTACCTTTTGCAACTTGGCAAATTCTATAGCTCTGCACAAATTTCCTAACATCTTTGTGAATTTGAGGCCAAAAATAATGTTCACTTATTAATGCTACTATTTTGTCAATACCAAAGTGTCTGACTAATCCTCCACTATGCTTCTCCTTTATCAGATTCTCCCTCATAGATCTATTAGATATACATAGCCAAAATCCTCTTAATAACATCCCATCTTGAATTAAATAATCTAACCACTTACTTTTGTCAACCATAACCGATTCTCTACATTCTTTCCAAGGTTCTGCAAAATCCGAGTCATCATCATACAAGGTCTTCAACTCCTCAGATCCTAATACTGTCACTCTCATCTCTGTCAACAAATTTCTTCTTCTACTTAATGCATCAACAACTTTTTTTGACTTTCCACTTCTATGCTTCAACACAAAGGTGTAACTCAACAAGAATTATACCCATCTCATATGTATCTTATTCAACTTACTCTGACTGGTCAAATATTGCAAGGCTTGATGGCTAGTATACAACACAAATTCCCCAGGCAACAAGTAATGTATCCACTTCTTCAAGGCTTGAACTATAGCATAAAGTTCCTAATCATACATTGAATATCTCTTCCTAGCATCATTCAACTTTTCACTAAAATAAGCTACTGCTCTCCCTTCCCAACTCAGTATTGCTCCAATTGTGTTCCCACTTGCATCACAGTCTACTTGAAATACTTTGTTGAAATTCAGTAAAGCTAACACATGTTGTTCAGTCACCTTCTGCTTCAACAATTCAAAACTTTTATTTTCTCCAGTTGTCCACTTGAATTCCCTCTTATCTCCTCTCATTGTCTTAGTCATAAGGCTACAAACTGAACTAAAATTCTTGATAAACTTCTGGTAAAAACTAGCCAATCCATGAAATGATTTTACCTCTCCAATGCATTTTGGTGTAGGTGATTCAACAATTGCTCTTACCTTCTTAGGGTCCATCTTCAATCCATCCACAGATATCACAAATCCCATATAGACCAACCCTTCTTTCATGAAATTGCACTTCTTTAGATTTATCAACAACTTGTCCTCTCTCAACCTCTGAAAAACTTGTCTTAAATGCAACAAATGCTCCTCTTTTGTCTTACTGAAAATCAAAATGTCATCCAAATATACAATAACAAACTTACCCAATAATTTCTTCAATACGTTATTCATTAATTTCATCAAATTACTTGGTGCATTAGTCAACCCAAAAGGCATCACCAACCATTCATACAATCTTTCATTTGTCTTGAAAGTTGTCTTCCACTCATCTCTTTCTTTGATTCTAATCTGATGATATCCACTCTTCAATTAAATCTTTGTGTAGTATTTAGCTCTACTCAAACAATTCATTATGGCATCCATCATAGGCAAAGGAAACTGGTACTTCACTGTGATCTTGTTTATTGCTCTGGAATCAGTACACATCCTCCATTCTCCATTCTTCTTAGGTGCTAACACTACTGGTACTACACAGGAACTCAAACTTTCTTTGATCAAACCTTTCTTCAATAATTCTTGTACTTGTTTATTCAATTCTTCATTCTCTCTTGGTGTCATCCAGTGTGCAACTTTGTTAGGCAAACTAGCTCCGGAAATCAGGTCCATGCAATGACTGATACTCCTCACAGGTGGTAATCAATCAGGTAGATTATCTGAAATGATGTCTTTATACTCTGTCAGCAATTCTTTTATCTCCTCCAGTTGTTCCTCATGTTCTGGGTTCTTAGTCTTTTTAGGAACTAAGGCAAAACACACATTCTCATGTCTCATTCCATCCACCAAACAGATTCTAGCATTCGTACAAATTTCACTCTTTAGGGGCTCCTCCAAGGGTAACAAGGTTTATTTCATCCCATTCACAAAAATAGTGTATATGTTCTTTATCCCATTATGTATTTCTTGTCTATCAAACTGCCAAGGGCTACCCAACAAAATGTGACAAATATTCATAGGCATAATATCACACAAAACTTCATTATGATAATTTCCAATTTTTAATTTCACCATGCATTGCTCACTCACTAACATCTTATGATCTATCATGCCCAAACTTTTGGGCAAAAACACAACAATTTTTTTTTTAAAACAACCTAAAATACTAATTACTTGATAATAAAGATGAGATAAATAAATTTATCTAAGTGAACGGTTAACTCATGCATTAAATGAATGGGTTCTTAGAGTTAATTTAATTAACTTAACCACTCAAGAGTTAACATTTTTACGCAGAAATAATTCTCCAAAAGAAGGTGCCTTTACCACTTTATTAATTAAAAATTAATTTAACCAAATAATCCTTTAATTACAAATCAAGAGCTATTAATTATCTCAACTGGTATTTAATTGTGCTAGGGATAATTAAAATAATGTTATCGCTTATTTAATTGAGCTTAAAATAATTAATTAGGCAAAAGTAAACAATGCTATTAAATTCGACTAATAAAGTTAACTAAAACAATATAATAATTAGCTAACAATTAACTCCACATTATTGTCGAAGTAAATCCCTTTTAAATATTAAATATCAAGTATTTAATATTCGGCCAATATTAACCCCTATAGATTAAAATTAAACATTTTACTTTTAATAACATCCGTTATTAAAATTTACAAAAGAAATTTAACTTAAACACATATATATATATATATATATATATATATATATATAAACATATATATATATATATATATATACCTATTATATATATTTAAAAAATAATAATAACCCCAATATCAATTGTAGAAATAACTTTTCTAACAATGACTAAATTACAAATGGGTTTACCCATTTCAAATTTGAAAAGGTTTTCCCCCCCTTTATTTGTTTATTTTATTATTATTTTCTTTTACAACCCTAACTAGGGTTTTGTTCTAAAATATTTTAACTCTTTCTTTTACCTTCTCTTCTCTCCATTTTACCCTAACCCGAAATTGGGTTAGGGTTTTATGGAGCAACCCTAAACATTTTTTCTTTTGTGTGTGTGTGTGCAGGTGTGGCGGCCAAGGCGGCTGAGCAGGCCATGCATGGCGAAGGAGGCGAAAGTTGATGAGAGGGGGGCCGAAGGGTTAACGCAGAGGGAGGGGTCGTGGGTTTAAAGTAGGGGGGTTGGCGACTAGGTGGCCGTGGTGCCACCAGTGGGTCGCGGCCTACGCAGCAACCTTGGCCACTGTGTGGGTCATGACCCACTGTGGAAGTCATGGTCCACTTAGTGGCCGCGGCCCACACAGTGGTGCAACCCACTATGGGGGTCACGGACCACCCAGTGGCAGCGGCCCATACAGTGGCGCAACCCACTATGGGGGTCACAGACCACCCAGTGGCCGCGGCCCACACAGTGGCGCGACCCACTGCGGGGGTCACAGACCACCTAGTGGTCGTGGCCCACAGCTTCCCCAAGGGGACCAGCCGCCATGCATTGTGTTATCACTGTTTTAAAATTGGGTTCTTTCCCCATAATTGGCTATGGTATTTTGAAATTTTTTCAATAGGGTATGGTCTAAGTGCTTCAGCTTTGTTCTAAACCTAGAGGGTTTAAGGGTTTTCCAAGTTTTAAACTTTATCTTTTGTATTAGATCCCCTGGTTTCTATTCCTTCGTTACTTTATTCCACTTAAGTCATGGGTCGCGGGGTCGTAAGAAGTGTCCCCCCTTGCTATTTACCTAGGCGGTCATGTTGATTATTTGAAAAAATTTCGCCTTGTATTATTTCATTCTAAAGTGTCGGGCCCGGTAAATGCCGATCAACTTGAGAAAGGATCCGACGGTCAGCGCTATTTTGCGAGGGTTAAGTGCTCACCCTTTAAGGCTGCGAAATAGCGAGAATGAATATCAGCCGTCCATGTGTCACGACGGGGTAAGTGGAAGGCATAGCTGTCAGAAATAGCTGGAGCCCCGTGGCTTTCTTCTGGCGTATTATAAGGTAACACGTGGCACAGGTCGCCACGGTCAGCAGGTCAAGGCTCTAGGTGTCCATGACGTGTCAGTGGGCCCCAAAGATGAGTTGGCTCACAGGTGGAGATGACCTGGCAAGGACAACTCTTACAATTTACTGAGACCCCGTGGCTCCTTCGAGCAAATGAAAAATTGACAGGTCAGCTCCGAAGGTGACAAGGTGCCAGGTGTCCATGGCGTGTCCGTGGGCCCACCATCTCTGAGAGCTTCTAACAGGGTTTAAATGCCAAGCAAGTTGAGATATGATCTAATGGCTCGCGCTATTTTGCAAGGGTAAGATGCCCACTTCTTAAGGCCGCGAAATAGCGAAAGTTAACCAAGACCGTCCACGTGTCTTGATGACATGCGGTCTGAAAGGAAACTGTGGGTCCCTATGGTTCCTGCTTGACGAATGAAAAATTGACAGGTCGGCTCCAAAAGTGACAAGGCGCCAGGTGTCCATGGCGTGTCCGTGGGCCCACCATCTCTGAGAGCCTTCTCAAGGGGTTAATATTAGCTGTCCACATGTCTTGATGATGACGTAGGAGATAGACCTGTTGAGATGAAGGTAGGGCCCCCATGGTTCTTCTTCTGGCAAATGACAGAATGACAAATCAGCACGGTAGGTGACTGGATGCCAGGTGTTAGTGACGGCTCAGCGGGCCCACCATTCCTGAGGACCTATTCGAAGGATTAAAAGGTGATTAACTTGAAAGATGATCCAACGGCCCGCGCTATTTCGCAAGGGTGAGGTGCTCACCTTTTAAGGCCGCGAAATAGCGAGAGTTAACGAGGGTCGTCCGCGTGTCATGATGATGACATGGCAAAAAGGGAAAAACATGGGCCCGCCACAGTATAAAGGGATACATTCGGCCAATATCAAAATGGAATGTAAAGGGATTTTCTAAGCCAATGATCAGATGCCGCGTGGTATTATGTAGCCAATAGAAGGATGGGACCCAGACTAAAGACAAAGCCATCAAAATGCAATTCACAGTGAGACACTTGCAGGAAGGCTGCGACCCATTGGAGTTAAAATATGAATTCTCGTATGAATTCGATTTTGAAGGGACGGCCGGAGCATGCGGAATCAATGTTACAGTTAAGGCCCAAAGTACAAGCATTTGATTTCCTAACAACCAAGTATAGAGATCTTTTAAAAGGATTTTGCAGAAGAGTAACGCAGAGTTATCTTTTGCAAATACAGAGAAGGTGAATCAGTTGCAGAGCGAATTTCTTCAAGCAAGCATCAGGTTCTTTCTTATTTTGCAACCATACTTGTGTTGTAATAAGTGAAATTATTCTCGTATTACAGAAGTGTTTTAAGAAGTGATATTCCTCTGGTTGTATTGCAAATGGCCCCTAAAAGAGAATTTTCTGGTAAAGTTGATTATTTAGAAAGAAGTGTGTGTGATGACTTTTTAGAATAGTTGACGCTGTCAACCAACCAGGCATCTAAGGCCAAAGAGTTAGTACCCAGGGCTCCCTGTCTGAAGATTGGAGAAGGATTATATGACAAGGGTAATTGGTTAAGAGACCCACAGGTTGGACTATCTGGGTTGGGGTTATTTAGAATCGGATTTGGGATGAGGAATTCTCCTACTCCTCAAAATAGAATTTGGGAATTAGATGTTGGGAAGTTGGTAGTCCCAGGGGTGTTCATGGATACAGATTTGTTAACTCAAATGGCATTGAATTATGATTCAGTTACAAGGTGCATCCGGGATGTAAATGGAAAAGCCCTCGTGGAGATTAATGCAGAAGAGTTGAGAACAACATTTGGGATCAGTGAGTTCACAAGCTTCTTGGAACCTGTAAATTTCACACAATTAGCCCAGGTGTACAGGGCACAGAGGACTCATCTTAGGAACGGGACTCTCAAAGAACTTTTTCTGAAAGTAGGAGGGTTAGCAGTTGTAGGGCCCAATACACAAGAGCCTTTTTCATTAAGTATGTTTACCTTGAGGGCAAAAGGGATGTATTGGGCACTTTGCCAAGTTCTAGGAGAGGATGCTGAATCGAATATGCCAAACCATTACTTGCTAATGAGTGTTCAAATTTTGAATCCTTCCCTTGCTATTACATTTGATTATGCTTCTTATATTGCCGATGCTATCCATGGAGGATTGATAGGGATAAAGAATGGAAAGGTAGATAGGCCATTTGGGTGGTATTCACTCTTGATGCACCTCTTTCTCTTCAAAGGTGGTGATTATTTCGCCAGTGGTATGGACCTGGTAAAAGAAAAGGAGGGAGAGAAGATGTCGGTACAACTATGGAGTACTGTGTTGTCATGGGACAGAGAGGATGCTAGTTTTCTGAAATTTGATAAATATTTTGCATCCAAAATAAGGACTCTCCTTTGCTCTGACAACCCAAGAGTCCCCAAGGTTCTTCTGGAGTTCTTAAGGCCAAAAGAATTCGCAGAGAATATCAAGATAGTTCATAATTGGGGTGATATGTACTTATATCCAGTCTCTACAGTTTTTAGAGTTTTTGGTTTCAGAGGCACCCCATTTTTGTTACCATACCAGGTCCCCCTCAAAGTGGGAATAGCTGAGATTCTCAGACAAATTGGTAACCTGCAAGAGGCAGAGTTAATAGGCAGAGGTAAAGGGACTATTTTCCCTATGGCTACAATAGCCCACCAATTTGTAATCACCAAGGGAGGCTGGAAATGTTTTGAGGATTTCCTCAAACCCTACCATTTTTCCACTGCAGTGTCTAGATGTGTTGATCCAGAGGACTTTTACAATGGTGTGTTCCGGAAGAAAGTAGCATGCAGAGGTAGGCCTCATCAATTCCACTTTCCTGAAGACCTCATCAGGAATGAATTTGATTTAGATGAACAGGAGTTGAGGAAGGAAAAGTGGGTGGCTTACAGGAAGGCCCTGGATTTTGTGCATCAATTTGATGCTAGCTATGACCCATTGTCTAGCTTCTTCCCATTGGAAGAGAAAATAAAATTTTTGATTATTTGCTTTGAGGATGTGATGCAAACAATAAAGGAGAAGAGGGAAGTTGTAATCAAGAATAACCCTGAGAAAGCAAGAATGATTTTGGGAAAATCAGCTCCCATTAAAGCAATCCCTCCTGGTGATTACACCCTGCATAAGAAAGCAGGTTACAGTGTGTTGGTGTCTACAACAGGGGAGCCCTCTTCATCCAAAGGAAAGAGGAAGGTACAAGATGCCATTGACATCCAGGATAGCCCAAAGAAGCAGAGGGTGGGAAAGGAAGTGCAATCAGATACACCCCTGTATTCCCCATCCCAATCCCCTCTCCACATAGGAGATGAGCAAGCAGCAACTGAATACCTCTCTCAGTTGGGCAGCTTGGGGGAGATTGCATATACATATGATGAAGTGGAAGAAGGGATGCCAGAAGAACCCACTGAAGCACAGATGGACATCACTTCAACTGAACGTAAAGGCCAGGAGTGGGATCCTAAGATAAAGAAGGCCACTAGTGCCTTTCTAGCTGATGATGGCTTCGTCACATCTGAAGCATTTATGCAATTTATCTGGAAGCAACATATAGATGAATATAATGCTAGATGTGAAGCAAAAAGGGCAGAGCAGCCTAATAAAGATCCAGCCTCAGTAGAGGAAGAGATAAAACAGGAGATGATGGAAGAATTCAAAACCATCACTCCTGAACAGGGAAGGGATCTAGTAGCACAAGCTGGAGTGCTCATTCTACCAGAATGGAATATTGCTGATGCTCTGGTGCTGGATGCAGTGAGAAAAGAGACCAAACCCATGGAAGGGGTTACATTCAGTAAGGACAATGTTGCACTGGTCATGTGGTCCCTTAAAAGAAATGAGGACAAGAAAGGTAAAGATACCTCAGGGACAAGTCACATTGGTGGATTGATGGTCAAGAGAGTAGAGAGTACAGGGGTAGTAGAGGCTGCTAGCACTGTGCTAGAGACTGCCAAATTTAGTGTTGCAGTGGCTGAAAAGGAAGCCAAAGAAAAGGAGG
Organism: Cryptomeria japonica; assembly: GCF_030272615.1. Lineage (NCBI taxonomy): Eukaryota > Viridiplantae > Streptophyta > Pinopsida > Cupressales > Cupressaceae > Cryptomeria > Cryptomeria japonica. The sequence goes on along the minus strand of NC_081409.1, from coordinate 412,100,522 downwards.
CCCTCCAGTTTAAATTGGAAACAGTTTTGAAGGCTTATGATAGTGCCAAGGAGGAGATAAGAGGCAGAGATAGCATTATTGCTAAATTGTAGAGCCAGCTGGCAGGACAACGCCAACAAGGTGAGTCTTCAACATTAATGATCACCTCTTCTCCTGCAATACCTCCACCTACTAGCCCCATCATTGAGCTCCCACCATCTCCTGCGCCTTCTAGCTCTCAAATGATTGAGATAACTCCCCAAGAATTGGAGAATCTAAAGCAGACTCAGGCCTATTATGCGGGGAAGTATGAGGAGAAGGTAAAAGCCACAATCTCCAGTTTTGCAGACACTATAAATGCCTCACTCCTTCACAATAGTGTAGGAAAGGTCATGGAGATATGGACTGAGTTAAGAAGAGATAAGGCCATTTTGACACCCATTTTTGACAGATGGAGGCCTAGGGAGCAAGACTTAGAGTTCATGTGTGTTTCCTGTGATGAAGCAAGATCTAACCCTATTATCAAATCCACTTCTGATATCACTAAGAGTTTATTGCAATTGGCAACAGAGGTGGACAATGTGGAAAGAAGGGTTAAATTGCTTAAAAAGGAATACACTGATCAAGTTTGTGAGTTGCTCCCAGGAATTTTTGCCAATCCAGATCAGCTGAAAGATAAGCAGATATGGCTCAATGAGATGGATGTCAAATTGTCAGCAAGGGTCAAGGGAATCATTGATCTGGATGATACCTCATTTTTTGTTATAACCATACAGGAAATAGAAAGAATTAAATCACACTATAGTTTTCTTAACTCAGAAGTCAACAAGCTGAGGAATTCTTGGAAAAGGTTGACTAAAGTTAAGAGTGATGTGATTAGTTTTGTATGGCCGACAGAGGAGACATATAGTGAGTGGGGAGTTAAATATTCCACTCGAGATTCGGAGCAGTTGGAGGGCGTCCCTGAAGAGCCAGAAGAAGTTACAACTGAACAACCCGTTGAACAAACTGCTGGGGAATCTGAGAAGAGCGCATAACTGATTCATGCAAAAAAATCATAACCTCTTCAATTTTTGAAATAAATTGTAACAAACTTTCCTCGAGAAGTCCGAAGCTTTGTGCATCCATATTGTTATAAATGGATACCAGGACTAGAGAGAAAGGGATCACAAAATTTTTGTAAGAAAACGTTGCAGAAAATTATCTGAGCTTTTCCAAAGTTCAATGGAGAATCAGACTTTTGTAAAATCTTTTCAAATGAATATCAATATACAGGCCATCAGTTTTGAGTAAAGCTCTATGTCGTCTTCAATCTTGTCCTTAAGTCTATTTACTGTTTTCATTATGAATAATCCAAGATTTTCTGTTTGATTGAAATTGTAAGGCAATCTCCGTATGGGTGTTTTTAGGTTTTTTCTCTAGGAGGGAAATTAAATATGCATGATCATTCTTACCAGTAAATACTTCGGGAGAGACTTTGAATTTTGAGGACCATAGTTTAGTTTGAAGTGATTAAATTCTTGTTGGTGTTAGGCATTCACAAGGATTAATGGAAACCAAGTTGATGGGAAGTATAGGGATATTTTGTTTCAGGAGTTTTATTTGAGTTTGAGTGACTCTGTAGCCATGGATAAAGCACTGGTACTAATCGAAGCTGTTTATTGCATGCTTTGTTGATCAAATATGCTGAAGTTGAGTATTGTTTCATTCTTTGTTTTCAGTTGTTTTCAAGGTGAATAAACTCACTGGTTTTCTGGATTGGTTTGCTATGGGTTTGTTGCTTAAGAGTGTGAAGTTAATTCACAAAGGGTATACCCACCTGGGTTCAAGGAAGAGCCCGAAGTGTAGAAGGTCTAACCAAACCTTGTCATATGTTGTCTCTAAAATCCCTTTATCCTTGATGTCTTCTCGGCACCCATTTTAGATTGTATTATTAAGGGCATTGAAGGGGAATCAGATTTTGAGAACAACACATTGCTTGAGATGTATATATTTTTTTTGGTAATTTTTTTTTTACCACAGCTTATATATATATTTTTATATACATATTCTCATGTCCATATATTTAATCTGATTTAAAGGCTGATCTGTTTAACCAGATTATATAAACATTACAAAATATATGCACATACTTAATAATCTATTTTTTTTATATGGCAGCAACATACATTTTTCTTAAAAGAATACAACAACTTAGTTTTACATTTAAAACATTAGACATTTACTTAAATATATATATATATATATATATATATGGTCAAATCTGCATTTTCATAGCTTAGAGTAGGATATTTTCAATTAATCAGAATAGAATAAATTTTATTTTCTTTCAATAACATATAGTATGTTTTTGATTTAAAATAACAATACCTAGATAAATTTGTTTTCCACTACACATGCATTTTCAAAATAGTCAAAATATAGCAGTAATGATTTTATTTACAGCTGCAACTGAACTTTTCTAAAATCCATTTAATCAACAACAACAAGATGTAATGGAAGATTAAAATTAACTCTAAGAAGTCTAATAATTTATGTGTTTAAACTATAGACATAAATAAATATTTATTTTCTTGTATTAATAACTACACTACTAATATTTTATTTATTTCATTTCTTTTTCTTAGAGAATGACATAAAAAGCAAAGGGAACAACTTTAAATCTATGTCTATTTTTCCTCTTTCCCTTATCAACATGCATTTCTTTTTCAATCTCAAATAAAGCAGAAATGAATTTCATTCCTATTTTATTTCAAGAAATAAATATCTATAAGGAAATAACCCAAATATCTCTTTTTTTTTCTTTGCAAGAATATATACTCAAGTAAAAATACATCTTTATTACATGGCAAAACTAGTCAAATAGTTACATTTAGTACATCATGGTTCCCTTCACTAGAATAAGAAGATAACAAAATCAAGCCTCTCATTTCTACTAAATGAGGGCTTGACAAATACATTTATTTTCTTGTAGCTAATTACAAATAAAAATAATAGGATCAACCATAGTTTTCTTTCCAATCTTTTCCCAAGAAAACCTGCAATAAAAGTTTGTAGGTTGTGACCATGGAGGCTCACCTCCCAACCTAGGCTTACAAGAAGCCACCCCCGAGCTAGGAGAACCAAGGCTAAATGGGTTACACACAAGCTTAACACACAAGCATGAAGAATACACAACACAACACTCCCAACCCAAGGATGAGCAAAGTCACTTAGTGACTATAACTTGTGGGGTGAAGGTGGACCAAATACCTAGAGGAGAAATTTGCAAGAAGAAGAACATATTGCCTTTGCAAGGCTTCCAAGAAGAGTAACCACAAGTTCCAAACTTGTCCCAAAAAATCCTTATGTCCCCCAAGGCATGCAAGCCAACAAACTCCCCTTATGACCCCCATTGCATAAACATAAACCACTATGCAGCAAGGGTCCCATAACCCTTGAGATTCACTCTCTTCCAAGAAGAGAGCCTCTACACTCTTATGATGTCAAGCAACCCTTCACCCCAAGGCTACTCTACCCTCCCAAGGGTGAGTATGGCCTTGAAAACTCCCAAATCAATAAACATGAAACAACAAAAGAAAAACACAAGAAGAACACATCTTTTCCGAAACAACAAAGAAACAACCAAAGACAAACTCATACATTCATTCATACACAAAGCAAAACATAAAAGAAGTAATCGATCAACCTTAAATCCTGCAAATGGATAAATTAAAGTTGTAGGAGAGCTACCCAAATCCACTATCTTTTCCTTCTCAAGACTTAGCCAAAACTTCTATATCAAAAATCAAACTTTTCAAGAATATATGTCTTCAAAAATGGAGAGTGGGTGATCAAACTTCTCCCTCCCAAACCATTCCCTAAGAAGACACTCCTCACTCTTTCCAATACTCTTGGGAAGGGTGAGGGATGTTCATTGGTTGGTCTTCCCAACACCTTACAAGCTCTCTAGCCAAGACACCTCAAAAAGGTAAAAGAGAATGGGGAAGAGAAATATCACTCATGAGGAAGGTTGTCTAACCTGGGTAAGATCCTCAAAAGTTGAAATTCGGCCATCTTGAAAAACTCAACTTTTGGGGTGACTAAACAGTCCCTAGGGAGTGGACACGTGGCTAAAATTAGCCTTTACCCATAGGTACATCATATGGCCCATTAAAAATGCCCCTAACCTGACCTTAGGAGTTAGTTGAACCCTCTAGAAACTCACCCAAAGTTTACCTATAGGTCAACCTTAAGTTGACCTTTCTAATGGCTCCCTATCCAAGACTTTCTTGGGACCATACTAGGATATTTGAAAAATGCATTGGTAAAACAAATTCCCTTCAAGGGACATGTCACTACCAACTCACTTTACAACACATGTCAAGTGTCACCACAAAATTACACATTACTTAAATACACATGGCAATGTCCCTTTTTGGAATTAATAAATTTAACAATTTCAAATTAAACACACATCCAAGCATAAACATTTACAAATTAAAACACATTTACACACGAGGTGTTGTCTCTCCAAATAGACAACCCTTAGCTTCACAAATGCACATAGGTTTAGCTTGATTCTCCGAATAGTTTCCATGGTCACATAGATTAGTTTTCCTGCACATCTCACTTTGCACATTAGTAATCCCAAATAATCACATATAATATTAACATAAGAAAATATACAATTCAGACACTTTGCAAACACCTTAAACCATAACAATCAAATTATTGATTATCCAATAAAATCCACATAAAATAATTTACTCAATGGCATCATCATAATCATCATGAAATCCAATCATTAACAAGGCATGCATCCATGTTTTCTAACATCATAATGAAGTACTGCAAATTCAGAGATAACTAACATACATCATATCAAGGTTATCAAATCAGTGGATCATATATAATCTTAATCCATAATGCATCAAATATGCACCACAAGGTAAAATGATTCCATAGCATGGTTCAATTAGTTTTCTCACTAATTTATCTGTCTAACATAGCCCATCCTATTGAATTATAACATGTATTAATAAGGTCAAACTAGGTTAACCAGAGCTTGATCGGGGAGGGCTCTACATGATCATCCTAAATCCATGCTATTTGGTAGGTCTTAGGGTGTTTCAATCTTTCCAACTTCAATTTATTCACCATTTCTTCTGAAACAAGATTATTCGAACTACCACTATCAATAACTATTTTACAACACTTATCGAATACCTTACATCTGGTCTTGAATAGATTTGTTCTCTGCAAGGACTCTTCTTCACCTCCAGTATGACACAAAGCTCTCCTCATCATCAACAGTTCTCCATCTTCTAGTTTGTTAGCTGATCCTTTGGGCTTTCTTCTACCAATGTTGTTCTCCTAGTGTTCTTTGTCTTCTTACATTTGAAAGCACGATGTCCTTCTCCTCCACACTTAAAGAAAGTTCCTCTAAACACTCTCTTATCTTGTCTTCTATCATATTTTCCAAAACCTTCATTCCGGTAACCATCAGGTTCTTTTCTCTGGGAGAAATTTATGTCATCCTTCTGGTATGAACTACCATCTTTGCTTACTTTCTTGTCCTTGTTCTGATCTATACAAGTTTCTTTTCCTTTCGAAATATCCTCTTCCTCCGTGAAATCTTCCTCCGAAAAACCTTCCACCTCTACCTCTCTGTCATTGCTCATGTCTTTTGTTCAACTTCTCTTATGCTTTCAAGGCATATTGGTAAGATTCTTCAACACTCTGCAACTTGGTCAAACTGAGTTCATCTTGTATGGACATCCACAATCCATTCAAATATCTCACAACTTGTTCAATCTCATCATCAACATGTCCGGATCTGATATTCAACTTGTAGAATACTTTGGTATACTCCTTCACACTTGATTCTTTCTACTTCAAGTTCTGTAACTTTCAAAATAGGTTCACTTGATAATCAACTAGCATGAACTTTGATTTTAACTTGGCAACAATCCGCTCCCATGATTTATTCTTCTCTGTCTATCAACCTACAAATGTTCCCACCAAAGAGATGCATGACCTTTCAACTGGTTACATACATATTTCACCTTCCTTTCTTCCGCAGTGTCCTCAAAATCAAAATACTTCTCCATCCCTGAAATCCAATCCATTAATTCATCTGAATCCAACTTACCATCATACTCTGGTGGGGTAAAATGAGGTTTAGTGTTCGCCCTACTCAAAAACCTTAAGAACATCTCTTCATTTGGATCGATCGCTAGTGGGTTTGCTACTTGTTTTGTTAGTGCTTCTTCTTCATCTTCACTCACATCCTCAATATGTCGACCTCTTCTCTGGGCCGTTTCAACAACTTTTAACCGGGTTGTAATTCCTCTCAACATTTCTATCATAGCAGGGTTTGCATTCCCATGCGCTCCACCATTCCTATTTCCTCTTCATGCCATCTTCACGCCAGTCCTCTACAGCTGCAGGTCGGATCCACAATCTGCCACCCCACAACAAAATCTTCAAGACAACGCAATGTCCAAAAATAAATCTCGCTCTAATATCATTTAGTGCAGTCATGGCTAGGAGGGACCTCAATGAGATCTATTTAGATTGTGCAGCAAGATGATGGAGGCAATGCAGAATTGAATGAATTAGATCATGAAAACTTATTACAAATAACTAGTAACATCCAGACTACAAGATTTGACCCACTTGCCTACTACATACCTGCTCAATTACAGAATCGGTCAACTCTGGACCTCTAAATCTTATGAGACATCTTCTATATTCTTCTTGATGAATTATGATGCTTAATTACATTGATTTATATGGTCTAGAGGGATCTGCGTCAGCCCATGAGGGATCAAATGTTGAAGAACAAGATCAAACATGAAAAATCACCAGGTTGCTTCTGCCAAAGAGAATCCTCTAAAAAATCTAAAGGAAGAAGTGAAAATCAGAGGGGAGGTCGACCACATGCCAAGGAACATTGGAATCAATGAACTAAAGCTACAAAAAGGATCTGGAAGATTTGCCAATAACAAATAGGTCCAAGCGGTCCCGGTGTTCTAAGCCAAAAAACTGTCTTGGAATCTAGAAGTGATAACTTGCCAAAAAAAGATCCAAATGTCTCGTGGTTCAGGAATAAGGAAGATAATCATGTTCACAAGAAAAATCCAACTTTGCAAGATCCAGTGAGCAAATGCAAGGAAATGCAGGAAGAAACACTAAAAATGTAAAACAGAAAATAAACTGAAAAGAAATATATTTTTTTGGTTGATGTAAGATTGCCAAGAACCAGGGATGCTCCTACATCAAGAGATCAGCTTACCTAGATCACCAAGGTCTTCTCAACCATTCACAGATCACTATAAATACCCTAGGAACATGTGTTGAGGCCACAAAACCATTTCTTATCTTATCATGGTGAATTACTATTACCCAACCCTCCTAAAATCAATTAATTTAAATTATCACTTGATTACAAGATAAACTCCCAATGAGATATTCTAGCAATCTAGACTCCGAGTAACCTGGTTGTCTACTCCCCATGACCTCAGTCACTCACTTGGAAGCCCACTCCCCCTAGCATGCACCTAGATTTTAGGGTGACAACAATGCACATCACATAAACATGGGCTCTCAATACATCATAACCGGATAACCAAGGTTATACATCAAATAATAATCTCCAAGAACATGAACAACATATGTCAAAATCACATCCTTACATAGGCAACCAAGAATCATCAAACATCAAGAATCTCATTATCAAAAGCATCCAATATGAACCCAAAGAATAACAACAAGGAATTTACCATCTTGCTCAATCCATTAGTGCAATTAATCATCTCAAATTAATAAATCATTCCTGGAACAACATTAGGAAACTCAGAAAAGCCAAAAGGACAACCTCCGGATTGGCAAAACCAATAGAATAGGAAGCCAAGATGACTCAAAACATCAAACACAACAGTCTAGTGCCTACGCAGACTGTCTCAGTGCATATAAAAAATAGTGAAATGCTTAAGCCTATAAAAAATACTTTTGTTTAACAATTTAGCACATACAAGTAATACAATAGCACAAATAAGATAGAGCACAAAAAGGTCTCAAAACAACCCAAAAACATTCGGCCAAGTTCAAAAAATAAATTAAACACTTAAACCAAAGTCAGACTTACATAAATGAGGCGTAAATAAGTCACAACATGAAATAAATTGAATTAACCAAAACAACACCAACAATCCATCCATCTAAAATTCACAGCAAACATTTCTAGAAAAAAATAATTGAAAAATACAATAGTCCCCATAATATATTATGAAACCATATAATTAATTTAACAACAACATCAATTTCTTATCCCCGCAGACAATCTTTTACAAATAGTCTATTCAATAACAAAAGAAGTAGATCTCCAACCTGGTATTAAAAGTTATGGAAAGACAACAAACTGATGAAGCACAATCCCAACTCTAAGCTCTAAAACCAAAAATCCCAAAATCTTCAATAATGCAAAATTTCTCCAGCCAAGCCCACATAACGACAATCTCAAAAAACCAAATAAATAGAATTCCATTCAAAATCCATGCAATATGTTGGTCAATAAAAAATAATTAAATATATAATATTTCATACCAAACCCTACCCAAATTCGAGGTAAAAAAATATAAAATAATATTACTTAACTTACCTGAATATCTCAACTAATAATAAAATAGGGTAGGTAGGGTAAATAATTAAATAATGGATAAATAATTAAACCAAAAGGAAAAATAGAAATTAAATAATAATAACCAATAAATAAAATTTAAAGGCTTAGTAAAATAAACCCAATAAATCAAAGGCCCAATCAAAATAATCCAAAATAATATATTTCTTACCAATCATCTCAAAAATTAAAACAACAATAATTAAAAATAATATCATTACAATCTCCAACCTCACAGTCAATACTAAGAGAGGGTAGGTAAGATACATAATAAATAAATAATGGGTAGGAAGAATAAACAATAATAAATAATAAATAAACCCATTAACCAATAATTCAAATAGAAAGGGCTAATAAATAAAATAAATAAATCAAAAGCCCAATAAATGTTAAACCACAAAAATAATATAAATAAATAAACAATAAATAATATTATCTTACAAACACAACTCCCAAAAAGGTCAATCATAACAAGGGGTAAGTAAATAAATAAATAATAAACAAATAATAACAAATAAATAAGCCAATCATAAATAAATAAATACACAATAAACAAATAATTAAATGTACAGACAGATATAAAAATACTCCAACCAATATAATTTGAACTCAATACCATTACTATATCCCACAAACATATAAAATATAATAAATAAATAAATAATCTTACATGCATAATTATAAATGTCAAATATTATGATCCACAAAATAACATTAATAAATAATAACCCTCAATAATTAATTACACAATTATATTTAAATACTATTGCCATCCAATAATTTAATTTGTTATTAATAAACTATATAAGACAATTAATTGATTAATAATTTAATTATCCAATAATTGCAACTCTCGAAGACAACCCATCATAGAGTAACATAAAATACCACAAGACAACTCTAACCACAAAACTAAGACTGATAGGGTACCAACTTAAACCTAGAGTGTAGAATGAGATTTCATGTCATCTCCGATCAACTTGCCATTGGGATGAAGACACGCTCAAACCTGTGAAGTCAGGTAGAGTTGATGTCTAGTACTTGCAAACCTGTCACCACCAATACACATACAACAACATATACCATACCATATATCATGAAATAAATAGACAAGTGAAAGGGAATCACTATGCCATATCGTGCTCATGAATGAGTGGTATGGCATCGTCCCTATCACAAACGTAGTAGAAGACAGTCACAACAACCAAACACTATTATAATCATCATAAAGTAGACTAAGCTATATCAATATGATCTATTGATGTACAAAAGACAAGATGAATCAAAGAGGGGCACTACATATCTCACCTAATTGAAAGGTATTTGAGTTAAAAATTAAGATTTGAATGTACTAATAAGGTGGAGTAAGAGACAATTTTGATTGGAAAGAATATGGAGTTATGCCTAGTGACAAAATATTTAAGAGTATTTAGGAATTTAGAGTTGCTAATAACCCAAGTAAAAGGTGCATGTATGACAAAAATACTAGGCTCAAACATTATATAATATTTTAGATACCATTGAGCTCTTTGGTGCATATAAGATATAATGGACAAAAAGGGAGAATTTTTCTTATTATGCCTTAGTAGTCTTAGCTACTAAATTTGATGAGAGATAAATTTATATATTTTCACTTCTAGGGTGGAGGTTCACAAGGCTTGCTATTCTAGATAATTTTATAAGTAAAAAGATATTTTGAAATGATGATTAAATATATGATTTCTTAAAATTGTGCTAGGGATTTATTGATTGGGGTCCCATAATAGAAATAATATATGAAAAATAAATGTTATATGGTCATGAGGTACTTTAACTAAAAAGAAACAAACTACCAAAAAAATTGGTAGAATTTCTAAGGGTATTTGATGGCGTGTATATATTCAAAACCAAAACTTTATCCATAAATTACAAGTACATAGAGGAAATAGAAGTAGGCACTAAAATATCCCCTAGGGTCATACACATTAGGAAAAAATTAAACCTTATAGTCAAGTAGACACTTATTACTCTTTTGAAACAATATAAGAAGGTGTTTGCATGGTCCTATGATGAATTAAATTCATGTACAAAAGATATGTTTTATCATGAAATACCCTTGAAGCTTGATGCAAACGGTAAAAATAAAGACCAATTAATCCTAAATTAGCCCTTAAAATATGATAATAAATGGTTAAGCTAAGGGATCAAGGATAACAAAACCAATAAAATATTCTAAATGGGTGTCCAAATTGGTTCTAATTAGGAAGAAGAATATAAATATCAAACTATTTGCAGATTTAGAACTTGAAAATATATTCTTTAAGATATGAAATTATACACTACCAAAAAAATATATTCTTTAAGATGTGAAATTATACACTACCAAAAATAGAGACCCTATCAAGAAAAAAGTAACTAATTGTAATCTCTTATCTAGTTTGGATGGTTTTTTAGGTTATAACCAAGTCAAATTTAAAGAGATAGGTTAATATAAGAATATATACAACTTTTGGTTGAATATATGTATATGTGATGATGCATTTTGGGTCCATAAATGAAGGTGCAACATTTTGAAGTGTAATGGATGTGGCATTTACTAGGTTCATTAATGACATATTTGTAGCATAATGAAATAATTAATTACATTCTAAAGATATCACTAAAAAAATATGAGAATTTAGAGAAAATATTTTAAAGATGTTAAGAATATGGAATATCATTAAATCCCAAAAAGTGTGTTTGGTGTCCAATAGGAAATAATATTGTGGCACATTGTGTCAAAGAATGGTGTTAAAATTATCCTTGAAATAGTAGGTGTCATTGTCAAAATCCCGCAACTAAGGATCATCAAATGTATCCAATCCTTCTTCAACAAAATTATTTTTGTTAGAAGGTTTGTCTCTAAAATTTAAAAAAACAAAAACAAAAGAAAAATCAAAGATGTTGAGGAAGGTACAAACAAGAAATTGGGATGGAAAACTAGCTTGGTCTTTAAATACATCAAGGAAGCTATAGAACAAGCTCTCGTTCTAGCCAATCTAAACTTTGGTAAGACTTTTCAATTGTTTTCTTGTACATCCATTCATACCACTATTATTGTACTATTGTAATAGAATAGTAAAGAATTTTAGTAGACCATTAGTGATTCCTTATAGAATGTAGAATTAAAATATTATATAATGGAGAAATAGGCTTATTAACTAGTAGTAAAACAAACTTTAGACCATATTTTTTGGGTGAAAATATCATTTCTTGCATGTTTATATTGAACTATCAAATATATATTTTCTTAGTAGGAGGTAGTAGGAAGAAGTTGTAAATGGATTAAAAAGATCCATTAATTCAACATAAGTATATATATTAGCAATATGGTGAGAGGTCAAGGATTGGTGAAGTTGATGAAAGTTTCTTTTATAGGCTACCAATGTTGGTGAGATGAATATTGTGATAACCACAGAAAAATAAAATCTGGTTGGAAACCCATGATAGAATGATATTATATACAATTTGATCCATTTGAATTATTCACCTAGATTACTTTTAACCAAGAATGAATGTTGAAATTGAGAGGCCAAATTACCTATTTGGAGAAACATTCTCATGTGAAGAAACCTAGAGTTGTTTTACTCAAATGTTTGGGTGTATAGGAGGTTTGCATAATAGCTAGTGATTTTTATAAAGGGGACTACAAGGGACACTTTATAGAAAAGTCAAAAGCTCATGTGATCTAAAGAGCTACATTTTAGTGGCATGCCCTATTCATTGTTGCAACTATGTAGACAATGAGGTGTAACTCATATCAAAACTTAACCATGAAGTATCCTTTCCAATAGGGTATTGACTTCATTAGAGAGATAATACACAAATATAACAAAGGTTTAGGTGGATATTTTTTGCTACAATATTTTCGTAGTAGGTATATGCAATCCAAATTAAGAATGAAACAAGGCTTGTTATATATTTTCATGAACAATATTATCACCATAATTGGTCACCCTAGAGATAATTATTGACCATTTCATTTTCTTCAAGGTTGGAGAGTTTGTTAGGTTATGTAATAAATATGGGATAACATTGACTCATTAGTCTCTATACGATCCATAAGGGAATGACAAAACAAAATTTAGCAACATGAATCTAAAAAATAATATTAAAAGAAATTTGGAATATAACAAGAAAAGATGGAATGACAATTTGAAACTAGCCATATGGACTAATAGGGCAACCCTAATAAGTCAACAAGGAGTTCACTATTTGAGATGGTATATGAATTGAATTTTATGTTTCCACTATATATAGCTCCACATTTATCAATTTACTTAATAGTTTGATGATAAGAAAGAAATTTTCATGAGTCAAAGGATGAACAAGTTGACTAAGTTAGATGAAGTAAGATGAAGCTACCATGCAAAAAATGTCAAGATGCAATAAGAGGTCAATTTATTATTTAACAAAAAGGATAAATTCAAGGTTTTTTTTAGTTGGGTGATATGGTTTTAACATGAAGTTATAGCATAGAAGATAAAGGAAAGTATGAAAATTTTGAAGCAATCTCAATAGGTCCATACATTGTTGAAAACCACTATGGCACTAATACTTTTTACTTGAGAAGTCTTGATGGAGAGTTTCTTTAATTGTTAGTATATGAACAACACTGGAAAATATATGTTCTTCAAATCAAGGAAACACTCACCATAGTTCTACCATAAACCTTTTATATTTTCATATGCAATCATGTGTTGAACACATGCCAAGACTGAGAAGGGGGGGAGGTGAATTATTCTTGAACTTCAAAACTGATTAATTATAAACAACATCAAATAACATAGCAACAACATATCAATCATCAACACATGAACACTAAATTTATGTGGAAAACCCAAATAGGGAAAAACCATGGTGAGAATCTAACTCACAATATCAATATGAATCATTACAAAGTTTTAGGCTCGCTACAAGGAGAAACAACACTTGATGGGCTTGTAAGGCTAAGGCACACTACCTTAGGACAAGATACAAGGACTTGCACAACCAAGGCTCATTGCTTCAGGGCAAGATACAATCTACTACCAAAGGACTTACTATCAATCAGAAACGAAGGAAATAGTAGAATTGAAACTGAGAAGGATCTCCAGAACATGAAATTATCCTTGAATAACTAGATCAAGCGACCAAAATCATGTCAAACATCTCTAATAATCACCACTGTCACAACACACTGTCTCACTAAATATATCGCCTTCAAAGCTCTGACTTTTACACTTCTACAATCTCAAATCTTCGTGCACATACACTTCTCATCAATTCACACATAATCCATCATACAAATTCTCCAAACACACTCCTTAAATATGAGATAGATAATTGAAAACTTAATTTAGGGTCAGCCAAGAACAAAATAAACATTATTACACAAAATAAGCCACCTAGACCAAAAATACTTAAAGTAGTTCTCTCCAAGTGAAAGAGGGAACCAAAACACATCACAATACATCCTTCCAAGATGAATCCAATGATCTGCACATGTTAATACATTCTCCAAAGTTGTTACCAAACGTAACGTGTAGACATAGCAATCAGTTTAGCCAAAGAACATCTTCCTTTGCAAAATACCTCATGTGAATCTCCACACTCCATGTTGAGACCCATAAAAACTTCTTAATACATCCTCTAATGCATATTCAGACCAAAGGAATATGATCCACTCAAGATAACTCAATCGGACACACCGAGTCATAACACAACTGCATATCCTGAATATAAATCAACAAAGCTCTCTTGCGGAACAAAGAAACCACTAGAGAAGAAAACTAGGAATACTACATGAGCCATTCCATTACACAATCTGCAACATATCTGAAGGCCACTGAAGTCTTTTCAAACCAATCGACCAGATACACTTATTGCCAGAGAACACAAATAACTATCTGAATCAAAATACCACAACCAACACCAAAAATACCAAACTCAATCTGCAACACAAAACACAACTGCAATAATCAGGAGCATATTTGAACCAGAATCCACCTGGATAACCAAGTTTGACATCAATGACAACCATATAGGCTCATACTTCCAACGTCATGAATGTTGTAAAATTCATGGTGAGATTTTGCCAATATTTTTAATTTTTTGGTATTTGTGTATGTGGTAAAATTGATATATTTGATTTATTTCTTGGAAAGTATTTATGTTCTCGCCATGCCCACAAGAAATACACATCTTAAACAACACTCATTGTTGTCCTACCAAAAAGTGATAAAATTTTATTTTTCGACCATATGTTGATTTTATTTTGTGAGTGCAAAGTAGATTCCGTGAACCCAAAACCCCAAGAATCTTTATTGCCCATGACATATTTTCCATTATTTGTTGGCTCATTTATCCTACACACCATGTTTTAAGTGGCATCTTATATATGTCTTTACTTGTTGGTGACTATCTTTAAGATTCCTTCCTATCATAGTCACTTTAGAAATGACTATCCAACAAAGAGAATGGTATGATATGATATTTTCTGTCATTTATTAGATAAATTAAACTGTCTTATGATTTTCAATTTATTTAAAAAATTGAAAGAATGGTCACATCAGAACCAATCTGTCCGCTAGATAGCTCTTTCCATCACTTTACTAACAACAACCCCACTATGTTGTGTAATGTAATCTTTGTTAGATTCTGTATCATCATTCTGAACTAAGGGATTAAAACACAATTAATCAATGTTGCTTATTACTCATTCCATAACCATCTTTCTTAAATAAACAATTAAAATAAAGAGTTCATCATACAATTCCTTCATTATAGCATGTCATCCTTCACATGCTTGCCACTTCATCATTATGTGATTTTAATCCATATTACATTTAATCTTACTAAGGCCAACATCCTATTGGTTCAAATTGTATCCTAATCAACACATATTAGCCACATTATGTGGACCCACCCTTTACCACTAAACTAAACTAGATTGCTAGCCTTGTTTTTATTTATTTATATTGCTTATAATTGTCCTTTAGTACTCATTGCTATGAAATAATATTATTCTGCATGGCACTTAGTGTTTATTTGCAAGAATTTTGTTCACCCACGCTACATTTAATTTAGCCACATCTTCATTGGACTTTCTATGTCAAATCAAATAAATATCATTATTTATTTATTATTATTAGTCCTTGCCTATATAGGCAGGAGACTAATGTTTTCGCTTAGCTTTCCGCATATTAACTTCTGCTTGGGAATTGCACCAACATAAAAATAAATCGTTCTTTCTAATATTTGCACTATTTAAATTAAAAAAATGCAATTTTAATGAATTTTTCTTTTTACTTGATTCGTCCTCCCATATTTTCCGGGGTTTTTTTCCATTTTTCGATTAAAATTTAAAGAAAAAAATGTGTTGACCAATGAGCAACGAGGAGGGAAAAATATGAATTATTTACCAAACTTTTATTTAGAAGGTTCTAGTATTTGCCACGTCAACGATCTGGAAGGTAGCTAGGGTTTACCAGTGCTGCTTAAGAGAGAGTGAGTTCTACATCAATTTCCTCTGAGGATTGGGATTTTTGCAGTGCTTTTCAAGTTTATTTAGTGTGGTTTTGCTAATTTCAAGGTGATTTTGGACAAAATTTGGTGCAGGAGTAAGGATGAATGGTTTAGAATGGATTTTTAGTTGATATCTTGAATTATTTCTAGAAGGATTTTGCTCTTTACTCTTTGATGAATTTAGCAGAAAGTCTTTTAGAATGAAATTTAAGCATTATGCTCTTTAGTGGACCGAGTTCTCTAGGAAAAACTAGAAGATCACATGGAAAACATGAACTAGATTGAGCTCTGTATTCTGTAATATGGTTAAATGTGTATGCATATTTGCCTTATGTATGACCCTTACCTCGTAATTCTTTACGACAAGTTTGAATTCTAACATTCTGGTGCGCTTGCCTTCTTAAAACGATTACAAGGTGTGGAGAGCCTAATGGCATAGAACCTTTGTGGAGAGTCCATGCATGCAGCTCCAGGTACTGCTAGCATTCTTTGCATTCATCGTAATAAACTATCATGCACCGATCAAGCACAGGCATCCATCGCTCAAAGCTTTACCTGGAGTTCCACCGATCAATGCTTTCTTTCAACCAATTTTTAGTCGGCCAGTTTAGATTTATTTTTATTTTATGCAACCAAATAAAGCATGTGTATGAACATGCGTGAATTAGCCGAATTTAGTTTGGAGTTTTTTTTGGAACTATTAGTTAGTTTCTTTCATCGAACAATGCATGATGTGCATGCTCTGCTTTAAGCAGTAAATACTTTATTTTGCAAATCTTTCAAATTATTTTTTGAGGTGCATTGAATTGGTTGTTATAGTCTTTTTGAGCAGCTGGGAAATATTTATATATCTTAAAACTCAGCTCTTTTTGTAAGTTGCAATAAACTATTTTTTGTATCAGAGAATCTCTGCAATAATAAAACAGGGGCATGCGTTTAAAACAGAGCATTCAACACTTTATGAATTTTCAATTCAGCGAATTTTTTTATTGTTGTTATAGTGTATTCTTTGCTATTTTATTTGATTAATCAGTTGGCTCAGAGGAGACACAGCAGTTTCAGATTCTCCAACCTTGACATGTAATGTGTAGCACTCTGCTCCCCTCCCATTGTCCTAAATTTAGTTTTGCTAGTTTTGTTCAGATTGAAAACTTGAAGGTTTTGGTGCAAATAGATGGTATGGGTTTTATTTAATTAGGGTCTTACTGGTTTGATTCATGATTATCATTGTTGAAGACTTCATTGGATCTCACAATATGTTTTCCCAAAACAAACACAAAACATGGTCGGCATGCCAAACTTGAGGACCAAAACCTTCAAAAAGGTCAAAATTGACAAAAGCCGTGCAGAATCACTTGCATTCAAATACAGGATGTTAAATCAGAAACCTGGTTGAATCCACAGGGTTTTGTGCATGAATCCAATTTGAGTACATTTTGATTCCAGATCTAGGGGTTTTTAGGAACAATTTGGTAAGAGAGATAAAATGAGTATAGCTAAAAGAGTATTGGTAAGAAAACCAACAAAGTTTCAAGGCAAAAATACTTTATATTTTTAAACAGGATTCAACTTGGCACATTATCAAAGCTTTAGACTAACAGTCAATGGTAATACGCAGCTTTTGTTCTAAATAGTTTCAAACCCTCCACTAAGGATATGGAGTAAAGGGCAATACACAGGAAATACCTTGGATTGTAGAAAATATGAAATATACTATTTGTGGCAACTGCATGAGCAACAAGAGCAAGCACACCCTGATGAATTGTCTGATTAGAAACCACTGATGCTGAAATGTTCCTTCGCAAATGAACAGCTCTTCGAATTCCTAGCAGTAATTCTCCATTATTCCCGTTGGCCATGATATTGTAAGGATAGAGTTAAATTCTTAGACAAAATAAGCATCTTATGAAGCCACAAATATGATAAGTAACAAATGGTTCTCAAGTGAAGCAAGAAACTGATACCACAAAAATAGTACGGCGTCTCCAAGTAAAGTCTTTTTTGACAAACAAAGACGCTCCACCCAGTTGTGAGCAAATGTCTGCGTGGCTGACCTGAATGTATCTCACATGTCAAGTAAAATGCTTAATTCTCACATGTACATGGCTATCTAATATCTTAAACATTAATGATTAAAACATAAATATACAATGATAAGCTTTAAATCTCCTAAGCCTTAGGATTTTTCAGAGACAAATGCATTACCATGTTGTGTCCAAATAGAACACTTGTTTATTTACCTCTGTATATGTGACGAAATTTCCATTCAACTCCGTGCAAATCTTTAACCACAATCTTTTGCGAAGGTTGTTCCAAATTGTAGTTCTGCATTATAGTGCTATGCTTTTCTTTATTTCGCCTCATATGGGATTTGCCCAATTGGGATATCAGTGAAAGTTATTTTGATGGTATAAAGTCAAGCCAAAGACACTAAAATTATTACCCGCTTCTCTAATCTTCTTGAGATAGCTAATCACTAATGTATGTTTATGAACGATTCCAAATGAATCTATGCACAAGAAACCATTCCTTGGATAAATCAAAAAAAAATTGAACCCCATTCTGATTTTGATTCCAATTCCAAAGAAAATTGCACCTGGTTATGCCTAGGTTTGTGGCTAACTTGGTAAAATAGCTTTTTTTAATATGATACAAATGTGTCCAATCTATGTCACGTTCACTTTGGATGCTAAGCCTTCTCTTCTTTACCATCAATAAATAATAAGGGCTTTGCTTAATTGAGGTCTCGTTGGTTGTCTTTACATTAACAACTAGCAGATCTATAGCATGATATGGGCTTGGCCAACATTGGGTTTTACTGGTTCGAATTTCTAGTCATGTTGAAAATTAGGATATTTTTCTCATATATTTTTATCTTAGGAGGCTTCTATTTCATCTGAGCACCCAAATACATGGGCATGTTTGAACTTCTTGCTGCACTTTTTCTTTTCTGAGCTCTCCAATATTTTGTACATTCATTTCTATGTAATTGGGTTGGTTTAAGTTGTTTTCAGTTGAAAAGCCAAAGGATTTTAATGCTCTCCAATTTTTGACAGCCATTTTTCTTTTATTATATAGTTAAAAATTATTTCATGATTTATTTTACATTGTATATCTACTGTAAACAAAGATCACAATGTTTACGTGACTGCTGATTCCATGGGCGCACTAACATTTGAATCTGTTGATAATTTCACTTTCATTTTTTGAATAACTTTTTATGTTATTTGTGCACTAAATTGGCAGATTCAAACTCAGATTCTTCTACATTTGGTTGTTAGCCACTGCAGATCGTAGTTTTACCCAAACTTATGTCCCTTTTGTGTACATATATGCGAGTGAATTTGAAAGCATTAAATTATAATTTATTCCATAAGAAGAATCTATGTATCTTTCTCTTGGATTACAGTGCCATCAATACTCGTCTAATTTAAGCCTTATTGTAGGTGTGGTGAAAGCATGTACCATCTAAGTGGACTTGAGCAATCTCAGATTATATTAACAATTATGCAAGTTTGAGTTAAATGTCACTAGTATAAATTGTACAGAGTGCTTGGTTCGATACTTTGATTGTGTATGAAGAAAGGAACATTGTTAGTATTTCTCTTTCTTCCAAATTGGAGTTCTCTCTTATTTGTAGACCTGACTAAGTATTTAGTGTTAATCTTGACTGCAGGAGTTGTCAGAGTTGTCAGGCACCTGGACTAACGGGATAGTGATTTGATTCTTATATCTAAAAGAGAGGGCTCAGAGCATAGCAGGTAATTCATCGAATGTCAATCTTTGATATTCTGTTGGGAGTTCTAATTATCTTCCTCCATCTTGAAAAGTTATATGTAATGCCCCGCCAGGAAACCTCGAAGGGATAAAGCTAAAACACACAATGGAGTGCAAATATTTTTTATTTTTTTTAATAAGACACAACATTAAGATACATTGAGTTATCTAAAGCTTCGATGACACAGCAGAAGACTAAACAACCTAAGGAGTTTCCCAACGTGATTACGTAATTTAACACCTAACTCAACTCGCAACATTTGATCCAATTAAGAAGGGTATCTTAATTACATGTTATTACTTAAAACATGGATATAATTTATTCAGTAAATTAAAATTGTTTAGAAAATAGGACGTGTTCATCCATTAAGGTTGAAGATGAGGCTAACATGAGGAAATTTACCCATTAAAGTTAAAACATAGATAACATGTGGAGGTTTATCCATTAGAGTTAAAATATAGGTAACTTAATGAAGTTTATCCATTAGAGTTAAAATTAGATAACATGACGAGTTCATCCATTATAGTTAAAATATAGCTAATAAGACGAAGTTCACATATTAAGGTTAAAATGTAAATAACATAATGAAGTTTGTCCATTAGGGCTAAAATATAGATAACTTGATGAGTACATCCATTATGGTTAAAATAAAGCTAATATGATGAAGTTCATTTATTAAGATTAAAATGTAAATAACTAAATGAGTTCATCCACTTGAATTATGATTTGGGTAATATGACGAGTTCATCCAGCAATGGTTATCCAATCATTTCGTTCAAACTTTTCCTTAATCATATACCATGCATCTAATTTCATTACATGCTTTAATTTCATCATAACCTAGTGAGTTCTTTCCATGCCTAGTGAGTTCTTTCCATGCATACTTAATTGTATTATCAATAACTGAAATTGATTACCTTTTATTATTCAAATCTACATCCTTTCATGATCCACATAACTGTATTTAATTAAGACAACTGCATACATGCATTTATGATTAATTTCATCTAATCCACTTATACATTCTATCAAAATGCCATCCATACATGCTAACACTAAACATGAAACATAAGAACAAAAGCATCACATAACACCAAATTGATATCGGAGTTCACCCCTAACGGGCTACATCTCTGGGTCTGCTCAATGACAAGACCCCTTTGATCATTTGAATAAGTTAAGGATACATAAGGTTCACATTATTTACAATCCTGCCATCAAGGCGAACATAACCAATATACAAACGACCACATCGGTCAATAAATACATAGACGATCCCTACACAAAAACGGATCCAACTGGGCATATTAAGAGAAAATTCAAAGGTCCATTGCCTAGCGGTACTCTAACTAGAGACCTGACCAACTATGGTCAACCACAAATCAACACACTACTCCCACATTAAAGGACAAGACCAATTATAACATCATCACAAGGCAACAGCCGAACTAGAGACCATTGATATAAACAGGTACCCCAAATCAACCAAACGACAGGGTCCAAAAGAACATATCAAGTCTTGTCGTTACTTAAGAAAAAGTGAGTATAGAAATTAAACTTGCATAGGCATTAACTAGTAGAGGCAATCTTTTCCCATATTGATTTAAACACTAAATGTCGATCAAGTTTTCTAAATGATCTAAGTTCTCAAAATACAATAACAGAAAACACAAAACAACATTACAAGGTAAATTCAATACCACAATTGCACTAGTACAATCTTGCCTATTCCCCAATTCAGAGAAAATATAAATTAACAATTTATTCTACTAAATGAAAATTTCATTTACTTGCCAAATTTTCCTAACGATACTTTAATTAATTCCCAATATTTCCTATAGTATATTATTTAAGTTTCCAAAATACCCAATGATATAATATTCCTATTTTCCAATTACCCAAATACACTATTATATTTCATTTCTAAAATCTCTCGATAACCTATTATCGTCTAATTTCTCATATAATAATATTTTATTTAAAACTTACTAAGCAATAAATATATTTTATTTCCAAAATCTCCCAAATAAAATATTACTTTAACCTTTTTCCACATAATGAAATAAATAACAAACTATATATATATATATATATATATATATATATATATATATATATATATATATATATATATATATATATATATATTTATAAAATAAAATAATAATAAAAAATACAATTCACCACAAGTTGGAGGCATGTAAAAAGTTAAGGCAAATTTAATATTGCTCGGTAGCTTTGCTACCATAGGATAGCATGTTTCCGTACGGTAGCACTGCTACCCGTATGGTAGCTCTGCTACTGCACGATAGTACTTGCTACCATCCCCCCCATTTATTTTATATTATTTTATTTATTTATTTATAAATTTTATTTACTGTGACATACACAACCAAGAAGAAAACCAGTCTCACAAAGACTAAGAAAATTATTCTTTTTCCAGAAAGACCAAGAATACCAAAATTGATTTTAAAACTAAATCAACAAACCCATAAAATAAAAATAACTAAAAACCCCAATCTGCAGTCTCAGACTCATAAATCTCTGAGAAATAAATCTCATTATCAAGCCCTCAGACATATGAATGCATTCCGTTAATCTGGAACAAAACCCCCCCAAAAAATAGACTCAGAAATTTTCTAAGACAAACAGAGAATGGATTCAGCCAATCTTAAACAAACGTTTTCATTCCCAGGCAACCCATTCTGGCAAAATTTCGCCAACATAACCCCCTCTCAGGGTAGAATTAGTGAATCTGCTTAATCTACAAGCATGAACTCCAACTATTTTAACAACCTTTCCACAATACAAAAGAATGCAAACCAATTTTTTCAAAGCGAAAACTCAAATCTAAGAACATTCATGGATTTTTTTAAACCAACATTTCATGAAGAACAACCAAACACAATTTTTGATTTAATAACGAAAAAAAAAAAAAAAGTAAACAAAAATCCTACCTCTTTTAGCATTCCTGGCAAGATTTGGAAGAAGAGCCCAACCTCTAGCTATAGAAATTCTTCCTTCCCAAAATCCCCAATTTTCTCCATCCAAAAATATTTTTCCCCAAAAAAAATCAACAACCCTAAAAATATTTTCCAACCTAGGTTAAATGGAATAAAATTTGACCTAATCTCCTAATTTCGAATTTAAACACTTTTTAAATTTAAAAAAAAAAAAAATCATTCTTTTCCACTATTCAAATAATCTTGATTGATACTATCTTAATTTGGGCATCATCATAATCGATGGCACACGTGCAGAGGTCTTCGAGCGGCCGAGCTAGGGTTTTGAAGCCCTAGCTCGCGGGAGGTTCCTGGTGCAGTTGCAGAGGGGGAGGGGAGTGAAGGGTGTCAGGGGAGAGCAGTAGGCTGGGAGCGGTTGGGGGATAGGGTTGCTGTGTCGACCGTCGGGGGGAGGTTTTGCTGCACGAGAGTAAGGGTTGGCTGCGTGGGAGGAAGGACTCCGGACTGCTACGGGCAGTGGGCTTCCGGTGGGGCTCCCGTGGGGTTGGGGGGTCCATTTGGGGCATCTATTGGAGGAGCTTGGAAGGGGGGAGCCTTCGGGGCTGGGGTCCTTGGTTGCCCTTTGTCGCCTTTTAAATCTTTTCGAGCTCTAATGTTGGGTTTTGGTGGTGAGGCCTCTCATGTGGCTCCAACCATGGACTTCCGTGCTGCAGTGGGTTCTAAACCCCCACCTCAGAATATGAAGACATTTTCCAATAACCTTTTCTCCTCAGAACCGGGGTCTGGAAGTACTAGTATTTCTCGCCTTATGAAGATTAATGGGTGTCTGGAGAGATGCAGCGAAAGGCCGAAGCTGGTTATTCCTCCGGAGATGATAGTGGAAGACATTGAGTACTTTTCAAAACACTCACTCTACTGCAAATTTCTAGGAACGAGGGTCTCCCTGCAGTTCTTGGAAAACTGGGCACAGAGGTCTTGGGCACCAGATGGGGAAATGGAGATTATGCTGCTTGCGAACAACTATTTCATGGTTACTTTCAACTGTATGGAGGACCAAAATAGGGTTTTTGAAGGAGGCCCGTATTTTTACAACCAGGTGGGGTTGTTCATCAAACCTTGGCATGCGGGGTTTAACCCTTCAGAGGAGCTCCCAAATAGGGGTCCTGTATGGGTTCGGTTACCACGTCTTCTAGTGGAATGCTGTCGAGAGGACGTGTTACGGATGCTAGCAGCACTACTGGGGAAACCAGTGGGATCTTCATCGCAAACCCTAGGGAGAAAGGTAATGACCTTTGCGTGCATTTGTGTTGAAATTGATCTTAGTAAACCATTACCAGATGCTATAGATATGTGTGTGGGTTCTTAATCATGGGTTCAACAGCTAGACTATGAGACTTTACCGTTTCGTTGTCGTCTGTGTCATGAGTATGGTCATTTACAACGTAAATGCCCTAGATTTAAACTAGTGGTGCACCAACCTCAACAACCGGCCCAGAGTCAAGATAGGGCTGATAAAGGAAAAAGTGCTATGGTGACTAATGTAGTGGGTGCTGAGGGTTTTGTTCCAGTTAAGGCAAGGAACAGAAATCGAGGCTAGAAGAGGTCCCTTCAGGAGAGGTAGGAGGAGGATACCTTTAACAGATTTGAAGCATTGGACAACCTCAGCCATGAGGAAGTGAATCTAGGGTTAACCCCTTTGGATCAGGGGGCTTCAGGGGGGGCACCAGAAAAAGTTAGGGAGGACTTTTCCCAGGCCTTGGTAGTGACTGGAAACCAACAAATGGAGATGGAGCAGGCTGGAGGGGCCGAGTTGGGACTCATTCCTGGTTCGGAAGTGAATTTGGGTGGGGGGGAAGGGTCCCCGACAGCCCTGAAATTGGAACCGGCTGGAGATAGGACTAGCAAGTCTTCTGTTCACCTAGGTCTTCATCAGAAAGATATTAAGAAAAGTGCCTCAGAGAAAATCTCAAAGGCTGGCAGAAAGAAGGATGTGGATAAAATCAAAATGATGGGAGAGAATTTGATTGACTCAGGGTCAGTAAAGACCTTGGATTCTCACTTTTCCAACCCTCCCAAATGATTGTACTCTCATGGAATGTAAGGGGCTTGAACAACGGCCCTAGACAAAAAGCTGTTCAAGATTTGATTAGGAATCATTCACCTGATGTCCTTTTCTTGCAAGAAACTAAACTTTCAGTAGAGAGTATGACGAGTCTTGTGCCAAAGCTATGGGGGCGAGGCGAGTGTCAGTGTGTTGGGGCAGCTGGTTCCTCGGGAGGGGTGACCTGTCTTTGGAACCCTTTAAGGCTCTGCCCTGTTTGGTGGGCCGCCTCCAGATCCTCGTTATCTGGGGTGCTATCTAGTCTCGAGACTGGGGAAGTCATCTTGTTTTCAAATATCTATGCTCGCACTAATCTTCAGGGTAAGCAAAACTTATGGTCTCATGTTGCTGGTATGCGAAGGTTGGCCCCTTTTCACCCTTGGATTATGGTAGGAGACTTCAATGCCATTTTGGAGTTGAGTGAGAAGAAGGGCAGTGTAATGTGGTTGGAACCTTCTTCAGTCCTTTTCTAGGATAGTATCTCCCTATTGTAGCTGGTTGACATCAAGCCTAGCAATGGCTTGTTCACTTGGAACAACAGGAGGGTGGGTGAGAATTAGATTGCTAAACGGCTAGATCGCTTTTTGGTTTCTTGCTTTTGGATTGGCGGGGGGTGGTCCACAACTTATGAGATTCTTGACTGGAGCGGGTCGGATCATTGGCCCATCAAGTTGGTTTCATCCTTGGCTCGGGTTGCTCGCTCGCCTTCATTCAAATTTCAACTTATGTGGCTTCGGGATCCCTCTTTACAGGATCTGGTTGCGGACTGGTGGAGGAAAGGCAGGCCGGCCTTTGGCACTGCCATGTTCTCTTTTGCCAAGCAGCTGCAATTTGTTAAGCGCTAGCTTAAACAGTGGAACTGTCAAGGGTTTGGGAACATCTTTCATGAGAAGAAAGCTACCCAAATTGTGTTGAATGAGATCACTAGGGAAATTAGAGAGCATGGGTTGTCAGAGGAATTTCTTAGAGAGGAAGACAAGGCTATCAAGGTGGTTGAGGAATGGGAGATTAGAGAAGAAATTTATTGGAAGCAGAGAGCTCACATTGATTGGTTGAAGGAGGGGGACAAGAATACGGCCTTCTTCTTCAACTCTGTGAAAGCAAGGAGACACGGAAATTCCATTCCTGTTCTGGTTAATGATAGAGGTGAGTAGTGCTTATCCTTGCAGGAGATGTCTAGGGAGTCCCTTCATTTCTTCCAGTCCCTCTTTAGGGAAGAATCTCAGGCAGGAAACAGTGGAGGAGAATCTGGTTTTGGCTTGCATCCCTTCCCTTGTCTCGAGGGAGATGAATGAGCAGCTTTTGCATCCTATCTTGATGGAAGAACTTGAGATGATTGTCTTCCATATGAGGAAAGGGAAGGCTTCTGGACCAAATGGGTTCCCGGTTGAATTCTTTCAAGAGTTCTGGGATATTATTAAGCTAGATTTATTGGATGTTGTCCAGGAGTCCCAGAGAAATAAGCAGATGCTTAGGGCTTTGAATGCGACCTTCATCGCTCTAATCCCCAAGTGTGAAGGGGTCGACTGGTTAGGCTAGTTCTACCCTATCTCTCTCTGCAATGTGATTTATAAGATCATCTCTAAACTGATAGCAGATAGATTGAAGAAGTGCCTAGGGAGTGTTATTTCGGAGGAGCAGAGTGGGTTTGTGGAAGGCTGCCAAATTCTAGATGGGGTGGTCATTGCTATGGAGATCATTCACTCTATGGTAACCTCCAAGAAAAAGGCTATGTTTATCAAGTTGGATATGGCTAAGGTGTACAATAGAGTTCAGTGGTCCTTCCTTCAGAAGATCCTCAAGGCTTTTGGTTTTGCTGATGAGTGGATCCAGTGGGTTATGAGTTGTGTTATGTCCACCTCTTTCTCGGTGCTTATCAATGGGGACCATACTGAGCTATTCGGGGCTTCAAGGGGTCTTCGTCAGGGGGATCCCCTCTCCCCTTATTTATTCATTCTTCTTACTGAGGGTCTGGGGAGGATGATTAAGCATAATGTGGGCCTGGGTAATATTCAAGGTTGGAGCTGGGGTAATGACTTGCAGCCGTAGTCTCACTTGCAGTTTGTGGATGATACAACCCTTATGGGGCTAGCTCGGATCAATGAAGCTTCTAATATGCGTAAGGTCCTGGATGTTTATCTTGCGACATCTGGCCAGTTGATTAATGAGGACAAGTCTTCTATCCTCTTTTTCAACACTCCTGAAGATATCCAAAGGAGGATTGCTTTTATTCTGAGATTCCAAATTGGCTCCCTGCCCTTGACCTATTTAGGAATTCCTATCTCTCCTGGCAAGCCTCCTAGGGAGTCGTGGCAGGGGATCTTGGATAAACTCTGATCGAAGGTTGATCACTGGACTCATAGATGGTTATCCTTTGGGGGGAGAGTTCAACTGATTCAGTCGGTGGTTCAGGCTTTGCCGACCTATTGATGTATGCTTCAGGTGGCACCTAAGTGGTTCTTGAAGGGTTTGGACTCTCTGGCTAGGTAGTTCTTATGGGCAGGAAATCTCTCCTCTTCCAAGTGGAGTTTGGTCAATTGGGACCTAGTGTGTAGCCCAAAGCAGTCGGGGGGGCTTGGGTTAAGGTAGTCTATTCTTTTTGGGGAGGCACTTGCAGCTAAATTATACTGAAGGTGGTGTGTTGAGCAGGATCGAGGTTAGGCCAAGATTATGGCCAACAAATATATGCAGAGGATCCCTTTGGAGGAAATCCCTAGATATCCGCTTGAAGGAAAGGGCTCATTGATCTAGAACACGCTAAAGAGGAGGGCGTCTCTCATTAAGGCAGGGCTTTTTTGGATTTGCAGAAGGGGGGAAGAGGTCCTTTTTTGGAAGGACTCTTGGGATGGTTACCATCCCATCCTTGATTAGTTTCCTAACCTTGGAAACCTGGGCCAGAGGTTTTTGGACACGGGATGGTCAAGGGTGAGTGATTTTAAGGTTGTCTATAGGTGCGGTCAGCTAGATTTGGAGCGATGGAAGAATCCTAATGAGTGGCCGGTGGTTGGGATGGAGGAAGAATATGCGGAGCTGTAGGGCATTTTGGCGAATAGACACTGTAGCTCTCTTAAGGGTAGGGATGGGCTTGCTTGGTCTCCAAATCCTAAGGGCGTCTTTTCTGTGGCTAGTGATTACTAAGAATTGATGAGTTGAAGACTTGAGGGAAGAGAAGTGAACTGGTGGAAATAGGTGTGGAATAATGCTTCTTGGCCAAAGTGTAACTGCTTTGCTTGGACTTTAGCTTGGAATAGATGTCTTACTTGGGACAATATCCGCAAGCGGGGATTCTTGGGGCCTTCTATCTTTGTTTTGTGTGGTAACGGAGAGGAAGATTCCTCTCATCTATTCTTCAGATGCCCATTCTCTATGCTTATCTGGCACTATTGGTGGGGGGTGTGGAAGCGTCCTTGTGTCCATGCAGATTCTCTGGTGGAATTTTGGAGCAGTTTGGGCAGACCTCCTATTCTGGCCTCCCTCATCCAGACTGTCTAGTATATTGGGCCCATCTTCATTCTGTGGCAGATCTGGCTCGAAAGGAACAGGAGGATTTTCCATGAGGCCAAATTGTTTGTTCAACAAGTTTGGAATAGGATCACTGTTATGATTCGAGAGACAATGGAAGCTAAGTGTGAGGTGAACTTCCCGCTGGGTAGAGATGAGGCAAATATTGTGAGTAGGCTTGGATTGCAGGAGCTATCTCTGTCCTCTACTTGTGTCCGGAGAGGTAGATGGGCTATTAAGAAGGTGCAAAGGGTGGGAAGGTGGATACCCCCTCAGGATGAGTTTATCAAAATTAACACTGATGGCTCATCTAGGGGTAACCCAGGCCCTGCTGGAATAGGGGGTGTTGGTAGGAACAACAGTGGGGAGGTTGTTTTCTTCTTTTCGGTGCATAAAGGATGGCAGTCTAATAATTTTATGGAGGGTTTAGTGATTCTTTATGCACTGGAGTGGGCTTTGGAGTTGGGTTGTAGGAAGGTGATTTGTGAATCGGATTCACAAATTGTTGTCAACTTGTTGTCTGAGCAGAAGGTGAGTGGGATTCAGTGGCAATTGGCAAGGATTGTTCAACAGATTCTCCAAATTAGCTCTTTAATGGAGCAGGTGTCCTTCATCCATATTCCTCACGAATGGAATGGAGTGGCGGATTGTTTGGCCAAGTGGGCCTTAGATCATGATAGTGATTGGGAAGTGGAAGGTTGGGAGCATCTCTCTTGGGACTACTGTCAGGAATTGTAGAAGATCTTCACTGAGGACATGGATGGTTTTGAAGCTGGTTGATTTGTGGTTGGGTTGGTTGTTTTCTCTGGGGCCTCGGGGCTCTGTCATTCTGTGTAATGCTTTTTTCTGATTTTCAATAAAGTTTTTACCCTTTTATTCAAAAAAAAAAAAAAAATCTAACTTGCTTTTCTAATTAAAATTAAAATGCTTCTCTCTCATTTAATTTTAATTTTCTCAATATTAACAAAGCTAACATTTATATTTCGCAATATTGATGAGGGTAAAATATTTTAATTGAATTAAATTCTCAAAATCAATCTTTCACACTACATCAAATATATATATATATATAAATTAAACTTGTTTTTCTAATAAAAATTGATTTTCTTAAATAATTAAAATTAACCTTTCTATTTGAAAAAACAAAAAGGGATTAAATTATTTCTATTTCGAATAACTTTAAATCTTCCCTTTTCAAAATGTATAAACTAAATAAATTCACGATTTTAAATTAACCATTAAATTAAACTTGCTATAACATAAATAGAGCGATCTTTTAAATTAATGATTAATCACATAAAAGAACCTATTTATTTTAATTCCTCAATTACTAATGCGTAAATGAACACCTTAAATCGAATTAAATACTTAAACTTGCTACAAACATAAATAGAGCGATCTTTTTAATTAATGGTTAATCACATAAAAGAAACCTATTTATTTTAATTCCTCAATTACCAATGCGTAAATGAACACATTAAATCGAATTAAATACTTAAACTTGGTACAAACATAAATAGAGTGATCTTTTTAATTAATGATTAATCACATAAAAGAAACATATTTATTTTAATTCCTCAATTACTAATGCGTAAATGAACACATTAAATCGAATTAAATACTTAAACTTGCTACAAACATAAATAGAGCGATCATTTTAATTAATGATTAATCACATAAAAGAAACCTATTTGTTTTAATCCCTCAATTACTAATACGTAAATGAACACATTAAATGAAATTAAATACTTAGGATAAAATACTCAATTTTTACCACACGCAAGGCATGCAACCCAAGAAAACCAACCAAATACACAACCCGCAAACCCAAACGAAAAGGGAAACTGACGGACCACAGGTGACACTCACTTGAGCATGACTAGGGTAAAATGAGGGTTTTACGACCACCTAACCCAAATTCTAAGGACGAATGAGGTATACTCAACCCTGCGAATCTCGATGAAGACGAACCTCACACCTAGGTGGTACTATTCCTGCAATCTCCTGCAACCATGAGTCACACAAGCATATATATATATATATATATATATATATATATATATATAATGAAAGTGTTAGCTCGAGATTAATAACAAGAATCAAGAGAACAATTAAACTTACATAAGAATCGATGCGAAAGCACATTAATAGGTACGCATAGTAATCACAATATCTGACTACAACATTACATCACGGTAAATCAACCATTCAAGAATGCCACATAAAAACTCAACCAAGGTCAAACCAGTTTTACAAAGTTGACTAGGGTAGGGGCACTACATTATATTCTGATTGATAAAGCGATGGCCATCTATGTTTGATTGTAGAGTGAACCATGATGTGGGTTTTGCTGCTTAACATTACCCACGTAGAAATATTTTTGTAAAATAAATTTCAGCAGCAATATCTGTATACATTTGACATTATATAATGGACCTTGATGTGGATTTCATTGCTTTATAGTACCCAAATTATCAATGCTATAGTTGAGTAGTTATGAAGGCATACCATTTGCAATTTTTGTGCCTATAAAAAAGCTATCATGCTCATAGCTTAGTTATGTTCGAGGGAAAATTGCTATTATTTATATTCATAATTTTCAATGCATCATCTTTCGCTAAAGTTTTATTTTTATTGCAAGAATTTCTACTATAGAAAGGCTTATTAATCTTGCAGATTTCATATCTTTGAACATTAAAAAAAATAGATTGGTTGTTGGCTCAACTATAAAAAATTACGGTAAGACCATTTTTTTGTCCCCCTAAAAATGGAAATTCTGAGAATGAATTTGAACATCCACAAGTGGAATATTATCATATTTTGGTAGAACTGATGCCCATAATGCACCTTCACCGCTTAAGCTCCAAATGAGATTTTATTAGAAAAAGCTTGTGGCTCATAGAGGGATTTCAAGGTCAATAGTCAACCTAAATTTTAGATTTTTTAACTGTATTTTGAAGGCAACAATACTTATGAAAATTTATTAATCTTGTTTGGTACAATCAGAATACATGACCCTTTTCAGCTCTTTGACTGACTTCACCATACAATGGGGATTCAAATTCAATAGACCTCCTTAGATGAAGTGACACAACCCCATCAAAACTCTTACCTAGGAAACAATCCAATTGCTCTATGACTATTTTTTTTAAATATTTCTAGCTTTACTGTTGCAACTCCAATGCAAGTCTTTTGAGTCCCTATAAGCTAACCTCAATCATATAGCAGCAACAATAATTTCACCACTTTTTTCTAAATTTGGAAACTTTATTAAACTTAAAACTTCTGAACATGTAAAGTTAGGGTAATTGAATGGAGAAACTTTTGAGTTGTAGCTATTGTGCATGATTTTGACCCATTGAAACTTTTAAGATAGCGAAAGAAATAATTAAATAAATTTTGTTATGTGTGGATTGGAGTTGCTTTCGTTGGATATGCATGTATTGCATGTCCTTAAGCTTTCATTTGGTTTTTAAGGCACAATTTCTTAGTTGATAATTCTGTCACTATTTTTTCAATACATGCTGGTCCTTAAGGTTTAATTTGGATTTTAAAGCACAATTTCTTAGTTGATAATTCTGTCACTATTTTTTCTACTGAATATATTTGAGAGGAGGGCAGTCAACACACTACCAAGGAAAGAAGAAGATAATTTTGTGACTGAAAGTTACATTGATGAACAAATGGAGAAAAGTAGAAAGAGATTATATGCCAAATTTTATGTAGTGCTTGGTCTTTTTTTGAAAAAAATGTATGGAAAGTTGGATGTACTGGAGTTTTGAATTCAAAACCAGCTAGTAGGTTCTAAAAAAAATCAAAAGTAAAATCATACGATATCTCTATTCAAGCAAACCTGTTGCTAATGTAATATTCAAGACATACAAACAATCATTTTTATTTTAGACTTCAAGCTGGGATTTTATTTGTAAAAGCAAGTCAACCTCTACTTTTTCTGGCATTAGGCAGGGACTCCAGCTACACTATCCCAAGGATCTTTCTCTTCACTTTATCAATCATAGAGAAATTCCTTACCTAGAATAGTAGACTAGATAATGTACACAGAGATTCAAAACATCATTCCCCACCCAATATGTATATAACTTTGTATATATAAGAGGCATCCTTTGATTCATCCTACTATAATGCTTTCCAACATGACAAACAATCTCTGACTCATACTCCAGCATCGAATTTAGATACAATTGATTATTGTCGGTAGTGAAAAAGAAACAATGCTTCAATGATATTACATTTGGGTGATCCAGGAAACGTATTATCTACAACTCTCAGTTCTTGCATTCTTCATGGTGACGGTCTCCTCTGTCTTGAGATATTTAGCCTGAACAACCAAAATAAATTCAGTACAGATTTGTATGATATGTGTTATACAATAAAGCTCCATATATGTAGATCAAAGAGAAATAATCCTTAGACATCAACTAAATTACTTCACTACGGATGTTCTAGGCCATTGTTTTACCACAAATGACCTCATCTCCTCATTCCCAGCCTAAAAAAGGTACACCTATAGACTACAATGACATTAACATCATAGCTAATCTGCCACACACTTCTTTTACATGAAAATAACTTAAACCCCAAGACCCCCAAAGTAAAGTGATGCTAACTTTATACTTTAAGCACAAATAGTTTGACCACAACCCTATTAGGAAATAACTTTTAAAAATGAACCCTTAGAAGTGCACACCTATAAGCTAGCAAGATATACATTAGCATGAAACCAGAATAACTTAACTATAGAGATGCCAGACATTTGTTTTACTAGAAATACTTTCTATTTCCATATCATAAAAATTGGATAGCATCTGCTAGACATTGATTAAACTAGATAGACCCTTAAATTCTCACATCTCTAAACCAAAGAGATTATAACTTAAAACTGCAAATAAAATAACTATCACCAAAAACCTACCACGCGTTGATTTTAGGATCATCCCCACATCCCTACATTCCCAAACCAAAAATATATAGTCACAAGGCTATAAGTACCCATAACTTACTGCATATCTACCAGAAATTGATTTTACTAGGTAAAATCTTAATTGTCCGTATACCTAAAACAAGAAGATATAATCTCTACACTGTACATACAATAGATTCAATATAGATCTTCTGGACATCAATTTTTCCATTGTTGACTTTGAAACCCTCTATCCCAAAAACAAGAAGGAAAGATAAAAACATCCATAAAATTCACTACAAGTTTACCTAGGTTAATTTACAGGCATTGACCAAAAAAAACATCTCCATATTAAAAAGGCATGACATTTAGCCTCCAACTAGTACGACTTCACTACAGATCTATGATGCAATCACTTAACTTAGACAATTTCCTTAAATTTGATTCTTCTATATTGAGTTTAGAGCTTGCACATTGAATTTGACTATAGATATTGTCCAAATCAAGTGTAACTTGTTATATATTCTTGCACTACTTATTTCATTCTTCCTAACCATGTTCAACCCTCTTCAAATATTATTATTTTCTATGCATTTATCCAAGTAGTTTTACAGGTTCTCACAAGTATATACTAATCATTAACTTTATTTTATCCATTACACTCTAATGAATTTGCCTTAAGCCTTAAGCACTATGTTGTAAGTTACCAACTAATAGTTAACTCATCTTATTTTTTGCTTTTGTATTAACTTACATTAAATTTATTTAAAACAGTAGATAATTTTGAACAAAACCTATCTCATAGTTAACATTTGTAGCCATTTACAACCTAGAAAGACAAGGCATTAATGACTTTTATTTTTTTTGCAGGTTTGTGAATGCATGGACCTAATTCAGCAAAGGCAAATGCCATACTAAGCATAGTCAAATGAAATTACATAGATCCCTCTGATTTGGTACTTTGCATGTTTCCTCCAAAGACATTAAATGTTAAAAACTTTGACATCCTTTTTAGCTTTTTGGTTGCTATGGAGGCACCTTTTGTTTCCTGCAAACTTTTAATGCTTTTTCCACTTGTTCATACAAGTTATTGAATCTGAGTTGCTTCATTTATATAATATTGGTAAGTGTGCGAGACTTAGACTGAGTCATTCTATATATCCTAATAAAGTTATCTCTTGCCTTGCAGGAAGGATGACAAAGCATGACCTGGAGCACATGGTGAATGCTATTTACAAAACTAAATCATAGTGCGAACAAGCAATGTGATTGCCAGTGAATTTATTGCTCAACATTATTTGCAACACTGTTAGCAGTTTTAATAATATAACAAAATCTTAATAAGAACAACCAACATTTTATGCTCAAACTCATAAGATAGAAGTAATATGAGCCTTTGGATGGTAGGGCTCAGAGAAAGATTGGATTGCACATTTGGACATTCATTCAAACTCATGATTATAGGCTTATAGTTTTTTTTTTTAACTAATTACATAAATTTATTTTCTTTATCTTGATGTTTTGGATTACATTCTATGATCCATATTATGATTCATCATCCTTTGTTGCAATCTTATTCCAATTGTGAATTATAGAGTATGATTGATAGAGAAAATTAATTTCCATGACATATTTTTTTGGGTTGTTTTGAGCATTCAAATCATAAATATTTATTTCACAGATCTAAATCCAGCAAAATCTACAATATTTTAACCTGATTCTCTTAAGAAGGTTTGGCTACATCCTTCCAAAGAAATTTGCTAGTTCCACATTGCTAGTTTCACACTCATGTGCCCTTCTCAGGGACTCTATTAATAGATTCGGGGAAGCCTTAAAGTAATGTTGTTAAAAAACAAAGAAACATCACAAGATATTTTGAACTGGTATTTCTCTATAAAATTGTTTTAATTGTGATAGTTAAGTAAAATAAATCATAATTCATACTAACAAGGTCAAATCTCTGTTTCAACAATTAAGGGCTTCAAAGACTTTTTAAAGGGATTTGTTTTTCAATTTTCTCTTTGTTGTCATTTAAATTTCCACAAAGATCAAGAGCTTATATACATTTCTTCCAAAAAAGTTGTCTATAAGATTAATGCAAATAAACAAAATCCTTCATACCTAACAAAAACTCAAATCAAACTATTATAAGAATTTTTTTTAACTACAAACCTTTTCTCCTAAGGCCAAAACACTACATATTAATAAAAAAATTAGAACAAGGGTGCTTGCACCTTCATCTCACAAAACAATCCAAAGTGCAAAATCTGATAAAGGCAAGAAGTTGGTCCAAGGGTAAATTGAAAAAAAGCTTTTTGAGCCCAAAACAAACAAAATCTATAGTTCCAATGACAAAAAGCAAAAAAAAATCTCCTCTCAGACATAAGAAAGTTTGACATAGAAGAGGCAACAATTAGGGATTCAAAGTAGCAAAGTTGGTTTAAATCAAATTTTACTTCTGCAGAAAACTCATGAACTTGTATCACTTTTTATCTAATTTAACATTGCATATTAATAAGAATATATAGAAGAATGGTACCATAGTCAAATGAATTCAACATAAGCACCTATAAGCATCTACTATGCAAACAACCTAAACATGTCACTTGATATCAAGACATTCAAAGTATTTTTTAAAAGAGTGTTATTATGAACACTACTACATATACATACCTAAGTTTAAAAACTAGACTTCTCAAGCTTTAAATGACTAAAATTAGTTCTAGAGTATGACTAGACAATGTGAAAATTTGGCCACCTTTAGAAACCAATAGAAAATATGTACTTAATATTAAAAAATAATTGTAATAATAATTTTTGAAAATTTGATGAGGTCTCTCCGAAGGTCAAATTCTTAAAAATCAGTTTCAGTCATCATTTTTGGAAATCATATACAATTTGACTAAAAATCAGTTTCAGTCATCATTTTTGGAAATCATATACAATTTGACTAAAAATTAGTTTCAGTCATCATTTTTGGAAATCATATACAATTTGACTAAAAATCAGTTTCAGTCACCTTTTTTGAAAATTATATACAAATGGATTGGTGATAGAGCCAGAGTGTCTTAAAAAAAATATTCACAAAACCATTTTTTTGAGCAATAGATTCAAAGTCAACAAGGAAGGTAAAAGCAGAAAAATGGAACTTGGAAAAAGGAAAATTGTCAAATTTTTCGCTCTTGCAAGTTTGAGTAATCTTGTGATAACCTGTACTAATGGTATAAGATGAAATCTCAATAAAGCAATGCAAGTGCAAGGCAATAAAGTTGCACTTGAAGTGACCTATCTAGAAGTTCTCTACAACCATTAGACTAATGTATATTGTATGGTTACAAATCCATTGTATTATGGATTGTAGTTTTAGCTTTATACTGTACTGTGAATGAAATTGTTTCATCACATCTATATCCCGAACTTGAAACTCTTTGAGCACATCTAAATTTCTATTTAAAAACAAGGATAAATTAGGAATTTACCACATGATCAAAGATTTCTTCATCCTAGGCCAATTGCATATTTTGTTGCTATTCTGAATCAAATTATAATTTCCCTATGACCTTTCAGCACCATTTAAATGATTCTAATCATAAACAAAAAAACAACAAATTTAAGCAAATGGCAGGGACTCTAGCCGCATCATAGCTCTTGTTTATGATGAAATTGATATGTTTCACATTATTGAAACAACTTTAAAAATATCTAACTATTTTTTTGTACTCTAGGTTTTGTTCCACCATTCATCTTGCCTTATCAAACACCAACAATCTATTTCATTCTAATTTAAAAATATCTGACTATTTTTTGTTGGTGTTGGAAATAAGTCACACCCGAACTGACGATGGACTAGTCCAAGAGGGGCCAATAGCTTAGTGGTAGAGCACTCCAACAACATATGGAAGGTCCTAGGTTCGAGTCCTAGTTGGTCCATGTCTCAAAATTTATTAATGAAGGCCTTCTACATAGATTATAGCTAATTTATTTATTTACAAACTTTAATGATTTGAGCACTTACCATAATAGTATATCTATATTTATTAATGAAGGCCTTCTAATTTAATGATGGATTAAAATGAGATAAATTAGGGGTGTGATAGGGAATTGATTGATTGAATTCACATAAATGTTAGGAATGTGAGGAAGACTTTGATATGATTGTTTTTTATAGCTATTAAATACTAAAATTTAATTTTAGCTTTTTTATATTAGATAAAGTAATTTTTTATTTTTCTATATTTTTTCTTTTATAGATGAATATTCTATACTAAAATTGTTAAGTTTATATTATTTTTTTTACTTTTGATTTCATAGGTTTTTAGGTTTTATCTGATTGTATTTGAAATGTTTCAAATTCGTTTCATTGTTTAAAAAATTATCCTTATAATATATCTTAGTAACTAAAATCCCTATGTCCTAAGTTTTCTTAGCTCGTCACCATGACATCCATTTTTCCTAAATGTAACTCCACCCAAGATATAATTCAAAAATCCATGTGGGTAAAAAAAATATTCAAGAAATCAACGAGGGGGCTCTCACAAACAACCTCGAGGAATCCAAAATAAACATTAGGGATGCTTTAATTTTTATAACCGGTTGGGATTTTTTTCATAATATTTGTAACACACATTTTGAGAGTTACATTTTCTAGTACATATAAGAGTATAATTTGTAAAAGGTCATCATACTCAATTATTTCATAATCTTGGAGTTGGTAGAGTGGGTATGCAAACATTAAAAATAGAAATGTGGTAAACGCAAAGGCTAAAAATTTGTTCACTATAAATAAAATTAATTCAAATAGTATTTATTATCAACCACACTATATAGGTTCTTACATTAGTTTACAATTCATATCTATAGAATATAATAGGGATTGGTATAGTCACAAAGTGAAGTGCTACCACATAGTAGGGTTAGAAAGAACAAAATTGTTAAGAAATGAAAGCCTATTCCTGATGATGAGTTAGAACCTTTTGATATAGATAAAATTGAAGGTTGTTATAAATATACATATCAAGGGATATGGCATTCCCTAAGAATATATACATAATAGAATATGTAGAGATACTACATAATGAAATACCTAATTCATGGAGGACAATTTCTAGCCAAACTTTTAGGTGGTATTCTTTATTGTATCACATTTTATTGCATGCATGTTGAGTGAGATGATGTTTTAAGAATACAAATTAAATTAAATGAGGTTACATAAAGTTTTCTATGCCATATATAGATTTGGACCACAAACATGGATTCACGTCATCTAATTCAAATTGCTATATTTTATGATTGCTTTATCACCCCAATTTTTGAAAGGTTAAGATATGAAATACTAAGATTGGTTAAAATATTCCAAGAATTATAGAGGCATCAAGCACTTGAAGAGGGATCTATAGTGGGCCATAAGTGGAGTGGCACATTCTTCTATGAAAAAATCATTGTAATAAAAGTATATGATGGCCCATTAATGGGCTCTCCCGAGTTGATCCAGAAAGGAACAAGGTGAGTGGTGAAAGTGTGAAGATTGGATTGGCAAAGACCTGAGGAGGGTTGTATCAAAGTGAATTTTGATGGAGCATCGAGGGGAAATCTAGGACCGTCTGGTGTAAGTTTTGTTGCCTAGGATTGGCAAGGAGATATCCTGGCTATTTGGGCAAGGAGACTGTTCAATGACATGAACAACAATGCAAAGGTGCATGCAACATTGTGGAGTGTGAGGATGATGCAACAGTTGTCGATATCATGTTTACATTTAGAAGGCGACTCCCAAATTATAATTAATTCAATTATTAAAGAAGAGGCTTTATCTTGGAAAATTAACAAGATTATTGAAATGATTAAATTTGAATTAGCAGCCTTCCAATATTTTTGAGTTTCTCATGTATTGAGGAAAGGTAATGATATGGCTGATGTACTTTCCAAGGTAGCTATATCATTGTAGGAGGTGAATGGTGAAGCGGTGTGGGAAGATTATTGAGGTGTTGAGTTGGATCTTGTATGAGTCGTATGCTACCAAAGGAGGAAGTTTATATGATTCTTTATTGTTGATTTGACAAGGGGTGTATTCATTAGTATTAAACCACAAATGTATGTAGTGGACTTTATTTTGCAAGCTGAGGTGTTGTGAAAATGACAAAAGGCTATTTTTGGGGTTTAGGGAAAGTTCTAGAATGGAAGCCAACTTTTCATTCCACTTGTTGAAACAAAAGCTTGCTTTTTTTTGGCAAAGTTTCTAAGAAAAGGATTATGGGGTTGTTTAAATTTGATGACCCCATCTTTCTTCATATTTTGGATGTGTTGATTGGAGAAGATTACATGAAATCCAAATTTCACTACACAACCAATGAAGACATTATCTCCATGTTTGTTGCATGGGGTTTGGAGCTCGACACCAAGGAGGATGTTCTTTGGGTGGTGAAGGCTTGTGTTCCAAAGCAATACACATATGGAATGACCTCCATTCTCATGAGAGTGAAAGCAGACAAAGCACTATGACGGCCATTTGGAGAGGGTATGATGCAAAGTGGGGAAGAGTTGGGTCACAAATTCTTCATCTTATGGATTGATGGTACATGTAGAGCCGCCTGGATGGAGGAGGCAAATTTAGGGTGGGAGGCGCTGGAGGTGTTTGTTTGTGACAAGGAAGTGGAGTAGTCGATGGTAAGGGAGGAGAAGAAGAAAGATGTCAAAAAGAAAATGAAGTTCAACTCAAAAGATTTCTGGATCAATTGCACAGGTAAAAAGAAGAAGAAATTGTAAATTATTCCTATTTTTGTTTCCATTCATTTGGCTGGTTTAAAGACTTATGACTTTGTTTTGGAGGGTTTTCATTATAGAGAATGGGTGGTTGTAAAGCCACTTTTTTTTGATTTTGCATACTATTTAATGGTGTAGGTAGGAGTTTGAAAAATCATTATATTTAGATTGTAGATTGCATAGTAAGGTGCATTTTGGTGTAGGGTTTAAAATATGTAGTAGTGTTTGCTTGTGGTCAGAGACTTGATACAGGGGCTAATCCCTATTTTTAGAAATCTTTTATGTATAAGACTTTTACTATGTTAATGAAATATACTCAAATTACCAATTAAAAAAAGGTATATGATAAAACTATACTCCATGTAATCTACCAAAAAGGGTCCATAGAGGATTTTATTTTTTGAAACAATGTGATAGATGCACAACTCAAACTAGATACATTTAGGAGCTAGAAGAAGATAGGGATCCTACCCCTAGATGGATAATTATTAAATTTTACCATCCTATTATAAGAGGGATATGACAAGTTAGGAGACCTAATTAATAAATTTGGAAAGGAAACTATGATGCCAATCCATATGATCCAAATGGATTAATTAAAAACATGAGGATAATTTTTAGTATTTCTAGCTATGAACTCCAATAGATAGAAAAGGAATATTTAATTAAAAGTTACATTGGCTGGGTTCATAAGGATCAAAGAAGAAAAATATGGAAATACACTAAACTTGTAAAGATAATGATAAATATGAATGATCACAATTACTAGGGTACATTTTTAGAAACTATAGATCCAATAGAAAGAATGAATGTCAAGATAGATCATGTTAAAACCCCAATAGTGATCCCACCCAAGGTAATCTAATTGGAAACGGGAAATACCTTAACCTTTAAAATTTTCACTATCTAGGGTTGTTTTTTAATTAGATCCCCTTATGTAGTATTGGAGAATCACAATAACAAATGATTATCTTTTGGGGACCGGATTCCAAAGACAGATTTTGGGGTAGATTAACTGTCAGTTAATGATTTCCTTTTGGCATCATTTCTATGATCATATGTGTGAGGAGGATTATAATATTAAATGCTGGTTTTGTGCGGCCATTAACATAAGCTTCAAAACCACGAAAGAAACTCTGTTCTGTAACTTCAGAATTTTATACAAGAATTTGGGGCTACACCTGTGGACTGTGAATTACAT
Source organism: Cryptomeria japonica (assembly GCF_030272615.1). Classification (NCBI taxonomy): domain Eukaryota; kingdom Viridiplantae; phylum Streptophyta; class Pinopsida; order Cupressales; family Cupressaceae; genus Cryptomeria; species Cryptomeria japonica. Next base: position 412,059,136 of record NC_081409.1, on the reverse strand, counting down.
TTTTGGCTACTTGTTGTTCAAAATGGGTGGTAATCTAAACAGGAATGAGCCCCCAGGATGTGAAAACTGGAAGAGTGAACAAAAAGTCTGGAGAAGGCTTCATAGATATGGCTTTACTGACTATATGGAAAAGCTTCACGGAAGCAAAAACTCGGTGTCATATGGTTTTGCTAGAGGTTGGAATAACAACAGAGTCACCTTGTTCAGGGAGATATGGCAAATTGATGAGGAGCTGGTTGCAGAGGTCATGGGTCTTCAGAAGGAGGGTACTAAATTCTATAGAGACCGGAAGTATGCAGCCGAAGCATTCAAAAACTTCCCGAAATCGGAGGATGAGAAGGGCAAGATTATTAAAAAAGACATCTCCTACTACATTCCCCAGCAGGTAAAGCCCTTTTGGCAAAAACTTTTAAGGGTTTTAATGGAGTTTCTCATTGTTGACGGTAGATTTACTAAAATCTATAACTATCACTTTGCAATTATTAACCACTTCCATCATGGGGCTAAAATTTCCCTACCTTATTACTTAGCGTCCTCTTTGAATGAGAGTCTAGCTGATCACGCTAAAAAGCCCAATTATTACCCTATAGGCCATCAGGGGCTCATATTGCTCATTTATGAATATTTGAAGGATAAGGCTAGGGCTACCAAAGATGATCCCCTGATCACCAATGCACATATTTCTGAGAGCTGCAAAGACTCTGATTCGGATGAGGGTCAGCCTAATGCCCCTACCCACAAAAAATGAGAGTTGATATAGATAATGTGGAAACAGAGGTGCGCTGTGATGTGGAGGAGGAAAGGGGGAAGGATATTGAGACAAAAATGGAGAGTGAGAAGGATGAGAATGTTGATGAAAAGGAAGAAGGGGGAAACTCTGAAAACCCTCACTCTAACCCTATGGGCTCGGATAGTAGGAATGTAGCTCTGTCTAAGGAGGAAGAAAACCCTAACTCTATGGGCACTGAGCAGGGTAGGGATTCTGTGAATAAAATTCTGAATACCGCCCGTAACTGTACTCTAGAATCCTTCAATTTCCAGAAATGGGTTGTTGACAACATTACAAGTATGCAAAGTAAATAGAGGGAGCTAGAAAATAAGATAAATAATTTGATTAAGGATACAAATTCTGGGAAAAAGAATGAGGAGATGAAAACCAGTGAAGCCGAGGAGGAAGTCGAGATGGAGGATTGATTGGAAAAAGACCTGATCAAAGGGGATCTGAAACATCTAGAGGATGCTATCAAAATTTTGAAAGAATAGACTAAGGAGGATAAAGACAATATCAATACCCGGGTTGCCTGCACTGAGAAGGCTCTGAAAAGTTTCATGAACCACAGTCTTCAGGTCCTAATAGTTTCATCACGAAATATGAATGCACTAGTGGATCACTTGGAGAGGAAAAATCAGGATAAGAATTTGGTAATCATTGAAGACGTACCAACTTCCAGCTCCACTCATCAGATTTCCAGGCGAAGGACAAGGAAAAACACTACTGAGATGGAGACCAAATCGAAAGATATCCAGCTGAGACAGGAGAGAAATGATTTGAGGGAAGCGGCCAAGGTGATGATGCTTCTGGTTCAGAATGCTGAGTCTATAAAAGTATTCAATTGATATGTAATGCTGGGTTTGGGAGGTCAATTTCTTGTTGGCTCCTTGCTGTCCTTTTGTCCTAGCTGCTGGTTTTTGTGCTGGTCTTTTGTAGTTGTTTTGTCTTGTTTCTTTATTGCCTATCTTTTGTAATGTAAGCGGGTTTTGGGTCCCTTAAAACCTATTTTTTCTTAATAAAAACAAATGACTCTACTATTTTGACAATCATAAAATGGTGTAGTTGTAGACAAAGTTAGGGAGAAGACTTGTGAAGATTTTTCGTTCAATGATGACTTCATCAAGACATAGTGATTTAACATTATCTCATAAAAATAAGAATTGAAGAGATGAAATAAAGGAAAAGAAAAAAAAAGAACATACAACAAAAAAATGATTGATGATGGACCTAATACTAGTCATAGTCCTTTAGTAACCAATAAACTTAATATAGATAAAATTACACCTAAGTAAGGGAGAAATTTGGTAAGAGATAGTGGAAGAATCCTCATACCAAGGTGGGAAATATCTTCACGCATTGCCTTAGGGTAAAAGTGCAATCATGTGTCACACTTTTATAAAGGAAATGACCAAAACAACAAAAAAATGTCAACTTCGACCACATAAAAGTGGCATTTATGTTTTGAAAATGATATAAAATAAAGAAATGTAGAACTCTTGATGAAGCTTATGCTTGTAATTTAAAAAAAAAATGATTTGATGTGTTTTATTATGATTTTAAGAGAAAATTTTGAATTTTTGAAAAATTAAAAAAACCAAGATCTAGTTAACATCACAAAGAAAAATCCCTGCTACAAAAAATTGACAAAGAATGGAGGGAATAACACAAGAAGGGGGGGAAATTTGAAAACTGGAAATGGAGGGAACAATGAGGCTAGATCCTCTAGTTTAGATGCCACTATAGCTCAAGGACAAGCGATGGATGATGAGGATGGGAGACCGGATGGGGACCCATGGCTATGAGACCCTCCCCCTGACCGCAAAAAGATGTTAGATTCCCCAAAATTGGGTCCCGAGGGTGTGAAAGTTGACTTAGAAAAGACCAAGGAGGTGCAAGCCCTCAAACCTTGGAGTAGTCTTTTTGCAAGGAAAGCATCTAGAAAACCGACTGATAAATCGTCCTTTCCCTTTATGAAAGATATATCTGATAGAAAAATGGGTAAACTTTCTATTGAGGTTCCAGATTTGGTTATCGATCATATCATTTCTTTAATGGCTTTCTCTCTGGTGGGGAAGTTTGTTGGACCACGATCCAATATTGAGGATGTTAGGTCTTTTGTAAAGAGAAAATGGAGAATGAAAGGTCAGGTTGATGTTTCTGCCCTGTCCAGAGGATTTTTTGTTTTCTCCTTCTCTTGTGGGGAAGATATGGAAGCAGCATTAAGCGGTGGCCCTTGGATGTTTGGTAAATCCTCTTTATCTATGAGAAAATGGTCTCCTAACATGAAACTCAATGACTCTTTCTTTGAATCTGCTCCAGTCTAGGTAAGGCTACCAGGCTTGCCGATGGAATTTTGGGTTGAGGATGTTTTCTTAGGAATTGCTAACTCCTTTGGGGAGCTTGTTGCGATAGATCCAATGACTACAGCTCATAAAAGATTGGTTTATGTGCGCATTTGTGTCAATGTTTCATAGAAGATGGACCTTCCTAGCACTATTGATATAAGTTCCAAACTTGGATTATGAGACCAGACAATAGAGTTTGAATCACTCCCCTTTGTGTGCTTTTCTTGCAAAAAAGATGGTCACTAGGCTAAGCCCTGCCCTAGCAACCCTAAAAAACCTGTGATGTTAAACACCCACAAACAAGTTTGGAAAGAAAAGAATAATAATAAGGAAGGTAACAAAGTGGAAGGAAGAAGCGAAAGTCCTGGTAATATACCAGAACTATCAGAAGGAGATAGAAATGACCCTCCTAAGAATCCCCCTTTGAAGGAAGATAAAAAGAATGAAATTAGGGAGTTTGAGATCAAAACAGTCAATACTTTTGAGGCTCTACAGATTCAGGAGGAGGAGAATGCTATCAGTGAAGAGACACTTGAAGATGGTAAGATTGAGAATATCACTGGCTCTCATCATGAGGTCCCTCAAGTTTCTATAACAAAAAGAGATGAACAGTGCCTAGATGAATTTGAAGGACATGAAATTAAACTTGGAAGGAGTAACAAGTTTGGATCACCTAAGGTTAATCTAAATGCGTTATTCCAGAATATTGGAGTTGATACGCCCACATCATCCTAGAAAAGAGGAGAACTGTGGAGTATTATGCAAGACAAGCCCAGAGAGGAGCAAGAAGAAGAAATAATAGGGAATGGAAAAAAGAAAAAAAACAAGAAGGCAGGAGGCCTTAATGGGGTGAAAACTAGGACCAAATCCAAGGCTGATTTTGGTGCATCAAAATCCCCACCGGGACATAAAACTATGAAATGGCACAGGGACCAGGAGAGCAAACAAAACATAGCTGATGGAAGGCAACGAACTATACAGGAATCCTGCCCCTAGGTTTCCAAATGAAGGTAATATCATGGAATATCAGAGGCCTAAATGGTCTCAATAAATAGGATATATTACCTAATCTCATTCGAGACCAAAAACCAGATATTATCCTTGTTAAGGAAACCAAAATGAGTAAGGAGAAAGTGGAAATTTAAACTTCTTTAAAAATGGAGGGGTATGTGGTAGCAGCTCGAATGGGGCATCTGGTGGGGTGGCTATATTATGGAACAAGAAAACTATTTCAGGAGAAATGATTGATGAAGATGATAACATAATATCCATGAAAGTTAAAATCATCTATGAAGGAAAGGAATGTGTGATTACCAATATCTATGCCCCTAATTCCAAATTTGCTAGAAGCAAATTTTGGGATAAAATCCAGCAAAAAAAAAGATCTTTCCCTAAGAAAAGTTGGGTTGTGATGGGAGACTTCAATACTCCTCTGCAAGGCACTGATAAATCTGGAGGAACTCAAGCTCAACCGAATAGCAGATCTGATTTGATGGACTTTATCAATGTCAATGCTCTTATTGGTATGGATCTTAATGGAGCTTCCTACACCTGGTCTAACCAAAGGGATGGTGAAGACCTCATTTAGGTAAGACTTGATAGATCCCTTGTTACTAATGATTGGATTCTTTCTCATAGATGCTCCCTATTTGTCATCAATAGAATTGGTTCGGATCATTATCCCATTAATTTTGTTGCTAAGAACTTTAAGAATAATCAGAGCTTCCCTTTCTGGTTTGAGAAGATGTGGATTTCTCACCCCTATCTTGAAAAATCTATTGCCAACTGGTGGAATATTGATGTGAATGGAACTGCCATGTATAAAGTTGCTAAAAAACTTAGAAACATCAAAGTCAACATTAAGATATGGAACAAGAAGGTCTTTGGTGATATTTTTTATTCAAAGAAAAAGTTGAAGGAGGAACTAGAACAGATCCAAAACTCAATACATAAAGATGGCTATAAAAAGTATCCCAAAGATATGGAAGATGATGTTTTAGTCAAACTTCACAACATCATTTCTAGGGAGGAAATCTATTGGGGGTAGAGATCTAGGGCGATTTGGTTGGAGGCTGGGGATAGAAACACTAAATTTTTCCACATGACTTCTTTGAAACATAAAGTTGCGAACAAAATTTCTAGATTAATTGCTGAGGACAAAATTCTTCTTAATGAGGATGAAATTAGGGATGAAGCTGTTAGTTTCTTCTCTCAGCTCCTGACCAGAAACAAGGATATTGATTATACCCAACAACAAGATTTGGTTAATATCATTCCCAAGATCATTAATCCTAATCAGAATAAGGCCCTTTCTGCTATCCCTTCTGCTGGGGAAATTAAAAAAGTTGTCTTGTCTTTTCAAGGGGATAAAGCTCTGGGTCCTAATGGCTTCCCTATGTTTTTCTTCCAGGAATTCTGGCATATTGTGGGAGAAGACATGGTCAATGCGGTAAAAGAATTTTTTGGCTCTAGAAGAATCCTTAAGGAATTCAATTCCACTTTTATTGCCTTGATTCCTAAAGTTGTTGGGGTGGATTCAATAAGAAAATTTAGGCCAATAAGTCTATGTAACTCTTTCTATAAGACCATATCCAAAGTTTTTACTACTAGAATTTTGGCTATCCTCCCCTTCATCATCTCTGAGGAGCAAAAAGGTTTTGTTCCTGGCAGGCAGATTTTAGACTCTATCATTCTTGTGCATGAGAATATTCATTCCCTCAATGCTGCTAATAAAGAAGGATTTTTGATAAAGTTGGATCTGGCAAAAGCTTATGATAGAGTGGATTGGCAAGTTCTTTTTAGAATCATGGAGGCATTTGGATTTAATGAGAAGATAATCAAAATTATCAGAGAGTTGATCTCCACTCCTATGTTTTCAATTCTCATTAATGGATCTCCTACTAAATTCTTTAAATCGTCAAGGGGGCTCAGACAAGGAGATCCCATATCTCCTATTCTTTTCACCATCTTGACAAAGAGCATGAGCAAATTGATCTATGATTTGAAAGTGAATAAAATCATCAAAGGCCTTCAACCTTCCTCTGCTAATGTTTTTTGTTCTCACCAACAGTTTGTTGATGATACTATCCTTATGGGATATTCGTCTGTTGGGGAGGCTAATGCCTTCAAAATTTCTCTTAATTCTTATGCTTTGGCTACTGGCCAGCAAGTCAATTGGGAGAAATCGACTATATACTTCATGAACACTCGGGTCAGAAGACAACAGAGAATTGCTAAAATTATCGGTTGCAAGGTGGACATGCTTCCTTCCACCTACCTGGGTCTCCCCTTGGGCTTAGTTCCCCCAAACTCCTTTTGGAATATGCTTATTGACAAACTCAACAAAAAACTTGCTGGATGGAAAGGATCCATTTTATCTCAGGTTGGGAAGTTGCAGCTTCTTCAAGGTACTCTCCAGAATCTCCCTGTTTATGCTCTCAGCTTATTTGGTATCCCGACTAAATTTGTTGAAGCATTAGAAAGAATCCAGAATAGATTTCTATGGTCAGGAGTTAAAGAAAAAAAGAGGATATCCTAGGTTTCTTGGGACAAAGTGTGTAAACCAAAGAGAAAAGGAGGGCATGGGATTAAAGCTCTAAAAAATTTTAATAAAGCTCTCCTTGCAAAACAATTATAGAGAGCTTATGACATCAAGAAAGATTGGAACCGAATCTGGTTTGACAAATATATTCAGAATTAGCCTATCTAGGATTTCCTTAACTCTGAAGACATCCCTGTCGGATCCTTCATTTGGAATAGTATTATCAAATCCATAAAAGTGGCCAAAGCTGGAGCTGGATGGGTCCTTGGAAAAGGTGACAAAATAAGGTTTTGGGAGGATCCTTGGATGAACAATGAATCTCTCTTTGATCAAGGCAACAGTCAACTTATTGAGGAATGTTAAAGGAGGTTTGGACCTATGGTGTGTGACTACTGGAAGAAGAACAAATGAGTGAGGCTTGATGTTATACATGCTGGATTTTCCCTGCTCCAGAAAGGAGCTGCTGTCTTTTTCTATTAACAAAGACTATGATGATGTGTTTCTCTAGAAAAGTAATCCTAGAGGTGACTTTACAGTTGCTTCTGCCTACAAAAACACTTTCACTCAGACCAATAATCCCTTTTGGGGTAAAGTTTGGAACAAAATTCTGATCCCTAAAGTCAATATATTCCTTTGGCTTGCTACTCACAATAGGATCCTAACTATTGACAATTTGGTCCGAAGAGGTTTCAAATTCCCTAATAGGTGCGAGCTATGCCAGAAAGAGGAAGAATCAGTTGATCATCTATTTTCCACTGCTCATTTACCTGGGAAATTTGGAGTAAGTTGTGGGAGAAATGGAAAGTTGATTGGGTCATGAATAGGAGTCTCAAGGAAATTATCTGGTAGTGGACATTCCCCACCAATTGTCCTCTTATCAAGAACCTTTGGTCCCTGATCCTCCCCATGACTTGCTGGGGAATTTGGAAAGAGAGAAATAACCGAATATTTAGGGAAGCTAAGTGCACCTCTCAGGTGGTCTTTGAAAAAAATTGCAGGGCTATAAAAGAAAACATAAATATTCCTCACAGGAATAATAAGCAATGGCTTGTTACTGATATGAATGAAATTGAAAAAGGAATCCTCACTGAATGGAACTTAATACACAAAGTTTACAGATCTGACAATAAGAATAGGAGAGATAATATTGTCTAGTGCTTTCCTGATCATGATTGGATAAAGGTGAATTTCGATGGGGTGACTAAAGGCAACCCTGGGAAGTCTAGTGGTGGAGGAGTCATCAGAAATGCTTAAGGTGTCTGTATTGCAGCTATTGCTTCTCCTTTTGGGGTCCAAAATAATCATGTGGCTGAAGCTCTAGCCATGCTAAAAAGCCTCCAGCTTTCTCAAGGATTCAAATTTTAAAAAATTTGGCTGGAAGGGGACTCCCTAAATATCATCCAGGCCCTTAAAGGTACTAATTCTATTTCTTGGAATATTACTAACTTAGTTGAAAGTGCTAAAAAATTATTAAATAACTATGTTAGTATTATCATAACTCACACTTTAAGAGAAGGCGATAAGGTTGCAGACCTCTTAGCTAATGAAGGGGTCAATTTAGAGGTGGATGTTAAATATATTGGAGAGACCCATTGTAAAAGGGATGTTAGAGAGCAATTATTTTTTGATTGCATCAATGGGTCAAGTTAATATCATGATTATCTTTTGGGGTCCAGATTCCAAAGACAGAGTTTGGGGGCAGATTAACTATTAGTTAATGATTGCCTTTAGGCATCATTTCTATGATCAAATGTGTGAGGAGGATTATAATAATAAATGCTAGTTTTGTGCGGCCATTAACATAAGCTTTAAAACTACGAAAGAGACTCTATTATGTTATTCCAAAATCTTCCACAAGAACTTGGGGTTATACCTGTGGATTGTGAGATACATCTTTGGGTACTTCTACTTGCTATTCAAAATGGGTGGTAACTTAAACAGGAATGAGCCCCCTGGCTGCGAAAATTGGAAGAGTGAACGAAAAGTATGGAGGAGGCTTCATAGATATGGTTTTACTGACTATATGGAAAAGCTACACGGAAGCAAAAATTCGGTGTCACATGGCTTTGCTAGAGGCTGGAACAACAACATAGTCATATTTTTTGGGGAGATATGGCAAATTGATGAGGATCTGGTTGTGGAGGTCATGGGTCTTCAGAAGAAGGGCACTAAATTCTATAGAGACTGGAAGTTTGCTGCTGAAGTGTTCAAAAACTTCCCGAAATCAGATGAGAAGGCTAAGCTTGTCAAGAAAGACAACATCTCCTACTACCTTCCCCAGTAGGTAAAGCCCTTTTGGCAGAAAGTTTTAAGGGTTTTGATGGAGTTTCTCACTATTGATGGTAGATTCACTAAAATCTATAACTATCATTTTGCAATTCTTAATCACTTCTGTCATGGGGTTAAAATCTCCCTGCATTTTTACTTAGCATCTTCTCTAAATGAGAGTTTGGCTGATCACGCTAAAAAGCCTAATTCTTACCCTATAGCCCATCAGGGGCTCATCTTGCTCATTTATGAATACCTGAAGGAAAAATATAGGGCTAGAAAAGATGATCACCTGGTCACTAATGTACATATTTCTGAGAGTTGTAAAAATTCTGAATTGGATGAGGATCAGCCTAATGCCCCTACCCATAAAAAATAGAGAGCTGATACAGATAATGTGGAAATGGAGGTGCACTGTGATTTGGAGGAGGAAAAGGGGAAGGATATTGAGACAAAAATGGAGAGTGAGAAGGATGAGAATGTTGGTGAAGAGGAAGAAGGGGTTAACTCTAAAAACCCTTACTCTAACCCTATGGGCTTGGATAGCAAGAATGTCGCCTTGAATTCTAAGGAGGAAGACAGCCATAATTTTGTGGGCACTAAATAGGGTAGGGATTCACCGAATACTATTTTGAATACTACCCATAACTATACTCTAGAATCCTTCAACTTCCAGAAATGGGTTATTGACAACATTACTAGCATTTAGAGAAAACAGAGGGACTTGGAAAATAAGATAAACAATTTGATTAAGGAAACAAATTTAGGGAAAAAGAATGAGGAGACGGAAACTAGTGAAGCCGAGGAGGAAATCAAGATGGAGGACTGGCTGGAAAAAGACCTGATTAAAGGGGATTTGAAACATCTAGAGGATGTTATTAGAATTGTGAAACAACAAGCTAAGAAGGATAAAGACAATATCAATACCGGGTTGCTCGTACTGAGAAGGCCCTGAAAAGCTTCACGAACCACAGTCTTGAGGTCCTAAGAGTTTTGTCACATAATATGAATGCCTTGGTGGATCACTTAGAGAGGAAAAATCAAGATAAGAACTTGGTAATCATTGAAGATGTACCTACCTCCAGCTCCACCCATCAAATTTCCAGGCGAAGGACTAGGCAAAACACCATTGAGATGGAGACCAAAATGAAAGACATCCAGCTGAAACAAGAGAGAAATTATCCGAGGGAAGAGGCCAAGGCAATGATTCTATTGGTTCAGGATGCTGAGGAGTCTATACAAGTGTTCAATTGATATGTAATGCTGGGTTTTGGATGCCAATTTCTTGTTGGCTCGTTGCTGTCTTTTTGTCCTAGTTGCTGGTTTTTGTGCTGGTCTTTTGCAGCTGCTTTGTCTTGTTTCTTTCATGCTCATCTTTCATTTTGTAAGCGGGTTTCGGTTCTCTTAAAACCTATTTTTTCTTAATCAAAAACATCACAAAGAAAAATCAAACAATGTTATTTTTCCAAACTAGATATATTCAATATATAGTGCATGACAAAAATCAATTCTTGATGAGTTTTTTTCTTATAATAGTTGTAGACACCTAATTTTGTCCACTTAATTAAATGAATTTAACATTTGTTTAATTTTCATTCATCTAATTATTAATTAAATACATTTAATTAGTCCTTTCTCCTTTTTATGGAAATTAATTAAATTAATATTTAATTAATTCACCCTAGCTATGTTCTTCTATTAATTAAATCAATTATTCAATTTATTTGATTTAATTCATTCAAACATGTTCTGACAATTAAATAATTAAATAAATAAAGCATATTTATTTAATTAATCTCATCTCTCACATTTAAATAAATAAATATTTTTTTAAATTCCTAAATCCCTCACCCACTTGCACTTTCTAGAAAATGCAAGTTGCAAGTTAAACCCTCCTTCTAATTATTTTTAAGCCCCTATTATTAGCCTAATCACCCTCTAAGTGTTTGCACATTCCTAAACTAAGGGATTAGGGAAGAGTCACTTCTCAAAATATTTAAAGGCTCTTACAAAGCCTTAAAGGCCTTCTACCTTCCACAAGAAAATCCACATGGGTCTATGACCAATCTAACCCTCCTTTAACCCTTGCAAATTCTCCCAACCATTGGTTAAAGGCTTATCCCTTAACCTAACCATCCATGGTAACCCTCAAGTCTCCTCAAGCGTTAAAGGCTTTGATCAATTTAACCCTTTAACCCTTGGTTAAGCTTTATCCTATTAGACTTGTGTGAATATTCTCATTGTTGTCATTGATGTCAAGCCTAGTCATCCGGTTAGGACCGAATGTGGTATGTTATTGGAAATAGTTTTGGCATTGTTGGTTGAGCATAAATGGAAGAAAGGTATGTGATATGAAGCATTAAGGCATAGATGATCTACTAGAGTTATTTCTGGAAGATCCTCATCTCTGGAATCCTGTGTTGTACTCATTTTGGTGTATATCATGTTCCAGTATCAACTATGTGAGGTTTGGTATTAGCGGTATTAATCATATTAATTGTGTATCTATTGCATCTATCATGATTTATGTTCCAGTATTTGTGGTTTTTGTGGTATTTGTATATTGGAGTTAGGAGTCGTGCTTGGATTTTTGTGCTTATGGGTCCATATTTATGGGTTTGGTAGACCCTTGTTTTGTTCCGATAATTAAGGTGTATGCATCGGTAAATGAAATGTGTGAAGGAGGCATGTAGGAGATCAAGTGAAGGCTGACTTTGTTATTATGTTTTTGTTCAAGGCTTTATTGAATAACATGTTAATCCAAGCAACACATTATTGTGTAAATCATTTGTGTTTGGCCAACATATTATCTCAGTGTGTGAGCTTTTTGGTATGTGTGTGTGTGTGTGTATTTAGATGTAAGGTGTGATGGATGAGAGTGCAACATGTGTATGACTTAGCAGAGTCAAAGGAGTGCGATTTGTGGATAGAAAAGCAGTTGTAGTAAGAGAAGCAATTTTATGAGTGAAGGAATATAGACAACGTTGTAATAATCCTTTATCGGATCTGATGCAAGTGATTGGTTCAACAGAGCAGTACAGTAATCCCCTATTGAACTTGTTGTAGGTGATTATGGACAGTGGTATAGTAATCCTTTACTAGATCTGATATGAGTTTTGTGAGTTGTTATGTAAGCTTAATCTGGAACTGGCCCCATGCATTAGGAGATGCAATTTTCCTCAGTTCAACTTCTTTCTAGTGTAGTGAGCATTCCGACAGTGAGCCACTTTTGTAATCTGATAGTGATCTACCCTTTTGCAAACACCATATAAGTAGCTATATTATCTTAAGAGATAACACTCTCCATGGTTTTTCCCATTTGGGTTTTCCACGTATAAAATTTGGTGTTCAATTTGTGGTTGTGTTATTTCTTTATTATGCATTTGTTGTTCCATGTAAATGAGCTTAATTGATGAAATTGATATATCAATAAAAGTTTTAAAATTGTGGGAAAACTGATTCACCCCCCTCTCAGTATTCTAGTCTATTCAACTAATTCAACATATCCTTTAACTCAACCATCCATGGTAACCTTCACATCTCTTCAAGCATTTAATGCTTTGTCCCACTCTCCTCTCAAGCCTTCCCTTGTTAACACTTGTCAACATGTGATTGGTTTGAAGGGGAGCACATGGATTGAGGATCGACACTTCCTCAATCAATCCTAACCCTTTTGTAACTAGGAATTCAGGAAAAGCATCAAAAGCACATAATTAGGCAACCACAAACCTAATTAGCTATGATAATTTAACTCCTAACTCAATCAATATAAGAATGAAAGACAAAAAATCAAAAGAAAGCGCAAACCAAAATGCGGATGTTGCCTCTATTAACCTCCATTGTTCTTCTTTCACCTTCAAATTAGATGTGGATCTCACCTACAAACACAAATGCAAGTGAAAAACAAGATTGCAAAGTGAAATTCACAACATAAGGTTACTCGAAGCGTGGTTGTCAAAAATGAGCAATGAGAGCTCAATTTATAGAAAATTTGGGGATTGATTGAATGACTAAGATTGAAAAGATTTTTGGTTAGATGGACAGACTTGATTGAGTGCACAACAGAGCTGCCATTCGAGGAAGGATGAAGATAGAAGAAAGAAAATGAGAAGATATTATGGGAATAAATAATAAAATCCTTAATTATCTTCTCATAAATACCATATTAGCAAGTTGAAGAGATAAGGGATATAAAAATTAGAAAGTGGAAGAGATAATTGGAAATAAAAATTAGAAAGAGGAAGAGCTAAGTGGGGTCATAAATAATTTATTTATTTCACCCACACATGGTAATTAAATAAATCAAAAATTTGTTTGATTAAAATATTTTAGAGAAAGGGATTAAATAGTTAAAAATAATTATTTAATCATGGAAGAATAATTATCTTAGAATAAAGGGATTAAATAATTAAGTGAATTATTTAATCGAAGAGGAATGGTTAGGATTAGTCAATTAAGATCAAGATTAATTGATTAAAAAGAGATACCGATGAATATTAATTAAATAATAAAGATTATTTAATTAATTGTTTAGAAGAACAATAATTAAATAGTTGAGAATTATTTAATTATAGGAAATCAACAGAAGAATATCAGTACTAATTAAATAATTAGTTTAGACGAAAAAGGTTAGTGAAAAGTGTCATCGAAGACTTACGCAATTTTCAATGTCTACACCTTCCTCAACCTATTCAATATCAACCCTTCATTTGCCCATTTTGCCTATAAATAGAGTGCTTTCTTTCATTGTTAGAGGACACACACAAGAGTTATCCATGCATTGTTACTTTTCTTAGAATTTGAATGTTTCTTGTAGGAATGAGTTGTATTATGTTTTAGCTCTTCCACTAGTTGGAATTGCTATTTAACCTCTAATAATTCATTTGCATCTTCATTCAACACTTCACATAATCAACCATCTCCCATCCTCCGTTTGACAACCCTTTGTGCTAGCGCTCAAGCTGAGGGTATACTTCACATAGTAGTAGGATCTTGGAGAGGAGGAGGACAAGGAAGAGTCATGGCATAAGGAGCATCATGGGGAAGTAATTCTGTTTTATTTATTTCCTAACTAGCTTCTTGTGTTAATCTTATTTGATAATGCTTTGAATGGATTTGTCTCCATATGATGCTTATGGTTGAAATCTCTTACTAACATGATTTCATATTGATTTTACTAATCTCCATTTTCACAATGTTTCATTTGGTGAACCCATCATGAATCAGTCTAAACCCGATGGTGGTTTTAGTGTTAATCTTTCTTGTTCCATTGGGTAGACTTTGTTTTTAGTGCAGATTTTTGTCAAAAATGTAGTTAACCCTTAAGCACAATTTTGTCTTCAACCACCATGAAATCTCAACAAGCTTCCAGGCAAAGGTTCCCAATCTCTTTAATAATAGTGTAATGGCCACATCATATGATTTTTGATGTCCAACTTCATGGTTGCCAAATTCTTGTTCCTATTTGTCGCGTGTATCTTATTGAGATTAGAGTGATTGTAGCTAAACTTTTTATTTACTTTGACTTGTATAATCTGGGAGCTTCCTTATATATCAAGTAAAATGTATGGATCGATCTCATCCTTGATCAACCCTTCTTTCAAACTTGTATTCCAAAGATGATGACATAATTTGATAAAAAGGAAATCCATGATGCAGGCCCATTAGCTATTCCAGAGTTCTCATTTATGCACAGGCCCAGAAGATGTAAGCAAAGGTGCCAATAGAATTTTCTTATAAGTTTGATTCTTCAACAAAACATATTTCCCGCAATCATTGGAATCCATGAGATGAGGTGAGATGGCATTTCTTTGATGCATTCTATATAACCACTAAAATGTTGCTCATGCTTCTGCATTTTGCATACATGCCTATGCCAAATGATGATGCCGAAGATTGTCGAATATGGCTTCCAGTCCTGTAAATTACATTTGCTTGAAATTTTTTAAAGCCTTTTAACAAATATACTTTTCACATATCATGCAATCAACGCATTCCATGAGATAATATCTTTTCAAGGCATTTTGTCAGATGATTTTGTGCAAGTCTTGGCATTTTTGCTTTACACCTACAAATTGCTTTTGCTTAAAAGTATTTAATGCCTTTTTCTTCAAAATCCATTTTATGAATATCCTACCATAATTGCACTACATGATATGACATCTCTTCATACATTTTTGAGAAAGAGTTTAAGCTATTTACATTGGCTAGAGATGGTCATCGCATTTGATTCTACACCTAAAAAATTGCATTTTCTTTAAAGTTTTTAACACACTTTTAAATCTACTTTGCGCATATCCATGAATGCAATCTCTTTGAGTCGTTCTGTCAAATAGGGAAGAAAATTTCAACTTATTCCAAGCACAAAATTTGATCTTCATTACTTATAGTTGAAAAATGTTGCAAAAGCTATACAGACCACAACGATTCTATTCCTCTGAACATATTTAAAATAGTGAGATTTCCCTATAGGTATAATTCACCCATTGAAATGTTTGAGGTATAAAACGATCCCCTAGTTGGGAAATATATGGAAAGATTATATGCATTACAGTTTGCACAATCATTTTGAATTTTAGTGTCATAATAATACAACCCATTTCCCATCTCACCCTTGTTGAAAGTTGATACTATTATAATGTTTTTCAACTGACAACTACCTATATCCATTATAATACATAAATTTTAGACAAGAATGTTGATCAATGTAGTGGGACAGTCTTATAGGGAGAAATGGGCATGGAGCCCTTAGAAATCATTTTGGTGAAGTGGCAAGGGTATATTTTATCAGGCAACGAGATTGTTATTTGTTGGGGTGATGCTTGTCTTTGTTTTTTATGGAAAGCCTTCATATCTACTTGACAACTCACTTGAACATTGAACATTCTGATGATATGATGAAGGAATAAGTATCCGGTAGAATACTAAGAGGGGGGGGGGTGAATCAGTATATTGAAAAACTGATACAAAGTTCCCAAACTCAAACTCAGTCAAACAAAGGAAACATATCTCAGTCAAGATCAATATTCATAAGAATACTTGACATCAACCGGTTTAACTGTTATGACAATTTTAACAGCAAACAACTTCAATCTAGTAAACATCAATAATGCTTAATCATAACTTAACATATTCAACTCTCAATGCTTCTACTTAACATGCCTTATCAGAAGTTAACCAAATCAACAAATAAGATCACAACCACAAAAGCATTCACCACTTGACACAAATTTTTATACGTGGATAACCCAAATAGGTAAAAACAATGGTGAGATGAGACTCACAAGGATAGGTATTTGAACTCTTCTGAAGTTCATTCTGTTAGGAGCCAAGCCTGTTAAAGATTTACAATAAGTCTTGTTAAGAACTAATTCCGGTTAGGAATCACCTGGTTAAGGGATTTACAAATATGCCTTGATGAAAAGAACAATACCCTATTAGGAGTAACCTCGCTAGAGGATTTAAGAATCTAAGCTAATGGACCTCTTTGTTAGAGGATTTCATAAGTAACCAAGCTTGTTAGAGCTTACCCGGTTAAGGGATTTCACTTCTGCTGTAATTGTTAGAAAACAACAGGTTTTCTTGATATGTCTGAGTAGCACTGCATTTGCTTGATCATATCCTTCTAAGCTTCAATCTGCCTTCACTTAAAGTGCAGATCCATTCACTAGTTAGGCAACTACACACTCAACAAGTTTCTATCAATCTTTCCAACAACATTTACAAACAACTTCATCAACCTTAAATCAATTAGGTCGGTAACACAAAAAAAAACTAATTCTCATCATCGAGATTACAAACAAGTCAGTACAATCTTGACCGTTAGAAATCATGACAATCTCTTCACATTCTTCAAGAAAATTCCAGCCGCTCCATGATCACCACTTCATCAGACTTTGTAACTCATCATGCACTGTGCATTAGATGCAATCCACTTTGCTCCTTCCCTAGACAAAAACAAATGCACCAAAACAATTTGAACATATCCTCATACAATGATCACATGTGTCTCCATCATTATCGCTTATCAGATAATAAACCATCAAACTTGATCAGTTAGGGTTTAACAACTGATAGGGTTCACCAGTTACATTACATAGAAAGTTTTTAACCCTTTACACCCGTTCACTGGTTCAACTCACAAACTGTAAATACTAGTTTATAATATCTTCCACAAAGCTCTTCTTACTAGTTACTAGCCAATATCAAAAACAACATCAACAATAACATGAATACCATTCATCGGTTCAATTGACATCAATCACAACATATCATTAATGCAATCTATATGCAAAATGCCAACAATCTCCCCCTTTGGCATTGAGGGCAATACAAATATCAACGTCTTTGATTGCTACTGAGATTGGTGAATAGGAATCCTGGTTTACATTACCAATTATTCACCTTGCTCTGTCTGTCTTTAGCCTGCCGCTGGTTCACCTAATCAGACACATAATTCTTCTCCTCAATCACATAATTCTTCTCCCCCTTTGACAACAATGCCAAAGTGAAAGTAAAAAATTTAATTTTGCTCTCACTGTGTATCAACATCATTCTGCAACTTGATGCTCCCCCTGTGGAATACATCCACTTCTTCATCAATCCATGTAAAATTTTGCAAGTGGTTCACAGATTGATGCAATCAGCATCATGCTCAACTAACTTCATGAAGAGGGACAACCCCTAATTGGATTCTAAGATACTCGAAAGTGGTCTTAGGCAGAGGTTTGGTAAAGATATCTGCAAGCTGCTCCTTCGTAGAAACATGATCCAAAATAACATCTTTACTTTGAACTTTTTCCCTCAAGAAGTGATATTTTAATTCAATGTGCTTAGTCCTTGCGTGGAAAATAGGATTTTTAGAAATGTTTATTTCACTTGTATTATCACACAAAATCTTTATTGGTTCTAAGATTTCCATCTTCAAATATTCCAAAATGTGCCTCATCCACATAGCTTGTGTGCAATTCATATAAGCTGCTACATACTCAGCTTCAACAGTAGATTGTGAAGTGAAACTCTATTTTTTACTACTCCATGAAACTAGCCTCCCTCCTAGAAAGAATGCTCCATCGGTAGTACTCTTTCGGTCATCAATATTTCCTGCCCAATCAACATCTTTGTATGCTTTCAAATCAAAATTTCCACCATATGGATACCATAACCCATAGTCAAGAGTACCTTTTAGATATCTAAAAATTATCTTGGTTGCCATCAGATGTGCCTCCTTTGGATTCTTATAAAATCTAGCAACAATACCAACTGCATGGGCAATATCCGGTCGACTATGAACAACATAGTGTAATTTGTCAATCATTGACCTGTATTCCTTTTCATCTACAGACTTAGATGCATCTTCCTTGGACAATTTATAACCTGTAACCATTGGGGTTCCAACTGGTTTACAGTCACTAATATCAAAAGTCTTCAAAACCTCTTTCACATACCTGGATTGAGTAATGAAAATACCATTCTTCATTTGCTGTATCTGTAAGCCTAGGAAATTTTTTATTTCCCCTACTAATGACATCTCAAATTCATTTTTCATTTCATCTGCAAAACAATTACTCATGTCATCATTACCTCCAAATATAATGTCATCTACAAATACTTCACTGACCAATATTTCATCTCCTTCAGACTTGAGATAAATGTTTTTATCATCAATGGTTCTAGAAAAGTCTATCTTCATCAGATGAGTATGAAGTTGTTCATACCATGCTCTGGGTGCTTGCTTTAATCCATACAAGGCTTTATGTAGTTTGCATACCATGTCTTCCTTATCTGTCAATGCATAACCATCAGGTTGCTCTATATAGACCTCTTCTTCTAGTATCCCATTCAAGAATGCAGACTTAACATCCATCTGGTATACCTTGAACTTCTTATGAGCTACAAATGCAAGCAATGTTCTAACACCTTCCATTCTTGCTACTAGTGCAAAAGTTTCTCCATAATCCTCTCCTTCTTCTTGCGCATAACCTTTGCATAATAATATTGCCTTATTGGGAACTATAATACCATCTTCATTTGATTTGTTTTTGAACACCCATGTAGTACCTATAACATTCTTGTTTACCGGTCGGGGTACCAGGGTCCAAGTGTTGTTATTGTCAATTTGATCCAACTCCTCCTCCATAGCTTTCACCCAATGATCATCACCAAATGCCTCCTTAGCACTTCTAGGTTCAAAGGTGGAGATCATGCAAGAGTTCTCTCTTATTCTCCTTCTAGTTAGTACACCGACATCCTTATCCCCAATTATCTATTTAGGATTGTGATTTAGTCTCACATACCTAGGAATAACATGATCATTCTCTCCAGGTTCAGCTTCTTCAATATCATCTTCCTTTGAATTTATTTGTTCCAGTTGAACAAGTACATCAGGATTTGCTTTATTGATTTTTGATTTAACAGTTTCAGGTTCAAAAAGAAAAATTCAAGGATCTTCATCCTTCTTCTCAGAGCTGGTTCCTTTTGAAACTTGAGGACATTCATCTACACGAACATCAACACTCTCAACAATTTTTTGTGTCCGATTTTTGAAGCATTTATAGGCCTTACTCTTGGTGGAATAGCCAAGAAATATGCCTTCATCACTCTTAGCTTCAAACTTTCTTATGTAATCATCTCTTTTAATAAAACATTTTCTTCCAAATATCTTAAAATAGCTAACATCAAGTGATCTCCCATACCAGTACTCATATGGGGTCTTGTCCTTACCTCTTTTCACCAGAACTCGATTCATTGTGTAGATAGCTATACTTACAGCTTCTTTCCAAAATGTTTTTGTTACACCTTCTTGTATCAACATAGTCCTAGCAGCTTCAACCACTGACCGATTGTTTCTCCCTGCTATACCATTCTGTTGTAGTGTCCTTGGTGCAGAAAGTTGCCGCTTGATACCATTATCATCACAATACTTAGTGAACTCCATAGAAGTGAATTCACCGCCTTGAGCTATTCTTAGACATTTTATCTTTTTGCCACTCTTTTTCTCAGCTAAGGCTCTAAATGCCTTGAATTTACCAAAAGCTTCATTCTTATCCTTCAAGAATGTGACCCACATCATCCTTGAACAATCATCAATGAAGATCATGAAGTATCTATCACCTTGAATGCTTCTTGTTCTTATTGGTCCACATAGATCTGTATGAACCAAATCTAACAAGTGCTCTACTGAGAAGGACTTTCTCTTAAAAGTTGAAGAAGTCATCTTTCCTAGTTGACATTCTTTACAAAGAGCATTAACTAGTTTGTCTAGCTAAGGCATACCTCTTACTGTCTTAGACTTGCTTACTTTAACAATATTGTCAAAATTTATATGACAAAATCTCCTATGCCAAAGCTAGCTATCATCTATTTTTGCAATCAAACAGTTGCTTACTTTAGGATTGAGATGAAATAGATTACCTCTAGTCTGTTTCCTGGTTGCAATCAATTCACCTTTGTTGTCAAAGATTTTACACATTCTATTTCTAAACTCCAGTGGCTATCCTCTGTCATTAAGTTGTGCCACACTTAAAAAATTGTGCTTTAGGCCTTCAACCCAATAGACATCGTCAACACTGCTCTTCCCATTAAGAGAAATAACTCCCTTACCTTTAACCATACACGGTGAGTCATTGCCAAATTTGACAACACCGCCATCAAATTCCTTCAGGGAACGAAATTTACTCCGATCATCGGTCATGTGATGTGAACAACCACTATCAATGATCCAATCATTAGAGTTATCCATTCTGGATACTAGTCCCTTCTGATTTGATATTTCTTCCTTAATAACTACAATCACAATATCTTCACTGGCATCATTATCAAATTCTTCATCAGTAATACCACTGTCAATAGCTACAAGACAATCTCTCTTGCCTTTACCCTTGTACTTCTTAAATTTGTCTCTTTTGTATTCATTTTCACCATTAGGGCAATTTGCTGCTATATGACCAATCTTGTTGCATGCAAAACATTTTAAAGTTACCTTACCTCTATATTTACTAGTGCCTCTAGGCAGTTGTTTTGCCAACAATGCTTCAAGTTCCACTAAGTTGTCTTCATCTTCAACATCTTTGCTGGATCTAGATTCATAGTTATGGCCAATATCTCTACTTCTTCTCACAGATGGGTTAGAGACAAAAGCTCTAAATGCAAATTCTGATTTGTGTACACTACCATCATAGCCATTTAGTTCAAAATTAGTAAGTTTGCCAATAATAGAGTCAAGAGTTACCTTTGTCTTGTCAATGGATTTCAGCTCCTGAATAGCTGCAACTTAGATATCATAGACCGATAGCAGGGTTCTCATTACCTTACTGATTACTGTGGAATCTTCCAATTTCCCTTCTGCACTCTTTATCTCACCAACTATCTCTTTAATCCTTTGACTGTACTGCTGGATATTCTCACCTTCAAACATTCTCATGTCGTCAAACTTTCCTCTTAAACTCTCCTCTTTGGCAATCTTAACATGTTCATCACCGCTATAAATCTCTTCTAATTTCTTCCATACTTCATATGTAGTTTCAATACCATGAACATCTATATATTCAACATCAGACAGGGAACTGATAATAGCTTCTAGTGCTTGGTGATTTTCTTGATGTTCTTTCTTTTGATCATCAGTCAGGGGTCTAGTAGGTGTAGTATACTTATTTTCTATATGATCCCAATATTGACTACCAAGACTTTTAATGTAAATCTTCATTCTGTCACTCCATATTCTATAGTTATCTTTGTTGAACTTCGAACCTTCTTTCTTCATCATGACCTACAAGATCTTTTCCTCAAGCTGTTAGGCTTTTAGATTAAGAGGACCTAAGATGCTCTGATACCAATTGATGGTATGATGAAAGAATAAGTATTCGGTAGAATACTGAGAGGGGGGCAGTGAATCAGTATATTGAAAAAACTGATACAAAGTTCCCAAACTCAAACTCAGTCAAACAAAGGAAACATATCTCAGTCAAGATCAATATTCATAAGAATACTTGACATCAACCGGTTTAACTGTTATGACAATTTTAACAGTAAACAACTTCAATCTTGTAAAAATCAACAATGCTTAATCATAACTTAACATATTCAACTCTCAATGCTTCTAATTAACATGTTTTATTAGAAGTTAACCAAATCAACAAATAAGATTACAACAACAAAAGCATTCACCACTTGACACAAATGTTTATACGTGGATAACCCAAATGGGTAAAAACAATGGTGAGATGAGACTCACAAGGATAGGTATTTGAACTCTTCTAAAGTTCATTCTGTTAGGAGCCAAGCCTGTTAAAGCTTTACAATAAGTCCTATTAAGAACTAATTCCGGTTAGGAATCACCTGGTTAAGGGATTTACAAATATGCCTTGATGAAAAGCACAATACCCTGTTAGGAGTAACCTCTCTGGAGGATTTAAGAATCTAAGCTAATGGACCTCTTTGTTAGAGGATTTCATAAGTAACCAAGCTTGTTAGAGCTTACCCAGTTAAGGGATTTCACTTCTGCTGTAATTGTTAGAAAACAACAGGTTTTCTTGATCTGTCTGAGTAGCACTACATTTGCTTGATCAAATCTTTCTAAGCTTCAATCTTCCTTCACTCAAAGTGCAGATCCATTCACTGGTTAGGCAACTACACACTCAATAGGTTTCTGTCAATCTTACCAGCAACCTTTACAAACAACTTCGTTGAACTTAAATACAAATTAGTTAGGTTGGTAACACAGCAAAAACCTAATTCTCATCATCGAGATTACAAACAAGTTGGTACAATCTTGACCATTAGAAATCATGACAATCTCTTCACATTCTTCAAGAAAATTCTAGCCGCTCCATGATCACCACTTCATCGGACTTTGTAACTCATCACGCACTGTGCATTAGATGCAATCCACTTTGCTCCTTCCCTAGACAAAAACAAACGTGCCAAAACAATTTGAACATATCCTCATACAATGATCACACATGTCTCCATAATTATCGCTTATCAAATAATAAACCATCAAACTTGATCGATTAGGGTTTAACAACTAATAGGGTTTACCAGTTACATTACATGGAAAGGTTTTAACCCTTTATACCGGTTCAATTCACAAACTTTACATACCGTTTTACAATATCTTCCATAAAGCTCTTCTTACTGGTTACTAGCCAATATAAAAAACAACAATTTTCAACAATAACATGAATATCATTCACCGGTTCAATTGACATCAATGACAACATATCATTAATGCAATCTATATGCAAATGCCAACAATCTGAAAATGCCAACACATTCCAAATTCATGGCATGTGGTCATTCTAGAAGAGATCTATGATTCCAACACAAAGAAGGCAACAAGTGAACAAAGTAAGAAAACTGGCAAATACGACACATGAGATTTTGTAAGTTTTGAAATATTTGCATCTCCGAATCATTATGTTCATTCATTTTATAATTTCTTTTGATTTTTGATAACCAATATCTAACAAGCATGCAAATGCAGGGTATCAAGGAGGATTTCTAACAAATTGTGTTTGTGGGTTTTCAAGGTGTCAACTTTGCACTTTTCTCTAAAATCATTTAATTGTGCAAATTGATCAATCCTAGGATAGACAATTTGATTTGTCACAATAGATGGCTTAAAATGAACAAACAATTTGTCATTTTCAGGTTTTAAAAGAACAATCAATTTTTCATTTTGAGATTTTAAAAAGAAATCACACTTTTGTCTTGCAAATGGTAAAAAGAACACGACACTTTTTGTTCTTCATTCCAAAGCAAACCACACTTTTGATTTTAAGCTTTCTTACAAACGGTAAAAAGAACAAAACATATTTTGTGATGTTGGCATAAAAAGAATCTTCATGTGTGATTGACAACAAAAATTCACATTTTTTTATGAAGGACTAAAAAGAATAAGTGTACATTGTGATTGGTGCATTTGCACATTTTGTTAGCATAAAAGCCATTTTCATTTTTTAGAAAAGGCCTACCAAGGGACACATCACCCTTGGGATGACCTTAAGCAGTAAATCCTTGAAGCCACTGTAGAAATCATATGAGAGCTAAATTTTTTACCTTAGGTGCACTATTCCTACAGTGTAACTTGTCAAAAGGACATGGGCCCCACCGTGAGTTACTAGGCTTTTAAGTGAGTCGTTGCAAAATGAACTTACATCTAAAGCCATCGAACATTACTAGAACCTTTTTTAGTGTAGAGGCCCACCTGTTATATTAATTGAGTTTTGTGTTAGTTTTAGTGCAAGGGCATAGATGGTTTTACCCCCAAGATACTCACAATAGATGTTTCCTTGAGCTGACATAAAAAATTTCAGGTTGTACAAGTTGTTTTCAACTTCTGAAAAGAGGGTGATTGGGTCATCCTTCTAATCCTGTAGGTCTCTATCTATCTGCTCTCACAAAGATGAAAATACAACACACTCCTTAAGATGTTGTGTATTGGATTCGAAGAAGAATTAAGTGTGGGCTGAAATTACAACAATTGGCCATTCTTAGGGATAAAAAGTGATTGATTTTTGTTTGTTTGTTTAGACTAGTGGAAATTTGGGCTGAATTTGGCCTAAGAACATACACATTTCATTGAATTCATTTCAAAGTTACTCTACCAAGAAAAGATGTGTTCATATGTTTGATGTGTCTTCTT
Source organism: Cryptomeria japonica (assembly GCF_030272615.1). Lineage (NCBI taxonomy): Eukaryota > Viridiplantae > Streptophyta > Pinopsida > Cupressales > Cupressaceae > Cryptomeria > Cryptomeria japonica. The sequence goes on along the minus strand of NC_081409.1, from coordinate 412,034,567 downwards.
GTCAAAGTCAAACATTCAAAACAAGTACATATCATCCACTGAGCAAAACAAATCATCAACCAGAAACGATCTTCCACAAACATCAATGCTTAGGGTTTGGAAATCTCTCAAATACATCAATAAATCTATCTACCGCCATTTTAAGAAGAAGAAACCTGGTGAAAAGAAAGTCCAGAAAAGAATTTTTGTGTACAAAAATTATACGCTTTTATTGAAACACTAAACATTCATAGACCATTATCAAGACTTTGAAAATGGTTTTACAACAAATTTTGAGCTAGAACCTTTGAGATCACAAGCTTTTTTCCAAAGAAGAGCCCTATCACATTCACGCAATACAAGTCAAAAGATTCCACCATCCCATATTCCACAACCTAAAATCTCCTACTAGAAACTCCAAATTTTGTGCTTACTGTGAGAATCCATCACCAAACCCTACATCAATTCAACTCTCAACATTAACAATTTTTGTCCTTAGTATTTTCAATATCTTTCACATCTTACCAATAGATCAAATTATTAGTGTATCTCTAACATCTAGTATCCATCATCCTAAGAGGTCATACTAGTCATCTATGGTAGGTAAAACTAACTCATGAGTGCATCTTCTCATAGTTAGATAGCTTGTGGGTGTCAATCACAACACTCACTATACCTTACCTCAAATTTGTTATAAACCAAACTAAATATCTTAAGAGTACATTATTGATGAACTTGTGGTCTTAAGAATCATTCATCCACAAAAACCAATTTATCCCATTTTAGTCAAACATTGAAACTATAGAAAGAGGTAGACCATCACAATCCACAATCCCTCTTTCATAAACAAATTTTCACATGGCTAAGACTAGATCCATGAGGCGTAAGTGAGTATAATCAAAACATGACTCAAAGATCATGAAACTGTCAATCCTTTTCACCACAAATAATTCATAGGAGGGGAAGATTCATAAACTCCTACACAAGAGTAAATAGAAGAAGCAAATAGTAATCTTAGGCTCAACAAGATATTTGACATGATACTCAAAGGGAATGAAAATTCTCTCTTTATCAAACTTGCACAAGAAGGTGCAAAACTTTGTCCTTACTATGATGCTTCCCAAGTAGTAGAGATGAGTGATCAAGTAAAAACTAGTAATCGTCAGAATGGGGATCAAAATGATTGCAGGAACTGAAATACCCATAATTATGACAACAATCAATATCAACATGAAAACCATGGTTATATCCCACCCCCCAACATAGAGATGGATATCTTATGCCAACAATTAAATGATCTCTCCCAACATATAAAAAATTCAAGGAGATCACATAAAAGGTATTCTCTAGAGGATATTTGTTCTTGTCCATTTGACAGGAACATAATCATGCCACCTTTTCCTAGGAACTTTGAGGCTCACATGTTTGACAAATAAAAAAGAAAGGGTGATCCTAGGGATCATGTCTGGGAGTTTTATATGGATTTCTTAGAGGTTTCTCATGATGAAACATACTTAATGTGCCTCTTTCCTTAAAGTCTAGGAGGATCAACTATGTAGTGGTTTTCACAATTGCCAGGTAGAATCGGGACATTTGATGACTTAGTTGAAAAATTTATTGCTCATCATACATACAACATAGAACGTGATGTCTCCATGGTTGATTTATGCAACACTTAAAAAAAAATGGAGAGTTATTGTTGACATTCTTTTAAAGGTGGAGACACCTTTCTAGTAAACATTCCTTCTGGAACATTCCCGAGGAACAATTAGTCAAAATATTCATTTAAAACTTAAATGAAGAGATGGAATTACACTTGCAAGTCAAATGTTTAGACTCTTTTGAGGGCAAGATAGCCCGAGGACTCAAAATTGAGAAATAGCTTATCAAAAAGGGTTTTGTGAAAATCTTCAAAGAACCCAAAGATGGTCCTCACCCTACTTACAATAGTGATAAACCAAAGTTTTGGTCTAAAAACAAGAACATTGTCTATTATGGCATTGTTGATGCTAGAACCATAAAAAATGCACAACCTATTGTAAAACTGTTAGGACCAAACATGAACAACACCAATAACCGCACACATAACCAAGTGAGCAACACTCAATAGGATGTACCTAAGAGAAAGTACACTACATACAAACCAAATCGGACTTACACACCTTTTAAGTAACCCATCAAAATGATGTTAATGAAGCTTGTATATATTACCAAATTTTACTACAGTTAAATTTGGTGGCCTAATGTGACCTTATACATTGTAGATGAAGAAAGGTACACAATTTTTTTTTACAAAATCTTCATTTTGCACATTGATATATCAAGATTGGAGTTTATTTCATTTATGAAAATACTTTCAAAGAAACAACAATAGAATATTGCATAGAAATATCTTTTTATTTACAAGAAATGTATAAGGTATCCTACACAAGCCGTGGGAATAGCTGACTAGCTACAAACATACACTCTCATACAGTTATACAGCTAAACTATATAAACAAATGAAAGGATGAGTGTAACAGTGGGGTGAACCATCATTGCCTGGAATGACGAGCCTGAGCTTGAAGGAGTGGTTGGATCTTCATCTACTCATCCATCTTCAGCTTCTCCCGCTCTCATTCCATTAGTACCTGTAAGAGAATTGAAAAAATTATGTTAGACCAATGAGGATAACCATACTTCCACAGTCAAACTCATTAGAATGCATAGTCAATTTGTATAAGATATCAAAATATATGTCTACAACTATCAGGATATTAGATACAGAAGCAAAGGAATCAACGCAGAGAAGGTGCCATGAGATAGCAACAAGTATCATGTTTTATCTAGCTTGTTTGTTTCATGTGCAGATACAGGTGCAGATACATAGTACATTACTGATTTATCATAAAGCATGTGGGGTTAAGTGAGGCTCCCACAAGGGTTGATCCCAACATGCTAACATAATAGCACGTCTTCACTAAATAAGGGCCCATCACTCATAATAGTGATTCTTCAAGGTCACCGTGTAGTGAATGAAAAATCCAAAAGCCAAGAGACTATGAAAGGAGTCAATATCTCATGACAGTTTTAATTCAGTTGCATCATATTGAAATTCATAAAAGTACAGTATGGACGACAATCACAGACAGTCCAATTATAGTGTCAAGGTACTAAAATAGTGCTTCTATGTAGTCCTATGAGATCAAAGATTCAACAAAATGAAACAAAGCCAATGGGAGTTATTGTCAAATAATCATAGTGAAGAGGCAAAGATAATACAATGATCTTCACAGTAAGCACACTGGAAACTCTGTGAAAGAGCAACACTTTTTAGTCACTAAGGACCCCTTAGATTTGATGAGATAAGGCAAACAATGACAATACATACAAAACCTCAAGAGTGCAGTGATAGCAGTAATTGCAGTCATCAAGCACAAGGTCCAGTGTAAACGTCATGATAACAATCATAATAGCATTAAAGACACAATATTCATCAGTTATCATGTATAGTTTAAAAAAACAATCACCATTATTGTAGTCATAGCAAGATTAATGCACAACAAAGAGGGAGTACAATATATCTCAAAGAGCAGAAATGAGTAATGACATTATTATTAACAATGTTTTAGTCTAGGGTAAAGGCTAGACTATTCACTGCCTAAGGAGACAACCATCAATACAATGATGATCAAAAGCCCAAAGACTGTGAACTTGCAGAGATAGCAGCTTGATAGGGTATTCATGAGATCATGACATAATAGTGATTGAATTAAGCTCATTCATAAATAAAATTTCAAACATATAGTCAATGAGAAGCTATTAGGATTCAGTGTGAAGTACTATCAAAACACGATGAAGTCTTTCAAGACACCAAGGAGAGATACATTAGAAAATTCATAGGATAAAGATAGAAAGGTCAAAAACACATTCTGTATAAAGATCTTCATGGGCAACCTTCGAAAATAGATGGCTACAGAATCACATTGAATCAAATTTGAATCATGCTATACCAACTCTCTCTATATTGTGAAGATAGTAGAACAACCCTAGGTCATTTTTGCATGATGTGAGTATAGAAGTTCAAAGATGAAAAGATAATAAAATCAGCATGAAAGCTAAGTTAAATCAATTGACTGTCAACATGCAGTCATAAGGCTCAAAACCAAGATGTATTTGTAATATTTTATATTAGTCAAAAGCCAGCCCCAAAACAACAACAGTGACATCAATGATAACAAAAAAATGAAGACAGTAGATCATGGTGATGAGCAGCAATTTATGAATCAATAGGGACTTCACCAACAAAATAGTGAACTGACAGTTGATAGAAGAAATGGAAGCCACCCAAAAGTAGAGTTTGGTGTTTAATATAGTGATAATGCCCATAGGATAGAGTAGTCATGACATCAAATTATAAAGATCTCAAACAATCAAGTGCAGTGCAAAGACAGAGTTTCTAGAGACAAGTGCAAAATATGGGTATAAGTGTCCAAGGTAGTAGTATCCTAATCATATACCAAATGCATAAGACTAGCATATCATATTTTCATGATCATATTTCATGATGTCTTCATCATTAAGGAGCAATCCAACTCATAGAATCATTCCATAACATCTTAGTCCCAAGGGTAGTAAGAAGAAATAAATACAGTCAAAAGACTGATCTAACAGTCATAAAGCTTTATCAGTACTCAAAGGAAAGTAAAAGCTGACACAAAGACAAGAGCATCATATACCATGAAGACTCCTGATACAATAGTCATGGGCTATCTCAAGGAAAAGACCAATGTATGAGACAAATATATCTATGAGCATGATATAAGTCTAAAGTATAAAGATACAATCCATGTTTTGATAGAGCAGTAAAGGTGAAATGAAGTCTTCATCCAAATATAGTCATATTCATTATGACTCAGAGCAACATGACATTCTTTAAGGGAGTTATCTCACTCAATTATGATAGTGGGAGATAGTGGACAAGAGTACAAAAGTGTAGCTATAGTAAGGTAGATTGATAGTGATCTTCAATAATAGGTAGAGACAATAAAGACTGAGGATTACTTGACAGATAGAAATAGTGAACATGGTCAAAGTTGAAAACCTCATGGAAAATACACTGTTATTTGGAGACATAAGACAATGATGCATATATCAAGAAAGAAACAATCACTGCTATACAAAAGTGCTAAGGAGGTAATTCAAGGGTACAATCATAAGTTCATATAATAAAGGCACAAACCAGTGAGTAAGGCAAGACACAGTCACAATGGTAGCATAGAAAGGTTCATTCTTTAGAAGGAATTAAGCCACAAGGAATAACCAAGTGCCATCCATGAATGATAGAAGACATTATTAGTAGGAGAAAGACAATCTTGGAATATACTGGAGCAGCCTTAGGTTCTAAGACCTAATCATCAAAGAGCTTAGATAGGTTTCGAGCATAGGTTTTCATTGGCAGCTCAGTCACAAATCACAAAGAATTCAGTCATCAATCAACACATAGCATAGTCAAAGATTATGTCTGAGATAAAGGACTGATATACCTAGTCAAAAAAAAAAATTATCTTTGGTCACAGTCCTTAGTGACCGTAAGATGCATTCACAACAACAATAAGCAGTGACATGTCTCCAAAAACATAAACCCTATGAACATATTTTTTAGATTATAGCCAAGAGGCCCCATTCGAATCATAGAACAAAAAATAATGTTTTTACTGTCAATGAGCATGCATGAAGAAGATTTATGCATGAAAATTATAAATATATGCATGTTTACAGGAAAAAATCCACGCTTCCTTTGCTTCCAAAAGATAAACGAAAGATGCCTCATTTCTAGCCTTTCATGCCTCATTTCGAGCTCAGAAAGCATAGTAGAAAGCATGCATGCATAATGGTCACCAAAAAATCTTCTCCAGCAAGATACAAAGATGAATGCATAATAATTAGGGTTCGGGATGTCTTTTGAATGCCCTATGTTCGAATTAGGGTTTTCTCATTTTCTTTTTTATTTGTTTTAAAGAAACAAATGAAGGGAAAGACTTAAAATTCTTTAAACAAAAATAATGTAACTCAGCCCTAAAATAAAGGGGAGAAATATTTTTAAGCTTTCTTTTGCTTATAATTTAATATATTTTAACTAAAGATTTGATTACATAGAAATCTTAATTAAAATATATTAAATTATAAGAAGAAATTGACTTATATTTTATAATTAATATAATTTTATTAAGATTATTTCTGTAGAAATCTAAAAAAAATTATATTAAGTTATAAAAAGAATAAAGAGGTAAAATAAATAATTTATTTAAAAAAAAAACTAAAAAAAAATGAATTGTGTTATTTTTAAGTGTTAAAATAAACTTATTTTAAAAGAATAAAAGAAATGTAGTTTTCATGCACAATTCAACAAAGGAAAGATTTCTTCAGTGCATGGGATATATTTAGCATGAGAAGCATGCATATTTTTCAAGGGAAGGGGTTTTCTTTTTCTCAGTACTATATTTGGCAAGGATGGCATGTGGAATTTTTAGATGAAATAGTTCTTTTAGGGGAATTGTTTTAGAAGTGTGGCAGTTCTATCTACAACAGAGGGTCTTTTTCATGCACTATTATTGGGGGAATGTTTTTAGCTATAGAGGCTATTATTGACAGTGTTTCACATGATTTTTTTATGCCATTTTGGGCAAATTCACCCAAGAGTGTCTTCATGCAGATTTTCAGCTTATGACATTCAACTATCTTTAGCTCTCTATTCTTAGGAGCTGTCTTCTATATATTCTCCTCTTCTCTTCATTATTTGCAAGTTCTTTCTCTCTTCAGCATGATTGTGGACTATTTTAGGCCCTTTCATGCTCAAGGATGGCATTGCAGCTCACTTTTATGAGTTTGTAACAACAACAGTTCCTTATTTTTCAATAAAATAGCAACATATTCCTTCTTGATACTTCTTATGTTATCTGATGAATGAATGATCTGATGATTTTCTATGATTTATATCCTCTAATTTGTCTCATTTAGTCATCATTTGGTGTAGGGAGATACGTGTCAGGTGCAGGTTTTAGATTGTGTTAATTGAATTTATAGCTTGTAGTTGTGAAGACCTATTGTTTTCATCCAAACAGGCATTAATTTAAACCCTTTCTAGGAAATATTTATGCATCTGATTGTTTAGTTAAGATGTGAAAACATTCAAAGCTACTAGTTGAAAAATTATGTGAGTTAAGCAACTTGCAAGTCTCAGAAAGAATATTTGGTGCATCACCTCATAGGATAGGTTTATTCAACATTCTTTCTATCCTTTTTCTCGACTGAAAGTTATTAGTAGGAGATTCTTCATACAGGAAGTCAGCATGTAATTCGAAGGTCTACTTTCAATATAGGCATACCCACAAGCGTGAAAGTATTCCCATGTTTCACAAGATTGTTGGTTTTTACACTTAGCATATTAGGTACAATCCTTCGTGACAATAGTTTTTGGCACGCCGGTGGGAGCCTCAATGTTGGTTTTAACCCAAATGGCCATATTACGACAGATAACCAGCAAGCTAATCATTCTTACCACCTACCCACCCTAGCTCAGCCCTCATGGCAACCTAATCAGCAGCAAGATGAGTGGGCTTATCAAGCCTATCTCCATGAGGAGGAAGAGTTAGATCTTAAAGCCCAATTTTATGAGAAAAAATTGGAGGAACAAAGTAAGTGATTTGCAAATCTTTTTGCAAACCTACTTGCTACAAAAGACTAACAAAACAGGATATTACTGGCTACTAAGGAAGAACAACTAACTGCTAAAGAAGAATGACTCACTGATAAAGATGAGCAAATGAAAATGCTGGAAGAATATGTAAAGAGGGAGTGTGATATATTGGTTGACAAGGTACAAATTTCTACTATTGCTGCTAATGAATAACTTGAAGCAAGAGGAAAGACTATCATAATGTTGTGTGCCAAGGTACAAGAGCTAGAGGCCCAATTAACCCCTCACATCTTAGATCAACCTATGAATATAAATCTATTACATTTAGCTATGGAGAAACATCAATTACAAAAAAGAAAGATGGAACAAGAAAATTCCCTTCAAGATGAGGCTTTCAATAATGATCTTCTTGGTTTCTGGTGCAGGAGCACCTAGTTCTACCTAGTTTTGATGCATTTTCACATTTTGGAGTGATTGACCATGTTTGGGATCAATGAATGAATAATGGATTATGGTTAGGTCCACAAGTGTGGTTTAGAGTTATTTGAAGTGTATTTTTCATCAAGGTTTGTTTGTTTTCTCAGTTTTGGCCAATGTGCCCTTGTAAGCCTAAAATGGCTTAATTTTACAAAATAGGGTAAAACTCATTGTAAGGCCTTATTAGGAATTTGGTCATGTTTTTTTGATGTTAGGTAACCATCCTAGAGGGTTTAGAATGAATAGAAATGCATAAATGACAAAAATTCAAAATGGGAGCAAAAGTTGTCATTGTTGCTCGACAACTTTTTGCAAATTTTTGAGCAACTTTGCAAAATTGAGCAAATTGGTGGTTAGGAAACCGATGAGGGGTTAGTTATGACCAAGGAGGCATATAAAATTCTTTTTCAATGATTGTACATAGTTTGGAAGATCTAGGAGCAAGTTTGAATAACATTTGAAGACAATTTCCAAATTTTTGCATGTTATTGTTATTTTGGTAGCAGCGGTCCGTACCAAATGGATTGATCTGATTACTGTCCTTCCATGGTGGTTTAGTAAATGATATTGTGTTTCTCAGGAAGTGTTTGTATATTTTCTTAGTGTAGGTTTGGTGTGTGATTACAATTTGTCTTATTCTGCACTGCTCTCGGTCTGAGCAAGGGTTTAAGACCCTAGACATGGTTCCAACTTGAAATCCCATTGTGTTTGTTCAATGACCCTTGGGATTCAAGTCATGGAACCTTTGTATAGTGTACATATTCTTTGGAATGTCTTGGAGGTTGTTTGGAAGCCACTTTCTATCATATCTTAGGCAAGATCTGCCATAGCCTAACTAGGAATATGACTATCATTTTTGTCTTTACTTGAAGGGATGAACAAATGTGAATGTGCCAAGTGTTTGGTATGGAAGTATGAAGCATAACAGAGTCTAAGTGAAGAGATGGAGGTGTGAAAGGGTGTAGAAACCAATAAACCCTATTGGAAAAGACTGTTAACTCTAAAACCCTCAAAATTATGCCATTTTAGGCTTACAAGGGCACATTGGCTTACCACCATATCAGAATGAAGGAGGGAGATGAATGGAAGAAAACATTAAAGACCACCAAAGGAATTTATGAATGGCTTGTTATGCCATTTAGACTCACAAATGCCCCTAGCACATTCATGAGACTCATGAATGAAGTACTCAAGGATTACATTGGTAAATTTGTTGTTGTTTATTTAGATGACATCTTGATTTTTAGTAAGTTTAAAGATGAACAATTTAAGCATATAAATATTGTATTGAAGAAATTATGTGATGAGAAACTAACTATCAATTTGGAGAAATGTGAGTTCATGAAACAAGAGTTGATATATCTTGGGTTTGTAATCTCAAGTGGTGATTTGAATAGGGACACCTCCAAGATGGAAGCCATAATCAATTGGCCTATGCCGAAGATAACAAGTGAAGTGAGGAGTTTTCATGGTTTGGCACAATTTTACATGAAGTTCATCAAAGGGTTGAGTGAGATATGTGCACCTATGCTTGACACAATCAAAGGAGGTGTGAATACTAAGTTTCAATGGACAAAAGAAGCACAAAGAGGATTTGATTTCTTAAAGGCAAAGGTGGCTACTCAACTGGTACTAGTTCTTCCAAGCTTTGACAAGCTCTTCACCATAGAATGTGATGCAAGAAACATAGCAGTTGGAGCAGTACTAAGTCAAGACAATAGATCGGTTGCATTTTTCAGTGAAAATATCAATGATGCCAAGAAAAGGCATTCTTCCTATGATTTGGAGTTATATGCACTTGTACAATCACTTAGGAAATGGAGGCATTATTTGCTACCTAAAGAATTTGTGGTTTATACTGATAACCAAGCTCTTAGTTTTCTCAACTTACAAGAAAAGTTGAATCATAGGCATATCAAATGGGTAGAGTATTTGCAGTCCTATACTTTCACCATTAAACATAAGAAAGGTCAATGCAATAAAGTTGCTGATGCATTAAGTAGAAGGTTGCTAATAGTCCAAGAAGTGCAGCTCAAGAGCATTGGAGTGGATAGTTTCAAGGGGTTATACCAAGATGATGAAGACTTTTCTGCCATCTACAAGGTTTGTTAAGAGTTTAGAAATCATTTTCATGGTGAATATGCAGATTTTACCTTACAAGATGGTCTTTTGTTCAAAGGTGGACAACTTTGTGTACCTAGAGGGTCCATGAGAGGAAATTTGATGCAAGAGAAGCACAATGGTTGTTTAAGTGGATATTTTGGGTTGAACAAGACTTTGGAACTTGTCCAAAGATTCTACTATTGGCCAAAGATGCAAAGGGATATCAAGAAGTATGTGGAACAATGTATGGTTTGTCAAAAGGCAAAGGGTACCTCTTCTAATGCTGGACTCTATCAGCCTTTACCTATCCCAAACCGGCCATGGGAGTGTGTAAGTATGGATTTTGTTGTTGGTTTGCCGAAGACCAAATCAGGATTTCATAGCATCTATGTTGTGGTAGATAGAATTATCAAAATGGCCCATTTTATTCCATGTAAGGTGACTCATGATGCTAGTCATATTTCTCACTTTTTTTTCAAGGAAGTCATTAGGATTCATGTCTTACCTATCAGTATAGTATCAGATAGAGATGCAAAATTCATTAGTCATTTTTGGAAGACTTTATGGCAGAGATTGGGCACTAACTTGTCTTTCAGCTCATCCTACCATCCCTAAACAGATGACCAAATAGAGGTGGTGAATAGAACACTTGGGAACCTTATTAGGTGTTTGAATAAGGAGTATGGACAAGCTTGGGATCAGATCATCCATCAAGCTGAATTTTCCTACAATGATAGTGTGAATAGATCAACCTATAAGAGTCCTTTTGAGGTAGTTTATGGCCTTCATCCTAGAGGTGTGTTGGAACTTAGGGATATTGGGAGGATGGAATAGAAGAGTGGACATGCTATTGACATGGCTCAGTCCATGCAAGAGATTCATGAGCAGGTTAGGAAAGCCTTACTAGACACCTCTCAAAGGATCAAAGATAAAGTAGATGGAAAGAGGAGGGATATTCAATTTGTTGTTGGGGACTTGGTCATGGTTCATTTGAACAAAGAAAGGCTTCAGAAAGGTGTCCCTAGCAAGCTTCATATGATGAGAATTGGAATTTATAAGGTCTTGGCAAAGTATGGGCAAAATGCCTACAAACTTGATCTACCCGGAGACATTGCTTTATCTCCTATATTTAATGTTGCAGACTTGGTGCAGTATAAAGGCACACTTCCAAAGGAATGTAGTAGAGTCTTAGAGGTCTCCCAATCACTTTCAGACCTGCCCTTGCCATCTACATCCTTGCTACAAGCTGAGAAGGTATTGGATTCAAGAATTCTCAAGAAGACTATGCACATCACTTATATGGAACATTTGGTCAAGTGGCAACATCTTCCAGAATCTGAAGCCACTTGGGTACTTGAAGCAAACTTTCCTAAGCTTGGAATTCTCCTCTCTTTGTTGCCTAAAAGAGTCACTTGACTTCTTTCTCATTGTAGGACTATGGTGCAGGAGCACCTAGTTCTACTTAGTTTTGATGCATTTTCACATTTTGGAGTGATTGATCATGTTTGGGATCAATGAATGAATAATGGATTGTGGTTAGGTCAACAAGTGTGTTTTAGAGTTATTTGAAGTGTATTTTTCATCAAGGTTTGTTTGTTTTCTCAGTTTTGGCCAATGTGCCCTTGTAAGCCTAAAATGACATAATTTTGAAAAATAGGGTAAAACTCATTGTAAGGCCTTATTAGGCATTTGGTCATGTTTTTTTGATGTTAGGGAGCCATCATAGGGGGTTTAGAATGGATAGAAATGCATAAATGACAAAAATGCAAAATGGGAGCAAAAGTTGTCATTGTTGCTCGACAACTTTTTGCAACTTTGCAAAAATGGAGCAAATCGGTGGTTAGGAAATTGATGAGGGGTTAGTTATGACAAAGGATGCATATAAAATGATTTTTCAATGATTGTACATGGGTTGTAAGATCCAGGAGCAAGTTTGAATAACATTTGAAGACAATTTCTAGATTTTTGCATAAGTTATTGTTATTTTGGTAGCAGCAGTCCGTACCAAATGGATTGATCTTATTACTATCCTTCCATGGTGGTTTAGTAAATGATATTGTGTTGCTCAGGAAGTATTTGCATATTTTATTAGTGCAGGTTTAGTGTGTGATTACAATTTGTCTTATTCTGTACTGCTCTCAGTCTGAGCAAGAGTTTAAGACCCTAGACATGGTTCCAACTTGAAATCCCATTGTGTTTGTTCAATGGCCCTTGGGATTCAAGTCATGGAGCCTTTGTATAGTGTGAATATTCTTTTGAATGTCCTAGAGGTTGTTTAGAAGCCACTTGCTATCATATCCTAAGCAAGCTCTGCCATAGCCCGACTAGGAATATGACTGTCATTTTTGTCTTTACTTGCAGGGATGAACAAATGTGAATGTGCCAAGTGTTTGGCATGGAAGTATGAAGCATAGAATAGTCTTAATGAAGAGATGGATGTGTGATAGGGTGTAGAAACCAATATAACCTATTGGAGAAGACTGTTAACTCTAAAACCCTCAAAAGTGCCATTTTTGGGATCCATACCGATACAGACAGACCAGACAACCTACCCTAGTAAATATAATTTTTTTTCCAAAAGGGTACTCGGATCACCAAGTCTTTTGAGAGGTCCTTTGGAGGTTTTCTGAGTAATTGCATAAAAATCAGTAAGGTAGGGCTAATAGGGGCTCTAGGGCTACCAGGCCTAGAAAATAGGAATAAGAGGAAGCGATGGAAAAAAGGAGTGTAGCCAATCAAAGAACCACATGAGTGGAAGTGAAACACCTACTATACACTGCCTAAGACCCCTACAAGTGTATGTTGGAGGTTTGGATAACTGGATGATTGGATTTACTCTAGTGAATCCCAACTAGGCTTGTGAGTAATAGGAGCTAACAAGTTGAGAGGGAGCACTCCAAAGGAGTTTAATTATTTGACTTGTTAATGGACAAGTGAAGGGAGATGGAAGCCCACTAAAACATCCTTTACCTACCTATTGAGTGAGGTGTAACTCTTTTGTGAGAATCTCCCCATCAGTTTCATTGAAGATGATCAAGTTGTATTTCAACTAGAAAGGCAAGATGTCAAGCAAGAGTTGTCTTACCAAGACCAAGATCAACATTATGAAATACATAAAATATAGTTTGAGGAAGAGATTTAACAACAAATCACTGCAAAGGAGATAGAGATGAAGTTAATGGTTTCCAAGCAAGAGGCTTCCAAGATCAAAATACCAAGCTTTAAACAAGGCGAGTCTCCTAAATCTCCCAAATTCAAAATTCCAAGTTTGAGGAGTCCTGAATCACTTCAAGAACCTATTCTTGAACAAGTGCATCCTTATAAAGAGATCATTCAAGAAGAGCCCATCCTAAATCAACCTATTAAGGAAGAGCCTCAGATGTTTGCATTCCCAAGTTTTAAGAAATCTCTTCCAACTCAAGAGCCTTAACAATACATTTCAGAATAGCTTTCTTGTCCTAATACAATTAGCCCATCCACATATCAACCCAATTATACCTTGATTATAAAATCAATTTTGTTACAAGATGTGGAAAAGGTTACAGATGATGAAAAACATGTTCAAAATCTAGAAAAGGTTGACAATTATCTACTTCTAATTGTTTTATCCACTCAAGAAAGATGCAAAAAGGTAACAAACAACCCTCTTTCTGAGAAAATTGAAAATAATGATTAAGGGGAATCATTTTGGGATGATATGGAGGTATTTGTTTCAAATTTAGTTATTAAGTAGTCTTATTCTGAAGACATTCAGTTAGAACAACAAGATATTGTACATGAAATGGTTATTGAATCTCATAATTAGGATGATTTATTTGTTCAGCTTCCTCTATTTATTGCTAATGATGAAGATAACATGTATGAACTCACCAATCTGGCAAGTTGTGATCAGCAAGAGCATGTAGATGATATTGACAAAGTACTGATCCATGAGCAGCTAATTGGAGACAATAGTGTTAAGCAGGTTCAAGAGTTTTATCTGGATGCAAGTGTGTTTCAGGTAGAGCAAGAAAATACTCAGTATAATGAAATTGATTACGAGGTGAGTATATTCTCAAGTATCATTGAATATTTTTTCTCTAATCTTGTTGATAACTTGAATACCTTGGAAAAAATATTTTGATCAACATACTCAGGTGGAGGAAAGAGTTATGGTTTAGGAGATGGTTGATAGAGTAACAACTAGTAGGTAGGTTCCAAAATTCAGTATTTCAAGAGGCTGCCCAATCAGGCATGTTTCCAGAATGGAGGCCAACAACACATTAGAGGTCAATCTTGCACCTGAGCACAAAGCTTTAGCAAAAGGTTATCATTATCATCTTATCTATGCCCTCTCAAGATACATTGAATATGAGAAAAATGGAGAGGTAGGCTACATTGTTTTCATTTTTGAAGATATATTGCAGCAACTTGTATTTTTTCTCAGTTGTTCATAAGCTTTTGAAACATCCTAAGCTAGGAAGAAAAGGATGTTACTTCTCAAAACCAGTGAATGGTTTTGTATAACCAAGTTTCTTTCTTGGTTAGGTTAGGATAGAGTAGGTTTTCAATTTTAGTTTTTTCAGTTTCAGTCAAGTTTTCAGTTCAATTTCATTTCAGATTTCAATAAGTGTTGATGCACAGTTTTTCAAGACCAACTATAGGCAGAGCCATAGTAGTTTGCTTTCAGTTTTTGTTTTTCTGTTGTTTTTCTGTAAACAACTGAGCTACAAAAGATTTTTCACATATTCAAGAGGTTTTTTTTTCAGAAAAGGAAGAGCACAGATTTGACTCCATACCTAATGGATATCCTTTAAGGCATTGGTCTATTTATTTAGTGGACAAACACCCCTGGGAGGTCACCAAAAATGTTACCAAATTTTAATACAATTAAATTTTGTGGCCTAATGTGACCTTATACATTGTAGATGAAGAAAGGTACACAATTTTTTTGAAAAAATCTTAATTTTCACATTGATATATCAAGATTGAAGTTTATTTCATTTATGCAAATACTTTCAAAGAAAAAGCAATAGAAGATTGCATAGAAATATTTTTTTATTTACAAGAAATGTATAAGGTATCCCACACAAGCCGTGGGAATAGCTGACTAGCTACAAACATACACTCTCAGACAATTATATAGCTAAACTATATAAACAAATGAAAGGATGAGTGTAGCAGTAGGGTGACCCACCATTTCCTGGAATGACGAGCCTAAGCTTGAAGTAGTGGTTGGATCTTCATCTACTCATCCATCTTTAGCTTCTACCTCTCTTATTCCATTAGTACCTATAAGAGAATTGAAAAAATTATGTTAGAACAATGAGGATAGTCATACTTTCACACTCAAACTCATCAGAATACATAGTCTATCTGCATAAGAATATCAAAATATATGTCTACAACTGTCAAGATATCAGATGCAAAAGCAAAGGAATCAACACAGAGAAGGTGCCATGAGATAGCGATAAGTATCATGTTTTATCTAACTTGTTTGTTTCATGTGCAGATATAGGTACATATACATAGTGCATTACTAATTCATCATAAAGTATGTGGGGTTAAGTGAGGCTCCCACAAGGGTTGAGCCCAACATGATAACATGACAACACTTCTTCACTAAACAAGGGCCCATCAGTCATTACAGTGAGTCTTCAAGGTCATTGTTGTGCATGATACATCTCTATATAGCTGGAAATATGTTGCCACATTAGAAGGATGGACAACTCTAATGAGGTCTCATAAATACTAAGTTTTCTTAGTGTAATGTTGGTGAAAAATGAGCAAATGAGAGATCTAGAGGAAAGATTTTCTTCCCTCCGAGGAGAGATGAAAGTTTCCCTTCAGATTTCCCTTCAAACACTTTTCACACATTACATTAGAAGAGGGGGTGAAATGCACTAGATTCAACCTCCAAACAAGGAGATTGAATTCTGAGTGGTATAAGAATGGTAAGTTAATCCCCTCTTTTGGAATGAGATTTGAATTGATTGAATTGCATACTTATGACCAAGTGAAAAAGAGACAAAGATCTAATTATAACTCAAGCTAGAAGCATAGGATAAAGTTGTGCACCTGGATTTGGCAATAATATGTCAAGATGAAGCCGCTCTACAAATTTGAGAAAAAGTTGCCTAGACCATGGCGAAAGTGTACATGGTCTTGCGAAAAATCTGTGAATCAAAAAGAGTTTTTCTGCCTCTGCAAATGGAACCCAAATCTGAAAGTACAGCTATGCACCTACAACCTACACACAAAAAAGAGAGGAAAATGGGTTGGGATTGGGGGTTTTCCTTCAGGTCAAACCCTAGTTTTGGAATTAACTAAATGATGAAAGAAAGTACTTGCAAGTAAATGCAAATGAAAGACTGAAATGCAAATCACCTTAAGGGAGGTTGTAGATAGAATGTAGGTATATTTGCTTGTATGAAGTTGAATGTTGGAATGAATCTCCTCTTCAATGGTTGAATCCTTGACTTGAATGCAACACCTAGCCTTGAAGGGAGACTTGAGAATGCTCAATGCTGGAAAGGAATGCTTGAACTGATGCCCTCCTTATCGCTTATCTAAATTTTCCACTTGTTGAACTTATTGCAAATGAGAGGACAAACGTGACTTATATACTTGTAAATTAGGGCTAATTGATTGATTTTCCATCACAGGCCAACACTGGGGGAGTTTTCCTGCTCAATGCACAATCACCAAAGCATAATTGGAAAGGGTCTTGCCCCAAAATAGGGCAGGGATAAGGGCGACACGCCCCTATCCTACCCTTTTTTCCAGGAAAGGATGAAGTTCGGGTAGTGTTTAGGGAAAAAGAGATGCAGTTTTTCAGGTGTCGAGCAAGTCTCCAGTCTCCGATCAGGCCTAGGGATTTGATTCGCATACGTGAGGACCCTAATGTAATTGACAATTGAAAGGGTCATAATTTTATGATGCTACATTTACCCCCCACCTTAGCGAGAGTATAAGCATACGCCAATACTACCAATAAAGTACAAGGAAACAAGATTGAAAGACTTTTATCACGTCAAGGAGGAAAGATGCACCAAGCCCCCAGTGGACTTAGGATCTTACGACTTTGATTGACAAAGTAAACGGGAAAATCAAGAAGAGGAAAACCATGATTGCAAGTAGCAAGGTTCCCCTCATTATGAGTCACGAAAAAGATATCAAAATTATAAAGCAAAGTTGAGTTCACTAAATAATTCTAAGTATCAAGAAGGAAAATATGAGCAGTGTATGCCCCCACATTAAAGAGATCGCACGCACCTTATCCGGAGTGATTGCTTTAAGGTAGGATACACCCAAGAGAGAGAGAAGAGGGGGAGCACATTATCACAAGGATTTAGCCCCCAAGTGAGGAATAAACCCAAGGATAATGAACACAAAATAGGAGGTAGTTTCACTTTCCTCGGGGTCAGTATGTTGTATGATAACTCATGTATATCATATATGTATATGCATATAATAATCATCATTCCCTAAAGAAAGGACACTACCTTAGAAGAAAGGGAAGAGATGATGTCTTTTGAGTCAACATGAAAGAGACCAAAAGAGATCTCAATGCTTTGCATCATCCTCAAGTAGATATTTGAGGGAAAAATAGAAGAAAAAGGATACACATAGAAGAATAGTCACAAAAGAGAAAGAAAGGAGAGAGAGAGAAGATCTACAGTGCTAATATTGATAATCTAGAACAACATCTGCCTCCTGATTGTGCTAATCACTATTTCAGGAAGATGAGCAACATGCCAAAGGAGTGACATCGAGAACAACAGATGGAGCTATCAGAAGATCCAAACAAGGACTATGCTCATGCAGTAAGTCACTTTGTTCGGCTCTAGGAGCTAGGATTAGGGCTTTTGAGAATTTAGTTGATAAATGCATTCCCACATTAACATATTCATAATCACTAGTAGAAACATTATGAGTTGTATTGCCACAATGAATAACATTTTCACTCATTTCTTCATCAAGATTTATAGAAAGAGGAGCACGAACATGAATAGGAGTAAAACCATTACATGTTTTTTTGTGCAACTTATGATTTGGAGATGTAGGTTCAACATATTTCTTAGGAGAAAAGGGAATAATGTCAATTGTTGGAGTTCTAGGAGATGGAATAGTTTGAGGGACAATTTCATGAGCTTGTGCATGACATCTTTGTTAGCGTTCTATCGCACAATGATTTCATTGTCTTAGTAGAAGGTTGAGAAGGAGGAGGAACATTGGAAAAAGTAGGAATGTTTTCCTCTTTGATATTTGAAGGGTTTAGGTTGATGTCTTTTAGGTTGGACAAGAGGAGAAGAAAGCCTCTTCTCTCTATAAGAGGAAGGAGGTGGAAATACACCATATAAAGGAGGAATGCTAGGTGTAGGAAGAAGACTGGTCCATCATGAGGAGGAGGTATAGGTCTAACCTTAGGAGGAATATTGTTGTTCTTCATAAGAGAAGGCATATTCACATCCATAGGAATAGATTGAAGATCTTCCTTGGGAGGGAGATTAGTTCTATCCATGAGGGGAAGGATTTCATCTTCAAGAAGAATGGGAATGTCAATTCTTGGGGATCTAGGTTGACTCAAGGATAAGATCATATATTTCTTCCATTTTTATAAGATTGGAAAAGAGCATCGCTCCTTTGTGGAAGAGATTGAAATTTTTTAGGCCAAAAGAGATCAATAGGAACACTAGGGCTTCTTTCGGATGGACAAAATAAGATATGGTTCATGGTTATGATTTCTCCATTGTGTGGAAATTTTAAACACTTATGGATTGGAGAAGCAATAGCCTTCATGAAAGATAGCCAAGGATAGACCAACTTCACATGGAATTGCTCGGAAGAGGGTATGATAACAAAGTCAACATCCATAGATTTAGTATGAACTTCAATAGGAAGGGTGATAGAGCCAATGGTAGGGCAACAAAATCCATCAAATAACTTCACAACTACATTAGATGCATCATGTATTAGTTTATACAATCGTAAAGTGAAAAGATACTCCACAGTGATGATGTTAAGCATGTAAGAGGGATCAACAAGAGCATCACGATAAGGTATATCCTTAACCTTTGCAACTATGTATAAAGGGCCATCGGATTCTCCAATGGTCCCACTAGGGTCAAATGTAATACAAGAATCCTTAGGCGTATCTTGTTTTTCTACCATATTTACCAAGTTCAGAGCCATAGAAGTAAATTCCTCATAGGAGAAAGAAGTATACTCAATCTCAATCATGTTAGAGGTATGAGAAGGCAAAGGATTAGTAAAAATTTTAAGATTTTGATTAGAAGGAGCTATTGATTTATTTTCCTTATCATTCACAACTATCATAGATATAGTATTGTTATCAATCAAATCTTGAATCTTACTTTTTAATGTGAAAAATTTCTCAATATCATGACCAGGCTGATGATGAAATCGACAAAAGCAATTGTTATCAAAATAAGGGGATAAAATTTTAGAAGGATCAACTTGTTTTATAGGAGGAATTTTGATAACATTTCTTTGCAATAATTGAGACATAATACTATGTAAAGATTCATTCAAAGGAGTAAATTGTCTTTCTCTTTTGAAAAATTTAGAAATAGAAGGCACACCTGTTGTAGTATTCATATTGTTGTTGTTGATTGTATCATTGAAATTGATGAAGCTTTTTGTTGGTTTGAACTTCACAAATGGTTGTTGAACATTCTCCCCTTTATCACTCAGAGCCATAGGAGTAGATTGCTCCATTTGACTCACAACTAGTTGACAATTGTGGAGTGTTGCATACAACTGCAGAAAGGAAGTAAACTCAGACAAAATAAGTTTTTACCTAATATATTTTTGCAAATTAGAAATGAAAATTCATTGAATATCATTATCAGGTACATGAAATGAAATTTGAGCACACAAATGCTTATATCTACCAATGAAATCAATCACTTTTTCTTTAACACCTTGTTTACAATGCATTAAATCAGTCAATGTGATTTTAGGACCAATGTTATTTTGAAATTTTTGGATGAAAGCATTCGTTAATTATTGAAAAGAAGTGATGGAATAAGAAGGCAAAGAGAAATACCATTGTAAAGCCTTATCTCTTAATGTTCTTGTAAACAGTTTTGCAAGCAATCTTTGATCATAAGCAAAATCAGTACACAAGGTTTGATATGTTTTGACATGCATAAGAGGATCACCTTTTCCATTATAGAGTTCTAATTGAGGGACCTCCACATGTTTAGGTGGCAGGATTTTAACAATATCAAGAGAAAGTGGGATCACAACATCAAAGGGAGGCACACTAAACTTGGATTGACTCATAGAAGCAATTTGTTGTTGTAAGGAAGACACAGTTTGAGCAAGATTGTTAATGGTTTCTTCGGTAGAAGAATTGATGTTAGACATGGTTGATTGAGAAGGTGGTGTGATGTTATTGAAGGAAGGAATGGATTGAGAATAGGGTGGTGGGAAATTATGATATGTAGGCATAGGTGATGATTGTGTAGGAAACAAGACACTTAAAGGAGGAACAAAATTGTTGAATGAATTTCCCCCTTGTGTCACATTGATTGGTTGAGGGATAATAGGAATACTTATG
Source organism: Cryptomeria japonica (assembly GCF_030272615.1). Taxonomy (NCBI): domain Eukaryota; kingdom Viridiplantae; phylum Streptophyta; class Pinopsida; order Cupressales; family Cupressaceae; genus Cryptomeria; species Cryptomeria japonica. The sequence continues at coordinate 412,013,763 of NC_081409.1, read as the reverse complement.
GAAGACATAGGTAAAGATGGAGGATTAAATGAAGAAGAGGGATTTCCCCCATGACTAATGGTTGTAGGTATGACATTTTGGGTTTATGTAGCCATGATGTTTAAAGTGAAAGTAGGAATACTAGCCATTGAAGTGGTCAAAGGAATAGAAGAATTGATGTGATTTGAAGGTTGTGAATAACCTAAGTTCTCAACACAACTCTTGATAGGCATGCCATTAGAATCAAGAATATGAGCAATGCCACACAATATATCAATTCCATTCTTATCACTTTGAATCATGTGTTTAAGGACTTCAATTAATGGAAAAGCTTCACTATTAGGGTACTCTTGGGACATCCATTATTGAAAGTTATCAAATTGATTGTCCAATTTTGAAAGTTGACCTATGGAGACTCTAGTCAAAGCTTCTTTGTGTTCATCATGGGATTTATCAATTGGATAAATGGGCTCATGATTAGGATGGGAAGAATTAGCATTATCCTCATTAAAGAAGTTACCCAAATTAGGCTCCATGTCCTCGGTAATTAAACCTTGGGAGGCCTTAAATGTAATTCTTCGTCTAACGGAGATATTATAGGTAGGACTAATAGTGGTAAAACTCATGTACTAGAGGGAAAATTGAAATTTTGAATTTTGAACAAAACTTACAAAATTGAGTAATGCAAAATTTAAGAAAATAATGATTAAACAATTTGAACTTTGTTGGAGGAAGATAATGACACAATTTCCAAAATAATAAATTAAAGGAAATTGGAATTTTAAAATTAGGGCCAAGGGGAGGCCACTTAATTTTAAAAAATTAAACATAATTTTTAAAATTAGGGCAGATTATAATTAACCTCTTAATTTTAAAAAAATTCTTAAAATTTGAAATGTTGAATTTTGGAGATATTTTTTATTTTAGAGGTATCAAAAATAGACAAAAGCAACCAATCTTCTGGATTTGGGCTATTAAATATAGTCATAACAGTCTCCTGAAATTTCAGGAAAAAAGTCGAGGACTGTGGCGAAAATGCTCATGGTCCGACCAAATTTTTTCAAAATTTTTAGGGATGAATATTACAATGATTTCAAAGGTAATCCCCAAAAATTGGCGGATTTTACGATTTCTAGATAGCTGAAAGTAAGGTTCAAATGTGAAAATAGGACCCTATTAGGGTTTTGAAGAAAAAAAAAGGAATTGGACTACAAATTTGAAAAGGGTCAAACCTAAAGGGGAGGGACACCTTGGAAAATGTTTAGAAATCTGAGTTTGCAGAAAAATTAAACTTGTACAAAAATATGCAATGATTTTCAGAATAAAGCATGCAAGATGTCGGGCTCACCAAAATGTAATGTTGGTGAAAAATGAGCAAATGAGAGATCTAGAGGAAATCTTTTCTTCCCTCCAAGGAGAGATGAAAGTTTCACTTCAGATTTCCCTTCAAACACTTTTCACGCATTAAATTAGAAGAGGGGGGCAAATGCACTAGATTCAACCTCCAGAGAAGGAGATTGGATTATGAGTGAAATAAGAATGGTAAGTTAATCCGCTCATCTGGAATGAGATTTGAATTGATTGAATTGCATACTTATGACCAAGTGAAAAAGTGACAAAGTCCCGATTATAAATTGAGATAGAAGTGTAGGATGAAGCTGTGCACCTGGATCTGAAAATAATATGTCGAGACAAAGCTGCCCTGCGGATTTGAGAAAAAGTTTCCCGGATCATGGCGAAAGTGTACACGGTCCTCCGAAAAATCCATGAAATGAAAAGGGTTTTTTCGTCTCTGCAAATGGAACCCAAATCCAAAAGTACAACTGCACACCTACAACCTATACATAGAAAAGAGAGGAAAAAGGGTTGGGATTGGAGGTTTGCCTTCAGGTCAAACCCCAATTTTGGAATTGACCAAATGATGAAAGAAAGTACAGTTGAATGTTGGAATGAATCTCCTCTTCAATGGTTAAATCCTTGACTTGAATGCAACACCTAGCCTTGAAGGGATACTTGAGAATGCTCAATGCTAGAAAGGAATATTTGAATTCTTGAATGCTTGAACTTATGCCAGCCTTATCGCTTATTCAAATTTTTTGCTTGTTAAACTTATTGAAAATGAGAGGGAAAACATGACTTATATACTTGTCAATTAGGGCTAATTGGATGATTTTTCCATCACAAGCCGACACTAGGAGAGTTTTCCCACACAATGCACAATCACCAAAACAAAATTGGAAAGGGTCCTACCCCAAAATAGGGTAGGGAGAGGGGCACCACCACGCCCCTATCCTGTTGGCATTGTGTTGTCATTGATGTCAACGAGTATAGGAGGGAAACCAATATGGGAAATGTATGTGCAGTACTATCATTGATGCATACCGGATGAGATGTCTTTGATGTCATCTAGCATAATGGACATTGGAGTCACCAATACACAAGTTAGTGTTGACTTGTGTTGAAGACATAGGGACTATAGACCGGTAAGTGACATGTTGGTAGTACATAGTTGCCAACCAATAAGAGAGTAGGATGTTGGGTGGTTGATTATGATGAAGAGGGAGAATTCTACCTAAATCACATCAACACTGGAGGAGAAGTATGTGCAGGCCACTGACATGTTGTGTGGATGTGAAACAACAAGACTCCCACCAGATAAAAGATGAAGTCACCATTTGCATAGATGACTGATAGTGAATGTGCCCCAACCAAATCACATGTGCCTATTTGAAGATATGTTGCTCAAATAGGGAAGCCACATTGGTACATTGCAAGATGTAGATGACAAGGATCCACTCCCACCAGTCAGTGGATCTTATCTCCTATTATGCATAGAATGCATCATAGTACTCGAAGATAAGATAAAAGAGTAAAAGGTAGGTGATTAAAGGCTCACACCTGATGAACTGGTGAAACATTAAGTTTCCTTAGGTGCATGAGATCTGGGATGTGCACCAGATTAGCCAAGAAGACATGTTGAGTTGTCGGTATAAAGAAGGAAGGATATGTTTGTCACTTTGACAAACATGTTAGTAGTAAAACTAGTTTAGTGGTAAAGAAAGGTGTTACCACAGATGCATAAATGGAGGCATGTTGAAGATTGATGACATGGTGTCATCAAGGTGTTTACTAGTAAGTATGTCCACCAGTAATGCTAAAAAAGTACAAATGTAGAAGGCTCCCATCTGATGAAGATGTGCGTGAGGTAGGTTGGCATGTGTGCTGACCAGTTTAGGTGCTCTACCAGAAGAGAAGCATAGTGCAAGGGTGAAGGTAGACTAGTTAGGGTATAGCCGACAGGGTCTATAAATCGATAGGTGAAACCAATTGTGTGATTTGTTGGTGATCCTATCCAAACTGACATAGCATCCCTAGAAAAGGTGGATTCTGACAAAAGGGGCCACGTGGAGGTGAAGTGGCATGCATGCATAGGTCGGTGTGATGTATAAGTGACGTTGTTGGTGACTGGTCCAACATTTAATGATGACTGCGAACCTAAAGGAAGAAAAGAAGAGGATTATGGATCAAGATGAAGGAAATAGAAGAGATCCAATAAAAATTGATCTTGTAGATCAAAGAGGATAAAGAAAACCACATCACTCATGTGATCGATTAGACAAAAGATCGAAAAACATGCTACAGACAGCTAAAGAGAAGACGTGTTGTACAAGGTAAATTGATGGGCGATGCTCATTGATTGAGTGTTGAACATCAATCAAGGACATGATATCAAATTGGATTTGATATGTCATAATAATCAGAGACCAGATCAAATGCAGATTCAGTGCATGGCAGAAACCCTAGCGTGCCAATGTTCAAACTCACATCTTGGTGGGAAAATCTGGCTATAAGTATGCAAGCCACAAATATTGTTGATGCTTCTGAAAGAGAGTGTTGCTACTACATGAGAGAGAAAATAATTCAAGTGCCCAATGAGAATTAGAGGAGAGACTGTGTGAGAGAGAGAATAGGGTTGAAGAGTTCAATCGACAACAGTGAGGCAACCGATAACCTATCATTGAGTCTGACAGAGGAGTGCACCGGTGGTGGTGAACCGACAGACAGGAGTTACAAAAGATTGCAGAGAAGGCAAGCTAAGAACCAACATGAATCAAATGGTAGATATCTATCTAAGTTATCAAGACCGATGGTGGATATTAGCAGTATGAAAAAGAGAAAGAGAACTGACAAAGAGCTGAGCCGATAAAGAACGAAACCGACAGAGAAGAAGAAGAGGTTGAACTAGCAAAGGTGTAGTAGAAAGTAAGGTGCAACAGAGAGTGGGTTGCAATAGGAGATAAGGTTCCTGTAGAGAAAAGGTGAAGAGAGAATCGACAAAGATCTGTAGTGAAGATAACCGGTGGAAAGACATACATGAGAGTTAAAAAGTCCTTTTGTAACAAGAAGATAACTTTTGTATTCAAAATATGATTTTGTAGATAATTGAGTTGGAGCGCGATGCAGGGGTTGGTTCTCCTTGGGTTGGTGCCCTAAAATTAGTGGTTGGTGCTCCTTGGGTTGGTGCCCTAAAGTAGGAGTGGTACTCCTTGGGTTGGTGCCCTAAATGTTGTAACCAAGGTTTTCATTGTGAGGTTGGATTGTAGCAGTAGCCTCCAACAACACTTCTCACCGAGGTTTTTCCCATATTGGGTTTTCCTCATACATATGGTGTTATCTGATGTCCCTTTTATGTGTGGTTGCATTTGTGTTAGTCTCCCATCTAACCGGTATATTTTCTTTATGTTAGATCTATTAACCGGTATACACACATAGGATAGAAAAGGGAAAACTTTTGAAATCACTAATTCACCCCCCCTTCTCAATGACTTCTAGTGTTAAATAATTGGTATTACAGTTTGGGTTCCCTATTGATAAGCTTTCTCTAGCTTGGGTAGATTTTGGTATTTGAACATAATGGTTTGTTTTGTGTGAATCCCTACTCCTGTATTTGATGGTTCAAATTTTCTTGTTTGGAGTTGTAGGATGGAAGTCTACCTATCCTCTTTAGGGTTTGATGTATGGATGTCGGTTGTTTGGCTGCCCTAGTAAAGTCAGTCCTCCCATCGATTTAGATGCAAAAAGAAGAAACCGGTGTAATGATATAGCAATGAAGGCTATACTTTGTGGGTTATCAGATGATGTCTCCTCATAGGTGGACAAATGCAGATTGGCAAAAATCCTATGGGACAGATTGAAGAAGCTCTATGGAAATGAGCCTACCACTACAAAACCTGTTTGTGAAGAAAATATGAGAAATGAAACTCATTCATCTGTAGATGATGAAGGTAGATCTGATAGAAGCCGCAATAATGATGAAGAAGGAACTCACCTCTTCATGGCTCAAGAATTAAAAGATGAAAGACACACATCTGAGAATGATCATGTAGACCATCCCTACCGGCGAGATGTGTTTGGTAGTGATAGTGAAGGTGAAGAAGAAGAAGCAGAAGTTGATCTTGAAGGGGAACTTGTAAGTGCACTCAAAGAAATTATTAGAGTGAGGAATGAATACAATTTATTCAAGAATGTTGTAGTTATGGAACATAACCGGTTGATCAGATGTCTTGAAGAATCTGAGAAGTTTATCTCAAAGCTGAAGACTCAACAAGAAGACACCAAGGAGTGTCGGTGCAATGATCTAGCATCTGATCTAGAGGCCAAGGGTAAAGAATATCAGCAGGTAGTAGGAGAAATGGAGATTCTCTAAAATGACCTTGAGAAATGTCAGGATGAGCTCAAGGTAAGAATCTGGTTTGATGGTAGTAGTGATGCCTTGGACAAAATGTTGAAGAAGAAAAAGCATACCAAGGATACCGATGGATTAGGATGTGGTATCGATGAATTATCTACAAGCAAGGAGACCTGCCACATAGATATTAAATTCATCTCCTCAAATGGAAATGGAAAGGGTCAGACCTTCATAGTTAGAGAGGCTCCTCGGAAGAAGGCTGATCTAACCACAACCAGTGAAGACATGCAAACAAGGATGAAGACCGGTGCTGCAAGAAGAAGAAATGATGTAGATCACAAAGAAAAAGGGAAGATAGGAGAAGGCAGCTTCATCAGAAGCAAGAATAGAAGAAGTCAATAAATAAGACCTCTTACTGGTAGAGGACAAGGAAATGCTACCACCCACAAGACAAAGAAAGTGTGAGAAAATAAGAGATCAGATGGAAGAGCTGCAGAGTGTGGACAATCCAAGATCCATCCTCAGAGAAGCAGAAATAGAGATACTAAATCGGTAAGATCTCCACATGCATGGAAAAACAAATTTGTAAGTTATGTGCCCCCTTTCTCCGGTTACTATTTTGTGTGCAAAGAATATGGCCATAGGGAAGATGAATGCATAATGAAGTCTAGGAATAGACAATATGTTCTTCCTAGAAACAATAATGTCATTTGTTGGAGGTGTAATGGCTTTTGCCATAAAGGTCATAATTGCAAAAGGATGAACTTGCAGTCACATGACAACCGGTGTAGCAGTTATGATCAAAATGGAAATGGATATAGAGAAAATGAAAGATAAAATGCTGCATGGAACAAAAGTAGAAGAGGCTTAAATCCTACAAGATATAGAGGCCCACCAGTTCTAGTAGTAGGTTACAATGGCATGACCATAAGAAGATAGTCTAACTAGTTTCATAAAAGGTCCCCTAATCATGCATGTGGCATGAATGTTGTTTTCTTCTACAACAATATTTATGGTCATGTGGCAGAATCTAGCAAAGCAAGGACAAATTAGAAAAAGAAGGTAACACCTTCTCCCAAGACTGAAAATGGGAAGAAGAATGAGACCAAGTAGGTATGGAGGAAGAAGCAAGAAGATGCAAACATAGACCGACATTGTGTATTCAAAGCATAGGTGATATCTTCTAAGACTTAAAGGAGATTTAGGACCTTAGGGGGAGTAGTACACTGACCTTATCATTCACCCCCTCAGTGAAAGAGGACACATGGAAGAAAAAGCTCCTGCTGGTATGAAGGAAATGCAAAGATAAGTGTTTGTAGTGGTTGCCTTGTCTACATACCTACAGCTAAAAGATGAATCACTACTGCATGTGTCAATGGTTGGAAAATTTTCCATGGGGATCAGATGCAAATTGACACAACAAGACAGGAGTTATAGGTAGGTGCTCTAGTAGTGATGATTGACCAGTGCAGGAAACCGGTATGTGCAGTATGTTACTAGTATGAATGCTAACAGGTACTTGTAGGTTATGTAAGAAAATGAGGTTCAAGGTCATTGCATTAGCCCTGGTAGCATGAAATGAGGAGTTTTATGTCTTAGCTGGTATTTGTGAAGACTTGAATGACATATAGTGGCCCGGTTGTTGATCATAAATGCATGCATCCTTTGTGGGCTAACAGGTTTGATTTATGACATGATGATGATATTGTATGGCATTCTATACATCCAAGATCATGTCATATGTTATGGTAGATATAATGGAGCTGATAGATAATCAGATTGATCACATATGCACAACCCAACTGGTATAAGGGGTAGTTTGGCTCCGATTTTGAACCTGACAAACAATGAGAACGTGAGATACATGACTTAGGGGGAGTTGATAGCCATGATTTCTGACCTGTATCATATTTGTTGGACACATAGGGTGTGAAAGTGTCTATGGTTGTACCGGTATGTTTATATTTTTGGAAGTATCTAGGGTTGTGAGATATTTCAATGCCTATTCAATTGAAATCATAACTGGACCACCAAGAGAGTTGCCTAAAAAGAGGGAGAGCTACCTGCATAAGAGAACATGTTTTTTGTATTAGAGAAGATATAATTGGTATCAGTGTTAGCTTCAACACTTGATATTAATAAATTGGGGTTAGAATATCTACTGCACAGCAAGGGAGATGATGTAGTTTGAGCAAAAGGTATGTTGTATTCACTGGCATATGTGCCTTCAATTGGTTTTAGACTTGTATATATATATGTTTCTGGTTTGCATATACACTTGGTTGTTGAGCAATTGGTATCAGTTGGTGGTTGTGCCCTCCATCTCAAATACTATGATTTGAGAGGATGAAATGTATGATGGTGAAAGGAGGAGTGCATTCGGTTGAGAAAAAGTGGAGAGAAAACTCTGTCAGTACCGGGTAGACATGAGGAGAGAAAATCTTCCCTTTGCTATTGTTGTCAAAGGGGGAGAGAGATTTTGTAGTATGCCGCATACTACATATGTGAGAATCCATGGATCACACAAATGGGGAGAAAGAGAATTTGTAGTATGCCGGATACTACATGTGTGAACATAATTGCCAAAGGGAGAGATTGTTGGAATTGTGTTGTCATTGATGTCAATCAGTATAGGAGGACAACTAGTATGGGAAATGTATGTGCAATACTATCATTGATGAATACCAGATGAGATGTCTTTGATGTCATCTAGCATAATGGACATTGGAGTCACCGATACACAAGCTAGTGTTGACTTGTGTTGAAGAAATAAGGATTGCAGACTGGTAAGTGACATGTTGGTAGTACATAGTTGCCAACCAACAAGAGAGTAGGATGTTGGGTGGTTGATTGTGATGAAGAGGGGGAATGTTACCTAAATTACATCAACACCGGAGGAGAAGTATGTGTAGGCCACTGACATGCTGTGTGGATGTGAAACAATAGGACTCCCACTGTATAAAAGATGCAGTCACCATTTGCAAAGATGACTGACAGTGAATGTACCCCAACCAAATCACATGTGCCTATTTGAAGATATGTTGCTCAAACAAGGAAGCCACATTGGTAAATTGCAAGATGCAGATAATAAGGATCCACTCCCACCACTAAGTGGAGCTTATCCCCTATTATGCATAGAATGCATCATAGTACTCAGAGATAAGATAAAAGAGTAAAAGTAAGGTGATTGAAGGATCACACCAAATGAACTGGTGAAACACTAAGCTGCTTTAGGTGCATGAGATCAGGGATGTGCACTAGATCAGCCAGGAAGACATGTTGAGTTGCCGATACAGAGAAGGAAGGATATGTTTGTCACTTTGACAAACATGTTAATAGTAGAACCAGTTCACTAGTGAAGAAAGGTGTTACCATAGATGCAAATAGATGGAGGCATGTTGAATATTGATGACATGGTGTCATCAAGGTGTTTATCGGTAAGCATGTCCACCGGTAATTCTGACAAAGTGCAGATGCAGAAGGCTCCCATCTAATGAAGATGTGCATGAGGTAGGTTGGCATGTGTGCTGACTGGTTTAGGTGCTCCACAGGAAGAGAAGCAGAGTGCAAGGGTGAAGGCAGACTTGTTAGGGTATAATCGACAGGGTCTGTGAATCGGTGGATGAAACTGGTTGTGTGGTTGGTCGGTGATCCTATCCAAACTGACATACTAGCCCTAGAAAAGGTGGATTCTAACAAAAGGGGCCACGTGGAGGTGAAGTGGAATGCATGTATAGGTCAGTGTGATGTGTCAGTGAGGTCATTGGTGACTGGTCCAACATTTAATGATGACTGTGAAGCTCAAGGAGGAAAAATAGAGGATTGCAGCTCGAGATGAAGGAAACAACAAAGATCCAGTAAAGACTGATCTTGTAGATCAAAGAGGATAAAGGAAACCACATCACTCATGTGATCAATCAGACAAAAGGCCGAAAAACATGCTACAAATGGCTAAAGAGAGAAGAAGTGTTTTGCAAGGTAAATAGATGGGCAATGCTCATTGATTGATTGTTGAACATCAATCAAGGAAATGATATTAGATTGGATTTGATATGTCACGATGATCAAAGATCAAATCAGATGCAGATTCAGTGCATGGTGGAAACCCTAGCATGCCAATGTTCAAACTCATGTCTTGGTGGGAAAATCTATCTATAAGTATGGAAGCCAAAGATATTGTTATTGCTTCTAAAAGAGAGAGTGTTGCTGCTGCATGAGAGAGAAAATCAGTCAAGTGCTCAATGAGAATCAGAGGAAAGACTATGTGAGAGAGAGAATAGGGTTGAAGAGTTCAACCAACAATAGTGAGGCAACCAGTAACCTATCATTGAGTCTGACAGTGGAGTGCACCGGTGGTGGTGAATCGACAGATAATAGTTGAAGAAGATTTAAGAGAAGGCAAGTTTAGAACCGGTAGGAATTAGATGGTAGACATATAACTAAGTTATCAAGACCGGTGGTGGATAGTAGTAGTGTGACAAAGAGAAAAGAGAACCAACATAGAGCTAAACCAACAAAGAATAGAACTGACAGAGAAGAAGAAGAGTCTGAACCAACAAAGGTGCAATAGAGAGTGGGTTGCCATAGGAGATAAGGTTCCCGCAAAGAGAGAACTGACAAAGATCAGTAGAGAAGAGAACTGATGGAGAGACATACATGAGAGTTACAAAGTCCTATAACAAGAAGATACATTTTGTATTCAAAATATGATTTTGTAGATCACTGAGTTGGAGCTCGGTGCAAGGGTTGGTGCTCCTTGGGTTGGTGTCCTAAAATCAGGGGTTGGAGCTCCTTGGGTTGGTGCCCTAAATGTTATAACCAAGGTTTTCATTGTGAGGCTAGATTCGAGCAGTAGTGTCCAACAACAGTTCTCACTAGGGTTTTTCCCATATTCGGTTTTCCTCATACATCTGGTGTTATGTGATGTCCCTTTTATGTGTGGTTACATTTGTGTTAGTCTCCTATCTAACTAGTATGTCTGCTTTATGTTAGATCTATTAACCGGTATACACACATAGGATAGAAAAGGGAAAAGTTTGGAAATCCCTGATTCACCCCCTCTCTTAGTGACATCTAGTTTTCAACATGTCCTACCCTTTTTTCTAGGACAAGATGCGTTTCGGGTAGTGTAGAGGGCAAGAGAGATGCATTTTTTTAGGTGTCAAGCAAGTCTCTGGTCTCCGATCAATCTTAGGGATTTGATTCATGTGCGTGAGGACCCTAATGTGGTCAAAAATTGCAAGGGTCACAATTTTATGACGCTACACTTATTTTTTTTTGCAATAAACAGAGTTTTAGAAGCACCTATGTGACTGTCAGACATAAGATTTTTAGCAGCAACAAGGAGGGAAAACTTAGAGGGGGGGGGGTTGAATCAGTTTTCACCGGATCAACAAATTTAATCATAAAACATAGATCTGATAAACTACAACAATAAGACATATAAGCAAATTGAAAGCACAACACCCAACACCAAGATTTTTTACATGGAAAAACCAGTTAAGGGAAAAACCACAGTGGGAGCCTACCCACAGTAAGATGATACTCTGCAGTAGTATGTGAAAATATTACAATAGGGAATGCACATTCATTCAGACACATTGCCTAGAGCTCACAACTCAAAAGATAATGGCCTAAAAGGATACAATCCTCTGGGAAGTTTCATTGACTTACAATAAGATTCAGACTACAATCCAGAAGAAATGAACTGAAAGAATAACATCTCCAAATGCCTTATTATAATTCTAGTTAAGAACAATTGTCTTCTCAACAACACCAATCTCTCCTAAACACTGGAAGATGAATCACTTGATCACACATACACCACTCTCTGATAATGCATACACAACCTCTACACCTAAATTACATGAATTTTTCACCTATATATACAATTCATCAACCTTGACAACAAGGTCAACTAAACCCTCAACCCACAATTACAAAATTAAATCACATGATACAAAGATCGACCACTATAATGATTTACATGACATAACATGGACCTAATTCAAATTCCAAAATGCTTAACTCCACCGAAAATCATGCCAAGATCAACCGCAACACGCTACACCACCAAAAATACCGCATAACATAAAAATCATCAAAAAATCACACAACAATCAATGCAGATCACTAGAACAAATAGGAAATGACTAGGAAACACCAACAAGAACTTTAGAGACATTAGGAATAGATATGCTAACACCACTTATCAAATCTTCATCTGTCAACATCTGAAACTCAAGAACACAACCAATCAACAACTATCATGAAGAAAGATAACTTGCTGAGCACCAAATCATGAACCATCTGAAATGAATATACACAAGACCATCCCAAAAAAATTCCCAAAATCTTAGCACAAGATCTGATCACACCAGAATATACCGGAGGAAATACTAAGCTTTGCAAAACATCGATCAACAAAACAAAACTGCAAAACCCGATCATAAGATCTTCCCACTCTGCACACACCAAACCAAATCATAGGAATATGTTGACATCAATGGCAACAATATATCCTAGCAGCATAAATTACCAACAATATCCAATAATCTCCCCCTTTGGCATTGATGGCAACACATGAATGTGAAAAATAATCAATGCAAAGAAAGAAGATATCTCTAGCAAAATCCCCCTAAGATCAAGACATATGAAGCAAATTTTCACATGATCTCTCTCCCCCTTTGACAATAATGCCAAAGATCTAAAATAGATAACCAAATCATGATTCTCCCTCTCCCTGAGACACACAACCAAGTCAACAGACTACTCCATCAGAGGAGCAACGCCATCTCATCAATCCAGATAGAGAGGTAAGGCTCTGAAGTACATCAGATTGATGCAACTCAATGCATCTAGATCTCAACAGGAGGGATAGATACCCCCAACTTGTCTCTCAAGTAGACAAATGTATCTATAGGCAAAGGCTTAGTGAAAATATGAGCTATTTGTTCCTTTGTAGATACATACTCCAGCTTCACCTTCTCTTCATTAACTTTCTCTCTCAAGTAACGATATTTGATTGACATGTGCTTAGTCTTTGAATGTTGCACTAGATTCTTTGACATATTAATAGCACTAGAATTATCACAGTATATAACAGTAGGCTCATCATAGATAATTCTTATACCTCTCAACATTTGCTTCATCCAAACTACCTGAGTGCAATTACTACTAGTAGAAATGTACTTAGCTTCAGTAGTAGATAAGGACACTAAATCTTATTTCTTACTAGCCCATGAAACCAGCTTCTTTACCAAAAAGAATGCTCCACTGGTAGTACTCTTTCGGTCATCAATATCACCAACCCAATCAACATTAGTGTAAGCAAATAGCATGAAATCATCATTCCTCGGATACCAGAAACCATAATCCACAGTTCCCTTCAGGTATCTTAATATCATCTTCACAGCAGTGACATGACTCTCTTTCGGATCAACTTGATATCTAGCAACCATGCACACAACATGCATAATGTCTGGTCTAGTCTAACTAAGATATAACAGTCCACCAACCATAGATTTGTACAAACTCTGATTATCTTTTAGAGATTCATCATTCTTGGACAATTTACAATCAGTCACCATAGGAGTTCCAACCGGTTTTGAGTCATCGATCCCAAACTTGTTAGCAATTCCTTTACATACTTTGTTTGAGATATAAATATACCTTTCCCAGTCTATGAAATCTGCAAACCTAAGAAGAATTTTATCTCACCTATAATAGACATCTGAAATTCTTTCTGCATATCACTGACAAACTTCATACTCAAGTCATCATCACCTCCAAAGATAATATCATCAATAAAGACTTCAACAATCAAGATGTTATCATTCTCAATCTTTAAGTACAGATTACTATCAACACCTTTATTAAATCCCAATTTCAATAAATACTTATCTAATCTAGTATACCAAGCTCTATGGGCTTACTTAAATCCATAAAGAGCTTTCTTCAGTTTACATACCATGTTTCCATCATCTGACAATGAAAATCCATCAGGTTGCTCAATGTAGACTTCTTCCTCAAGATCACCATTTAAAAAGGCAGATTTGACATCCATCTGATATACTTTGAAATATTTATAAGCAACATATGCAAGCAATAGTCTAACATCTTCAATAATGGTCATCAGAGAAAAAGTCTCCTCATAATCAATTCCTTCTTTTTGAGAATATCCTTTGCAAACCAATCTAGCTTTATTTCTGACAACTTCATCAACTTCATTCAATTTGTTCCTGAATACCCTTTTAGTACCAATAACATTCTTGTCCTTAGGTCTAGGCACAAGCTTCCATGTATTATTCTTCTAAATCTAATCTAATTCTTCTTCCATGTAGCTCTCATCTAATTTTCATCTTTGCAAGCTTCAACAACATCTTTAGGTTCAACTTTAGAAATCAAACATACTTCTTCAGCAACTAACCTTCTTCTATTCACCACACCTTTATTCTTATCACCAATAATCTGATTTTCAGAATGATTAAATCTTACATACCTTGGAGTGTTTTGATTGTTCTAATTTTCAGTTTCTTGTACCTCTTCGTCGACAATAGCAACATCTGGGTTGACTGTCTCTACCAAATCATTCTGCTTAGGTTCTTTAGTCTGAATAGGGACCAAAACAATATGTTGTCCATCATCATATCCACATGATTTGATCTCTTTCCCAAGATTCTCATCTACCTTCACATTTGCACTTTCCACTATCTTTCTCAGTCTCTTATTGTAGAACTGGTAGGTTTTTCTCTTTGTAGAATATACCAAGAAAATTCCTTCATCACTTCTAGCATCAAAATTTCCTATATTCTCATCTCTCTTGATATAACATTCGCTACCAAATACTCTAAAATATCTCATAGTAGGAACATGACGAAACCATAGCTCATAAGGAGTCTTACCGGTATCACCTTTGATGTGAACTCTATTGAATGTGTAAATAACAATGCTAATAGCTTCTCTCTAGTAGATCTTTAGAGTATTCCTTTCAATCAACATAGTCCTTGCAACATCCAAAATAGTTTGGTTCTTCCTTTCAACAACTCCATTCTGCTGAGGGGTTCTAGGAGCAGATAATTGTCTTCTAATTCCATGCTTCTCACAGAATGAATTGAACTCATTGGAACAAAATTATTCATCTCTGTTAGATCTCAGACATTTTACCTTCAATCCAGACTCAGTCTCAACCTTTTCTTTGAATATATTGAATTTCTCCAATGCTTCTAATTTCTCCTTCAAAAAGACAACCCACATCATCCTAGAATAATCATCAATTAGCAACATAAAATATCTATCATCTTGCACACTTCTAACATTTCTAGGTCCACACAGGTCAGTATGCACAAGATATAGCAATCCATCAAATGTATATTGCTTTCTCTTGAAATAAAGTCTTGTTTTCTTACCCAACTACCATTCCTTACATGCCGGATTAGCAGGCTTAACAATCTTAGGTAGATCTCTAACATCTTGTGTATAATAAATCTTAATCATTGAATCAAAATTTACATGACGCATTCTCCTATGCCACAACCATCTCTCATAAATATGAGAAATCAAACAACTTTTCTCACTGGAATTCAAATGAAAAATGTTACCTTCAGTCTGTTTCTAGTTGCAATTTCTATATCAGAGGCATTTAGGATTTTGTATTTTCCATCCTTGAATTCTAGACCATAACCTTTATCAACCATTTGTTCAACATTCAAAAGATTATGCTTCAAAACTTCAACATAAAAGACATCATTAGTGTTATGGTTACCATCAAAAGAGATAGAACCTCTCCCATGGATCACATAGCCTTTGTCATCTCCAAATATTACTATTCCACCATCATACTTTTTCATACTCACAAATTTGATTTTATCACTAGTCATATGATGTGAACAACCACTGCCAATCTCCCATTCATCCTTCTCTTCAACTTTAGAAGCTAAATCTTTCTCCTCAATAGTATAGCTTGTGGAATCAACAGGTATAGGTCCATCTTCCTTAATTGCGAGAAATAAAACTTCATCTCCTTTTGATTCTTCATTGTTAACACCTTCATCAACAACATAATAACAATTCCTCTGATTCCTATACTTCAGGTTAGACTTGTAAGGTTTATCATATTTCTCATGATTCTCATCTCTATCATTCTTATCATTATTATCAACCTTATCATGCCTATCATACTTAGCCATTCTCTCCAAGCATCTAGAAGCAAAATGTCCTATCTTATTGCAAGAGAAACATTTCAGAGGCAATTTTCCATCATACTTACCAACTCCTTTAGGCAATTCCAAGAAATCAATGCTTCAAGCTCATCCAACTCTTTTTCTTTCTCTTCCATCTCTCTTCTCTCTCTTTCATATCTAGATATTCTACACTCATCAGGATCATACTTTTTCTTTCTGAATATAGATGTTGATGCTCTAAATGTTGTCTTAGACTTTCCTTGTGATTCTCCAAATTCACTTAGCTCAAATGAAGCAATTTATCCAATGAGCATATCTCTTGTCACTGTAGTCACACTCCAGATCTCATCAATAGTAGAAACCTTATGTTTATAAGTAGGAGGCAAATATCTCAGCACCTTAGCAACTATTTCATCTTCTTCAAGGGTTCCACTGGCACATCTGATACCTAGGACCAGATCATTCACCTTAGCCATGAAAGAGTGTATGTTCTCATCTTCTCCCATCTTCAACATCTCATACTTTCCTTTCAAACTCTATAACTTAGCAACTTTCACTTGTTTATCACCTTCACATAGGATTTCAATATTCTCCCAGATCTCATGTGCAGTCTAAAGTCTCATTACATTTTTCATCTCATAGTTAGTCAGGGCACTAAGCAGTGCTTCATTTTCTCTAATATTATGTTTAGCTTCTTTGATCCCATCAACAGTAGTCGATCCATTCAGAGGAGCACAATAAGCAATCTTTGTAATCTTCTAGTAATCTTCTCCAAGACATTTCAAGTGCACTTCCATCTGGTTCTTCCATATTGCATAGTTACTTTCATCAAACCTCAGATCATCCTTCTTAAAGATAACACCTTGAGCTACCATCCTGGATCTCCTCAAGTGGTTAAGCCTCTTCTAGAGGATCTAGCTCTGATACCAATTGTAAGCAGCAATAAGGAGGGAAAACTGAGAGGGGGGGTGAGTCAGTTTTCATCGAATCAACAAATTTAATCACAAAACATAGATCTGATAAACTGTAGCAATAAGACAAATAAGCAAATTGAAATCACAACACACAACACCCAGATTTTTGACTTGGAAAACCTGGTTAAGGGAAAAACCATGGTGGGAACCTACCCATAGTAAGATGATACTCTGTAGTAGTATGTGAAAATATTACAATGGGGAATGCACATACATTCAGGCACACTGCTTAGAGCTCACTTCTCAAAATATAATGGGTTGGAAGGCTACAACCCTCAAGGAAGTCGCACTGACTTACAATAAGAATCAAAGTACAATTCAGAAGAAATGAACTAAAAGAATAGCATCTCCAAATGCCTGATTATAGTTTTGGTTAAGCATAGATGTCTGCTCAGCAATGACAATCTCTCTTAAACATTGAAAGATGAATCACTTGATTACACATACACCACTCTCTGATAATGCAAACATAACCTATACACCTAAATTACATGAATACATCACCTATATATACAATTTATCAACCTTGACAACAAGGTCGGCTAAACCCTCAACCCACAATTATAAAATTATATCAAATGATACAAAGATCGAACACTAGACCAATATATTGATTTACATGACATAACATGGACCTAATTCAAATTCCCAAACACTTAACTCCACTGAAAATCATGCCAAGATCAACCGCAACATGCTACACCACCAGAAATACAACATAACATGAAAATAATCACCGGTTCATAGAAACCATAAAAAATTCGCACAACAATCAATGTGGATCACAAAAATAATAGTACACAACTAGGAAACACCAGCAAGTACTTTAGAATCATCAGGAACAACCGCGTCAATACCACTTATCAAATCTTCATTTGTCAATGTCTAAAACTCAAGAACACAACCAATCAACAACTGTCACGCAGAAAGATAACTTGCAAAGAACCAAATCATGAACCGTCTGAAATAAAGATACACAAGACCATCCCAAATAAAATCCCAAAATCTCAGCACAAATCTGATCACACCAGAATATATCAAAGGAAATACTAAGCTTTGCAAAAGAGTGATCAACAAAACAAAACTGCAAAATCGGATCATAAGATCTTCCCACTTTGCACATACCAGAGCAAATCATAGGATTATGTTGACATAAATGACAAAAACATATCCTATCAACAACAATGACCAACAATATCCATCAAAGATAAATTTGTGACTCTAAGACTCAAAGGAACAGGGGATGGTGATAGTATAAGACAATCACAGTTATGAATGAAAAATCCAAAGCCAAGAGACTATGAAAGGAGTCAAGATATCATGACAGTTTTAATTGAGTTGCATCATATTAAAAGTCATGAAAGTACAGTATGGAGAGTCATAGACAATCAGATTCTTTATAGGTTATTTACCCTTGGTCGATTCCTCTTTGTAGATCAACTTTTTCAAGTCTTCTTCAATATTTTCTTCATCTTGGCTTCTTTCGAAGGTGAAATTTTCAAGTGTATATGTGCTAATTGTAGTGGATGTTTTTTGTGAAGGTTGAGGTTTTCCATATGTTCAAGGTGAGAGAGGTAGTTTGCGAACATAGAAAATTTGGCTAGTTATATTCTCCTGGGCCTTCATCCTTTACCTTCATCTTCAATTTGGCATTATCTGATGTAGCAATTAGATTAGTAGTGAGAGAAGCAGGGTTAACATAGGATGATGAGGAAGTAGCTTCTATATTGCTAGGCATAGTAGTATCAAGTTGATGTCTTATATTGTTGCAAAATGAAAATGGGTTAACATAAGATTGTTATTTCCACTTCATTATGTGGAAACTTAATGTACTGATGGTATGTGGAGGTTACTTCTTGCATGGTATGTACCCATGGTCTCCCTAGAAGAAGGTCACATGGGAGGGGTAGATTCAGGACTTGGTAAACCACATCCTTCACCATAGGTCCTACCAGGCTAACTAGTAGAGTGATGCACCCTTTGGAGGATCATTTTTCATCATGCAAACATGCCAAGGTTAGATCCACATCTAGTGATGCATCACTTGACCATAGTAGAAGGAGCCAAACCAGTGAAACAAAAGCTAAAGAAAATGCATCATTTGATTTCACACTTAGTAAAGGTTGAACTCAAAAATTTGTTAGACATTGGTTTCATTAGGCCAACTGACTATGCAAAATGGATATCTAATAGTGTACTAGTGGAAAAATGAACTGGGGGCATTCACATTTGTATAAATTTTAAGGACTTAAATAAATATTGTCCAAAAGATGACTTCCCCCTTCTTAACATCAACATGATTGTGGATATGATTGTTAGACATGTAGTGCTCTCACTCATGGATGTATTTTCTGGGTATAACCAGACCAAGATAGCACCCAAGGCTCAACACAAAATGACCTTTTCACTTGTCCATGGGGCACTTACTATTGGAATGTGATGTTATTTAGCCTAAAGAATGTTGGAGCTATATATCAATGAGCTATGACTACTATCTTTCATGATATGATGCATACTTTAATGGAGACTATATGGATGACCTTCTAGTGAAGTCCTTAACAAGAGAGAATCAATTGGTGGTCCTGGACAAGATCTTCTCAAGGCTAGAACAATACAAGCTCCATTTGAACCCAAAGAAATGTGTCTTTGGAGTAACCTCTGGGAATCTCCTAGGATACATTGTCTCAGATAAAGGAATTGAAGTTGATCTTGCAAAGGTGAAATAAATCCTAGAAATGCCACCTCTGAAGAACATCAGTCAGCTAAGAACATTACAAGGGAGGATACAATCAATTTGTTGTTTCATTGCTTAGTTGGTCAATAAATGTCATCCATTCACACACTTGCTACATAAAAACATTCAGTTTAAATGGGATGAAAAATGCCAACAAGCATTTCAACAATTGAAAGAGTACCTAATGACACCACCTCTATCAATACAAATAGCTCCAGATAGGCCCTTATTACTATACATATCAACTACTACTACTGCCTTAGGGGTACTACTAGAACATAATGATTCAGAAGGAAGGAATGTGTAGTCTACTATATCTCTAGAACATTGGTAGGGTATGAACTCAACTATACCCCTATCGAGCAAGCATGTCTTGTAGTGGTCTTGGCCTCACTCAAGTTAAGACACAATATGATAACACACAAAACCAAGCTAATTGCAAAGATCGATCATTTGAAATATTTATTAAGTAATGTATCTTTAACTGGTCAATTGGAAAAGTGGGTCATGATCCTCAACAAATTTGATATTGAATATATAGACCACAAGGCAATTAAAAGGCAAATAATAGTATATCAACTACAAGAAAGCTCCAATGGAAGGTAATCACCCACTCATATCAACCTTTCTGGATGAAGCAATATTCATGGTAACACCTACACAACAACAAAATCTCTACTTTGATGGATCATACACCCAACATGGTTTAGGATCAGGCATTCTCTTCATTATCCCTCAAGGTGATAACATCCTAAAGTCATATAGGTTAATATTTCCATGCACAAACAACATCACATAATATGAAGCCTTGATCATATGGCTCAAAATGGCTATACAATGGAAACAAAAGGACCTATAGGTCTATGGTGACTCTCAATTGATAATCCACAAGTCAATAATGACTACCAAACCAAGGATGAAAAGCTCATACCTTATAAATGTATGGTCGATAGTTTCAAGACAATCTTCATAACTAGCACTTTTGAGCAAATTCCAAGGGAACAAAATAGAGTTGCAGATGCAATGGCTACGATAACCTCTCTCTTGGATCTACCACAAAATTCTACATGCTATGATTTTTTATTAGAACAACTATGGATCCCGACTTATGATATCCCAAAATCCAAAATGGTATGTCAAATCATTGGTCCCAATTCCCCTTGGTATGGTGATTTCCACACTTACCTCCATGATCAAATGCTTCCACTAGACCTATTCAATAACCAATGTAAGACCCTCATACGCCAATCATCTTGATACATAATCATCACTGATACCCTATACCGATGATGTCTCGATGGTACTCTCCTATGATATTTAGAGAAAGGAGAGTTGATGATATCTTTACATGAGGTGCATGATGGAATGTGTGGAGTGCACTCTAGTGTCCCTTCCTTGGCTAAAAGGATCATGAGAACTAGATACTATTGGCCTTCCATGGAGAAAGACTCATATTATTTTATCTGAAAGTGCAAGAAATTCCATGTTCATGCAGACTTGATACATGCACCAATGTAGGATCTATAAACTATTATAACACCATGGCCTTTCTGTCAATGGGGACTCGACCTTGTGGGTAAAATAAATTCATCATCATCAGGTGGCCATAAATTCATTATCAGTGCCACTACATAATTCACAAAATGAATCAAAGTTGCTCCATTAACACAAGTCACCAACAAAGAAAATTGCATCCTTTATCCCAAATTATAGCATATGTCTATCTGGTGTTCCCATGTCCATTGTCATAGATAACACTCTTCCATTTTAAAACTAGGATGTTCATGAACTTTGTGAAAAATTGCATATCCAACACCTATTCTCCACCCCATACTATCCACGAGGCAACAATCAAGTAGAAGCTTCAACAAGAATATCCTTGAAATCCTAAAGAAAATAGTC
This sequence comes from Cryptomeria japonica, assembly GCF_030272615.1. Classification (NCBI taxonomy): domain Eukaryota; kingdom Viridiplantae; phylum Streptophyta; class Pinopsida; order Cupressales; family Cupressaceae; genus Cryptomeria; species Cryptomeria japonica. Next base: position 411,992,304 of record NC_081409.1, on the reverse strand, counting down.
AATGACACCTATCGTGATTGTCTTATCCATCTGAATCCACTATGGGTGTACAAAACTAGCATTTGAACCCCTATAGGAACAACACCATATAAAATTGTTAATTTATGGAGCAGAAGCTATCGTACCTATTGAGGTCGAGTTACCATCCCTACGGGTATCACTACATAATCTAATCAATGATGAGGAATACTGGGTCTCACATCTTCAAGACTTGGAATTTTTAGATGAGAAGCGACAAGATGCCTTGAACCACCTTAAATAATATCAACAACACATGAGCAGAAGGTAAAATTAAAGAGTCAAGCACAAAACATTTGAAGTTGGTGATCTTTGTTAGCAATTGACACTCATCCGGTGACTTTTGATGCCTGATTTATGGTCTAGGGTTGTCATTGATAGAAAATATTCTTGGTGATTCAATCTGGTGGTCATGATTCATCTTATCCAGAAGCTAGAGTTAACCAGTAGGTAGTTAATCGATATAACAGGGTATTTCGGTAATGTTTTGGTCTAGAATAATTTTTGATGATTGCGGTGTTTTTAGTGATTGTGTTTTGTGATCTTGGTGATTGGGAAGACCCTTAGGAAGCATGTGATTATAATATTTTGGTCATGTGCTATGTTTTGTTCGAGATTGAAGCCAACTTGGAGTTACATGTTATACTTCTTGAAGCCGACTTGAAGGAGATTGCTTTTGTGTTAAGACCAGATATATAAGATCAATTTGGCGATTGATTTTCGGTGTGTTAGTGGTGTGGTAATCCATTTTGGTGCGATTGAGAATATTTTAACATGTGCACTTTGATTTCAGACCAACCAGTAGTTGACTAAGATAGAAATAGAGTATTCAGCAGAGCAAAGATAGTCAAAGATTAATTGCTTAACTGGAACTCAATCCTGCATAGTCAAATGCTAATTGAGAGTTCATTTCATTGTATTTTCTCATTGTAATCAAATTGTAAGTCAATGAGACTTCCCTAAAGGTTGTAGCCTTCTGGGCAACTATATTTGAGTGAGCTCTAGGCAGTGAGCCTGAATGCAAGTGGATTCCCCATCCATGTAATATTTATGTACTCCTGGCCATAATATATGAATATTGTGGGTTCCAGCCCCACCGTAGTTTTTCCCTTTCTGGGTTTCTATGTAAAAATTCCCATGTTGTGGATTTGTGTATTCTTTGTTGCATGTTTATGTTCTTTCCTGTTATGAATTGCTAACCGATGGATAAATAATAAGTTTGAGGATTTGATTTCTGGTAGATCACTGATTCACCCCACCTCTCAATGATCTTTGATTCTAACAATTGGTATCAGAGCCTAGTTCCTTTGAGGAAGCTTAACTGCTTGAGGAAGATCAGGGAGATTGATTCTATGGATTCCGGTTTTTAGAGACAACTCAATGTGGCACTTGAGGATCTTAATGCAGCTAGAAATGAGGTTTGTACCTTGAAGAAGAACCTGAATTCTGCTGATGAATTTATTAGTGAGATAAAGGATCAAGAAAGTGTCTGTAGAGAAAAGATGAAGGAATTAATGGACAGGTTTAAGGAGCACGGAGATCAGATCATGGAATACTAGGAGAAAGCTGATGAGGTTAAGAAGCTTGAGAGAGAGAATGTTGCTTTGAAGAATGAGATGTAATCTATTGTGATGAGATTGGCTAAGGAAATTGAGGATCGGAAGAAGAATGAAGAGAATCTGGCACAATCATTGAAGGAAAGAGTTGATGAATGCTTTAGGCTTACCTATGAGAATGACTAGTTGAAGCTTGAGTTGACACAATCAAGGAATTATGGTCAAGAACTTGAAAGACAGATTGCTACCTTGAGGGATGAACTTGCTACTGCCAATGAATACAAAGACAAATTCAAAGCTAGTTCAACAAGGCTTGATGAGATGCTAGAAATGATGAATAATGATGAGCAACAAATACCCCAACCGGTACTGAGAGGGGGGGGGGGTGAATCAATACAGATAAAAACTCTCCCAACAACTTATCTAGCTAAAGCAATACCAACTGGTTATCACCATTACTGAACTTAACCATGGCAATACTGATTAAACACAGTAAGACACTAGACACCATAAACTGATAAGTCTAAACACTTCAGATACAATCAATACTTGACATCAACTTCACCCATAAACATATGCATGTGGTATACTAGAAATACCATAACCTATTAACCCTGCATGCATAAGCTTTCAACAAAATACTTCATAAATATCACATAAAAAATGTACCACCTAACACACAAATTTTTCATGTGGAAACCCAAATGGGAAAAACCACGGTGGGGATGAATACCCACAAGCTTGTTTTGAACTCTTTTGAAGCTCACCTCGTTAGGTACCTAGTCCAGTTAAATACTTTACAATATGGTTTTGCAAGGAACTGATCCTATTAGAGATCACCCGGTTAAGGGATGACTATACACCTTGTTAAAGGTTGAAACCCTATTAAAGGTTACCTCACTAGAGGATTTAAAGAGCTCAATGATCTTGAGTCACCTAGTTACAGGTTATACAATAAGCCTATTAAAGCTACCTGGTAAAGGGATTTTCCAACTATTGAAATGGTTAGAAGGCAGATCCTTTTCATTTCCTCTACTCTGCAATCACACTCTGCAGTTTTCCACTCATTGGTCTGGGAAGTATCTTATCACTTGAATACACACACATAACATTTGCCAACAACTTTACAATAGCAAACATCATTGACCTTATAGACAACAGATAGGTCGGTAGCATAAACCCTAAACCCTAAGCATCTTACGTTTACAACACAGGTGGTCCAATCTTGACCATCCAAACACATTGCATAGAGTACTCCAATTTCAAACAGATCACAAGGCAATTTGCATCGTTCATTCATCACTGCTCATGGGAATCAATAACCCATCATGCTTTCTTCTCATACCACTAAGAAGAATGATCATTCCCGAGGTAGACTTAAAACGCAGTCGATCTTCTCATATCTCAATCCTTCACGTGCACAAGGCTGATGTGGCACCTCAATCTCATTCACATCTCTTAGCTAATTCATCATAGAGTATCATCGATTGCATCACACAAGCTAGATCACCAAACCGATAACCATAGAGCTGAGACTACCAACCGGTAGTCATACTTAGTGAAACCTTGACACCGGTTCACTACATCTCTTCATACCTCTTCATACCGGTTCACCAACTTCTTTCAATCTGCATACCAATTCACGTACACTTATTGACATCAATGACAACATATATTATCATCATATCAACATGCTGGTTCATCATATGCCAATGATATCCAACAATGTCCCCATATGCCAACAATATCCAAAAATCTCCCCCTTTGGCATTGATGGCAATACTTAGTGTAGCATTGCAACTAAAAACCTCATAGACCAGTGTATCTTCAACATCAGATATCTTCTCCCCCTTTGACAACAATACCAAAGTAGAGGCACAAGCTTCCAAAATCTACTATGTTGCTCCCCCTAAGGAGTAGCATCCTTCAACACATCAATCCTATAAGATTTATCATTGTAGTACTTGATTGATGTGGAGCACACAACTTTAGTTGACGTCATGAAGGGGTAGAACCCCTAATTCACCTCTCAAATAGGTAAATGTAGTCTTCAGTAAGGGCTTAGTGAATATGTCTGCTAGCTGCTCCTTACTGGAAACATGTTGTAGTACAACCTCTTTATTCTAAACTTTCTCTCTCAAGAAGTGATATTTAAGTTCAATGTGCTTAGTTCTAGCATGCAATAGTGGGTTCTTGGAAATATTTATTGCACTTGTGTTATTACAAAATATATTCACCGGTTCGGATACATGTACTTTGAAACCTTCCAATACATGCTTCATCCAGATTGCTTGAGTGCAGTTCATAAATGCTGCCACATATTCTGCTTCAGCCGTAGATTGGGAAATATAGCTCTACTTCTAACTTGTCCATGATACTAATCTTCCACTGAGAAAGAACACTCCATCGGTTGTGCTCTTTCGGTCATCCACATTACCTCCCCAATTGGCATCAGTATATACCTTGAGATTATAGTCACCATTATATGGATACCACAATCCATAATCAACTCTTCCTTTCAGATATCTAAGAATCCTTTTGACAGCAACAAGTGGGATTCTCTTGGACATTTCTAAAAATGAGGTACTATGCCTACTACATGAGCAATATCTGGTCTGCTATGCACCACATAGTGTAGCTTACCGATCATTGACTGGTGTGTGTGAAAAGTGGACCTGTATCTATATCTGCAATACACAACACTTCAATCAAGTCATTACATGCATGGTTAATCAGATATAATCAATGAATAATAAACCATAACAAATCGACCCATTGCCTTCTAAAAGATGTGAGTATAAGATTACTCTTAGATTATAAACAATACCAGTGACTAGACAACATCAAGATGAAGGATTTTATCTATATGAACATGATGAATGCTAGATGGATGCAATATTGATCTAACAAGATTTAAGCAATATTAAGCTAAATGATTTAATCAATATGAAATAATTAATATGCAATATATCAATGAGTCTAGAGCAAAAACAGTATAATAACGATGTATTCTCCAACCTCTTTTTGAATGAGAGATGAGCCTGAATTTATAGAAAATTCAGAAAGAAACCAACAGTTGAGATCAAATGATGATGAGCAGTCAAGATTTTCCAAGAGGAAGCACAATCTAGGTGAATTGATGTGATTGGATGCTTTTCTCAATTTTAAAGGAAATTGAACTAAAATTAAGATTAAATCAAGAAAAAAACTGATTTAAAGGAAATTGAACTAAAATTAAGATAAAATCAGAAAAAAACTGATTTATTATCTATTTCATTCAATTTTAATATTTAATTGTTTTAATTGCTTTCTTTGAGATTATCTATCAATTTTTAATTTGTTTTTTTCAAGATTGTTTACAATTGATTTCTTTTCTCAATTAATTCCTTTCTTGGCCAATTAATTCCTTTTTTTGATTTATTTCCATTTTTGAAGATTTGTGCTTAATTGATTTATTTAATTGAATTAATTCCTCTTTCTTGATTTGTTTCCTTTTTTGAAGATTTATGGCAATTTGATTTATTTAATTAAATATGCTAGGATATTTAATTAAAATAAATAAGATAATTGTTTAAAATGATTTACTTGGAATGATTAATTAATTAAATAAATATTTAATTAATCTTGGGTGATTGATTTTGCCATGTGACTTTTAATGATTAAAGAATTAATTGTGTGCTCAAGATTGATTTAATTGCCTTTGGTTAGGACCTTGGTGATGTTGTCAAGATTAGGGGCCCATGGTTTAGATGACCATTTTTAGGGTATTACATTTGCCCCTCTTTCAATTAATGTGCGAGTAGCACGTTGGTTCAAAGAAAATTTGATGTCTAGGAGATGTCAGTTCTGAACTTGATTGATCACGAACTACATAAAAAAGCAAGGTGTTTAGTTTGATTCGAAGTGACAAAGCTGAATAAAGTCTGATTAATGTGATACTGTTCTGAAACTTGATTGAACTTGGGAACGATAGAAAACAAAAGATACCAAACTTGAACTTGATTGATCAAGAAGCAGATATTACTGATCTAGAATTTGATTGAACTTAGATACAGTGAGTGATGATAAAAATTGATCTTGAACTTGATTGATCAAGATAGGATGAAGATAAACTATTCAACTTGATCAAGAAATGAATAAAATGTAACACCTGTTTAGATTTAGCATGATCGAAGATACTCTTTAAACCCTCGATTGAGTTTAAACGAAAAATCAGCTTGATGAAAAGCGATGGAACGAATTAACGTAAAGAGATTGATTCAGATAAAAGATAAATATCAGCTTGATATGAAGCGATGAAACTGATATGCCCCTAGAGATTGATTTGGATGATTGAGAGATCTCAACTTGATATAAAGCAATGAAGTTGAGATGCCCCTAGCGATGAGGTCTTATTTGATTTTCTTTAGTTTGAAAAAGATTTTTGCTCGACTTTCGATGAAGATTTGAAAATTTTCCTTGATATTTGAAGATGTGAGGTCATAAGGTCACGAGTATGCCCCCTCAGGAGTGAAATCGAAAGATAGAGAGGGTACATGATGATAGGCAATTTTTTAGCGATGATAATTTGTTTGAGCACAAATTGATTGAGAGGAATTTTTGAAAATTTTGCGTTGATTGATAAGAAATTGAGCACAAAGTTGATTGTAGAAATTAAATTGAGCTTCAATGTCGATTGATGAGGAATTGAGTGCAATTAGAAGAGAGAATAAGCTTTTGATGAAAAGAGCGTTGAGTGGTCCAAATTTTGAAATTGACTAGCAAAATGATCTCGATTTTTTATTTCAATTCCGAAAATAGACTCAAGACAACCGATTTACAATCTCATGATTTGATTTCATTGTACTTGTGTTGATGGATTATGAGATGTTGTTCTATATGCTTTATTCTATATGTATGCATTTCTTTTCAGCATGAATGTATGCAATGCAAATGATCATGGATGTCTATTTTCATTTCTTTTCATATGCAAATAAATGATAATGCAAATGAGTAATGAATAATGAGTAATGCAATTTTTTTCATTTTTCTATGCAATAAGATGAATGCAAATGAATGATAATGAATGATGCAATGTTTTCATTTTCCTATGCAATAAGAGGGATGTAAATGAATGATAATGAATGCATGAATTTATATGAAATGCTCATGTATGCAGCTAACATCTCAAAACACAAGTACTCGATCGGAGAAATGATGAAAAGAGACCACTTAGCGAAGAAATGATGAAGCTTCAACTCTCATTCAGTAGACAAAGAGGAAGCATTGTTACTATACCGAAATCACTACAAATTCACAAAATGTAGAATGAAATGCAAGATGAGATGCAACCTAAACCTAGTCACTGGACTTTGAAAAGCTTAATTGTCATCATTGAGCATTTTACAATTATAGCAGGCAAAATAGAGTTCATTTCTTTTCATGTGCAATATTAATTATCTTGTCCGCAATGACCCTTTTTTCGTTCATATCCTTGGACAAATTACACATGGACCTAGATTGCACAATAAAGAAATTTCCTCAAAATAGACAAAGAAATGATGGGAACCTCCCTATAGCATTCAAATAAGCGGAGTCGAGGTATGTGAGGTGATTCCACCTTGATGTGAAGGGTCTTATCATAGACACCCAGCTAATTTAGATGTTTCCAAATCATTGGGATCATTCCTTCAAGCAGCAAACAAGAAAATATTATGCCACCAATCCTTGCTCCTCTTAGTCAAGATAGACTTCCTCGAGTTACTCAGAGGGATAATAATCGAAAACCAATATAAAAGACAGTACACAAAGAAAATTTTCATGCATATCTCAAACAACTTAGTGATTGTTTTCAATTTTGTTGTTTTTCTTGTTAACTCAGTGATAAAACTCTTCAGTAGTCAGGAGACAGGTAACTGACTCGGAGTGGATGACCAGGTTTCACTAATGTAAGATTGACTTGGTTGACACTGCTTAGGACATGTAATGTGCTCTTGTCAGTTACTTAAGACTAGGACATTGATTAGTTTCAAGCCATGAGGGTTCCAACGAACTAGGATGTCACCAAAGTGACTGAAATATGTACAAGCGAAAGCAAAGATGCATGAAAGCGGGAATGCCAACGTTGTGTTGATAGATGGAGCGCTTGAGTACAAGGGGCACCTGTTTGCCAGGTTTTCACCTGCTTGGCAGAGATTCATTTTTTATTTATTTTTTTACCGAGGTGCCTGTTTACTTGGTTTTCACCAAGGCATTTTCTCTCTCTTTTTTCCTTTTTTTTTTCTTCTGTTTTTCTTTTTCTTTTTTTTTTCTTTTCTTTTCTTCAGGACTTTTTCTGGTTTTTAGGATTTCTTTAGGAGATTTTCTGATTTTTATGATTTCTTCAGGACATTTTCTGATTTTTATGATTTCTTCAGGACATTTTCTGATTTTTAGGATTTCTTCAGGACATTTTATGATTTTTAGATTTTTTTTCAAAAGTTTGCCCCTAGTGTCTAGCAAGGCAAAAGGGATTTTGGGTACATGAATGGATAAGAGAATGGTGGTGGACACTTTCAAGGACTATCTCACAATGTTAATCCAAGCACAGGGTCCAGATATAGCAATGTAAAGCAAAGATTTAAGCAATGTAAAGCAAGGATTTTAGCAATGTAAAGCAAGGATATAGTGTAACAAAGCCATATAGTCCAAAGAAGTGGTCATGTCAAGAGGTTTGTGGAAAACATGTTTTTGCATTTTGTCCATAGTGTTGATCAAGATCAAGGGATAGATTTGGAT